>NW_006921608.1:16820870-16877413 GCF_000298275.1 Orycteropus afer afer | reverse complement strand
TTTGGTTTTCTTCATTCTTCTTTGCTCTGGACAAGGAGAGACCCATCATTACATCTAGATGGCTGCTTGCAAGTTTTCAAGATCCCAGTCACTACTCGCCAAAGTAGGAGGTGGAACAATATTTTTGTGTAGTATGTTATGCAAAATTGAGCTTGATGTCCCCTGTGACTATGGTCCTGAGCCCACAGGTCCAACTACTCACTCCGTCTGGGTAGCTGGCTGTGGCCAAGAAGTGACTACAACCTTGTCCCTTGTCAGTTCTACTATACACCTGGGAATTCTTACAGAACATAGCAATACACTTGTAGAAACATTGTCTGCCAACCCTATACATGGTCTTGGGCACTCTTCTCCCTGCATAGACATACCTAATAATTCAGCCTGTCCACCCATCTATTCACCCATATAGCCATGTTTGCCTTCACTGACAACACAGTACTACTATATGTGCAAAAGAGTTCATCTTTGTTGTCTGTACCTCCCATGTACCTCTCTATGTCTTCCTATTTTTGAAGGAAATTGAAGATGAAATTTTTAAACTCTGTTTAAATTGTCCCAACTCTTATGAATTACCACTGTGCCCATGAACTGTCAGATTTTCCTTGGGACTATCTTCCATAGAAATTCTTTCAAGAAGATCTTGAGAACAATTTCTTTTTGGTGAGCCTCACCTCTTTATTTCATTGACATGTACATGGCATCAAGTAGGGCCTATCTGAAAAGTGCATATAGAAAACACATGGGAGGGAAGATGGTGCCTGAATTACAGTTGGAAATTAAGATAGAGGGAGATGTGATTTTAATCACCAGGAATTGTTGCACACTTATAAATAGGGGAATATTCAGATAATTTCAGAAAAAATTTTCTTGGCTCAGGACAAGTAGTTTTTGTCAAAAAATCATAATAATACTATAATGAAACAGGGCAGTTGGGAGGAAACTTACAAAAAGTGTCTTAGAAACGGTTTTGGAGGTTAATGCCACAGAAAGCAATCAGCATTATCTTCTTATCCAATGCCCCCCAAAAGCACAAAGTGATAACAAAGGACAAGAGTGATGAGCAATCCCATTCTGGTGGCATTTTTTATTTACTTCAGTTAAATTCCACAAACTATTGAGCCCTCTGTTGATTACTGCAACAATGATCTGGCTTACTTTTCTGTCAAATTGATGTCTTGTGGACTTGATTCAGCTAAGGGCTTCCTGTAACCTCTTATCTCTAGTTCCTAAGATAGCACTTGCCACAGGAAGGTGCTTAGTAACTGGTTATTGCATTGGCATCCACTGTATGCCTAGCATACATACAAAAATAACCCCCAAAACAAAAAACACCTCATTGCTGTTGAGTCGGATTTGACTCATAGAAACCCCTTGGGTTTCTGAGGCAGTATCACTACTGAAGTAGATTGTCCAATCATCCTTTGGAGGAGTGGCTAATGGGTTTGACCGCCAGCCTTCTGGTTAGCAGTCAAATGCCTTAGGCATTGTGCTACCAGCTGATGAGAATATACGGATGATTCAAACAAAGAAAGAGCACTGATGTAAGTAACAAGAGAATAAGGAGAAGGGTAGGACTGATTTTGTGTGGTGGTTGAACAAATCTTAAAAGAGACATGACCTAGAAGGATGAAGGATTCACTGGGATTGAAAAGGGAGAAAGAGTATTTTGGCTGCCTGGATATCCTCTTTGGTGAAGTGTCTATTCATGTCTTCTCCCCATTTTTAATTGGATTATTTGTCTTTTTGTTGTTGAGGTGTTGGAGTTTTCTATAAATTCTAGAGATAAGTCCCTTGTCAGATATGTCATTGCTAAATATTTTTTCCCATTCTGTAGGTTCTCTTTTGACTCTTTTGGAGAACTCTTTGGAAACACATAAAAATTTAATTTTTAGAAGGTCCCATTCATCTAGTTTCTCTTCTGCTATTTGTGCATTTTGGGTTCTGCTTGATAGTCTATTTATGCCATAAATTAGGGCCTTTAAATTTGCCCCCAGTTTTTCCTTGAGGAACTTTATAGTTTTAGGTTTCATATTTAAGTCTTTGCTCCATCTGGAGTTCATTTTTGTGTATGGTGTGAGGTACAGATCTTGTTTCATTTTTCTGCAAATGGATCTCCAGTTTTGCCAGCACCATTTGTTAAACAGACGATCTGTTCCCCATTGAATGGATTTTGGCCCTTTGTCAAAGATCAGCTGACCATAGGTCAATGGATCTATTTCTGGGTTCTCAATTCTATTCCATTGGTCTATATGTCTGTCATTGTACCAATATCAGGCAGTTTTGACTACTGTGGCTGTATAATAGGTTTTGAGATCCAGTAGTGTGAGACCTTCTACTTTGTTCTTCTTCTTCAATAATGCTTTGCTTATCTGAGGTCTCTTTCCTTTCCATATAAAGTTAGTGATTTTTTTTCCATATTCTTAAAGAATGTTGATGAGATCTGGGTTGGGATTGCACTGAATGTATAGATTGCTTTGGGTAAAATTGACATTTTCACAGTGTTCAATATTCCTATCCATGAGTATGGTATGTTCTTCCATTTATGTAGATCTCTTATGGTTTCTTGAAGTAGTCTTTTATAGTTTTCTTTGTCAGGTCTTTTGTGTCCCTGGTAAGATTGATTTCTAAGTATTTTATTTTTTTGGTAGCTATTGTAAATGGTATTGATTTCCTTATTTCTTTTTCAGCAGTCTCTTTGCTGGTACAGAGGAATCCAACTAATTTTGGGTGTTGATCTTATATCCTGCCATGATGCTAAATCTATTAGTTCCAGTAGATTTTTGACTGAGTCTCTTGGGTTTTCTAAGTATAGGAACATATCATCAGCAAATAGGGATAGTTTGACTTCTTCCTTACCAGTTTGGATGTCTTTGATTTCCCTTTCTTGCCTTATTGCCCTGGCTAGGACTTCCAGTACAATGTTGAATAGAAGTGGTGATAGTGGGCATCCTTGTGTGGTTCCTGTTTGCAAGGGGAATGGTTTCAGTCTCTCTCCATTGAGAATAATTGTTGGCTGTTGGTTTTGCATAGATGACCTTTATTATGTTGAGGAATGTCCCTTCTATTCCTATTTTGCTGAGAGTTTTGTTCAGGAATGGGTATTGGATTTTATCAAATGCCTTTTCTGCATCAATTGATATGATCATGTGGTTCTTTTCCTTTGTTGTATTTATGTGGTGGATGATGTTGACTGTTTTTCTAATGCTGAACCATCCTTGCATACCTGATATGAACCCTATTTGGTCTTGATGAATTATTTTTTTGATATTCTGTTGGAGTCTATTGGCTAGGATTTTGTTGAAGATTTTTGCATCTATATTCATGAGGGATATTGGTTTGTAGTTTTCCTTTTTAGTGATATCTTTGACTGGTTTTGGTATCAAGATTATGTTTGCTTCATGATATGAGTTTGGGATGATTCCATCCTTTTCTATATTTTGGAATAATGTGAGTAGGATTAATATCAGTTCTTCTCTGAATGTTTGGTAGAATTCTCCTGTGAGACCGTCTGGGCTGGGAGATTTTTTTGTTGGTAACTTTTTTATAACCTGTTCAATTTCTTCTTTTGTTATGGGTCTGTTCAACTTTTCCACCTCAGTCTATGTTAGTTTAGGTAAGTGGTATGTTTCTAGAAATCTATCCATTTCTTCCAGATTTTCAAATTTGTTGGAGTATAGTTCTTCATAGTATCCTGATATTATCCTTTTTATTTCAGTTGGTTCTGTTGTGATGGCCCCCAGTTTGTTTCTTGTTTGTGTTATTTGTATTTTCTCCCTCTTTTCTGAGAAAGGGTATTTTGGGACAGGAAACAAGAGCAAAGGAACAAGAGTGTGAGATAGAATGATGTGTTTGCCTAGTGACTGGGAGACCATGTTCATGGTAAGTAGATGGTGATAAGCCTGGAAAGGTGGAAAGGTGAACTGTGAAACACCTTGCTAAAGCTGTCTCATGTATTCCTACATTTCTAAGGATAGAAATTATTTTTAGAGTCAGGAAAGAAAAGGAAGGAAATGAGATAGTAACCTAATTAGGTATCTTTTAATAGAAGGGTAGGGAACTAGTGTTAAAAGAGGTTTGAGTTTTAATATTTGTACTAACTAATGTGACAGCGACAAAGTCATTAAAATTTCTGGTGTCTATAATATTTATAAAAACTATTATAACATAATTTATATTCGATATGAGAATTCCTGAAAGCATCCCCCCATTTTTAGCAATGTATCTAGCTTTTAGATTTTTAAAAATCTGGTCAACTTAATTACCATTCATTCTGTTTATCACACAGCCATTAATTAAATAATTTCCAGTCTTGCCTTCATAGGCAAATGTTACCTTGTTGCTACTAATTTTCCACTTCTTGTGCTGCCATCTTGGAAACTATCCATGCCAATCTTATTATCATCCAAATGACTGTAAAGCTAATACAGCTTTCAGTGAAAGAACTAATTATTTGCAAAATGTCTGTTTTTTCTTTTGTTTTCAGGCTGCCGTATAGTGCTGCTCCTGAGCTTTTACCCTCAAGTGTATTTCCTATACATAATTTGGGGAAATTACCACAAAACAACCAGTGCTTTGTTTTCTAAGAAGGCTCTTGTCTCTTCTTCAGTTCCTGGAACAGGACATTCCCCTTCAGACTGTGTTATTTTCATCCTGAACAACACTTATTTGTGGGCAAGATGGGTGCTGCATCTGATCTGAAAAATAGCCAATGGTGATGTGCAAGTGGGAAGGGTAATTTCTACACAGTCTTTCAAAACTGAATTTTTCCTGATTATAAAAGTAATACATCTCCAATGTAGAAATTTGAAAAAATATAGGAAAGCACACTGTGTATATGCAGACTCTCTATTCTCTCTCTCTCTCTCTCTTTAGCTTTTTATTATGATTTTCGTGAAAGTTTACAGAGCAAATTGATTTTCCATTCAACCCTTCATACACATTTTGATTCATAACATTGATTGCAATCCCTACCATGTAACATCCCTCTTCCCACTTCCTCCCTGTGTTTCCCATTTCTGTTCTTCCCTCTTTCCTATCCCTTCCTGACTTCCGAGCTTTATCCCTGGGCAAATATTGTCCTTTTGATCTCTTATGAACCTCACTGGTGCTATTGTTCACCTTTTAGGCCTGTCTGTTGTTTGGGTGAAAGTTGAGCCATGGGAATGAGTTCAGTTCCTGGCTTGAAGGGTGCTAAGGGCCATAGTCTCAGAGTTCTACCAGTTTCTATCCAACCAGTGAGCCTGGTCTTTTTTACAATTTTGAGTTTTGTTCCACGTTTTTCTCCCACTCTCTCCAAGACCACCTATTGTGATTGCTTTCAGAGCAGTTGACAGTGGTAGCCAAGCAACATCTAGTTCTTCTTGTCTCAGGGTCGTGGAGGCTGGGGTTCCTGTATCCAAGTCCTTTGGACTTACTGTTTCCATGAATCTTTGATTTTCTTTACCCTTCTTTGCTCTGGATGAAACTATGGGTAGAAACCCATAGTTGCACCTTAAATGCCCACTCACAAGCTTTTAAGACCCTAGTCACTACTCACCAAAGTAACATGTAGAATATTGTCCATGTGGATGAATTCTCTCTCTCTCTCTTTTGTTTCTATGCATTTGAATATATAAACATTTGCCACATACTGGGAACATTTCCCCTTGTTTTAAGGAGATCATAATATAATTGTTCAAAACATAACTGTAAGATTGTGTCCTGATGCAGTCACTAATTGGTAAAGCCAACTTCATCCAATTATTTAACTTTTTAAAGGCTCTATTTTATTTTCTACAAAGTGGGGATAATCATAATGTCTACCTCATAGTGCTGGTGTAAAAGCCAAATGAGAGAATGCATTTAATGCACTCAGTGCTTGGTACATAACAGAAAAGTTAACCTTGCTATTCCATAAGGAGCCTGGTAGTACAGTGATTAAAGGGCTCAGCTGCTAAACAAAAAGGTCAGCAGTTAGAACCCAGCAGCTGCTCCATGGGAGAAAGATGAGGCAGTCTGCTTCTGTAAAGATGACAGCCTTGGAAACCCTATGGGGCAGTTCTTCTCTGTCCTTTAGGGTTGCTATGTGTCAGAATTGTCTCAATGGTAGTACTACGTGGGCTTGTTATTCCATTGTAGGGATATAATAGTTTATTAGATTAATCAATCCTAAAAATTGGACATTTTAGTTATTTCTAGTTTTTTTTTCTTCTGTTTGTAATGTTTGCTAAGTTATGCATAGTCACTGCCATCAAATTCATTATCATTCAGTTATTGACCTATGTGTCAAGTTCAATGTAACGAAGAATTGCTGAGTCAAAATCTCACCCTCCTATAGATTTTCCTGAATAGACATTTTCCCATTGATTTCTGAAACTTGGGACTTCTCTCAGTTGTTCTCCTTATATGAATTTGGTCTCATCAAAAGACTTCATTTTATTTTTTTAATTTTTATTGTGATTTTGGTGAAAATTTACAGAGCAAATTCACTTTCCACACAGCAGTTCACATACACTTTGCCTCATGAGCTTGACCACAATTCACCACAATGCAGCAGCTCCTCTCCCACTTCCTCCCGACAGTTACCTCTTCCCTGTGTCCATCCCTCCATGCACCCCTGCTCCCTGAGCTCTCTCCCTGTGCATAAACAGCCCTTCTTTCTCCTATGATTGTTGTCTCCAAGGAGTGTATGTTCAACTCCTATGCCTGTCTTTTGCTTGGCTGGAAGCTACAGGTGTGGTTTCAGTTCCAGACCTGAAGGGCAGCTAAGGGCCATAGTCTCAGTGGTTCCATCAGGCTCTATTTATTGGACCAGCAAACCTGGTCCCCCCCCCTTTTTTTTTTTCAAATGATTTTGAATTTTGTTCCACATTGTTCTCCCTCTCTATCTAGGATCTCCTACATAGATCCTCCTCTGAGTGGTTGACAGTGGTAGCCGGGCACCATCTAGTTTTTCTGGTCTCATAGACATATAGGCTGTGGATCGCATGGTGTACCATTTGCTAGGACTAATTCTTTCCATGAATCTTTGGTTTTCTTCATTCTTCTTTGCTCTGGATGAGGAGAGACCTATCATTACATCTATCTAGATGGCTGCTTGCAAGCTTTTAAGATCCCAGTCACTACTCGCCAAAGTAGGAGGTGGAACAATGTTTTGTGTAGTATGTTATGCCATTTGAGCTTGATGTCCCCTGTGACTATGGTCCCGAGCCCACAGGTTCAACTACTCGGTTCCTGTGCATAGCTGGCTGTGACCAGGAAGTGATTACAACCTTGTCAGTTCTACTATACACCTGGGAATTCAGATCATACAGATACACTTCTAGTACCATTGTCTGCCAACCCTATTCATGGGAAAGACCTCACTTTATTGCTGTGAGGTTTATTTCTATAATGATAACATATGTCGTCCATAATAGGACTTGCTGGAAATGAAAAAACCTAGCTAGATAAGGTTAACATCAGAGGATGTTCATAACCTCTGGGTGCTTCTGGAGTCTGGATTAGTGTCACCTGGGGGAATGGGTCAGTAATAGGATTCCATGTGAATGGTCTCTAGAGTCCTTTTAAGCAGAAAGAACTAGGGCACTGATGTCTAGGGATAGAACCAAGTTGGGATTTAGGGTGGGGAGTTAGATATTGCAGGTATGAGATAGGGCAGATGAGGAGGGATGAGGCAGGAACCACTTTAATAATGTGTTCCACTGCTTACCTGATGATACTGACTCAGTAGCACATTTGTGTTTTTGTATCTTGGTGATGCCTTAGACACACACTGCTTTCCTCCCCCCTCCCAACTTATTTCTTCATTAAGCTGTAATAAAAATAATAAAATATTTAAGACAAATTTAGCAGTTTGACTAGCAGAATGCAGTGGAACAGAATTTTAAGTGCTACTGGGAGTATGGTTGCTGCTACAACAACCTTGTAGGGATACTAAATGCATCCTGACAGTAGGCACATCCCTAAAGGAACCTTCACCCTATACTTAAAGGGACATGTACAAGAATGCGTATTGCAGGGTTGTTTATACTAATAAGACATTATTATTACATGAGAGTGGTTGACTAATTTGGGGCAGATTTATGTTACACAGGGGAATACTAGATTGCAGTTAAAATGGATGAACTAGAGCTATATGTGTCAACCTGAATTAGTTTAACAAACAGTGTTGAATTAAAAAAAAAGTGAGTTGAAGAATTATATGTATAGTATCTTGCCATTTATGGGAAGTTAAAAACATGCAAAATAGTATTCTGAATGATTTAGTTACATTTATCTGTAGTAAAGCTATAAACACATGCATATTTTGAATACTGTATTTAGATAATAAGTGTTATTTCTGGAGAAGGCAGAGAATGAGATGTCATTGTTAGGTGCCATTGAGTTGGTTCCAACTCATAGAGACCCTATGTACAATAGAACAAAACACTGCCCAGCTGTGCTCCATCTCACAGTCATTGCTATATTTGAGTCCATCGTTGTCACCTCTGTGTCAGCCAGTCTCACTGAGGGCCTTTTTTGTTGGCCCTCTCTTTTACCCAGCATGACATTCTTCCCCAGGGAATGGTCCCTTCTGACAACATGACCAAAGTAGGTGAGACAAAGTCTGGTCAGTTTTGCTTCCAAGGAGCATTCTGGCTGCACTTTCTCCAGGACAGTTTTGTTCATTCTTCTGGCAGTCCATGGTACTTTCAGTATTCTTTGCCAACACCACAACTCAAAAGCATCAACTCTTCTTCTGTCTTCCTTATTCATTGTCCAGCTTGTACATGCATATGAGGCTGTTGAAAACATCATGGCTTGGGTTAGACATACCTTAGTCTTCAAAGTTACATCTTTGTTTCTTAACACATTAAAGAAGTCTTTTGCAAGTAGATTTGCCCAGTGCAATAAGCTGTCTTGATTTCTTGACTGCTACTTCCATTGGTGTTGATTGTGTATCCAAGTAAAGTGAAATCTTTGACAACTTCAATTTTTTCTCCATTAATTGCGGTGCTCCTTATTGGTCTAGTTGTAAAGATTTTCATTTTGTTTATGTTAATGGGTGATCCATACTGCAGACTGTAATCTTTAGTCTTCATCAGTAAGTGCTTCAAGTCTTCTTCATTTTCAGCAAGCAAAGTTGTGTCATCTGCATATTGCAGGTTGTTAATGAGTCTTCCTCCAATCCTCGTGCTATGTTCTTCTTTATGTAGTCCAGCTTCCTAGATTATTTGCTCAGTGTACAGATTGAATGTTGTTGTTGTTGTTGTTATGTGCTGTTGAGTCGGACCCGACTCATAGCGACCCCTCCTTGGGGTTCCGAGGCAGTATCACTACAGAAGTAGATTTGCCCAACCTTCCTTCCGAGGAGTGGCTGGTGGGTTTGAACCGCCAGCCTTCTGGTTAGCAGTCAAGTGCCTTAGCCACTATGCTACCAGAGCTCAGATTGAATAAATATGATGAAAGGATGCAACCCTGACACACACCCTTCCTGATTTTAAACCATGCAGTGTCCCCTTGTTCTGTTTGAATGATGGCCTCTTGGTCTATGTACAGGTTCCTCATGAGCACAATTAAATGTACTGGAATTCCCATTCTTCTCAGTGTTATCCATAATTTGTTATGATCCACACTGTAGAATGCTTTTGCAGAGTCAATGAAACACAAATAAACATCTTTCTGGTATTCTTTGCTTTGAGCCAAGATCCATCTGACATCAGCAATGATATCCTTTGTTCCACATCCTTTTCTGAATCCAGCTTGCATTTCTAGAAGTTCCCTGTGTATTTACTGATGCAGCTGCTTTTGAATTAGATAGGGGGAGATAAACATCACATACTCTTCACTTATGGACATGGTTAGGTTTCAAAGTCCAGGTTGTTGTGCAAAAATCAGCATTATGGGGAAAAATAGAGGATAACCATATCAGAGTAAAAAATAAAATAAAATAGAGGATGACTACATCATTCCGTAGCTGCCAGATTACATCATTACATAACTGCCAGACCACTGAGAATCACGGCCCAGGCAAAATGACACATAAACTTAACCGTCACAGCCTGTATCACTCTCGCCTCACACCTTGGCATTCTTTGCTGCCAGATGTACTTTGTTAATGTGCGAAATAGTCAGATAGTAGATTTTTTTACTATTGTCATAATGTGAAATATGAGATAATGAGATAGTTGTTAAGTGGGGAGTAGATATATTTATATTCTATACATATTTATTTGAGAGAAAAAAGAACTGAAACATTATGATAAAATATTAAGATTTAAGGTGGTTGAGATATGTTCTATGTTATCTCTATTTTTAATATGTGCAACATGTTTTATGATTTTTTAAAATGGGGATGAGTTGTGGAAGAAATTAATATGTAATCATAGTAAAGAGAATTTCTAGCAGCTGAAGGAAGGTAAGTCTTCATTCTCGCCCTTGATCCCTGGACCTCTTATTTCCTTGCCAGAGAAACTACTCTTAAGGGTTTTCTATTTGTTTTTCCAGGGATCATCTATGATATAACCATAGTGTCTCTGCAGTTCAATTTTGAAATCAGTGATCTAGAATTTATAGGATCAATTTTAGATATTAAATTGTGAAGAGAGGTTGTGCTCAGACCAAGACCAACCTTTAAAACAAAGTATATCTATGTTCATATTTGAAAGGCTCTTTTGCCATTTCAGTTTTTCAAACAGTTGGCCATATTAAGCCTAGACCAGAGACACTGTCAGGATGAACATAGATACATGAAGAAATCACAACCCTCAAAGGAAGGCACACACCTCAAGGTCTTGGGCAAAGCTGCAATTCAGCTTTGTGACTATTTTCACAAGTCACTTGTGATGGTTATGTGTGTATGTCAACTTGGCTAGGCCTGGTTGAGTGGCTGGGCAGCTGGATGTAGTATTCCCCATGATGAGACTGGTAATCAACTCCATGGTGGAATCTACTGAGAGCAGCAGAGTAGCTGCCTTTGGGTATGTGGACTACTTCCTGTATATGAGGAGAAGCTTTGAGAATGGTCTCTAGCCTATGGCATGCCTGGGCTCTGTATGTAGCCGTGTCATTTCTCAGTAGCCAGCTATGCTCTGCTGACCTTGGGACTTACAGTGGACTTAAGTTAATGGCCTGCCATGTGTATTGGTAACATCGGGACTGTGCCTTTTTACTTGTCAACCTTGGGGCTTCTCAGCCTCAGCAGCCAGCAGCTGTTTGAGTGAAGAAACGCCTCTAGCTCCAGTGGGCCAGGAGCAGGAGGCAGAGCTGGATCCCAAGGTTGAGAGGCTTTCATCCAGCCCGTAGAGTCTGGCACTTTGAACTTGGACTTAAAGCCTCCAAATTTAAGAATAAACTCCTGTTTGTTAAGGCCATCCCATTTGTGGTATATTCTTGTCAGAGCAGCACTAGGGAACCAGAACCACTCTACCGAGACCATAACTGCATCTTGGGGCTTCTGTTGAATCCAGATAATGTTATTTTTATTATGATTTTTTCTTATTTGTATTCCATTCAGTTTTAGCAAACTAAACATTTATTAGTTTGTGATTTTTGAGAAGGTTGGTAAGATTGTGACAATATAGCTGTGTTTTAAGAAAAGTGGGGGAAACACTCCCTTTAAACTACCTAAACCTTTTTCTGAGCTAAAGAAAGAAAAACAAAAGTCATAAAGTAGTGAAGTAGGGCTTGGTCATTGAGCCGAGCTGCCAGGTGTCTGGGCTGGCTCTGGGGGGAGTTTGTTGTGGGATCACCGTGAGCCTGGATACACAGAACATGGAAAGTCCCTGATCCTTGTCACCACAGAGCTTGGTTTACAGCGCTCTTCTCTCAGAGATGGAGGTTTCTGGCATTTCTGATACTGTTTTCTCTTCCTATCCCTCCATAGAGAGAAATCCAATGCATTTTTGTTGAAATTCTCTAGCGCTGAATTTGGGAATGTTGGGGAAAGGCTTCTCATGAAAGACCTGTGGTAGGACAGGTAACCTCTTTATCAACCTAATTATAGTTGAAGTGTGCTCTTCACCCCCGTTTGCTCCTTTGTGGTGCCCATAGACTTGCAAAAGCAGGAGCTTCAGCCGTTCTGGGTTATGCTTTCGTAGGGCCTTTTGTAAAAATGGTGTATACAGTTCTTAACTTCTTTGAGCCTTGGTTTCCTCATCTTCAAATGGGGTCAACAGTACCTACTTCCAGAGGTGATATTCAAAATTTCTGACAATCAAGGTGGACTGGCTGTTGGCTAATCAGAATGGACGCCATTAGTACCTGGTAAGGTTGCCCTGACGCTTCCAGATGATTATTATCCATGCTTATTTTACAGAGTTGCTGTAAGGGCAAAATAAGATCATGCATGTGAATGAGCTTTGAAAATGCCTTGGGGGTACATAAATCTGTGCTAATAATGCAAATTACATGCAGTGGGCAGGACATTTGAGAAGTGCTTTGGGCTGTTTGAACAAAACATTCTTTAATGACAATAAAGAATTATTGCCTCACAATTTCAATTTATTCAAAAAACTATTTCATATAAAGTTAGAAAGAAACAAGCTTATTGTACAACACAGCAATTCCACTCTTAGGTATTTTTCCAAGAGAAATGAAAACATATGTTCACACAAAGGCTTGTATGTTCATTATATTCATTAGAGTTTCATTCATAATAACTAAAAACTGGCCACAACTCACAATTCAACCAATTGCTGAATGGATAAACAAATGATACAGTGGACTATTACTCAGCAATAAAAAGGAATAAGCTACTAATGTACATAATAACATGGATGAATCTCAAAGGCATTATTCTAAGTACAAGATTCCAGACACAAAACATACATACCGTTTGATTCTGTTGATAATGAATTTATAAACCAAAAAAACCAAACCAAACCCATTGCCATTGAGTTGGTTCTGACTCATAGCAACCCTCAGTGGGTTTCGAGGTGGATAAATTTTTATGGAAGCAGATTGCCCGGTCTTTTTTCCGTGGAGTGGCTGGTGGGTTTGAACCACCAAGCTTCTGGCTAGCAGTCAATTGCATTAGGCACTGCACCAATAGAAAGGGAAAAACTTTAGTGACAGAAAGTAAATCAGTGGTTTCCAGGGGCTAGCAGTAGTGGAAGGGATTGACTGCAAAGAGACATGAGGAAGTTTTTTGAAGTGATACAAATATTCTATGTCTCGACCATGGTGGTGGTTACATAACTGCTTATATATGTCAAAACCCACCAAATAGTATACTGAAAATTGATCAATTTTTATTGTATGTAAATTTTGCTTCAATAAAAAGCTGATTAAAAAAGTACAGTAGGTAAATATAGATTGCTCATGAAAGAATAAAATACATAATTTTGGAAGAGAAAAGAGAAACGTTCTATTATAAATCAAAGTAATCCCCCTTAATAGTTTATATATTTTGATTTAAGCTTTTTATATGGTGGTGAATATAACAAAATTTTGCTATTTCAACAATTTTTGCAGTACAACTCAGTAACATTAATTACGTTTGTTATGTTGTGTAACCGTCACTACTACCCAGTTTTTCAGCCTTATAACCCAAGTAGCCTTCCATACACACTGTACTGTTTCTGTCTTTGCTATCATCTGCTTATGCTGCACACGTCCCCGAACAGCTCCCTCTTCTGTCCTCTCCTGACATTCCTGCTTCCTCCCTCCCTCACCTGGCTAACTCATACTTACTCTTGAAGAAACAGTTTGCAGTTCACCTCCAGGAGTCTTCGCTTCTCCCCCACTCCGTGCTCTTTGGTGTACCTTTGTGTATCCCTGTGCAGTTTTCATCACTATACTTGCCAGGTTATGCTATAATGATCTCTTTTTGGGTCTGTCTTCCCCAAAAGACTATAATCGTCTAAAGGTCAGGGACCACATCTAACTCATGTTTTTACCCCCAGTGCCTAGCATGTTACCAGTGGCCAATGTTTGTAGTATGAGTGAAAGGAGTGGCTCAGGGAATGGTAAATAATGTGAGAGTATGGGAAGAATGGAAAGAGAGGAAGATCTCGTTGGATCCCAATCTGTACTTAGTGGTTAGAGTAATTTTGGGTAGGGTGTGTAATGATCAGCCTCAGCTTTCAGATAGAAAATGAGGGAAATAGTCCTATCTACCAGATAAGATTATTGTGAGACCTGAATAAGAAGGTGCAGAGTGTAATGCAGTGTGCATACATGAACTATTATTATATCATTGGAAAAGTCAATTTCTCACCTCTAGGATATAGCGATGCAAAACCAGATAAAAAAATACTGCACGTTCCACCTTCAACCGTTTAAGTATAACCTCAGCATTACCTTGATAGGTTTACCTGACTCCTTACTGCAATTAGTTAGAAGATTTTTTTTCTTTGTGTGTGTGTGTGTGTGAGGGAGAGAGAGAGAGAGAGACATCCATCCACTCTGTTTTTTTTTTTTTCCTCACTGAAGCAATTGACAACCAGTCTCCAAAATTTTCAAAGACACGCACCTTGTCTTTGGGTCTGCTGCAGTACATAAGACAGTACATTGCACTCAGTAATGTTTGCCACTTGTTAAAGCAGTGAAAAAACATCATGCCCTTTAAAAATGACAAACCAGGTAGAGCTTAACATAGAAGTGTAGAGAAATGTAATCCAGTTTTCTTAAAGAAAGCTAAATTTCAAAATCAAGTTTTAATTGAATCTCATTTTTAGAGTCTGCTAAAATAACTTTGGGTCACAAAATAAACTTTCAAGCTTAAAACCAAGCCAAACCAAACTGACTGTCATCGGGTTGATTCGAGTCATAGCGACCCCTCCTTGGGTTTCCAGGGCAGTATCACTAATGAAGAAGATTGCCCAACCTTCCTTCTGAGGAGTGTCTAGTGGATTTGAACCACCAGCCTTCTGGTTAGCAGTCAAATGCCTTAGGCACTATGCCACCAGAGCCCCAAAATACCTTGGATCTGTGGAAGTCAACTGATGAGTTTGTTCAGAACTTTGTAGGACTAAAGAATTTCATCGTATCTAAGATTTGTTTTTTACAAGTCTTAAAATCTGAATGATAGCACATTATCTGCATGGTATTCATTCTAGCATTTCATGGACATTTTCTTTTACAAAAATAAATATTATCCCTTTTTTATACAAAGGAATGGGGTCTATACCCTGTTTTCAGGTAATATAGCAAAAACTAGCCCCTCACCTACTCAGATTGGCTGTACTCATCATTATTTTTAGTTTCTATAAACTTATTGATGGGGAGCTCTGGTGGCATAGTGCCTAAGGCACCTGACTCCCAGCCAGAAGGCTGCTGGTTCAAACCCACCAGCCACTTCTCGGAAGGAAAGTTGGGCAATTTACTTCCATAGTGATACCTCCTTGGAAACCCAAGGAGGGGTCGCTATGAGTCGGATCCAATTTGACAGCAGTGAGTTAGTAGTAAACTTATGGACAATATTTAGCACAAAAATGGAAGAAAATCTCATTAATTGTTTAAATTTTGAGGTACATTAAGATTTATTTATCAAAATAATATTGTAGATAAAATGATTATTTCAGACAGATTAAAAACAAATGAAATTGATGAGGAAATGTGAGAGATACTGGAATGTTTACTGATATAGTGTGTTATGCAAAAATTATAATTTATGAGATTTAATTATGATAGAAAGTAAAAGGAATCTTCTCTATATTATAATAATTTTTAATAAATGAATTCCTCTTTTAATGTGATTTAAACCTGAGTTTTAATCTTAGTAAGAATTTTAAAATAATTTGCTGACTTAATTGATTTAAACTTTCAAACAATATGCTAAAAACCACTAACTTCTTGTAGCTTATTTAGATAAATACCTGAATGTGTTTTGGTTAAGATATGAAATATTTAGGGAATAAATCCAATATTTCTGCTTATTTACTTTGCATAAATTGGAGTTTCCCATAAGTGACTGTATAAATTGGAGAAAGTAGAAAGAAAGAACTTGAATATAAATCAATTGTTTGTTTATTACCTTTATTTAGAAATCCACATTCGTGACTGTCATAGGATATGAATCCAATAATTCCTTTTCTTTTTGGATTATTATTTTATATACAGTTACATATTCTTATGAAGCAATTCTCTTTGGAGTACTCCAAATAGAAATATTTTATTTTTACCAAACGAGTTCATCCCAATATTTGAATGTAGCATGATTTGCATTTAACAAAACTACATGATTCCAGTATGGCTTTTTCTGCATGGATATTTTCCCATTCATCCTCTGTCCTCCCCCACCCCTCAGAACAGCAGCATCATAACTTCTCCAAGATTTGTCTGCTTTAGAGATTGTTTGATGCCCACCCTGGGTTACATTGCCATAGCAAAGATGTTTCCCAGCCATTCATCTTTAATTACATTTGAATTTACATTAATTTTTAAACAATTCAAAGTACCTTATAAAATGATGTGCCTAGTACTAAACAGCATGTATTAATTTATTGGGCTATTTATTGAAAAAAATATTATTCTACATCTCTTGCCTCATGTATAATAAAGAACTTCTCATTTTGAAAGTAATTGCTGTGAAATATTGCTGGAGGGATCAGAAATCAGTGTGGCTGGGAGGCAGTGCTTTCTAACTCTGCCCGGAGGCAGACTGTTCTGAGTGTCTTTGGTGCAGACTTAAAAGTGGGCAAGAAGAGCCGAAGTAGCAGTGACAGAGTGGTTAGAAACAATCTTCAGATCACGAAGTCCTTGATAACAAAGGTCTGCTCCATCTTATGTAAAAATCCTTAAAGTACCGCACAGCACCGTTCGTGTGGGAGAAAAGGATGATATTATAATACTATCACAAAGAAACAAACAAAGAAGAGGTTGATCTTAGGAAATGCTGAGTCCCTCCGAAGGGTTTTCTCTTAAGCTATTTGTGACCCAAACAGCTTCCTGTTTTAAAGAAAGTGAAAATGTTGGTCATCAAGCCTGTCAATGATTTGAAGAGAGCATATTCCCCCTCAAATAAAATGAGAGAATTCTTCCTGTGACTTTGGTCCTTTGGGGTTAGGTCAGAGAGATGTGATTGTAAAATAAACTGGAGTTCTATTTTCTTCATGTTCTACTCAGAAACCTCCAGAGTCTGTACTCAGAAACCCCTTCCCCACAGTGACTATATGAAAAGGTCCATACTCCTTCATGGGCAGGTGGAGGCCTTCTAGAGTTTGGCTCCAATCTAAGCATATTTTTTACCACTTGGACCTCAACTTGGTGGAAGAATGGAGTAAGCTAAAGCTGGAGGAGCGGGGCCTGGGGACCTCTGACAGGGCTTAGTAGCAGATCAGTGAATTCAGAGGGGCATAGAAAACTCCGGTACTGTCTACACTGACAATTTTCCTAAGGTGGTTTTCCAAGGTGAGGGAACGGTGCCTGTCTAGATGGCTACGTTCAAAGAAGACGATGGTGCTCCATGTCAGACTGCCATTTTGTGGTACTTGGCTGACAGTATACAGTACATAAGATAATTGTCTCATCTCTCTCAGTTAATTTGTTACTTCAGAGCAAGGAAATAGATTTTGTAATTCTCATTACATCTGATTCAAGTATCAAGTACTTCTTGAATGAATAATACATTTGTGGACATTGTTTCTACCTACTTAATGAGATCAAGGATGAGATCAATTGATAAACCCAAGTTCGTATAAATTAGTTTTTAAATATTTTTTATTGGAAAGAATATATATATATATATATATTGGTTTCCTTAGGAGCACATGCATGCACATGCTCTCTCTCTCTCTTTTCCCATCAAAAGATTACAAAACTTCAGGGACTCTATCATTTAGATCGAGGATTGTGAGTGCTGTGAAGGGCAACTAAATGCCGATTTTTTTTTACTATTTTGGAAACAACCAATTTCTCATTAGAAACATTAGAAGCTGGAAAGCTAGAGGCTTTTGGCACAAAACTGTGAAGGGATGCTGCATGGAGAAATGCTGCAGGGGAACTTTCATTCCAAGAGAGGAAATTCAGGATACACTTAAGGAAGCAATCGATTCATCTTGGAAAAAAGTAGTTTAAGCAGATAATAGCACTATCTGTGGGTCAATAAATAAAATGTATTAATTTGAATCTAGATGTTTATTGTTCTTTGAATCTTGCCCTCAACATAGATATTATTTCAATAAATGATTATTGAACCTCTCTCATTCTTTCATTCATTCAACATACTTTTATTGCATACCTGCTACATGCTAGTTGAGATGGAGGTGCTATTGATAAAAGAAGTGAGTGAAATACAGTTACTGACCTTAGGAGACTCATGGCCTTTGCTGGCATCATGAGAGTACACCACAGAGAATACAAAGATGAGTCCTTAAACAACCCAGATGTCCAACTCATGAATGGAGAAACACAATGTGGCATAGTCATGCAATGGAAAACGATTCAACAATGAAAAGAGATAAAGTACTTCAAAAATGCTAGAATGTGGATGAAACTCAAATATTATGATAAGTGAAGTAAACTGGCCACAAAAGACCACATATATACTGTGATTCTATTTATTTGAAATGTCAAGAATAGGAATCCATAGAGAAAGGGAAGAGATTAGTGGTGGTCACGAGCTAGAGGAAGGAGAGGGACAGAGGATAATTGCTAATAGGAACAGGTGTTCTCTCGGGGTGATGAAAATGTCCTAAAATTAGATCATGGTGGTGGTTTCACAACATTATAAACATACTAAAAACCACTAAGTTGTGCATGTTAAAGATGTGAAATTTATAAAATATGAATTATATCTCAATAAAGATGTTATATATACTATTTAAAAAAAGGATGGAAGAGTTAGCTAGCTCTCAAGAAATTTTCCAATGAAAGGAAAAAGAGAAATGAGAAAATGGTAAGAGAAATACGTTTTATTTCTATTTTGGGTATCTTATTTACATGATACATAGATTATTTTCATGTAATTCTTTTGAACTGAAGCATTATTATTTTTTACCTCTTGTATTTACCTAATGTTTTTTCTTTAAATCCCCGCCCTTCAGTCTGATAGTAATTCTACAAATGTTCAAGTTTTTACTTTTTCCATCATGAACTTATATCGAATAGTGATTTTTCAAATATGGTTCAAGAATCACAAATAGTCCACATGTATTTTTGGGAACTGTGTAAGCTATGGCTCTTATAGCATTAATGTTTCTATTACCATGGAATTTATGCTTAATTTTCTGGTATAGATTAATATTAATGGTGTTAAGTGAATATCTGCTTTTCATTAATTGGTTGCTCATCAGAAATTTCCCATGCATTTTGTTGAGTTCAAGTAGTTAAGGATAAATGGTCTAAGAGAATTTTTGCCTTGCCACACTGGATCATGAACAATCTGCCAATTTAATTCAACAGATATGTTCTGAATTCAGAATATGGCAAATGTGCTGTGCTACATGTTGTGGCAAAATCAAGGGACATCCCCTGTGATGGCCATTGCTGTTTGCTACCCAACATCCATTTTCCTTCTATGTGAGAACTGGCGCCATTGCCTGGTCCCAGCAGTGTGGTTTGAGTGGGATTGACCCCTTATGCAGATCTAAGAGTGGGCCTTACTTGGCTTAAGTTAGTCAGCACATTCCGTCCAATGACCTTACTGTTGGATTCAGGAGTGGGCATATGACTCAATCAGAACCCATCAGTTTTGAGCAGATGTTTGGTGGGATTACTGGTAATATGAAGCTTCCTGTCTTTCTTGTGGGAACTTCTGTAGGAGATACTCTTCTTTTCCTGGGCAGTATAGTTAAGATGTGAGGTCTGGGAGAACCCAGAGATGTGAGGGGGCAGAGCACCACACAGACACTGAAGATGAAGCTGACACCATAGTGGCAGTGCCAGGAGCCAGGGACTGCCTGAAGTCAATGCTAGCACTGGTCACATAAGCCAATACATTTCCTTAAACCAATTGGAGTGGGGTTTTATATCATTTACACGTATGATAATGTTCTTTGATATCAGTCATTAGAAAGAATTTATAATAGCTGTCACTCAATGGTTACTATTATTCTAGAACACTAATTTGTATCTGTAATAAAACTTGACCCAGGGATTAAAATTATTTTGGAACAAAATTAACCAGTGACAAATATTTATTGAAATGCCTTGAGTGAAGGGATGATATCCGTCTTATTCACTGTTGAATCCCTAGGGCCATCCCTTGCATATAATTCCACTCTCAGTATATTTGGATTGGATATATGAGCTCAGTCTTATGCTGCTGCTTCTTATTGTTTGTTGCCATCAAGTAAATTCTGGTTCATGATGACCTCAAATGGCCAGAGTAGAATCATACTCCATAGAGTTTTCATGGCTGCTTTTGCCAGGCTTTACTTTCGAGGACCCGCCAACCTTTCAGCTAGTAGCCATGTGCTTAACCATTTACACCACCCAGGGATTTGTAGTTTATATACAGATCCAACAGGGAGACAAACTTGTCTGTTGGTTTGTCCTACCGTGGTGACGTGTTGATGTGAGTTTTGAGGCTGAGCCACTGGTTTCAAACCCAGCGGGATGCACATGGTGTACAGGTATCAGCCCAGCTTACAGACTGAGATAGGCTAGGAAGAAGGAAGAGGCTGTCCACTTCTCAAAGAACTGGCCAGGGAAAACCTTATGAATAGCAAAGAAACACTGTTTGATACATTACTACACAACTTTATGAATAGTTCGGTTAGGTTAGAAGGCTCTCAAAAAAGGACTGGGAAAGAGCTGCATCATCTGAGTAAACCCAGCCTTACTCCTCTGGATAAGGTAAAGCTTTCAAGACCTCCATTTGCTGATGTGGCACCACTCAATTTGAGGAGAAGTAGCTGCAGACATCCATTAATCATCGAAACACGGAATGTATGAAGTATGAATCTAGGAAAATTGAAAGTTGTCAAAAATGAAATGGAACGCATAAAGATTGATAACCTTGGCATCAGTGATCTGAAATGGACTGGTTTTGGCCACTTTGAATTAGACAACCATGTGATCTACTATGCCAGGAATGACAGTTTGAAGAGGAATGGCATGGCATTCATCATCACAAAGGATGTTTTAAGATCTGTCCTGAAGTACAATGCTGTCAATGATAATATCCATACACCTACAAGGAAGACCCGTTGATATGACTATTATTCAAATTTATGTCCCAACCACCAAAGCCAAAGATGAGGAAATTGAAGAATTTTATCAACTTCTACAGTCTGAAATTGACCGAACATGCAATCAGGATGTGTTAATTATCACTGGTGACTGGAATGCAAAAGTTGGAAACAAAGAAGAATCACCTGTAGTTGGAAAATGTGGCCTTGGCGACAGAAATAATGCTGGAACTCGCATGGTAGAATTGTGCAAGACCAACGACTTGTTCATTGCAAACACCTTTTTCCAACAACACAAACAGTGGCTTCACCAGATGGAACACACAGAAATCAGATTGACTACATCTGTGGCAAGAGGTGGTGGAAAAGCTCAATATCTTCAGCCAAAACCAGACCAGGAGCTGATTGTGGAACAAACCAGCAACTGTTCATATGCAAGTTCAACTTGAAGTTAAAGACAATTAAAACAAGTCCAAGAGAGCCAAAATATGATCTGGAATATATCCCTCCTGAATTTAAAGATCATCTAAAGAATAGATTTGATGCAATGAACACCAATGACTGAAAACCAGAATTGTGGGAGGATATCAAGAACATTATCCATGAAGAAAGCAAGAGATCCCTAAAAAGACGAGAAAAGAAGAGAAGACAAAAATGGATGACAGAAGAGACTCTGAAACTTGCCCTTGAGTGGAGAGTAGCTAAAGCAAATGGAAGAAATGACCAGATAAAGGGGCTGAACAGAAGATTTCAAAGAACTGCTCCAGCAGACAAAACAAGTTACTATAATGAAGTGTGCAAAGACCTGGAATTTGAAAACCAAAAGGGAAGAACACGCTCGGCATTTCTCAAGCTGAAAGAATTGAAGAAAAACTTTAAGCCTCGAGTTGCAATATTGAGAGATTCTATGGGCAAAATATTGAATGATGCAGGAAACATCAAGAGAAGATGGCAGAAATACACAGAGTCACTGTACCAAAAAGAACTGGTTGATCGTCATCCATTTCAGGAAGTGGCATATGATCTAGAACCAATGGTACTGAAGGAGGAAGTCAAAGCTGCAATGAAAGAATTGGCAAAGAACAAGGCTCCAGGAATTGACGGAATACCTATTGAGATATTTCAACAAACTGATGCCCCATTGGAGGCACTCACTCAGTTATGCCAAGAGATTTGGAAGACAGCTACCTGCCCAACTGACTGGAAGAGATCCATATTTGTACCCATTCCAAAGAAAAGTGATCCCACAGAATGTGGAAATTATAAAACAAAATCATTAATATCCCATGCAAGTTAGATCTTATTGAAGATAATTCAAAAACGTTTGCAGCAGTATATTGACAGAGAACTTCCAGAGGTGCAAGTTGGATTCAGAAGAGGATGTGGAACAAGGGATATCATAGCTGTTGTCAGATGAATTTTGACTGAAAGCAAAGAATACCAGAATGATGTTTACTTGTGTTTTATTGACTATGCAAAGGCATTTGATTGTGTGGATCATGACAAATCATGGATACTATTGAGAAGAATGGGAATTCCCAAACACTTGATTGTACTCATGAGGAACCTGTACCTTGACCAGGAGGCTGTCATGTGAATGGAACAAGGGGACACTACATGGTTTAAAATCAAGACGGGAGTGTGTCAGGGTTGTATCCTTTCCCCACACTTACTCAATCTATATGCTGAGCAAATAATCTGAGAAGCTGGACTATATGAGAAAAACGTGGCATCAGGATTGGAGGAAGAATCATTAACAACCTGAGATATACAGGCGATACATCTGCTTACTGAAAGTGAGGATGACTTGAGGCACTTACTGATGAGGGTTGAAGAATACAGTCTGCAGTATGGATTACATCTCAATATAAAGAAAACAGAAATCCTCACAACTGGACCAATGAGCAGCATCACAATAAATGGAGAGAAGATTGAGGTTGTCAAAGAATTCACATTGTTCTATAATCGATGCCAATGGAAGCAGCAGTCAGGACATTAGACGACAGGTAGCGTTGGAAAGGTCAACTACGAAGGAACTGTTTCAAGTGCTGAGTAGCCAGCATGTCTCCTTGAGGACTAAGGTGCGCCTGACACAAGCCATGATATTTCCAATGCCTCATATGCATGTGAGAGCTGGACAATGAATAAGGAAGACTGAAGAAGAGTTGATGCTTTTGAGTTGTGGTGCTGGCGAAGAATGCTGAAAGTACCATGGACTGCTAAAAGAACTAACAGATCTGTCCTGGAGGAAGTGCACCCGAAATGCTCCTTGGAAACGAGAATGGCCAGACTTCGTCTCACCTGTTTTGGTCATGTTGTCAGAAGGGACTGTTCCCTGGAGAAGGATGTTATGCTTGGTAGGGTGGAGGGTCAACGAAAGAGGGGGAGGCCTTCAACAAGATGGATTGACATGGTGGCAGCGATGATGGGCTCAAGTATAGCAGGGATCATGGAACTGGTGTTGGATCAGGCAGTGTTTCGTTCTGCTGTGCATGGGTTTGCTGTGAGTCGGAAACGACTTGACGGCACCTAACAACAACAACGACATACAGATCTTTCATGAGTTGTATAAAGAACAAATATCTTCTCCCGATCTGTAGCATCTTGACATTGTTTATTAGATATTTTTTCAAGCAAAAGTTTTATATTATTACATTTCACTATAATCAAGTTCAACAGATTTTCCATTGTGGTTTGCATTTTTGGTAAGAATTTCCTTCCATACCTTGAGATTATCAATATCTGTTCTTAAAGTTTCTTTAACAACTTTTAAAGCTTTGCTTTTATCATGACTTTTATCTCCCTGGAATTAAATTTTCTGTATGTTAGGAGGTAGGGATCAAATTTCATATTTTCCTGGAATCAGTCATTGAATAACTTAGCATTTCTCCGTTTGTTTGGAATGCCATCATTATCATATTTGAAGTTCTCATATATGGGTGGGTCTATTTCTGAACTCTATTCTTTTCCATTTATTTTTTTGGCTTTTCATGCAGCGATATCATACTTTTTTCTCAATTAAAGCTCTAAAATAAGTCTTGCAAGCTGGTAGTGCCCTCTCCGTTTTTCTTGTTGTTATTGTTGATACATTACTGGCTTCTTTTGCCCCACTATTTATCTGTGAACATAAATAAGATTGATATTTTTATAGTATATATCCTAAATTTTAGGGAGCTCTGGTGGCATAATGCCTAAGACATTTGTCTGCTAACCAGAAGGCTGGTGGTTCAAACCCACCAGCCACTCCTCGAAGGAAGGTTGGGCAATCTCCTTCCTTAGTGATACCGCCTTGGAAACCCAAGATGGGGGGTGGGTCACTCTGAGTTGGATCCGTCTTGATGGCAGTGAGTTTGGTTTGGTTTGGTTTTATCCTAAATTTTTGAAATTAAATAATAGTTTCTGTTCTTATTCATAATAGGATCTTAGGGTAGCAAGTTTGTGTTATTGATGGTGAAATAATTCAGAAAAGGATATGAAGAAAAATGACACAACTTGAACAATATCACTATTGCCACCAAATTGTACCTGTAGAAATTGTTGAATTGGTGTTTGTTTTGTTACGTATATCTTGCCAATAAATAAATAAATATTAGTGATGTAATGCTTGGGTCAATACTACTGTGGAAATCTATTTTTATTTACAAAAATTTTGAAATAGAACACCTCTTCATACAAAAAAAAATAATAATTTTCTTGATTAAATTTTCTAACCAGAGTATTCCTGGTTTATATAGACATGTTGGTTTTTTATATATTTGTTGTATATGATACATATTTTGTTGTATATAATCAATAACTGAATTCTCAGATATCTCTGTAGATTTTCTTGGATTACCTGCACATAAGCATGCCATCTGCAAGTAAGAATAACTTGTCTCTTTCTTTCCAGTTCTTAGGTATTTTATTTCTTTAACTTCTTTTAGTCTCCATGAGTCAGAATCCACTGATGGCAACTCACAACAACTGTATTGGTAAGACTTGTAGAATAATGGTGAAAGAAACTGTGATAGTGAGCAGCCTTTTCTTGTTGTGATTTAATGCTTGAAACAAAATTACAGTGCCATTGCCATCTTGAGTGAAGTCCTTTAAGATCTTTAAAATCATAGGATGGGTTATAACTGCTCCCACTAAAAACCATTTAATTATTTCCGATTGCCCATTGGACAAACACCTAAATTCCTTTACGTGGCTTATGAGGTCCTAACTAAACTGGCCCCTCCCTTCCTCTCCATCTTCATCTGGTGTCACTCCACCACTCTACCCTGACCTTCTTCAGCTTCGTAGACTTAATTCCACCTCTAGGCTTTTGCATATGCTGTTTATTCTGCCTGGGATATTATGTATCTCCTCTCCTTCATCTGCTACAGATTAAATTCTATTCATCTCTCAGGTTCTTAAAGTTTCTTTGTCTTGGAAGATTTTTAAGATGCTGTTAGACTAGATCAAGTTCCAAGTATTCCAGTTTTAGAACATCATATATCCCACTTAACTATCATTTGTTGTTGTTAGTTGCCATTGAGTCAGCTGTGACGTATGGTGGTGACCTTATGTATGACAGAATGAAACATTGCCCAATCCTACGCCTTCTTCATAACTGGTATATTTTCCTTTCAGCCTTGGGGGCTCAACTTCCAGCACCATATCAGACAGTATTCTGTTGTGGCCTTTAAGGTGTTTGTTAGCTGGAAAGTAGATTGCTAGTAGATTGCCAGACCTTTCTTCCTAGTCTGTCTTAGTGTGAAATCTCCACTGAACTTGTCCACTGTGGATGATCTTGCTGGTATTTGAAATTTTGGTGACATAGCTTCCAGCATCATAGTAACTAACACTCAAGCCACCACACTTTGACAAACTGACAGATGGGTAATGGACTAGGGATTGTAGATATAAATATGTTTACTGTTTCAGATTGGTATCTGTCCTCCCCATTCGAATATAATCTTCACTAGTAAAAAGACTGTACCAATTTTTTTAACTCGACTATCCTTAGTACTTTGGACAGGCTTGGCATATTCAACAGTCTCAAAACTTTGTTGAACAAATAATAATTTTAAATGAAAATTTATTTTAAAATGGAAATTCTCCTCCCCCCCACACACACAGGCACTGTAGTATCAATTATTTTAGCTGAAATGAGGCTCAATCAGTTGAATAAACTAGATATTTGACTGAGACTAGAAGGATGGGACATTTGTAGAATGAGTGGGGTTAGAAAAGAGGAAAGAGGTTGGAGCTATTTTGCATATCTTGATACAAGACCACGGCCTTTGAATATTTGAAAAGTTCAGCAAATGATACTTATTCAATGTGAAGCTGTAGAACACCTTTGCCGTTCCTTTCCACTTTCTAAATCCAGGATTTGTGGAATAAGACAGGATGTCTGGTTCTTGTGAAGAACATCGGCTACCTGAGGAGAGGATTCTAAAAGTCAGATGAGTATGTGCTGACGTACGTCAACCAGGAAGGGAGCAATATGGGATGGGATGAGGAAGGTGTGAGCTTGGAGACAGTCTGACCTAGCTTTAAATCCAAGCACTGCCACGTTCTAGTTTGGAAAGATGCTTGAACTTTCCTGTGCCTCATTTTTCTCCCCTATAAAATGTAGCTCATGGCCTTACTCCCTCCTCCTTAAATTACACATCCCTCAGAGATATTGTGGATTTGCTTCCAGACCACCTCAATAAAGTGAATCTCTCAATAAAGTGAGTCACACTAAGTTTTTGGTTTCCCAGTGCGCATAAAAGTTATGCTTATACTGTTGTCTATTAAGTGTGCGATAGCTTTATGATAAAAGTCTGAAATATTGTGAGAATTACCGAAGTGTGACACGAGACACGAAGTGAGCACATACTGTTGGAAAAATGGTACCGATAGACATGCTTCACACAGGGTTGCCCCAAACCTTCAATCTGTAAAAAACGTAAAATCTGCAAAACACAATAAAACAAGGTATACTTATATACCTAATTCACTGTAGTCCAGTTGATTGGACTCATAGCGACCCCTCCTTGTGTTTCTGAGGCAGTATCTGTATGGAAGTAGATTGCCTAACCTTCCTTCTAAGAAGTGGCTGGTGGGTTTGAACCACCAGTCTTCTGGTTAGCAGTCAAATATGTGGTGTTAGCTTTAATTATAACGAAATAAACATCAATAGTTAGATTTGTTTCCTTCCAGCCAATGATCTTTAGTACAATGACATCCAGGAAATGTGTAAGTTAGTGTGCTTTGATATTTCCATCAAGTCTCTAGAATCTTCTAGTGGCGAATTGTGTATCAAACTGAATCATGAAATGAGCCATGTTTCTTATTATTTGTGGGCAGATATTGTTTTGTTCCAGTATTTTCCCTCAAATTTTACTTCTCTAAGATTGGGAGCTCTGGTAGCATAGTGGCTAAGGCACTTGTCTGCTAACCAGAAGGCTGGCGGTTCAAACCCACCAGCCACTCCTCGGAAGGAAGGTTGGGCAATCCTACTTCCGTAGTGATACTGCCTCGGAAACCCAAGGAGGGGTCGCTATGAGTCAGGGCTGACTCGACGGCACATAACAACAACAACAACAACAACAAGAAGGGCATAGGACAGTTAACATTTCAAAACATAAGTAAATTAAAAAAAAGAAAAAGATTGGAATGCCAAGCTGTCATGGAGTTATTTTCTCTCTCTGATATAAAACTGTAATAATATTACTTTGTACTTGATAATCTGCATACCATTTCTATTATTTTTGCCCTTGGTTTTTGAAGATGGAATTTAGAGGAAAAATGCATTTGGAGATGAAATATTGAAATTTGTGAAAGTATATAGAATTATTTAACAGTACTTTGTTTCTTTTTGAAATGACAATGGGATGGGTTTGCTAACTGAAGCTGCCAGAACTCTGAATTTAATGATCTCAAGGGTTTATCTCCTACTTAAAATTCTTTGCCATTTAGTTTGCATGTGTTAAATCACTAGCGCTTTCTAAATTCTGCCTCAGCTTTGTTTGTTTTCATTGTTTGATCACTTTGATGTGTGATAGAAGGAGGAAAATAGTTATCTAATTTTCACCAACAATATTCCCTAAGGTATCCAATATATTTATTCTATGCCTGGTCTGTCATAAGGTACAGATTGTGAAATGCTATAAAAAACAAAACAAAACAAAAAACAATTGCAGTCGAGTCAATTCCAACTCACAGTGACCCTATAGGACAGAGTAGAACTGCCTCATAGGGTTTCTAAGCCTGTAAATATCTATGAAAGCAGACTGCCACATTTGCCCCCCACAGAGTGGCTGGTGATTTCAAACCATGGTCCCTTCAGTTAGCAGCCAAGTACTTAACCACTGAGCCACCAAGACTCCTGTCGAAATGCTGTAATAGAAACTTTAGATTCAGGGCCCCTGCATTAATCAGCTTTTCCCTCATGCTGTGGTAACAAATAACCCCCCAAATTGCTTACAACTACAGAAATGTATTTTTGTTCACTTTATATGTATTGGTTTCCTGTTGGTAGTGCCTTTCCCCTGCCTCAGATATCTTTTTCATTTCAGGATCCAGGCTGAAGTAACCACTGCCATCTTGGTAGGTGACATTCTCATGCCTGAGGAAAAGAGCTCTTAAGAGGCAAAGCCAAAGCTTGCAGTGGCTCAACTGTGACTATACATCATACACATTTACATTCCATTGGCCAGAGCAAGTCACATGACCAACCTCAATGTCAAGGGCAGGGAATTCTGTTCTTTTCTGTTCTTTCCACAGAGGTACTTCAGTCTACAAGGCAATTTGTAGGGATATGTTAGCCTCTTATAGGGATGGGGGAAGGCAATAACAGAACATAAAACATGGGGTTGCCATGAGTCAGAATTGACTGATGGCTGCTAATAACCACATTTTTTTTTATAAGGCCACCCTCGTCTGTCATCTTTTTCTCACCTGCCTTGTTCTGCTGCTGCTGCTTCTCCAAATAGCCCTACTGTTATGGATTAAATTCTATCCCCCAAAAATATGTGTTGGAATCCTAACCCCGATATCGATTGGTGTAATCCTGTTTGGATATAGGGTTTCCTTTGTATGTTAATTAGCCCATTCTGAGTAGTGTAAGTTCTAGATCTAATCACTTGTGAGCTATAAGAAGCAGATTGTGCACAGAGGTCTGCACAAACAGAAGACAGACACCAAGCCAAGGAACCAAGGATTATCTGGGACTGCTGTCTACAAGGAAGGAGTCAACAGCTGAGAGCCTGACTTGGACTTTCAGCCCCCAGAACTGTGAGAAAATGAGTTTCTCTTACAGCAGCACTAGGATATGGAGACATCTGCTCTTTTACCCGTTCCTCCCCTGATTCCTCTGTACCCCACTGCTGCCGAGTAGGCCGTGAAATCTGTTCAGCTTCTCTGCCCACCTGAATATGGTGTCATTCTGTTGACATAGGGTCGCTGTGAGTCGGAGCCAACTCGATTGCACTTAACAACAATGACAAAGAGTGCTTGAAGTTTGATTTAGTAAAAACTGACAAGAAATAACCCAGCCTCTGGAGCTGTCTCATATGACAAAAAGTAGCTCTGTTCTGAGCCAAGTAGCCACTCCTTGAAAGGAAGGTTGGGCAATTTACTTCCATAGAGATACCACCTCGAAAACCCAAGGAGGGATCGTTGTGAGTCGAAATCGACTCAACAGCAATGAATTTGGTTTTTAGCTGAGTAGGCTTGATAATTGCTAACGTCATACTCATTCTTTTTCTTTTATTCCCGGTAATTTGGTTTGAGCTAGAATTTTAAATAAATCAGATAATTACTCCTTATACTTACTCACTGTGTGTCCAGAACCTTACATACTTTATGTTAGCTCATGGTGATTCATAACATACAGAGCAATTTTACCGCCACCATCTCGTCTCAAGCTCACAAGGTACCGGGTGGTGCCAATATTACAGTGATTCCCACTTGACAGGCTGGAAGAAGTTAAGCCACTTATTCAGGATCAAAAGGCTAGTGAGTTTAATAGCCAGTATACATGCCAGAGTGTGAACTGATAGACACTTCTTTTTAGTGATGTAGAAATACTCTATTTTAAGAATACCTTCAAGGATGCATAATGTAATATAATAAATGCCCTGTTTGTAAAAATGAAGTTATAGAGTAAGATGGTTGCTTTCTTCACTAAAATGATTCACAATAAATTAAAAAAAAAAAAAAGTCTTCTTCATGTTGAATAAACTGATGACTAAGTTCCAGTTTACATACAGCTTTCCCTAGGAAAACAATCATTATATAGGTTGGGGATATAGTATTAGAGTACAGAACTTTGTGCAGCTAGTTTCTATATTGCAGTAAATTTTATGTCCTCCATTCTTTTGCTTAAAGTGGTCCAGTCTTCTTTATCTCCACTGCTCTGACCATCACCTCTCCCCTAGGAGATCTCCTAAATAGTCCCTCAGACCTGTTCTTGCCTCCTTCAAGCCTTTTGCTGTACTAAGCCTAGTGGCATTTTCAAAAGGTAAGCCTGAGTTTGCCTGACTTCTCTATCTCCACCCAAACTCCTCAGTACAGGCTCCCATGTGATCTCACCCGCAAACTTCACCAGCCTCATCTCATGTCATTTTCTCCTTCCCTCTCCTCTTGCCGCCCTCCCTACCAGTGTCCCTGGGCAATTATCATTCCCTTCTCAGATTCCATCTTCTCAGGAAACCTGGCCACAGTCCTCCAGACAAAGATTAAACAAAACAAAACAAAACAAAACAAAAAACACAGTTGCCTTTGAGTGAATTCTGACTCGTGGTGACCTCCTGTGTGTCATAATGCTCACTGTGCTCTGTACGCCTTTCTGTGACTGATCTTTTAGCATTAGATCACCAGGCCTTACTTCTGGCACCTCTGGGGAGCCTTGAACCTCTGGTCTTTTGGTTAACAGCTGAACTTGTTAGCCATTTGCATCACTTCGGGACCAGAGCATGGTAATTACCCTGATTTACTTCACTGTAGCCAGAAACTTGATGGACATCCTTAAAACCTTTCTTCTCCCAACCCTTTGTATTCCACCCATCGCTAAGACCTGTGGATTTTCCTCCTTAAATACCACTGGAAGCTGACTGATATGGCTAGTACCTTCTTGCTGCTCACGTTACTAGATGTGCTAGATGACAGTGGTTATTCTGAAAGTGCTCACTTACCAACTCCACTCATCATAACAAGGAAATACCAAGTGGGTGAGGAGAAAGCACCCATATTCAACCATGATTCAGAAACAACCAAGAGTAATACACATCGTGTTTTAGAATATAAATGCTCCCTGTGATAATTGCTAAAAGTCATCAAGGTAGACCCCAAACGTCAGCCTGCTCGTGCTGCAGCTGTACCAGCAGAAGCAGTTTGGATTCTGAAGTTGTTCGATCTCTGAGGGCAAGTTTGTGCTGTAGGTTTATTGCTGCTGCGTGTTGCTGAGTTGGATCCCTATAAAACCTGAGTGTCTTAAGTTATGTGTTAAGTTAAACATAATGGGCCCACGATAGTACTTTTCCATTAAACAGCAAAGGTCTCTGCAAATTCTTCATTTTAGAGGTCAGAGCGATGAGTTGCTTTGCTTGTGGCTCGTCCTCAGGTGTCATTGTGGTGTGATGGCTTGCAGCAAACACTGTTCTGGGGGTGACAGCTGCCTCTCTAGAGATGATGATCATTTACAGTGCTGTGGATTTTGATGAAGTTGGGTCTGGGCTCGCTCGCCAGGCTGACCAACCAGGTTAGATTTGAACCAGCTCTCGGGACGTGGAAAGGACAGACCACTGCCTTCCTGCCAACACTCAGAGCTGTTCTTTGCCCCTTGCTCTTATAATTTGCATTTAATTGATAGCTGAATTTTTCAATTTTTTTCCTGCAGTTTTCAAGGAGTCTCTTTACCTTCCCTTCCTGGAATTTGTGGAATGAGCATGCGGTCCATAAATATCATGGTTAAGAACTGGAAGATTTTAGACAGTTTCACTGTCTGTTTCAGGGCCTGGCAGGAATCCTACAATTTGCTGTAAATGACAATAGTCGTTTCATCTGTTTTTGTCTTCTCTTCTTTGTTCTTTACCTGGGAATGCACTGTTCCTTGTTTTCAGGTTACCGAAATCCTCCAAGGCCCACTTAAAGTTTCATCTCACAGGGAACGTCATAGGATTCTCTCAGTCTGAATTAATGTTTATTTGTATTATCATTTCATAACATTTTGCTTTGTACTTTCATTTGGTACTTAAGATATTCTGATTCATTTCAAAGTTATTGTTTACCTATTTTTCTCCCCTAGATTATATGATCCTTATGAGTAAGACTGGATCTTACTCATCTTCCTCTTGTCCCTGGTGCCCAGCTTGAAGCCTGGCTGTAAATGTGGTGGATCATTTTGCATCTTTAAGGTTTGTTCTTCCGTGAGGAGAACAATTGCACAATCATAATATTCTCCATAAACAAATGGACCCTCAGAAAGGACTGCTCTGATGTTCTTTTATCTGTTTACCATGAATGTGCAATTTCCTTATTACTTTAGGCCAAAATACTTGCATTTCCAAAAATAACTGTTTTCCCTTCTCCATAACTGTGAGTTCAGGAAAAGCCAGCTTTTGTACCCAACCTACTTCTCTCATACAGTGTGTGCAGGCGGTCTAAGATTAAGTGGGAAGAGTAAGATGTTAGAGCTTCTTTTTGGGTTTGGGCTGGAGTATTTTCTGTTTGGTGGTTTCATCTTCATCTGAAATCAGAATCATTTTCCTAAGACATACCACATTGAATTGAGCCCCAGAGGCACTTCTGTCTGTAGTCTCTTTTCCTTTTAATAATAGAAAACATTGTAAAATTCTCACTTCACGGTCTTCCCCATTTTAGCTGTTCTTGGGAGGTATGAAGTCAGAGGGTCTTTGATAGGAGCCTCTCTCAGATTCGCTGTAGAATAGGTGAGGTGAGCCAAACCCATAGCAGTCAGCATCTGCCGTCTCCTCGAGGTGACAACAGCGGTAATTACACGCAGGGCAAGTCACTTAAAAAATAAATTGATCAGTTTGGGAAATTAAATGTGAAGAATTAGAAAGAAACCTGAGGATATAAAAAACTGTTTTGTGTGATATAATAGGTTGTAGGCAAGAGAGTCACTTTGTGAGTTTTTCTTAGCTTCAATCCCACATCCACTTCAGAATTAGCTCCCTTAATTCCTTTCATAACTCAAACAGAATCTAGTGACTTGTCCTGGAGTAAATCCCACCTCTCAGCACCCTTATTAACCCATTGGAACCTAGTATGATAACAGCACCTTGATAGCTGATCAATAACCTGGGTCCCACCCGCTGCCATCGAGTTGGATCCAACTCATAGAGACCCCTCCTTGAGTTTCCAAGGCGGTATCACTACAGAAGTAGATTGCCCAACCTTCTTTCGGAGGAGCGGCTGGTGGGTTTGAACTACCCTTCTGATTAAGCAGTCAAATGCCTTAGGCACTATGCCACCAGGGCTCCCAAGAACCTGGGTAGACTAAGGAAAATAAGTGCTAACTTAGGCAGACTTTTATATCCCTATGTATTTTTCCTCTTAAAATGGAAATGTCAAGGTTTCCTTTTGATATATTTGTGAGAGGAGAGAGCAGTGCAGTTAATGGGAAGAACATGAACCTTGGATTCAGACAACTAGTGCTTCATATCTCAGCTTCATCACTTAGTTGTATGAACTTACTTCTCTGAACCTCATTTTCCTCATAATAACTACTTTGCATTGTTGCTGTGAACATTAGTGTAAACAATAGATATTCCAATATAGCTATTATTATTACAGTAAAACCTGTGAAAGCTGGAACTTGTGGAAGGTGGAAACCTGTCAGAGAAGGAAAACTCAAGTAGTTTCCACTAAAATGAGTGCAGTATTAAGGTTGTGTGTCAACTTGGCTGGGCTATGATTTTGATTGGCTTGGCAGCTGGATGTAGTGATTCCCCATGATGAGACTGGATGTGGTATAATCACTTCCATGGTGGAATGTTCTGTGAGTAGTTAATCAGCTGAGGGGGAGTTGCCTTTGAGGTGTGGCCTGCTTCCAGTACATATGGAAAAGATCCTGCATTTGGTTTGTGAGTCTTCATTTCTTGTTCCTGGACTTGAGCCAGTGGTCTGCCATGTTGCCTGCCTATCTTGAGGTTGTTGCCTGCACAGCCTGTGAGCCAACAATCTGCCATTTTACCTCCCAATCTTGGATTTCTCAGCCTCAGCAGCCAGCAGCTGCATGAGTCAGAAGAAGCCTCCAGCTTGCTCCAGTGGGCCTGGAATAAGAGGCAGAAATCAAGTCCAAGGTGAAGGTCTGCACAGCCCCTAAAGCTGGGACTCTGAACTTGGACTTGTACCCTTCTGAACTATAAGAGAATAAATTTGTTTGTTAAAGCCATCTACTTGTGGTATATCTGTGATAGCAGCACTAGAGAACTAAGATAATGAGCAATTGAATTGGTAAGACTGTCAAAAGTAGAAAGCCTGGGAGACTGGAAAAACAAGACAGTCCTGTTGAGTTCTGGCTCTCACAGTTTTCATTTTATGATCAATTATTCTATACTACAGAAACATGCAAGTTCCTTGGTAATCAAGGATGGGATATGTTCTGGTTACATAGTGCCACTCTGACAAGAATATACCACAAATAGGATGGCCTAACAAACAGGAGTTTATTCTCTCACAGTTTGGAGGCTTTAAGTCCAAGTTCAAAGTGCCAGGCTCTAGGGGCTTTGTGAAAGCCCCTCAACCTTGGGGTCCAGCAGCCTCCTGCTGCTGGCTGCTGAGGCTGACAAACCCAAGGTTGACAAGTAAAAAGGCACAGTCCTGATGTTACCAAAGCACATGGCAGGCCATTAATTTAAGTCCAGGTTGGCAGAACATGGCAGGCTGCTGAACAACAACATGGCTACATGCAGGGTCCAAGCGTGCCGTAAGCTAGAGACCATTCCCCAAGGTTTCTGCTTATATACAGGAAGCAGACCATATTCCCTAAGGCAGCTACTCAGCTGCTCACAGTAGATTCTGCCATGGAGTTGATTACCAGTCTCATCATGGGGAATTACTACATCCAGCTGCCCAGCCACTCAACCAGCCAAGTTGACACACAAACTGAACTACCACAGGATACTATACATTTATTCTATTTAGGTTTCCTTTTATTTATTCAGTGTGTGTGTGTGTGTACACACACATATACATATATATATATACACACACACACAAATACATTTTTATACAATAGGACCGTCTACATTTGTTTACCAACTACTCTCTCCCCCCGCAAAGTATTTTTGTAAGTGCTATATGCTAATTTTTTATAGCAACATGTAGAAAAACTGGCATATTGTTAAAAAAGAAAAAAAAATTGGCATAGTGGTACTTACAGAAATACCTTGCAGGGGAGGGAGCAATTGGCAAACAAATGTAGAAGGTGTGCATTATTTGCATAAATATATGGAGTAGTATGTATAAAAACCCACTGCCATTGAGTTGATTCTGACTCATAGCCACCCCTTTGGGTTTCTGAGGCAGTGAATCTTTATGGAAGTAGATTGCCCAGTCTTACTTCTGTGGAGTGGCTGGTGGGTTTGAACCACCAGTCTTCTGGTTAGCAGTCAAGTGCCTTAGGCACTACGCTACCAGAGCTCTCGAATAGTATTTATAGTGCTACTGAATAATATGTGCTATATGTATACACTTGCACACACACACACACACACTATGTATCTACTAACATTTCAGCAGGTACTTGGGTAATATTAATAACTAAAACAGACAAAAATATTCTACCCCCATGGAGCTTCTATTATTATAGGAGGAGACAGTTAGAAGCTGATAATGCTATTGAAAAATTAAGCATGATGAAGGAATAGGAAATATGGAGTGGGTTTTACATAGGGAGGTCAGAGTTGGCCTTATTGCGAAGATAACACTAGTTTTCTGTTATTTGGGGTTTACATACACTGTATTTTGGTATGGGACGATGGGAGAAGGAAAACGAGGGTAGAAAAAAGAATGGGAGCCTGCTAATTTGAAAGACAGCATGAGAATTTTCTTTGGTATAACATATGTCAAAATATAAACTAATTTAGAAGAGTGATGCTTTCCAGATAGCCTAGTTTTACTTTGTTTGGTTTGAGCCAGAACCTTCCTAGAGTGTGTTTTACACTCCTTGCCTACCTGAATGGTGGATATTGAGTATAGTCTACATGGCCTGTGACTGATGCAGGGGTCATCACTGTGACTGTCCCATCTGTTACTGGACCGCCATGGAGCACAGTCTTCAGGGCCACTTTCAGCTGTTTGGCCCTTCATGCTGGCCTGAGTCTGAATGATTGTGAGTTCTACATAGTAGCCATGATGCACATGTGGCTATTTAAATCCCAACCTAAATGAATTTAAATTAAATAACATTAAAAATTCAGTCTCTCCATAATATGAGTCACATTTCAAATGCTCCGTAGCCACATGTGGCCAATAGCTACCCTGTTAGCACAGATAAAGATATTTTCATCCTTGCAGAGGTTCTATTAGTATTTGTTATTTTATAGTGTTTCTGTTATTCATACATACATATAGGTATACATACATATGTGTGTACATTTATTTATTTATAATTTTTTTGTGTGTGGTACTGCATCAGCTTTCTGGCCTATCTTCTTTTCATTTGTTGCTTCTCATAGTTTATAAGTTTAAATACTAGTTTAGAATTTTGTGTAAAGTGAGAGAGTCAGAAGGGCCTTCTTAAAAATCAAATTATCTGGATTTTAGTACTTGGAATTTGTATTTCTGTTCTCATTACGTCAAGACCTTTCTTGGTTATTGCTTTGCAGCTGTGCTCTGGGTGGGTAAGAGAATCAGATCACTGAGTTCTGTGGGAGAAGTGCTATCAAACTTTAAAGGTAAAATTGCACATCCATGGAAATGCTTTAGACTTGGTCGATGGTCTCTTATTTGGAGCAGTGCCATTTAGTGAGTGTTTATTCGCTAACTGTGTACACATAGGCCAAGCATTGTGTTAGGCCCTAGAGGTACAAACAGACATGAACATGGCCCCAAGCCTTGAGGAGATCATAGTTTAAGGGGTGAAGAGAGACATAAGTGGGCAAAGTTTCATTTATTTAGTGCCCAGGAAGGCCCAGGGTGCCCTGAAATTCCAGAGAAGGGCGAAGAGTGACCTAGCTTGACTGGGACTTGGGTACAGGAATGGGACAAGAGGCAGAGACCAGGGAGTACTTCCCAAAGAAGTGGTTCTTGAGTGGAATCCTGAAGGATAAATATGCCTTAGTCACATGATAGGCGTCCCTGGGTGATACAGTTAAGTGCTCAACTACTAACTAAAATGATAGTGATTTGAACCCATCTCTGGTGGCATAGTGCCTAAGGCACTTGACTGCTAACCAGAAGGGTGGTGGTTCAAACCCACCAGCAACCCCTTGAATGGAAGAGTGGGCAATCTACTTCCGTAGGATACTGCCTCAGAAACTCAGGAGGGATCTCTGTAAGTCAGAACTGATTGGATGGTAGTGAATTTGGTTTTGGTTTTTAGAGGTTCCTTGGAAGAAAGTCCTGGCAGTCTGCTTCTGAAAGGTCACCAAAACCAAAAAACCAAACTCACTGCCATTGAGTAGGATCCAACTCATAGCAACCCCTCCTTGGGTTTCCAAGGCAGTATCACTATGGAAGTAGAATTGCCCAGTCTTCCTTCCAAGGAGTGGCTGGGGGGTTTGAACTGCCGGTCTTCTGGTTAGCAGTCAAATGCCTTAGGCACAATGATACCAGAGCTCCCCTTGAAAGGTCACAGCCATTGAAAACTCTATGGAGCACAGTTCTCCTCTGCAATATATTGGGTTGCCATGAGTCAAAATAACTGGACTGCAGCTTTTTTTTTTTTTTTTTAAGTTGCATGATGAAGTTGGGAGAATGTCAGTAAGATATGATGTACCATAGTGCACAAAGACACTGAGGGGTGAAATAGCACATATGGTATGAGAAGGGCACTGTTAATGGTTTAGTATAGTTCAAGTTTAAAATAAAAGGGATCTAGTGTCTACAGATGGAGTTCTGGTGGCACAGTGCCTAAGACATTTGACTGCTAACCAGAAGGCTGGCACTTCAAACCCACCAGCCACTGCACAGAAGGAAGACCAGGCAATCTACTTCCATAAGGTTTTACCACCTTGGAAACCCAATGGGGGTCACTATGAGTCAGAATCAACTCGATGGCAGTGGGTTTGGTTTTTTGGTTTTGAATGTCTGCAGAGACCAGGAAGTGAGCGGAGTGGTTTGGAACAACTAAGAAAGATGAACTTGTCTGTCAGTTTGTTGTACTGTGGTGGCTTGCATGTTGCCATGAGGCTGAAGGCTATGCCACCAGTGTTTCAAATGCCAGCAGGTTTACCCATGGTTGACAGGTTTCAGTGGAGCTTTCCGAATAAGACAGATTTGGAAGAAGGAAGAGGCCATCCACTTCTCAAAGAATTGGGCAGTAAAAAGCTATGAATAGCAATGAGACACTGTCTAATCATTATCAGAAGGGACCATTCCATAGAGAAGGATATCATGAATGGTAAGGTGGAGGGTCACTGAAAAAGGTGAAGGCTCTCAACAAGATGGATTGACACAGTGGCTTCAATGATGGGCTCAGGTATAGCAAAGATCATAAGGCTGGCATAGTACTGGGCAGTGTTTTGTTCTGTTGTATATAGGGTTGCTATGAGTTGGAGATGACTCGATGACACCTAACAACAAAACAACAGAGATACATAGGCTTGAGTGGTACATTGAAGTGATGGATTTTTTGCAGAGGTGGGAGAAGACTGTGGAGGTGGTGACCTAGGCAGATGTGATCTGCCAGGAGTTCAAGTAGGTCACTCTTGCAGCACTGTGGGGATTAAGGTGAGGGATCTGGACTCATACCTGGGATATTAGTGGTGACGGTGTTGTGAGCAGGGACTTGCAACCATCCAAAAGAGAGGGAATGAGAACCCCATGCAAGAGAGTAATGGGATAGAATGGGAATGTAGTTCAATTAATGTGTATGGGGTCAAAGTAGCAGTATTTGGGGATTGATTCAATGTGAGGGGTAAAGGAAAGAGGGGAATCAAAGCTTTCAGGAAACAAATTCATTTGACCTCTTCTCCCAAGTTCATAGTGATAAGTTTTGACCTGTAGCCGCTACTAGTGACTTTCATTGGCAACTATATATAGTCTCTACCTCTCTCTCATTTATTAAAAGAACTTGATTTGAAGCTAGACTTTAGTGAAGTACCACTCTCGTATGCCTTTAATTTTGCAATGGCCTATAAAAATTTATAGAAATATGGCTTCATTTCTAGTGGCTCTAATCCAGAGGCCAAAATTACCCCATCCCTGGGACATCCCTTGGGTGGACCACTGAACCTGTTATTCATTAGGAACAGCTGAAAACTATCAGCAAAATTCCCTTAGTATGCCAACAATAACCCCAGTCAAATTTCAAGGTAACTCCAGGTTTCAGAAAGTTAGGAATCTTACAATCTGTCTAGCCAAACCCTTGTTTGTATTTTCACACACATTAGTCGTGTGAGAAAGCTAATGGCTTTGCTTTCCATAATAACGAATGACCCCCTTTGAGATTATAAATTAAGTTTGAGTTCTGAGTTTTGATGGAGACATGCTTATAGAGCTGTAGCCAATCACTTTAAAGTACAAATGCAGTCTGGGTGGTGGAACCAGATGTAGAGGAGCTAGTCCAAAGGGTGGAACCAATATGGAAACCAAGAATTCTCTCATACCTGCTATGCAGTTACAAAGGATTATCAATGCAATAGTTAACATTTTTATGACATCTGCTAAGCTTTCAGAAATCTCTGGTTTGTGAGATTAAAGAAGTAATGCCAAATATATGTTGATATTTTGTTTTTTACTGACATATTTCATGACTGAATGGCTGAAACCACAAAACAGTAGGTGCCTATAACTTTCTTTTGGGAGCTCTTAGCCACTGCATGTGGCCTTTGTTGCTAAATAATTTTTATTTGTCATTTTAAGTATTCCATCAGATTGGATCTTTGGTGGCCTGTCAGCTATTGAATGACTTCTTGGAAGATCTGGGCAAGTCTTGTGCAAAGAACGACGGCATACGTTTTCTAAGCGAGACAAAAGGATTATAGGATAATTACACAATGTCTTCCAAATATTTTTATTTGAAAAATAGTGATGTGTTTAGTGATGAACATGTATTATAAATCGAGATGCTTGGGAAGTTTCCATATCCTTTAAGAACGTATTGTACAAAGGAGAAAAGAAAATAAGCTCTTTTTGTGGTTCTTAGGCAAATATACGTAAATCATTTATTAAAAGGTGGATTTATGAAGAACATTGACTTCTAAGAGCGTTCTTCACAAACGCCATTCTTTATATGATGTCAATGTAGGTTATTTAGCAACATATTAAACTAGTTTTATGAAAAGATAAATATGTGTTTCATTAATCCCAAGAGGAGCTTTCTGAAATGCATTTTCTTTATAAATAATTACTGTCATTCTGTGAAATTCATGACTTTTTAGGGTGGGAGATAAGAAGAAAAAAACATTATCTCTTCAAACAATTTGTGATTTAATACCAGCTGGTCAAGTGAGCTGAAAAGCCTTATGAATAGTTTGTTTTATTATCTTGAATGTTTTTTTCTCTCTCTTGGGAAGCTGGGTAACCCTCACAATCTTTCTCCCATGATTCTCAAACTTTGATCTTCTCAAACCGTTTTGCCAGATGTAGTGGACAGAGCATGTGTAACCTTTTGTGTGCCAATTTAACCTGGCTAATCGGAAACCACAAGTTAATCTTGTATGACTTTTATTTCTAGGCATTACAGCAGAAGTTCTGGTGGTGACCTCTTTCGATGAACTGCAGAGAAGGGCCCCAGAGGCCAGAGGGAAGATTGTTGTTTATAACCAACCTTACGTCAACTACTCAAGCACCGTGCTGTACCGAGCTCGAGGAGCTGTGGAAGCTGCCAGAGTGGGCGCAGTGGCATCCCTCATCCGATCTGTGGCTCCCTTCTCCATCTACAGGTTTGTCAAGCTATTCATTTCAATTCTTTCCCAAAACCAGGATTTTCCATGAAGGAAAAGTCTTAAGAAATCAAAACAAACCATTCAAATGAAGATACTGGTTGTTTGTGGAATTTTCCCCCATTCCACATTTGGTCATTTGTTTATAATATCTTTTTTGGCCTTTTCAGGATCTCAAACAACATTTGTACCTTCCTTTAAAAAGCTTTCTATGATGATCCCATAACATTTCTTATTTAACTGATATGCTGTGTATTTTTATTGCCAGGAGAAATTAATTCCTTCCGGTATTTCATCAACGATTCCCAATGGCTTCAGAGGAAGTCAGGCTATTTTCCATTGTTGTGAGAGAAGTGAAATGAAAATAGGGTGGGTAACATGATGGGGGGCATCTATCGTGTGATAGAAAGAGTTGAGGAAATCAGAGGACCTGGGATATACAGATGTGGCTCTGTCACCAAACAGCCGTGTAGCCTTGGCACTGTTTCTTAAACTCTCTGGAATTCAGCTTTCTCCAGAGGTGAGAAAGAGTAATAACTGTATACGATTGTTTTAAAAATAAATGAGGTGGTGGGGGGGAACACTGCAAAATAATAATAATAATAATAATAATAATAATAATAATAAAGAATAAATGAGATAAACTTATAAAAGAACTTGATTAACTACGAAGGTCTATCTAAGTATTTGGTAGCATTGTTTGAGGATAACATAAATATTGTTTTATTCTTTGTAGGTCTGATAAGGGTAATGTCACAGTGCTTTACTGAGCCCCGGTCTTAGGATGAAATGCAGTATCTCAGTGGATACAAAGTCTAAAATTTGACCTGTGGACAGTCAACCTTGTGTAGTAGCTATATATAGTATTGTCACATATTATAGATAAAACATGAATGAAAGAGCACCATCTTAGTGTTGTAGTCTGGTTTCTCTGTGATTAATGAACAACAACATGCAGAAGTATTTGCCGATAGAGTTTATTGGGTGTCGAGATTGACTCTGTAGTATCTGTTGTTAAAGGAGGTTTCCTTATGTTGCACACTGAAGCTGGAGACACAGCTGCTCAGCCTTAATTAGCACCCTACACTTTTGAAAGTAAAATGAATGAGGAGGAGGCATCAGCAGCTAGGAAATCCAGTCACAGGGAGTAGTCCAAAAGTGCAGAGAGAGGGAGAGAGACATTTTTCTTTTACGGGGATAAGATATCTTCCCATGGGCGGAAGATAGGGCATGTTAAAACGACTGGTTAGAAATTTTATGAGAGAAAAACTCGTTACATTGATGTCATAGTGCTAAAAATAATGTTCTTTGTAGAATCTTTAAAAGTTTCATGACTGGTGAAATAATGATTGGACCATATTCCTTTGGATGGTTAACTCTTCCCAGGAGGGAAGTCCTAAAATGGCTAGCTTACTTCCCAGAATACCTCACTTACCCCTTGGAATAACAGACTCAACAAGCTGTGGCCATTCACCATGATTTCACTGGTCATGAGACCTAAATTATAGAGTTAGCCTGTTGTTTTGTGAAACTGGGTAGCTGCCAGGAATCTTTAGTTAAGAACTACCACCACTCGTAAGACTAATAAATTCCCAGATGACTTAAAATGACTTAATGCACGGTGATCTGCCAGGGTTCATAGGCTTTTTTTTTTTTTTCTCTTTTACTGGCATAATGAAGACATCTGGAAACCCAAACCACAACCTAGGAGCACCAGAAGCATTTTATCCAGCATAAAACAAAACCCAAACACACTGCCACTGTGGCAGTTCTGACACACCCAACCCTATAAAGACAATGTAGAACTGCCTCCATAGAGTTTCCAAGGCTGTCAATCTTTACAGAAGCAGACCAGCCCATCTTTCTCCAGTGGAGCAGCTGCTGGGTTTGAACCACCAACTTTGCAGTTAGAGCCAAGCTCTTTAACCACTGCATCAGCTGGGCTCCCTTTCACCAGAATCGACTTAAACATCTGTTAGCTGCTAAGATTTGGGTGTCAACAACTTGTAATGTATATTAAATGGACATTTTTCTTAATAGTTCTAGGTCTAGACTAATTACATTTTTCATTGATTTCACAGCCAACCATTTTCACTGGACTCTTAACTTTTGTAACTCCATTCTTCCAACATTTATAGATATATAATAACATTGCCCTTTATGCAGTGCTTTACAATCTTTTATATTTGTTATCCTATTTGTTCTGAAAATAACCCAACAGGTCAAGTAGAAGAGTCATATTATCTCCATTCCACAGATAGGGAAATAAATGTTCAGAGAATCAGACCAAGTAACTCTGCATGTTAACACATGTGAATTTTTCCGTTTTGAAAACAAAAACCAAAATGAAGCAAACTCTGTCTTTTTGACTGCTTCTGGCCAATTGTTTTTAGAGCCAAGTTTCCTTAAAGAGCATTCTGTATTTCTATCTGTCCTTCCTCCTTCTCATTCACTCTGCAGCTCATTTTAACCTGGCTTTTGCCAATACTGAAATGGAACTTGTTAAGATCACAATAGCTGCCTAGTGAAGTATGATGCATGCTTCTCGGGACGTCATCTATCTTGATCTTTTTGAAGTACTTGTCATTACTGACTGCTTTGTCAATTTTCAATCTGTCCTCTCTTTTGTTTCCATGAGGTATTTCTTATCGTCGCTCTTGTCCTCTCATTCTCTCTCCCTTTCTCCCCTTCCCATTTCTCTGATTTCTTACTCTAGATATTCTGTTTGAGCAATCTTACCTGCTTATGGTTTAAATTGCCATGTATGCCATAACAGTGCATATCATGTATACCAACGTATACCATGTATCACAATGTATACCATGGCAATTTCCAAATTCACTTCTCCTGTCCACACCACTGCCAGGAGCTCTAAGCCCATATATCCAAGTGCATACTGAATCTTCTTTGAGATGTCCCGTAGCTACCTCAGTTTCAATTGTTGGAAACTAAATTCATCTTCTCATCTTTTCACCTATTTATCCTGTATTTGCTATCTCAATGAAAATGGTACCATCTCTTATGCCTTCTAAGTCTTTGATTATTTATTTTCCTCTTCCCTTATCCATCATTTCTAGTAATTACTAAGTCTCTTAGGTTCCACTCTTTATCAGTCATTACAACAAAAACATTTTGAGCAGTTCCATCTCCCAACATTACTCCATATGCCAGTCGTCAGGAATCACTTACACTCCCCAGTGTACCACAGTTCTTAAGAGGTCCATGACTTTGTATATGCTTTTTCCTCTTCTTCCCTCCGTTCCTTTCTCTACTGTCTCACACTGTCCTTCAAAGTTCATCTTAAGTGTTTCTTTTTCTGGGGAGTCTTCCCTGAATAATGTCTTGGAGTTAGTTTTGGTTCATGCTTTGGTGGCATAGACTAAGTGCTATAACCTCTAACCTCTGTCACTTAACAGAATAGGAATGTTCTGCATGCATTCTCCTTTCTTGTTCCCATCCTAGTTTCAAGGGGTTATTCAGCAGATGGCCTTCCACACGGTAATTCAGGGACCCAGGGTCTTCCATCTTGTGGTTCTATTACCCCTAAGACCTTGGAGTCCTCTGCATTTAGTTAGAAAGCAAGAAGAGAGACAGAAGGAGTGAGAGACTATGAATATGAGTGAATGTGGATGATCAAGGAGGAAGTTTTTAACGGTCAGGCTTGCATATGGCAAACATCGCTTCTACTTGCATTCTGCTGGCCAGGACACAGTCATGTGGAGGCTGGGAAATTTAGTATATCTTTATGTCTAAGGTGAAAAGGATATGAGTTTGCTGAATGACTGAGCAGTCTGCCCCAGTTGCCTGTGTTCACACTACACTATAAATTCCAGGAAGACATGAATTACATAGTTTACCTCTGTGTCCTTATCATCTAGTATAATGTTTGATACACAGTAGTTATTCAGGAAATGTCTATTGAAGGAATGAACTTGTCTAAGGTAGTACAGTAAATTGTGACAGAATTCTTATGATTAACCAAGTGACTTGATTCCTTTTATGACCAAAAATGTAGCCTATTTATGAAACATCTCAATGGATATTCCATCAATTCCTGAAGCCTTGTTTTCCACCAATTCCTTCAGTGCAGCTTGGATTTCTTTCTTCATACCATTGGTTCTTGATCATATGCTACCTCCTCAAATGGTTGAGTGTAGACCATTCTTTTTTTGTATATGACTTTGTGTGTTCCTTCCATCTTCTTCTGATGCTTCCTGCATCCTTCAATATTTTGCCCATTGTTCTGTTGTTGTTATGTGCCGTCAACTCGGACCTGACTCATGTGACCCCTTCTTGGGTTTCCGAGGCAGAATCACGAGGGAAGTAGATTGTCATTTAGCTAGTCAAATTGCACAGCTAGTGGAAAAAGTAGGATTCAGACTTAAAAGTTTCTGGCTTCAAAATCCATGATCTTTAGGTTGTACCCAGCAACCTGAAGAATTAATGTTATAGGAGCCTAGAGGAGACAATAGAAATCTGATTGAGACTCAGGATGTTTCACTGGGGATATGGACCTTGGGCTGTACTCAATGAAAAGGTAGAACTTGAACAAGAGAAGGAAGGTGAAAAGATACTTTATGCATGATCATGGCATAAAGTTGGGAGTGGTACATGGTTAGACCAATTTGGCTACAGCCAGAAAGTTCCATAGTTGAGCAGAGTAATGTAATTTTTGAGTGAGAGGAAGAGACCAGGTTAAAAAGAATTAAGAGGACAAGACTGAGGAGTCTTGAGTTTAATGTGCAGGAAATGGAGAGCCGTTGAACACTGGGTAGTGATGTTTGAGCAGTGGTTCTCTAAGTGTGGTCCTTGGAACAGCATCACCTGGGAGACTGTTGATGTGCACATTATCTCAGTGGAGTGAGAAACTCTGGAGTGGGGCCCAGCCCATACGTGCTTTAACAAGCCCTCCTGGTGATTCTGATGCATGCTGATGTCTGAGAACTACTGTTTTGGAAGGGTGAATCTGGTGCCTGTGCATAACATACATTGGAGAAGGGAAGATAAGATATTGCTATAAAGGAGCAGATATGAAATAATGAGGGCATAGATGATGGAAGTGGGAGTGGAAAGGAGGGATGAAAAACATTGATCAGAATTGGAAGACTATTGGATTTGATTGAAGGGAGAAGGAGTCAAAATTGACAGTAAGGAGAAAGTTTTTTTCTTGGGTGGTGGTGATTTTATGTTAATGGAGGTGGAATAATTAGGAAAAAGATAGGAATAGGGGTCATGCAATATGAAGATTGTATTCAATGTCATTGAATTGTACATGTAAGAACTGTTGAATTAGCAACTATTTTGTTTTGTTGTATTATTTTCACCACATTTTTTAAACAAAGTTGACAGTAAGGAAAGGATAAAAAAAAAAAACAAAAAAAACAAACCGTGATGAATCTGTGTTCAGCTCAATATTTAAAAACCATGAGTTACATAAAAAGGGATTTGTAGTTTTTAAAGAAAATCCAGATCTGGTGGCATCTGGTATCTTCCTTAAGGCAAGTGTCAGTCAGTGGATCGGCTACCACATCCTTTTGGTTGATGAGAGTTACAATCTTCAATTTGCTACAGTGTCCCCTTCTCTCCCTCTGCTTCACTCATTTGTGTTACCTGCCTAGGTTCTATTGGCATTAGACCTCATGACCCCTTCTCTGAGGATCCAAGCTTAGAGATTAGAGAAGGATGAGAAATGCAGAGGCTGGGAAAGGGAGATGGTTTGTAGGGATAAGTGAGTGCTTTGGCTTTTAGGGATCTTGAGTTTGATGTGACTGTGAGATAGTCCCATTAATCTGGTTTTTATGTTGTGTAAGAAAAAAATTAGTTAAGCATTTCCATTTCTGTTATCTACCTTTTTGGATAGGAGCTCTGGTAGCATAGTGCCTAAGGCATTTGACTGCTAACCAGAAAGCTGGTGGTTCAAACCCACCAGCCCCTCCTGGGAAGTAAGGTTGGGCAATCAACTTCTGCGGTGATACCGCCTCAGAAACCCGAGGAGGGGTCATTATGAGTCAGGTCTAACTCGACGGCAAACCACCACCACCACCACCACCGCCACCATCACCACCGCCACCACCACCTTTGTGGACTACCCAAGGCAATCTGAAATTCTAGGCTGACTTCTGCATCTGCCTCCTGCTCTCTCAACCTGCGAGTTCAAGAGTGCAAAGCCATTTTTATATTAGCCTGAGTAAAATATGATTCTGAAGGAAGATCTACTGAGGTCAGGTTGTCTATTGTACTCCCATTCCCAAATATTCATTTTTTTCCCCTAGTTATTTTCTCTCTTGCCCCAGATAATTGAACACAGACTGTAACTTTTAATCAGCTACAGAAGCCAAAGGCTCTCCCTTTACTTCCCTGTGAAAATGGTGTCACCACACTGAGTAAGAATCCATTGAGGTGGAAAGAGTTGTTGATAGCACTTGGCTTTGTAAACACTTCTGGCTTGTTTTGTCACTTGGCCTGTGTGTACTGTATTGCTAGAGAAGAGTGAAGAGGAAGAGGAAGAGGAGCAATTGAGTTGGAAGATGACTAAGAGCTGATTAAGCATTCAGCTGGGGAGAAAGATGAGTGAATGCAGGTGATGTTTATGGAGTGTCAGGGAGAATGCTGTGCCATCTGGTGAGAGAGATGTGAAAAGGTATATAAATCAATCTCTATAATGATACTTAATTAATACAGAGTCAATAAATGATATAATTGAAGCACTAGTTGGACTACATCATAGAGTTAAGTAGCTTCAAAGAGGGCTCTGATTAAAGCCATTACAATTTATAAAATATTCTGCATCTAAAGAAAGCATCTTTTTTTTTTTTAAGAGCTTGTTTTACATTCAGTGTTACGTGTACATTTAGTTTCACTCCCCATTTACCATGTCCAACCCTAACCCAGTCTCCTCTCCTCCCTACCCTGTTGTTGTTGTCGTTGTCATTTGCCATCGAGTCGGCCCCGACTCATAGCGACCCCTCCTTGGGTTTCCGAGGCAGTTATCACTACGGAAGTAAGATTGCCCAACCTTCTTTCCGAGGAGTGGCTGGTGGGTTTGAACCGCCAGCCTCCTGGTTAGCAGTCATGTACCTTAGGCACTATGCTACCAGAGCTCCCTACCCTGTAACCCTCCCCATTTGCCCCTCATACTTATGCACTCCTGTTTGTCCTGCATTTCCTCTGTTTGAATGTTGATCCTCTGGTGCCCTGTGGTCTATGGCTTTAAGGGATGTATTACCATCGAGTATGTGGTGCGTCATCCTGGGTTGAGTGGTCTGCCTGTACATATTATTAACTATTGGGCTGAGAGCCCGTCCCTGGGGGTGAGTTTTATTCCAGGCGCAGAATGTATTCCAGGGCCATAGTATTGGGGGTCTCACCAGATTTCATCTGACCAGTAATTCTGGTCATTATTGAGTTTTTGGATTTTGTTCCATGTTTTCCCTCCCACTCTATCCAGGATCTCCAGATTTGATCCTTTCCTGAGTGGTAGGCATTGGTAGCCAGGCACCATCTAGTTCTTCTGGACTCGAGGGCCATCATGTCTTAGGGCTGATTGCTTCCAAATGCCCCCCCCCTTTTTTTTTTTTTTTCATTCTTTACTTCTGTTGCTAGGAGACCATTAGCTGCATCTTAGATGGCCGCTTAAAAACTTTTAAGACCCCAGTTGCTATTCACCAATGTAGGATGAGGAACAAGGCTTTTATGTATTTTGTTGTGCCAAATGAATCTTGATGAGATTTAACATGAACATTTTTGTAACCAGAGGACCAACTCAAAACATTCAGAGCACAGGTGAAATGGCTTAAGAGGTCTATTTTGGATGAATTTTGAAAGCCAGTTATTCTCAGAAAGTAAAAGAGCTTGTCTTCCCCTCCCTTTATATTTTAATGGGAAAATGAATGCTACATGTTCACACTTAGACTGTCTTGGATGTTTGATGTAATGACGGTTTGGTTCTTCAGTGTGACCTTAGGATAATTAGCTATCAAGCTGGATTTAAATTGTTTTGAAACATTGTTGCAATTTGGGGGGCACATATGCCTGCTGGTAATTACAAAATAAAGAAAATACTACTATGACTCAAAACGGTGCAACTGGGCCAGCCTAGATTAGTAGGCTCTTTTCCTCCCTTAAGAGCTCTGGTGGCACAGTGATTAAGACATTTGGCTGCTAACCAAAGGGTCGGTGATTGAAACTCGCCAGCAGCTCTGTGGGAGAAGGATGAGGCAGTCTGTTTCCGTAAAACTTTACTATAGCCTTAGAAGCCCTATGGGGCAGTTCTACTCTGTAGGGTCTATAGGGTCGCTGTGAGTCGGAATCGACTCGATGCCAGTGAGTTTGGTTTCTGGTGTTTTCCTCCCTTGTTTTGTTTTTGCTGAATTCACTCTGAGGACCATAACAGATGCACAGTAATCAAGTACAGAGCCAATTCTCATCATTTATGCAGGTGGAGGGCCACTGTGCTCCCGAGGGGGAAACCAGAGAAGACCTGCATTGAACACTGCACTCTTCTTCTCATCATCCTTTTCCCCTCCCACCCTCTGATTTTTGAAAGGCAGATTCTTTGTTTATAAGGTCTTTGTTTGAAATTCTGAAATGTTCTTTAATCATTGAGTTCCTCTTGTTGCTTCAGGTAGTGTGACATGCATCTCAAAATGGATAGAACCAGGCAATGTACAGGGGAGCGGACGTTCTGCAGCTGCAGTGCCTGGATCTGTGTTCAGCCACTTGCCAGATGTGTGACCTTGGCAAACCATGGCACCTCTCTGTACCTAAGTTTCCTCTGTACTGGGGGCGGGGGGTTAATAGTTATAGCTTCCTTCTGGAATTTTGTGAGGATGAAATGAAATGTTATTACAGCTTGGTGCATTGCTGTTGTTGTTATGTGCCATGGAGTCAGATCCATGGGACCCTCCTCGCGTTTCTGAAGCAGTATCACTACAGAAGTAGATTACCCCATCTTCCTTCCAAGGAGTGGCTGGTGGGTTTAAACCGCCAGCCTTCCAGTTAGCACTCAAGTGCCTTAGGCACTATGCTACCAGAGCTCCTAGCCTGGTGCATAGGAAGTCTTAAATGCATGTTAAGTACTATTATTACTAACTTATGGCTGGATGTACTTACTGAATAAAAAAAGGAAGGCAAGGAGGATGAAGAAGGGGGAGGGAAGGAAGAAAGAAAGAGTAAGAAAGAAGGGTTTAATTTGTTTGATCTCACTATTGGAGGCAGTGGTGGTTCAGTGGTAGAATTCTCACCTTCCATGGGGGAGACTCAGGTTCCATTCCCAGCCAGTGGTCCACACGCACAGCCACTACTGCTCTGTCACTGGAGGCTTGCATGTTGCTATGGTGCTGAGTAGGTGTCAGCGGATCTTTCAGACAAAAGCAATCTAGGAAGGAAGGCCTGGAGATCTCCTTCCCAAAATCAGCCAGTGAAAACCCTCTGAATCACTACAGCTCAGGCCTGTTGTACGTCCTGTGGCCATGAGTCCATATCACTCTCATGACTGGTGATTTGTAATTGTGATTACATGCTTAGGAGATAAACCTCATATTACATTGCCATCTTGTTCTCTCTCTGTTTAGTTTGTCCAAACTCTGCTGGGTTTATGTATTTACTTGTCTGTTCTCTGGATTAGAAGTTTTCCTGGGGACACACTGTGTGTCTTCTTCATCTTGGTGTCCCCAGGGCTGTGCACAAGGCCTGGCACTAAGTAGTGAGGAATGAGTGAGTGCAAAGAATCAGGGGCAGGCTGATCTGGCTCATTAACATGTAAATTCAAGGTGTCACCATTTCACATTCATAAAAGCTGAATAATAGTAATATAGATGAGGTGACTAAACTTTTGAATTGCTACTTATCAAAAATAGCATCTCTGGAATCTGAGAGGAGACTAGATAGTTATGCAAATTTGGCCAAGTATTGGAAACTGCATATTACTATGGTGATTTTCAGGGCTGCTATAATTAATGGTCTGTTTGCATTTCTACTATGGACTGTCATTATTCATTGGTTTATAACCTCGATGTAAAAATTTATTCTTGGCTGCTATTTTGCATTCATAATTTAAAAATATATATAAATGTCCACCTTCTATTTTCCAGCTTTCTGATTATCAAAAGCACAAGCTTAAGAATCACATCACTGTGACATGTTTTTCTGAATCTCCAATGGTAAAAGGGAATTAATGCCTTTTGAATTCAGATTTCAGGATTATGACAATGTTGTTTGCTTATGCAGTGCCCTTTGAAAAATGTCTAGGGTAGCATATGAACCAAAAGAATCCTTAGTAACCTCAAGCCATCCTTTTATTATTGAATATGCCTTTGTTCTCTTTCTCTCTCAGCAAAGTAAAGAGGACTCTTACTCTGAAAGTCCTTTGACATTCAAATGATCTTTTCACCTTTCCCTAAAATGTACCAACCAGACGGTACTGCTGGAGAGACTTGAAAATTACCAAAGGTAGCAATACAGAGAGTGGGGTTGGAATCAGACAGACCTGGGTTCAAATGCTGCTTCTGCCACTTAGATGCTGTGGGATCTTGGGCCTATTACTTAATCACTTTCAACTTGTTTTCTCAGCTGTAACATTGAGGGGAATACTGCTGACCTCATAGAGTTGTTGAGACAATTAAATGAGATCAAGCACTTGCCATAGACCCTGACACAATACAACCAGTAAATTGTAGCTGCCATCCTATCTTGATCATTGTTGTAGGCTGGGTTCTTTAGAAGAACAAAACCAGTGAAGAGTATGTGTAAATATGTATGTTGTTGTTGTTGTTGTGTGCCGTCGAGTCGGCCCCGACTCATAGCGACCCCTCCTTGGGTTTCCGAGGCAGTATCACTACGGAAGTAGGATTGCCCAACCTTCCTTCCGAGGAGTGGCTGGTGGGTTTGAACCGCCAGCCGTCTGGTTAGCAGGCAAGTGTCTTAGCCACTATGCTGCCAGAGCTCCCATAAATATGTATAGAAAGATTTATTTCAAGGAAATGGCTCACATAATTGTGGAGGCTGGCGAGTCCCAAATCTGTGGATTAGGTGTCCATCTGGAAGCTTCTCCTGATTCACATGGTTTCAGGGGCTGATGAACCCAATATCGGCAGACCAGGCAGCTTGCTGAAGGCTTCTCCAAGAACCGGAAGTTAAACCATGAAATGAGTGCAGGATCAAGAAAGAAAGTAAGCTTTGCCAGAACATCCATATCTATTAGATGCAGGTTACACCCCCAAGGAAACTCCCCTTCCAACTGTTTGGCTGCTCACATCAGATCACAAAACGGAGGATGATTACATAATATCTGCCAAACCACTGAGAATCATGGGTAGCCAGGCTGACACATAACATTAACCATCATGATCATTATCATCAGATAATGATAGGAGTAAGTAGTTAGGTTGACATGAGCTGACTTATCTTAAAAAGCAGCAACTCTGGACTCACTCCAGTATGGGCTCCAGAGACCCTGCTTCTGTTTACCTCCTTACTTCAGGTGCTGTCTCTCCTTCCTCTCCCTCAGTCTTTGGCTTAATTTTCTCTTTTGTCCTTTACACCCTTTTCAGCCTCACGGTGAATGCTAGATGCTGATTTTGAGCATATAGTGCTGAAGATGTGATGACCTAGACCAGTGATCAGGGGTCGGTTGATCTCTGCAAGTGTTCTATTTTAAAGAAAATTCAAATTGTATGCTGTCTTGGGCCTCTTAACTCACTGTTGCTTCTGTCTGGAATATCATTTCCCTAGCTTTTTGTATGGCTGACTCTCTTTCGATCTGAAGATCTCAACTGAAAGGTTATCTTTTCTGAAAAGCTTTTCCTGATGATCTTAATAGAGTAGCACTCTACTCCACATCAAAAGAAGATGGAATGAATACACAGAGTCACTGTACCAAAAAGAATTGGTTGAAGTTCATCCATTTCAGGAGGTGGCATATGATCAAGAACCAATGTTTTGTTATTATTATTATTATTGTGATTTGGGTAAAAGTTTACAGAGCAAATTCAAGCTGCACTGAAGGAATTGGCAAAGAACAAGGCTCCAGGAATTGACGGAATACACATTGAGATATTTCAACAAATAGATGCTGTACTGGAGGCACTCACTTGTCTATGCCAAGAAATGTGGAAAACAGCTATTTGGCCAACTGACTGGAAAAGACCCATATTTCTACCCATTCCAAAGAAAGGTGATCCCACAGAATGTGGAAATTATAGGACAATATCATTAATATCACACGCAAGTGAAATCTTGCTGAAGATAATTCAAAAATGGTTGCAGCAGTATGTTGACAGAGAACTTCCAAAAATGCAAGCTAGATTCAGAAGAGGACTTGGAATGAGAGATGTCACTGCTGACGTCAGATGGATCTTGGCGGAAAGCAAAGAATACCAGAAAGATGTTTACTTGTGTTTTATTGACTATGCAAAAGCATTCGATTGTGTGGATCATAACAAATTGTGGATAACATTGAAAAGAATGGGAATTCCTTGATTGTACTCATCAGGAACCTGTATACAGACCAGGAAGCTGTTGTTCAAACAGAACAAGGAGATACTGCATGGTTTAAAATCAGGAAGGAAGTGCATCAGGGTTGTTTCCTTTCACCATACTTATTCATTCTGTATGCTGAACAAATCTGTGAAGCTGGACTATATGAAGAAGAGCATGCCATCAGGATTGGAGGAAGGCTCATTAACAACCTGTGATACACAGATGACACAACTTTGCTTGCTGAAAGTGAGGATGACTTGAAGCACTTACTGATGAAGATTGAAGACTACAGTTTGCAATAAGGATTACACCTCAATATAAAGAAATAAAAAATCCTGACAACTGGACCAACAAGCAGCATCATGATAAATGGTGGAAAGATTGAGGTTGTCAAAGACTTCATATTACTTGGTTCTACAATCAACACCAATGGAAGCAACAGTCAAGACATCAGACAACGTATTGCACTGGACAAATCTGCTGCAAAAGACCTCTTTCAAGTGCTGAAGAGCAAAGGTATCTCCTTGAAGACTAAGGTGTGCCTAACCCAAGCTATGGTATTTTCAGTTGCCTCATATGCATGTGAGAGCTGGCCAATGAACAAGGAAGACCGAAGAAGAGTTGATGCCTTTGAGTTGTGGTGTTGGCGAAGAATACTCAAAGTACCATGGACTTCCAAAGAACAAACAGATCTGTCCTGGAGGAAGTGCAGGTGGAATGTTCCTTGGAAGCAAGAATGGCCAGATTTCGTCTCACCTACTTTGGTCTTAGTGTCAGAAGGGACTATTCCCTGGAGAAGGCTATCATGGTTGGTAAAGTGGAGTGTTGATAAAGAAGGGGAAGATTGCTCAATGAGATGGATTGACACAGTGGCTGCAATGATGGGCTCAGGTATTGCAAGGATTGTGAGGCTGGCACAGGACTGGAGAGTGTTTCGTTCTATTGTACATACCGTCTCTATGAGTTGGAGCCCACTCGATGGCACCTAACAACAACAAACCAAAATACCAAACTCACTGCCATCAAGTTGGATCCGACTCATAGCGACCCATCCTTGGGTTGCCAAGGCAGTAACACTGCGGAAGTAGATTGCCCAACTTTCCTTCTGAGGAGTGGCTGGTGGGTTTGAACTGCCAGCCTTCTGGTTAGCAGTCAAATGCCTTAGGCACTACACCACCAGAGCTCCTTAACAACAACAGCTACTTCACATTTCCTTTCATAGTACTTCGCATGTATGGTCAGAGTCCTAATAACAGTTGGTAACTTGTGTCTGTCTGCTATCTATATATCTATCTATCATCTGCCTAACTATCTATCTATGTACCTGTCTCCAAATGTAAATTCTATCAGGTCTTTCTTGTACACCTCTGTTATGGATTGAATCATATCCATCAAAAGATATGTGTTGTACTTCCTTACCCCTATACCTGTGGTTATAATTCCATTTGGAAATGGGTTTTCCTTGTTATGTTAAGAGGCCATGTCAAGGTAGTGTGTGTTTTACGACAATCACCTTTGAGATGTAAAAAGAGCACATTAGGACAGGGAAGGAAGCAGGGATGGGGGAAAATAAATGCCAATCACATGGAGATCACCAAGGAACTGAGAAACAGACAAGGACCTACCCCAGAGCCCAAAGAGAGAAGAAAGCCTTCCCCTATCTACCGCCTTGAATTTGGACTATGAGAAAATAAATTTTTGTTTGTTGAAGCCACCCACTTGTGGCTTTCTGTTATAACACAACTAGATAACCAAGACAACTACTATATTTTCAACACTCAGGTGATTGCATGTGACATGCAGATAATAAATACTTGTTAGATGAATAAGTATTCAAAGGATCATTTAAGATCGAAGAACAGAGAGACAACTATAAATGGATACATATTGATTCTTGGCTATTTTTTGAGGCCAGATTCTAAAGCACCACAGATGTTTTCCCCCAACTATTTTTTCTGCAAAAATATCAATTTGTAGTCAAGCTGAAAGAATAGCAAATGACCCATATACTCTTGGTAAGAAATTGCCTAATCTTTTTCCATAGTGCTTGTTGCATTTTACAGTACCACCGTCCATGTGTGAGAACTCAGGCTACAACACATACTTTCCAAAATTTGGTGTTTTGAACAGTCTTTTTAATGTTGGCCATTCTGGTAGGTGTGTGTATATCATTGAAGTTTTGATTTGCATTTCCCTAATGACTAATGATGTTGAATGTTTGTGTGCTGATTGGACATTCTTATACCTTTCTTTGGGAAGAGACTGTTGAAGTCTTTTGCCCATTTTTAAAATTGGATTGTTTATCTTTTATTGTTGAGTAGTAGAAACTCTTTATATATTCTAGACATAAGTCTATTGCCATATATGTTTTGTAAATATTTTCTCCCTATCAGTGGTTTCCTATTCCCTTTGCTTAATAGTGCCTTTTGATGAGCAGAAGTTTTAAATTTTAATGAAGTTCAACTTACCAGTTTTTGTTTTGTGCTTGTTGCTTTCTGTGTTCGCCCTAGACTGTTCATCTCGATTCTCTATTTAATGTGTTGCCACATTTGCTTACTCTCTCTGTCTCTTTCTCCCTCTTACCTCCCCCGTTTCTCTTCTTCCCTACTTCCCTCCCTTGTTTTCTGAATCATATGAAAGTAAAGTACAGGCCTGTTTACACTTCACCCATAAATGCATTAGCATGTATTTTATAGAAATAAGGACCATCTCTGTCATAATACAATGTCATTGTACCACCTAAGAAATTTAGCATTGTTATAAAAATAGCATATAATATGAAAGTCTGATTTCCCCAATTGCCCCTTCCAGTAATGTCCCGGCTATTTTATATTTTTAATTCTAGAATCCAGTCAAGAACATGCACTTACTAGTCTCACAGAGACCCCCCCCCCCATTAGGTTTCTGAGGCTGTAAATCTTTACGAAAGTAGATTGCCCCATCTTCCTTCTGTGGAGTGCCTGGTGGGTTTGAACCACTGACCTTCTGGTTAGCAGCC
>NW_006921608.1:16812130-16814726 GCF_000298275.1 Orycteropus afer afer | reverse complement strand
ACAGGGACCCAGGTGGGGGTGATACGAGAGGTCTCCAGCAGCAGGACAAACTTTTCTGTCGGTTTGTCCTACTGTGTTGACATGTAGACGTGAGTTTTGAGGCTGAGCCTCTGGTGTTTAAAACCCAGCAAGATGCACCTGGTGCACAGGTAACAGCCTAACTTATAGACTGAGACAGACTAGGAAGAAGGAAGAGGCCGTCCACTTCTGAAAGAATTGGCCAGGGAAAACCTTATGAATAACAAAGAACATATATTTAGGTTGTTGTTGGTGTTATGTGCCATTGAGTTGGCCCTGACTCATAGTGACCCTTCCTTGGGTTTCTGAAGCGGTATCACTACGGAAATAGATTGCCCAACCTTCCTTCCGAGGAGTGGGTTTGAACTGCCAGTTTTCTGGTTAGCAGTCAAGTGCCTTAGGGACTATGCTACCAGAGCTCCCATATTTAGGTTAGGAAAGTACAAAAAAGGGCATGGATATAATAGTCCTTTTTTCTTCTGGCCTCCTCTAACTTCACAACAGGAACACAGGATCACCATCAGCAGCCCAAGGCTTATTTCTGTGTGGCTGGACATGCCACCACCCTCCAGCCTTTTACAACTTTTGATACCAACCATCCCTCCCACAGCGCTCACTACTTTTCTCCTGGGTTCCATAATCTGTTGCAATGGCCACACAGAACTCACAGACAATACTCATGATTATGGAGTTTATTAGGGAAGTAACAGGCTACAATTTAGGTTTAGGAATGCCCTCAGGATACAATTTTTCAATCAGGGCAGTCTCCCCTCTCCTTTGCTCTCGGGCTACCCTCTTCGACCTTTGGCCTTTCGGCTTGACCTCTGCCCTGCTCAGGCAAGTGTGACAGACTTCTTTTAGTTCTGCCAATAGGTACACCTATGTGTACCCCGCTCCACTAGCAAGGCTCCTGCTCAAGGACACAGCTTTCCCTCTCTGTGAGCCGGAAAGCCCCTTGCTCTGTCTCCTGCCTCTTGGTTCCTCTGTTGCTTTCTTTTAGCCAGGCATCTCTTGCTACCAGGTGTCTCTGCCAAGGAGGTCCAGTGCAGGGATCTCAGGTCCAAGGATGCACTCTACTTTACCTCCAGCTTTCCTTTCTTGATGACAGTGAGATCCTCTCTGTATCTCTAAGAAGGCTCATGTTAAGCCTGGCAGAGTGACAAAACTAACCAATTCCAACATCACAGTTCTACATACCTTATGTGCATGGTCCACCCAGCAATCTGGGGTCTTGGAGGCTGCTTTTCCTTGGGGGTGGCAGTATATTAAGGCTGGGGCCTGAAGTAGGTGGGCCTAGGGCTTGGAAGCTGCTTTTTACTTGGAGGTGGCTCTATAGTAAGGCCAGGGCCTGAAGTAGGCGGGCTGGGGCTCAGGGCTGCTTTTTGCTTGTGGGTGGCTCTATTTTAAGGCTGTTTACCTAGGGAGGCAGATGCAGAAGGGTTAGGAATAACTAAGGGAGAAGAACTTGTCTGTCAGTTCACCATCCTGTCGTGGCTTGCGTGTTGCTATGAGGCTGGAGGCCATGGCACCATGTTGCAAACTGCCAGCAGGGATACCCATGGTGGGCAGGTTTCAGCGGAGCTTCCAGGTTAAGACAGACTCAGAAGAAGGAAGAGGCCATCCACTTCTCAAACAATTGGCTAGTGAAAACCTTATGAATAGCAGTGAAACACTGTCTGATGTATTACTGGAAAACTTTATGAATAGCCCTGAAACATTGTCTGATATAGTGCTAGAAAATGAGCCCATCAAGTTGGAAGGCACTCAAAATTTGAGTGCGGAAGAGCTGACTCCTTAGAGTAGAGATGACCTTAATGATGTGGACAGAGCAAAGCTTTCAGGACCTCCATTGGCTGATGTGGCATGACTCAAAATGAGTAGAAACAGATGCAAACATCTGTTAATTGGAACATGGGATGTACAAAGTATGAATCTAGGAAAATTGGAAGTTGTCAAAAATTAAATGGAACACATTGATTGATATCCTAGGCATTAGTGAGTGGAAACGGACTGGTTTGGGCCATTTTGAATCAGACAACCATATGATCTACTATGCCAGGAATGACAAAGAGAAACGGTGTGGCATTCATCATCACAAAGAGTGTTTCAAGATCTGTCCTGAAGTACAACGTTGTCAGTGATAGGATAATATCCATATGCCTACAAGGAAGACCAGTTAATGCTACTATTATTCAAATTTACACACTAACCACCAAAGAAATTGAAGATTTCTACCAACTTCTGCAGTCTGAAATTGACCGAACCTGCAATCAAGATATGTTGCTTATCACTGGTGACTGGAATGCAAAAGTTGGAAACAGAGAAGAGTCACCAGTAGTTGGAAAATATGCCCTTGGTAATAAAAATAACATTGTAGATCACATGATAGAATTTTGCAAGACCAACGACTTATTCATCATAAATACATTTTTCAACAACATAAGTGATGACTATACATGAGAACTTAAATGGAGGGTTGTTGTTGTTGTTGTTGTTTGTTATTTGCCATCGAGTCACCCCCGACTCATAGCGACCCCTCCTTGGGTTTCCGAGGCAGTATCACTACGGAAGTAGGATT
>NW_006921608.1:16809866-16812030 GCF_000298275.1 Orycteropus afer afer | reverse complement strand
CCCAACCTTCCTTCCGAGGAGTGGCTGGTGGGTTTGAACCGCCAGCCTTCTGGTTAGCAGTCAAGTGCCTTAGGCACTATGCTAAATGGAGGGTAGCTAAAGAAAATGGAAGAAATGACAAGATAAAAGAGCTAAACAGAAGCTTTCAAAGAGCAGCTCAAGCAGACAAAGCCAGTTATTATAATGAAGTGGGCAAAGACCTGGAGTTAGAAAATTAAAAGGGAAGAACACACTTGGCATTTCTGAAGCTGAAAGAACTGAGGAAAACATTTAAGCCTTGAGTTGCAATATTGAAAGATTCTATGGCCAAAATATTGAATGATGCAGGAAACATCAAAAGAAGGTGGAAGGAGTACACAGAGTCACTTTACCAGAAAGAGTTGGTCAATGTTCATCCATTTCAGGAGGTGGCATATGATCAAGAACCAATGACACTGAAGGAGAAAGTCAAAGTTTCACTGAAGAAATTAGTGAAGAATAATGCTCCAGGAATTGATGGAATACCCATTCATATGTTTCAACAAACGGGTGTCCACTGGAGGCACTCACTCAGTTATGCCAAGAGATTTGGAGAACAGCTAAGCAGCCAGCTGACTGGAAGAGAGCCATATTTGTACCCATTCCAAAGAAAGATGATCCCACAGAATGCGGAAGTTATCGAACAATATCATTAATATTGCATGCAAGTAAAATCTTACTGAAGATAATTAAAAAATGATTGCAGCAATATATTGAGAGAAAGCTTCCAGAAATGCAAGCTGGATTCAGAAGAAGATGTGAAATGAGGGATATCATTGCTGATGTCAGGAAAGAATACCAGAAAGATGTTTACTTATGTTTTATTGACTATACAAAAGCATTCGATTGTGTGGCTCATAACAAATTATGGATAACATTGAGAAGAATGGGAATTTCAAAACACTTGATTGTACTCATGAGGTGCCTGTATATAGATCAGGAGGCTGTCATTCAAACAGAACAAGGGGATACTGCATGGTTCAAAATCAAGAAGGAAGTGCATCAGGGTTGTATCCTTTCACAATACTTATTCAATTTGTATGCTGAGCAAATAATCCAAGAAGCTGGATTATACGAAGAAGAACATGGCATTAGGATTGGAGGAAGACTTATGAACAACCTGCAATATGCAGATGACACAATTTGCTTGCTAAAAGTAAGGATGACTTGAAACACTCATGAAAATTAAAGACTACAGTCTGTAGTATGGATTACACCTCAATATAAAGAAAACAAGAATCCTCACAACTGGTCCAATAAACAGCTTCACAGTGGATGGAGAAAAGATTGAAGCTGTCAAGGATTTCATATTACTTGGTTCTACAATCAACATCAATGGAAGCGGCAATCAAGAACAACAGACGATGTATTGCATTGGGCAAATCTGCTGCAAAAGACCTCTTTCGAGTGCTGAAGAGCAAAGATGTCTCCTTGAAGACAAATGTGAGCCTAACCCAAGCCATGGTATTTTCAGTCTGCTTTTATGCTGGACAGTGAATAAGGAAGACCAAACAAGAGCTGATGCTTTTGAGTGGTGGTGTTGGAGAAGAATGCTAAGAGTACCATGGTCTTCAAAAAGGACTAACACATCTGTCCTGGAAGAAGAGCAGCGGAAATACTACTTGGAAGTGAGAATGGCCAGACTTCGTTTCACCTTACTTTGGTCATGTTGTCAGAAGAAACAATTCCCTGGAGAAAGATATCATTCTTGGTAAAGTGGAGGGTCAATGAAGACAGGGAAGGCCCTCAATGAGATAGATAAACAAAGTGGCTGTAACTATGGGCTCAGGTATAGCAAGGATTGTGAGGCTGGCATAAGACAGGCAGTGTTTTGTTCTGCTGTGCATAGGGTTGCTACGAGTAGGAGATGACTTGATGGCACCTAACAACAACAACCCAGTTATCCGGTGGGAGTTACAAAGACTATGGCAAGAAAAGCCATACCGAGTAATTCAATGCACTGCAGAAAGAGTCAATTACAAATTTAAGAAAGCCACCAAATACTACCAACATTACAAAATCCAGAGAAAATATGTTTACTAAATAACTGCCTAAGCACCTATGTTGTTGTTAAGTGCCGTCGAGTCAGACCTGACTCATAGCGACCCCTCCTTGGGTTTCCAAGGCAGTATCACTATGGAAGTAG
>NW_006921608.1:16785018-16809426 GCF_000298275.1 Orycteropus afer afer | reverse complement strand
CTGGTTGAGTGGCTGGGCAGCTGGTGGTAGTTATTCCCCATGATGAGACTGGTAATCAACTCCATGGTGGGATCTACCACAAGTAGCTGAGTAGCTACCTTTGGGAATGTGGTCTGCTTCCTGTATTTAAGAAGAAGCCTTGGGAATGGTCTTTAGCCTATGGCATGCTTGGACCCTGCATGTAGCCGTGTTGTTGCTCAGCAGTCTGCTATGCTCTGCTGACCTTGGGACTTACAGTAGACTTACGTTAATGGCCTGCCTTGTGGTTTGGTAACATTGGGACTGTGCCTTTTTACTTGTCAACCTTGGGGGGTTCTCAGCCTCAGCAGCCAGCAGCTGTCTGAGTGAAGAATTGCCTCTAGCTCCAGTGGGCCGGGAGAAGGAGGGAGAGCTGGACCCCAAGGTTGAGGGGCTTTCACGCAGCCCCTAGAGCCTGGCACTTTGAACTTGGACTTAAAGTCTCCAAATTGTGAGAATAAACTCCTGTTTGTTAAGGCTATCCCATTGGTGGTATATTCTTGTCAGAGTGGCACTAGGTAACCAGAACAGTGACTGTGTGAATTTTGGTTCAAGGTTTAAAGAGTATCTCAGGATAATAGACTTGGGAGTATTCTTGTCTCAACTGGTCCAATAAGTCCCCCACTCCCCTGAGGAATTTGAGGTTCTCCTCCACTCCACAGTTTTTCCCTCATTTTATCAGGGTCCATCTGTCAGAATGATTGGTAGTGATAACCAGGCACCATGTAGCTCTGGTCTCTGGATAGATGAGGCTGTGGTTCATGTAGACTATTAGTCCTATAGATTAGTATCTTCTTTGAGCCTTTGATTTCTTTCTTTCTTTTTTGCTCCTGATGAGTAGAGACAAATAGTTGTATCTTAGATGGCTGCTCTAAGATAAACTTAAAAGTAAACTTTTAAGACTCCAGACATTACACACCAAGCTAGGATGTTGACCATAAATGTTATGAACTATGTTATGCCAATTGACTGAGATGTCCCCTTAGGCTATGGTCCTAATCCTTCAAAACTAGAAAAGCAGTCCTGCAAGGTGTTTGGTGAATAATTATTCTTCAATTGCTCTTTATGTAACAGTGCTTTTGTATTATATTTCCTAAAGATAGACTAGGAAGAGAATCCAGGCTTTCTACTAGCTGGGTTGGTCAAAGTTTGGTTTTTATTATTGGTAGTTTGGAAAAAATTATTTAGGCTTTCCAACTTTCTATTAGTAATAAATCATATACATCTTTAGGATTGTTGTCAAATTTTGGAAAGGTGTTACCAAGTTTCTTTCATCTATGGGCTGTTAGTTCTGAGGCCATCACAAGCTTTCTTGTGCAGTGACACTGAATTGACAACAATCAAACCAGTTTGTTATCAGTATCCTCATTTTCCGAACTAAAAAACCAAACTCAGTGCTGTGGAGTCGAATCCGACTCGTAGCAACCCCTCCTTGGGTTTTCAAGCGTTATCTCTACGGAAGTAGATTGCCCAACCTTCCTTCCAAGGAGTGGCTTATGAGATTGAACAGCCAGGCTTCTGGTTAGTGGTCAAGTGCCTTAGGCACTACGCCACCAGAGTGGCATGTTATTCTTTATGTTACCTTTGTATTTGTCAGTATTTTGTGTCAAATCAACAAGAAATTTAAATCTTTTCCCAGGATAATTTACTCTTCATCATTTAGATTATTAAATAATCAAAGAGACTTTTTATCATGAATACTCAAAGTACCTCTCTTTCTCTCAAATAAATTGTGACTTATGCTATGTTTTTTGTCTGCAATTGCCAGACTTTGTCAGAATAAGATATGTTTTATATGCTAATATGTAATCCAATATGTTGAGATGAATAAATATGTAACTTCATAAATAGATGCACTCACTGTTTATAGTACTCTACGCCCTACAAACACAAGGATTTTGATAAATACCATTTTGTATGATTTCTGCCCTTCAACAAATAAAATACAAATTCGAGGTTGTGGCCATATTAATATGCTCTGCCTTATTGAGTTTATTCCTGACATGAGAGAAATTTCATTTTGATAAGGCATTGATGAGAAATGAATCCTTCAATTGGAGTTTCATATGTCAGATAAAAAAAAAACAAAACAAAACTCACTACCATCGAGTTGGTTCTGATTCATAGCAACCCCTCCTTGGGCTTCTGAGGCAGTATCTCTACGGAAGTAGATTTTCCAGTCTTCCTTCCAAAGAGTGGTTGATGGGTTTGAACCGTCACTCTTCTGGTTAGTAGTCAAGTGCCTTAGGCACGATGCCACAAGAGCATATGTAAGATATTTGGAAGAATTTTTCCAGTGGCTAACTTCTGGGTCTTCTCCACCACCCCCACACTTTCAACACTAGGTATTGCAAGCTACATTCTTCTTAGAATATGACCGCTAGCTCTTCACCTTTGTATTATGACACCAGCTATACTGGAAATCATTCCTATACCAGGATGGTTAGCAGAACTTAACTCTATGTGTAAATGACTGTGAACCAAATAAATACATTCCCCTAAACCCAAGTTAGGAGTCCCTGGTCGGTACAAATGGTTAACTTACTGGGCTGTTATCTTAGTTCTCTAGCGCTCCTATAACAGAAATGCCATAGGTGGAAGGTTTTAACAAGCAGAAATTTATTCTCTTACAGTTTAGGAGGAGATAAGTCTGAATTCAGATTGCCGGCTCTAGAGGAAGACCAGGCTAGAAGTCTGAGCTCAGAGTGACAGATGTAGGGGCTGGATGGAGTCCCCTTGACCCTGGGCTTCAACTCTGTCCTCCAGGCCCACTGGGGCAAACTGGAGGCTTCTCCTGACTCAAGCAGAAATTTATTCTCTTACAGTTTAGGAGGAGATAAGTCTGAATTCAGATTGCCGGCTCTAGAGGAAGACCAGGCTAGAAGTCTGAGCTCAGAGTGACAGATGTAGGGGCTGGATGGAGTCCCCTTGACCCTGGGCTTCAACTCTGTCCTCCAGGCCCACTGGGGCAAACTGGAGGCTTCTCCTGACTCACTCAGCTGCTGATTTCTGAGGCTGATGAATCCAGGATCAGCATGTTGTAGGCTCACAGGCTGTGCAGGCAACAATCACAAGATCAGCAGGCAACATGGCAGGCCACTGGTTCATGTCCAGAAACTGGAGATGATGGCAGGCCATATGCAGGATCCAAAATGAGCAAGAAAGCTGGAGACCTTTCCCAAAGCTTTTCTGTGTATACTAGAGGCAGGCCGCATCCTGAAGCTGACTAGGTACTCACAGCAGATTCCACTATGCAGGTAAGTATACCACCGCCAATCTTATCATGGAGAAGAACTACATCATAACTGGCAAGCTACTCAAGATTACCAGCCAAGTTGACACATAACCTTAACTACCATAGTCCACCTCTTGTCAACTTGGTACCTCTATACATCTCCTTAAGCTATACATATGCTGTAAGTAAAGGCAGTGATAAAGTCATACTTGCACCTAACATGATACAACTAATATAACCAAAAACTCATTAGCCCTGTTTACATCTTATATTTTATAACTGAAGAAAATAAAAATATTTGATGAACATATACAAGAAAGAAATATACATCACTATCACAGTCCTCATTTCTGCAATTACTGGTCATAACTACTATTTAGAACTACCTTCTTCCACTACCCATTCTGTATTCCCTTTGCCCTCAGCAAGCACTTCAGCTGGTATGGTTTTTTGCCTGGTAGAGTGACCGAAATCTTAATTCCTGAAGGGCCATTAGTAGTCATAACAGAATTGGGTTGCTCAAGGTTTCCATTGACTTTAATCACAGGGCATGGTTGTACTAAGAGAAGTTCTAAAGAATCTCCTGTATTCCAGACATATTCTTTACCTTCATTATGTAATATCAATCTGATTTCCCCTTGGTAAGCAGGGTCAATCATACCAAACATTTATTATCATAACTCCATTCTTTGCCTGTAGCTCTAGAAGCATATGGAGCCCAAAATGGCCAGGTAGCATTCTTAACTTCCAGTTCAGTGAAATTAGTATTGTATCTCCAGGTAGAAGTGTTCCTCCTTTTGGGACTATAACCTTCAAACCTGCAGAGCATACAGTCACAGGGAAAGGAAACAAAAACTTTTTGAGTAAGGTCACTAGGGGTAATAGTGAGTGGTGCCACTCTCATTTCTACCCCTTGATTCCTGGACCCATGAATTCTGGCTATTGGGGAATGAAACAGCACCAAATATTGGATGTTGGTACAGCATCTTGGAGAACATTTCCCCAACTCTGCAAGGTATTGCTACCTAGCTGGTGCTATAATTGTGGTTTAAGAAGGCCATTCCATTGTTCTATCAAGCCATCTGTTTCAGGATGGGGAACATGGTAAGAACAGTGAATTCCATGAGTTTGGACCCACTGCTGAACTTCATTTGCTATGAAGTAAGTTCCTTGATCCGAGGAGATGCCGTGTTGGATACTATGATGGTGGTTAGGCATTCTGTAAGCCCACAGGTAGTAGTTGTGGCAGAAGCATTGCATGCAGGGAAGGCAAATCTGTATCCAGAATAAATGTCTATTCCAGTAAGAACAAAGTGCTACCCTTTCCATGATGGAAGTGGTCCAATGTAATCAACCTGCCATCAGGTTGCTGACTGATGGCCCCAAGGACTGATTCCATATCACAGACTCAGTGTTGGTCTCTGGTGCTGGCAGATTTGGCACTCAGTAGTGGCTGTACCAAGCCAGCCTTGGTGAGTAGAAGACCATCTTGCTGAGCCCCTGCATAAACTCCATCCATGCCACCATGGCCATTTTGTTCATGAGCCCATTGGGCAATGACAAGCTGGGGAAAAAGGGTGATTGGTTTCCACAGAATGTGTCATCCTATCTACATGATTGTTAAAATTCTCCTCTGCTGAAGTCACCCTTTGGTGAGCATTCACATGAGACACAAATATCTTCACTTCTTTGGCCCATTCAGAGAGGTCTATCCACATACCTCTTACCCATACCTCATTGTCACCAATTTTCCAATCATATTCCTGACCATATAGCCAAACCATTGACCACAGCCCACACATACACAGTCACACATCTGGCCATTTCTCCTTCCAAACAAAGTGAACAACCAATGCATTACTTGAAGTTATCCCCATTGGGAGGGTCTCCCTTCCCAACACGCCTTCATGGAGGTCCCAGAAAGGGGCTGCAGTGCTGCTGCTGTCCACTTTCGAGTGGTGCCTGCATATTGTGTAGAACCATACTTAATCCAAGCATGAGTTTTCTCTTCCTCAGTCAATCAATCTTAAGGGACTCTCCATGAGGCCAGAGGTGCAGACTTGGAGAAAGAATGTAATGTGACTGGAGTGGAGACCACAGGCATTTGGACCCACTCCCTCATACAACTTATTTGTGCCATCAGGTCCTGCTTGAGCCCAATCTCTTACATACTACATCCATTTAATGATAGAGTGCTGCTTTGTATGTCCAACTTTATGACTCTGTGGGTCAGACAACACCCAGTTCATTATGGGTAGCTGAGGCCGCTGATGACTTCGTGGCCCTTCATTAAGCCTTCAGTCTCTGTGGTTGTTGTTGTTGTGTGCCGTCAAGTCGGACTCGACTCATAGTGACCCCTCCTTGAGTTTCCAAGGCAGTATTACTACAGAAGTAGATTGCCCCATCTTCCCAATAAGCCAAAAGCTGTTTCTCAGAAGGAGAGTAGAAGATGGCAGTGCTTTACTCCAAAGTCCTAAGAATCTATGCTGTGATTCATCAATAGGGGCCTGCTAAAGACTCCAAACAGCATTTCTATCTGCCAGTGATAGTTCAAGTACCAATTGGATCAGCCAGATCATAAAGCCCAAGTGTCAGAGCAGCTTGCATGGCAGCTGGAACCTGTTGTAGAGCCTTCTGTTGTTCTGGACTCTACTCAAAACTAGCAGTCTTTCAAATCATTTGATAAATAGGCTGGAGTAGCACACCTAAATGAGGGATATGTTGCCTCCAAAATCAAGAGGCCTACTAAGCATTGTGCCTCCTTTTTAGTTATGGGAAGGTCCAAATGCAATAATTATCCTTCAGTTTAGTAGGAATATCTCGACATGTCCCATACCACTGGACCACTAGAAATTTCACTTAGGTGGATGGTGCCTGAATTTTTGTGGGGTTAATTTCCCACCGTCTAGAATGGAAATGTCTCACCAATAAGTCTGGAGTCATTGATACTTCTTCCTTACTAGGTCCAATAAGCATAGTATCATCAATGTAAGGGACCAGTGTGATGTCTTATGGGAGGGAAAGGTGATCAAGATCCCTGCAGATGACATAGTGCTAGAGAGTTGATATGCCCCTGAAATAACATGGACAAAGTGTATTGTTGGCCTTGCCAGCTGAAGGCAGACTGCTTCTGATGATCCTTTGAAATTGGTATTGAGAAAAAGGCATTAACCAGATCAATAGATGCATACCATGTACCAGAAGATGTGTTAATTTGCTTAACCAATGAAACTACATCTGGAGTCACCACGTGATTAAGTTTACAATGATCCACTGTCATTCTTCAAGATTCATTTATTTTTTTCACAGGCCAAATAAGCAAGTTAAATGGGGATGTGGTGGAAATCACCACCCTACATCCTTCAAGTCCTTGAGGGTAGCAATAATCTCTGCAGTCCTTCCAGGAATTGCTTTTGGTTTACTTTTCTCCAAGGTAAGGGCAGTTCTAATGGCTTCCACTTGACTTTTCCCAATATTATAGTCCTTACTCTACATGTCATGATCCATTGTGGGGGTTCTGCCAGTTGTTGAGTATATCTATTCCAAGTATACACTCTGGAATGGGGAAATCACTATAGGATGGGTTTGGGGATTCACTGGACCCATTGTGAGACAGACCTGAGCTAAGACTCCATCAATAACTTGACCTCCGTATGCCTGCATTCTGACCATTTTGGGTCACCTGGAATTAGTGTCAGTTCAGAACCATCATCCAATAATCTCCAAAGAGTCTGGTTATTTTGTTTTCCCCAATGAACAGTCACTCGTGTAAAAGGCTATAGATCCCTTTGGAAGAAAGTTGGGAGAAAGATTAATAGTATAAACTGTTGGCAGTGTAGTAGGGTTCTTCCTCAAGGAGAAACAGCCTCCCATTCATTCAAGGGGTTATGGGTCTGAAAATTGACATGTTGGAAGTTTGAGTCCACCAAGAGGCACCTTCAAGAAAGGCCTGGCCATAGCCAGCTACTCAGAGGGAGCAAGTAATTGGACCTGTGGGCTCAGGACCATAGTTGCAGGGGACATCAAGCTCAACTGGCATAACATACTACTCAAAACATTGTTCCACATCCTACTTTGGCTAGTAGTGACTGGGATCTTAAAATCTAGCAAGCCGCCATCTAGACGCAACGATGGGTCTCTCCTCATCCAGAGCAAAGAAGAATGAAGAAAATCAAGGACACATGGAAACAATTAGTCCAAGTGACTGGTTCACCATGAGATCCTCAGCCCATATGACAGACCAAAAGAACTAGATGGTGTCTGGCTACCACTGTGAACCCTTCAGAGGGGGATCTCTATAGGACATCCTGGATAGAGTGAGAGGACAATGTGGAACAAAACTCAAAATGATTTAAAAAAAGGGGAGGGGAACCAGGTTTGCTGGTCTGGTAGAGCCTGATGGAAACACTGAGATTATGGCCTCTACCTGCCCTTCAGGTCTGGAATTGAACCCACTCCTGTGGCTTCCAGCCAAACAAAAGACAGGCATATGAGCTGAACATTTACATTAGGGAGATACACTCCTTGGAGAGATCAATCATGGGAGAATAGAAGGGCTGTGTATGCACAGGGAGACAGCATGGGGGCAAGAGTGCATGGGAGGGAAGGACACAGGGAAGAAGTGGTTATGGGAAGGAAATGGGAGGGGAGCTGTTGCATTGTGGTAAATTGTAATCAGTGTCATGAGACAAAGTGTATCCTGTATGGAAAGTGAATTTGCTCTGTAAACTTTCACCTGAATCACAATAAAAATTAAAGAAAAGAAAAAGAATGGCCCAGTGATCTTCTGAAAATCAGCCAGTGAAAACCCTGTAGAACACAGTCCTTGTCTGACACACATGCAGTCACTAAATTAGTCGAGCTAGAGCTGACTAATCAAGCCACTGGTTAAACCTAGACTAATATGTCTCAAACTCAATTTATTCTTAGCTGGATCCTCAAAAATTTCTGAGGGCATTCCAGTCCCATTCAACACAATGGAAAGCAAGATGGAGAGGAAGCCAGAGTAGGTTAAGAGTTGACACCTATGAAGTACTTGGATTAGTGCTGCCCTCTTAGTAAAGACTTCACAGATGTTAGCTGATAACATCATCCTCATCCTCATCCTCCACACATACACATTTCTACACATACTTTGTAGTACAGTCTTTAGTATTGTCTATAGTATATGGCCGTGACCAGTTTTGGGTGGTTTGGCTCTTGGAATTCTTGATAAGCAGATATCCCTTAGAAGACATCTGTTCCATGCCTTCATTTTACAGATGAGGAACTTGGGTCTGCAGGCCACTCAGATAGTTAATGGCAGAACAAGGACACATGTCTTTTTAGTCTTCACACCAGGTTTCTTTCCTCTAAAGTCTGATGGGTAGATAACTATCTGACTCTACCCAGCCTCCCAGCATTAAATGTAAATTAATTTAGTCTTGCATTGATTTAATCTCTAAGGATTTTTTTTTTTCCATGATTGATGTTTTTAAGGGTTAGAACACTCAGCAGGCTTCTAAAATACCACATAATACTGTTGCTTTGCTTAATGTGATAGGGCTTTTTGCAAAGTGAACCATGGCATGAACACTCACAAGAAATGGAGAGTCCTCTCCTGAAAAGATAAGCTTTCCCCAGGCTTTATGTTTTTCTTTTCTCAGCAAGGGAAGAGCCTATATGTCAGCTGCCTGGCCTTCCTCTGGGGCTTGGATTTTAATCTCCAGGGAGGCTAGGCAGACAAAATGTCATCTCTTCGCCTGCTAAGGAAAGAAGCTGTGAAATAAATCTTCGTTGCTTATGTGCTTCAAGTTGCTTAGCACCGGCTGTGTTCATAACACCATGGTGTATTTAAAATACTGCTCTATTGGAATAATTTTTAAAGGCACTCTGATGCTTATAAATGCCTTAAAGAGGCATTATAATTTTATACCAATTTTTATCTCTAATTGGATTTATTCCCTCAAGTCTTAAGTTTACAGAGATATGCCCAAGCTCTGTATTCTGTAGTTTGATCTGGATTTTTTTCTGCTACAAATGCTAGGAATCTCTTAATTGAAAGGAGGGAAGAGAAAAGAGAACAATAATAATAACCTAATATAAATTGAACAGGTTTTAAGTATTGGGTACTTTGTAAACACCATCTCACTTGAATCCTTCCTTAAAAAAGTCTTGAGAAGCAGAGAGCTTTAGGGCACATTTCCATTTGGGTAACATCAAGATTCTATCCTAGCACATTTTGACAAAGGTGTTTTGGTGATCTGTTTTTCAACTTAAGACTGATAGTCCTGACATGACTAAGTTGGAAATAAAGGAAAAAAAACAACAACAAACATTCATATAAACAAGGGGTTTTGTCAGATCACATTACTAAAGTTGCAAAAGAGACCAGAGAATGTGTTCCAGTTGAGCAGACAAGGTATATGGAATAAAGGGAGGAAACTGCCAAGAAATCCACTAACATCAGCATTAACAACACAGAATAGATCTGAAGAGGCTTTTATTATCTTGGACCCCCTTTTTTGGGGTTATCTTTTTGAGAGAGGATTTTGAAAAACCTCATCTTTGGTCTTACTTCTGTGACATCCATTTTTTCCTACCCTTCCTTCTGTTCTCCCCACCTCCTCTTTATGCGGTATCTTCCTGCGGCAGATAATAGTCACTGAATTAGTTAGAATCTCTGCTACCTTCCACTTGAAAGGCAAAGGCACAGACAGTACTCTCCTGGCAATCATTTGATATCTCGCCTTCCAGAGATGTTCCCTGTGGCAGCTTCTATCTATTATCATCACTTCTTTTGCCCACACTGGCAGCTTTCCAAGACCTAGGAAGGGAAAAAGCAGATCGACAGATATGCAAACCTAAGAATCAAGATTTGGTTAATGAAATCACTCCTCCACTTGTCCTTGCCTGTTACTGAATCCTGTTCCAGCTGGGATGGAAAAAGAGCATTGGTCATACTGTCAAAAACAGATCAGATTTCTCCATTGCTATTTCCTCCCTTCTTAAAACAAAACAAAACTCTACACACCACAAATAAACCGAAAGAAAGAAAAGCACTAAATGGGGTGAAGGTGATTTGTACTATTTTCCTATTTTGTGTGTTCAATCATATCTCCCTTAGCAAATATGATTGGAAGTATTTTTCCTTCCTTTCCCATCTGCCGACATTAGATTTATAGGTAAAGATAAAAATACACTGACCCTCTAAGGAAGTGCTCTTTCTGCTCTGCCCACTACCCTCCATCTTGCCCTCTTCCCAGCTTCTGTTCACCTCTCTCTGCCTCCCTCTCTCCTTCAATTCAGGGTGTACAGAAATCTTTCACTCTTCTTTTGACAGGTGTCATATAGACAGTACGAGCTCATTTAAGCTGAACTGTCTGGGGGAAACTAAATTTGTTCAGGAGAACAGCAATTTGGATGACAAGTGCCAGGCCACACCAGATGGCATGACTGGAGAAGCTCTTATCAGACTCCCAGCTCACGTTCCAACTGGCCTTTCTGTCTCTTTCTTTCTCCCCTATTCTTATTTATTCTCAGTTGACCCAAATAGAGACCTTGAAATACAAATGAAGTTCCTCTTGGAAAATGCCAAAAAAGAAAAAAAAGTTGATAGTGACTCAGCATAAGATGCTACCTACATCTCCTCAAAAGAATAGCCAGGACTTACTGTTGACCTTTCCCAGTCCCATTTGGGCACATATTTGAAGAAGCTGCAATTTTGAGCTCTGCAGGTTATTTAGTAAACAGATCTGTTACCTAAACTGCAAAAAATTTGACCTTTTGCGCAGTCCCCAAATCCGGCTAAGGCCTGGCAGTTCTCACCAGTGTATGAACAGAAGTATCTTTAGGCATTCTTTTACACTTGTCACACAGCCTGATTTTGTCGGCTTTCACTTGTCTGAAAGGGAATGTACTGCTATAAATGTCATGGGAAGTATTCAGTGAAGGTGAAATTTAACTTTGGTCCATGTAAAACATTCATCACATTCATCATCAAAAAGAACATTTCAAGATCTCCCCTGAAGTACAACCCTGTCAGTGATAGGATATTATCCATACACCTACAAGGAAGACCAGTTAATAACACTATTATTTGAATTTACTCACTCACGACTAGTGCCAAAGATGAAGAAAATGAAGGTTTTTTTTTTTTTTTTTTTTACCAATTTGTGCAGTCTGAAATTGATCAAACACACAATCAAGCTGCATTGATAATTACTGGTGATTGGAATACAAAGTTGGAAACAAAGAAGGATCAGCAGTAGGAAAATATGGTCTTGGTGATTGAAACGATGCTGGAGATCCCATGATAGAACTTCTCAAAACCAAAAATGACTTATTCATTGCAAACACCTTTTTTCAACAACATAAACAACAACAGTACACATGAACTTCACCAGATGGAATACACAGGAATCAAATCAACTACATCTGTGGAAAGAGATGATTTAGAAAAAAAATCATCAGTCAGAAAAAGCTCAAGGGCTGACTGCAGACTAAACCATCAATTGCTCATACACAAGTTCAAATTGAAGCTGAAGAACACTAGAACAAGTCCACAAGAGCCAAAATGTGACTTTGAGCATATCCCATGTGAATTTAGAGACCATCTAAAGAATGGATTTGATGCATTGAACATTAATGACCAAAGACCAGACAAGTTGTGGGATGACATCAAGGATATCATACATGAAGAAAACAGAAGGTCATTAAAAAGACAGAAAAGAAAAAGAAGACCAAATGGATATCACAAGAGACTCTGAAACTTGCTCTGGAATGGATAGTAGCTAAAACAAAAGGAAGAAATAACAAGATTAAAAGAGCTGAACAGAAGATCTAAAAGAGCAGCTTGAGAAGACAAAGTAAAGTATTAAAATGAAATGTGCAAAAACCTCAAGTTAGAAAACCAAAAGAGAGGAACATACATTTCTCAAGCTAAAAACACTGAAGAAAAAATTCAAGTCTTCAGTTGTAATACTGAAGGATTCTATGGGCAAAAAAGTTGAGTCACACAGGAAGCATCGAAAAAAGATGGAAGGAGTACACAGAGTCACTGTCAAAAAGAATTGATCAACATTCAACCATTTCAGGAAGTAGCCTATGACTCAGAACTGATGATACTGAAGGAAGAAGTATAACCTACGCCAAAGACATTGGCCAAAATCAAGGCTCCAGGAATTGACAGACTACCAATTGAGATTTGAACAAATGGATACAACACTGGAAGCACTCACTCGCCTATGCCAAATAATTTTGAAGACAGCTACCTGGACAACCAACTGGTAGAGATCCATATTGGTGTTTATTCCAAAGAAAGGTGATCCAACAGAATGTGGAAATTATTGAACAATATCATAAATATCATATTCAAGTAAAATTATGCTGAAGAAAATTTAAAAATGGTTTCAGCTGAACATCGAAAGGGAACTGCCAGAAATTCAAGCTAGATTCAGAAGACTTGCAATGAAGGATATCATTGCTGATGTCATAATAATCTTCCCTAAAAGCAGACAATACCAGAAAGATGCTTACCTGTGTTTTATTAACTATGCAAAATTCGACTGTGTAGATCATAGCGAATTATTGATAACATTGTGAAGAATGAGAATTCTAGAACACTCAATTGTGCTCGTAGGGAACCTGAACATAGACCAAAAGGCAATTGTTGGAACAGAATAAGGGTATAAACCCCAAAGCCCAAACCCATAGATGTTCAGTTGATTCTGATTCATAATGACCCTAAAGGACAGAGTAGAACTGTCCTGAAGGGTTTCCAAGGCTATAAATATTTATAGAAGCAGACTGCCTCATCTTTCGCCCAAGGAGAGTGTTCGAACCAATGAACTTTTGGCTAGCAGTGGAATGCTTTAGCCATTATGCTACCAGAGCTCCTCACTAATCTGAGAAACTGGAGCCTATAAAGAAGGATGTGACGTCAGGATCAGAGGAAGACTCATTGACAGCCTGAGATATGCAAATGACACAATCTTGCTTGCTAAAAGCGAAGAGGACTCGAAGCACTTAGTTATAAAATTCAAAGACTATAGCCTTCAGTATATATTGTACCTCGAAATAAAGAAAACAGAAATCCTCACAACTGGACCAATAAGCAACATCATGATAAAATGTATAAAAGATTGCAGTTGTCAAGGATTTCATCTTACTTGGGTCCACAATCAACACCTACAGGAGTACCAATCAATAAATCACATGTCATATTGCACTGGGCAAACTGCTGCAAAAGACTTCTTTGAAGTGTTAAAAAATAAAGCTGTCACCTTGAGGCCTAAGGTGTGCCTGATCCAAGCCATAGTGTTTTTGGTCATCTCATATGTATGCAAAACTGGGCAGTGAATAAGAAAGACTAGAAAAATCGATGCATTTGAATTACGTTGTTGACAAAAAATATTGAATATAACATGGACTGACTGTCAGAAGAATGAACAAATCTATCTTGGAAGAAATACAACCAGAATGCTTCTTAGAAGTGAGGATGGTGAGATTTCATCTTGCTTTCTTTGGACATGTTATCAGAAGGACCCAGTCCCTGGAGAAGGACATAAAGCTTGGTAAAGTTAGAGGGTCAATGAAAAAGAGGAAGACCCTCATTGAGATGGATTGACACAGTGGCTGCAACAATGGGTTCAGATATAGCAATGATTGTGGGAGTGGTGTGGGGCCAGGCAGTGTTTCATTCTGTTGTGCATGGGGTAACTGAGTCAGAACCAACTCAATGGCACCTAACAACAGACCCGTCTAAAATTCAAGACCAAGGAACTGCGGCTGACTCAGATCTGTGAATCATTACATTTTTAACATTCCCTGAAAACAGGAAGGGAGAGATTAACATTTATAGACACAGGCAGAATTTCTTCTCTGAACACTGGTAATTCGTGTGACACTTGCTGTTTGCTTATGTTTGCAGTGAAATTCTTTCCCTCAACCTTGCACTATGCTGCTACTGGTCACTTAACAAAGCTTCTGAAAGAGCAAAACAAGTTGGAGTTTCAGAGGCAGAACTACTGCAGATGTTCATAGTGCTGTATATCATTATTATTATTTTTTGGCCAACATTTGGTTCACATGAAAAGTTTTATTTTTTCCAACCTGTATGCTTTGGCTCTAAATTTACATTTTGAAAGGTTTGAAGTTGTTAATGATTTATTGATGAAACTTATTTGTGGAAAAGGCTTACTGTGAGTGAAAAACAGAGAGCATAGGGCACATATACTTTATAATTTATTTTTGTACTAAATGACCCATGTATTGGGTATTGGAAATTCCATAGTTAAGTTAAAGCCTATGATGATAATGCCACACTTACTTGAATGCTGAAGTTTCATTGACTAGTTAAGGTGTAAATCAGAGGAGAAGGCCTCTGAGGCCCCGTAGAGCTGTCACAACTCCTTGTAGCAAGGTGGTATGCCTTTCTTCTCCTTTTCTCACAAAGAGATTTTGGACTTTAGCACATGATGTTTAGCAAGTTTAGATTTCTGGTTTCTAGGAATGTACCATGTTTGAGGAAGCAGGAATGTTAGTGGACATTTTAACATTGAGGTAGGAAATAGGGACATTGAGTGTAGCCACAAAGCTGGACTGTATATCCTATAAGGATGGAAATCCATAAGGATAACACTGAGTCACCCAGACAAGTTAGACTATATCTTCTTTTTAAGAAACAAGATGGGGGAACTGAGAGCTCAGTGAAAGCGTAATAACACAAAGAGAAGAGACTGTCTTTCCCATTAGTCACAAAAGATGGCTTCCTATCTCTGAACAACAAGTGACTGCTGAGGAGAACCAGGGAAAGGAGACTATTGGCTTCACATCATGGGCCCAAGGGTCTAGGACAAAGACAATAAGTTCATCCCTGGCAGGAGAATACCTGTTCTCAGAAATAGGTAGATTAGCTTCCAAGTTATGGATGTAATTCATTAAATCATTCTTTCAGTTTTTCATTCAGGCCTCAACTCAAATATCACTTCCTCAGAGAGGCTTACCCTAAACACTGTCTAAGTCATCTTCTTAGTTATTTTCATCCATTCATTCATCACCCCCAAATTTTTTTAAGACCAGCCCTGTGAAGGGAGGAGCTCTGGTGGTACTGTGGTTAAGGCACTGGTCTGCTAACCAAAGGTCAGTGGTTCAAACCCACCAGTTGCTCCATGGTAAACAAACAAACAAACAAAAAACAAGGCAGCCTGTTACTGTAAAGATTTACAACTTTGGAAACCCTATGGTGATCATTATGAATTGGAAACAACTCAATAGCAGTAAGTTTGTTTTTTTTCTGTGAAAGCACTGTGGATTCAACAGTGACCATGAATAATGACAAGGTTCTCTTACATACTGGTGGAGGCAGCCAGAAATTAAATAAGCAAATAAATAAGGTAATTTCAGATAGTGATAAATGCTATAAAGATAAAATGGACCAATGTAGTGAAACGTTGACTTAGGGAGAGGGGGAGGTTAATCTAGCCAGGCTTTCAGTGGTGAGAAGGAATAGTCCAGGTTTTTGGGACAGGAGCCTCTTGGGCAGAGGTAACAGTGGGTATGAAGGCTCAGCAGAGAAAACCATCCAGCTATTCTAGGAACTGAGTGAAAGCTGGTATGGTTGGAACAGAGGTAGTCAGAGAGGTTGGCAGGGTCAGAACTTCATGGAAGGTTGTGTAGACCTTGGTGCAGAGCTTGTGTTTTATCCTAATGGAAATGGGTTCTAAGCAGGGGAGTGATAGATTCTGATTTTTTTTTTTTTAAAAGGAAGATCACTGACTGGTAGGTGGGACAGAGACCGTGGGCAGCAGGAGTGGAAGTAAGAAGACCAGGCATTTAGGAGGCTGTTGCAGGAGTCCAAGCACTTATTTTTATTTGAAATTTTCTTGTTTATTTACTTATGTACTTATTTGCTATTAAGCCTGTCTCTTACCATCAAGCTGTAGGTACAGTGAGAGAAGGAACTTTATCTGTCATGTTCACTGCCTTATCCTTAGGTCTAGGACAGTTTGGGACCTTGGGTGCATGAATATAGAAATATTTATTGAACAATTAGTGTGGAACTCTGGTGGTGTAGTGTTTAAGGCATTTGACTGCTAACCAAAAGGTCAGTGGTTTGAACCCACCAGCTGCTCTGTGGAAGAAAGATGGAGCACTCTGCTTCCGTAAAGATTTATAGCCTTGGAACCCAATGAAGTTTGCTGTGAGTTGGAATTAACTCAATGACACTGAGATTGGTTTGGATTTGGTAGTATGGAGCAGGCCTCCATATCCCAATGCTGAGATATAGAGAAAAAGACAGAAAGGACCCATAGGTCATGGAACCTGCATTCTATGTAGCAGGCAGACAGTAAACATGTAAACAAAGTTGTTTCACATTTTGCTGTGTTGAAAAAAGGAAAATTAGAGTGTGGTTTAGAGAACTGTCTCCTCTAGTTGTTCTGCATATAATGACGTCCCTAAAAGCAAGGACTAGGTCTTTTATTCTTTGTACAGTGTTATGCAGACAGTATATACTCAAATAATACAAGTGGCTGTAATAATAATAATAATACCAGGACGCTGTACTTCCTGGTGCCCTTTTAGTGCCTGTTTTGGTATCTGTACAATGTGCCTAGCTAAGAAAACTGGCCAAGTCCTTCTTTACTCATGTAGGTCTACAATACTTAAACCCATGGGCCCTGCCTGGACAGGCCTGTAATTTGACTGCTCCTTTGGCCCTAGGCACGAACATCTTACCTCTGGATTTGCATAACCACACACAGCCTTGCTGCAAATTTAGCAGCAGATCATGCCTCAAGATCACTGGGAAGAATTAAATTTGCTGTAAGGGGAATAAACTTAGGCCAATGAGCATAAGATGCCAGAAAGCAGTGCCCAGAGGGATCTGAGGAGCATCCGTATGTTTATTAAAAAATAAGAAAACTACCTCCTCCTCCTTGACTTAAGGAACACATTTAGACCTTCTCTTATGAAGTCATTTCTTCCAAGGCATCTGCTTTGAACAGAAGATTTTCAAAAGAGCTTTGTTTGCCCTTCAGCAGTTTTATCCTCAGATAAGGATGAACAAACAGGGAGAAAATTTCACTGAGTTGTTGGTCAAAATGAAAAAATCTTCCCTCACTGGGGAAAGCTTGGGATACTTTTGGCAACACAGCAGTTTCCAGTTGTCCTTACACAACTACTATATACATTTTAGCCAGAAGAGACTTTTTTGGTTGTCAATTAGTCAATGAATATTTATTGCATGCTTCCTGTGTACTGGTACTCCATTGGGAAATATTCCTCAAGCTTTGCCTGCTTATTACATTTCTTTTCCCTGTTTTGCCCATAACTCAAGGCTCTGACCCATTTAGCACCTTTAGGAGGAAAGGGAAAGCATGATTGATCATAAAAGCAGATGGGGAGAGATGAGTCTTGACAACTCTTCTGTGAAAAACTGAGTTTAGTGTTTAGCATGATGGTAAGCAGCTCTGCTCTCTGGGGGCTCAGTGGTCACTGAGGCTGGAGAAGAGGCGGACATGAAGATTGTATCTCAAGGCAGAATGTACTAAGATTAACAAGAGAAGTATGAAGTCCTGTGGGGACACAGGGCAGAGAGATATTAATGCTCTTTGGGGGACTCTGGACCTTACTGGGAATCTTTCTGCACACTTTAGTCCAAATCCTAACTTTGAGCATTCCTCTTGGATCATTAGTTTTTTCTATTTTGTAGCAGGCTTCATCAAGATTAGTATGTAAGTCTGCATTTGCTGTTACCAGATTATCTTCTGCATATTTTGAGTTTACTCTTTGCTTCTATGTGTCTCTAATTCCTTGCTTAACTTCTGAGTTCTTTTGCACAACAGTGTCATATATTGTAATAGTTACTCCTTTGTTTTTTCTTCCCTACTTGAAAATCACTAATGTAAAACTTGTATTGACCAAATGGATATGACTAAAATCACCACCACTGGGGTAATCAATGAGTAAAGATCCCCTCCTCCCTCTACTTCCACTGGTCTCTCATCTCCTGTTTTTTCTAAGTCCAATGGGTGCTGGCTCATTCATTTTGAACCTGTTGCAGTCTGCCTCTTTTCCTATGATGCGGAAAGCTAAATGCATCTCCCTACCTCTAAGATGATGAACCATTTAACTAGTTTTGAGAGTTAATTACTTTAAATTTTTTTAAAAAAGGTAAATATTCCCCTTGACTACTACCCTTATACTACAGAAGAACGAATAATTCTGTCCTGGAAGAAGTGCAGCTGGAATGCTCCTTGGAAGCGAGAATGGCCAGACTTGGTCTCAGCAACTTTGGGCATGTGGTCAGAGGGAACCATTCCCTGGAGAAGAATATCATGTTTGGTGAAGTGGAGGGTCAATGAAGAAGGGGAAGGCTCTCAACGAGAGGGGTTGATGCAGTGACTGCAGTGATAGGCTCAAGTATAGCATGAATTGTGAGGATGGTGCAGGCCTGGGCAGTGTTTTGTTCCATTGTATGTAGGGTCGCTATGAGTCAGAGACGACTCAGTGTCACCTAACAACAACAGCAGCTCCCTGCTACCCCTCTTCAGTCAATATCCTCAGATGTAAACACCAATGTGAATTTGAATTTATTCTTCAAAATCTTTTTCTGTACACTGAGTTATTAATATATATATGCTAAATGCATAGTTTTGTGTTTTTCTCCTAACAACTCAATTTAGAAATCTTTTCATATCAGTACACAAAATCTTACTTCATTGTTTTTGCTTTTTATTTTCATTCTCTTGATTGTCAATCATATATTTCAAACTCTTTATATTTCCAATAATTTTTTTGAATGCTGGGCATTGTTTTAAAAAGTTGTACAATTTCCACACCTTTCCTCTGCTAGGCATATCAAGTAGAGAGACTGATGGCCTTAATCCAACTACAGACTAAGTTACATCAGTATAGGTTACAATTTTGTTAAGCCTTAGGCTGCTGGATTATGGCTCTCTAGCACTTTCAGCTGAGAGCCTGGTGAGTGTTTGTCTGCCCAGCACTGAGAGAATGCAGAATTTCTGCTCTGCTTTTGGGAGATATTGGCTTAACTCTTCAGCCTTCTGCCCTGTGCATCTTCAGAATTTGGCCTATAACTTGATAGGAGACCATCTCTGTGTTCAAGACCCCTCAAATCTCTGTTTTTGTCTCTAAAGTCCTAGATTGTTGCCAGAGGATCTCCTTGTTTCTCTGTTCCTGCAATTGCCCTCTGCCTATGTCTATCCTAAGCAGCTCTTGTGGGGTAGTGCCTAAGTCATTTGACTGCTAATCAGAAGACTGGCGGTTCAAACCCACCAGCCACTCCTCGGAAGGAAGATTGGGCAATCTACTTCCCTCCTTTGGGCGGTACTTCTGTGATACCACCTCAGAAACCCAAGGAGGGTCAGTATGAGTCAGATCCGACTCGACAGCAATGAGTTTGGTTTTGGTTTTTCTGTCTATCCTAGATTCAGGCTGTAGAGTGAGCCATTTTAGAGGGATAGATGCTTTAAGGGTAGCTTTAGATGCTCATCTTACCTCTGAAATATTCTTTTCTTTCTGGAATTTTATTTCTTTAGTCTTCTTTGCTTCAACAGCTCTCTAATGTCTTTAAATACATATTTTTTATAGTTTTTAAATAGCAATATTGGGCATTTGACTGCTAACCAGAAGGCTGGTGGTTCAAACTCACCAGCCACTCCTAGGAAGGAAGATGGGGCAATCTACTTCCATAGTGATACTTCCTCGGAAACCCAAGGAGGGGTCACTATGAGTCTAATCTGACTTGACGGCAATGAGTTTGTTTTCTTGTTTTTTTTGGCCGTCATGAATGACTCCGTTCTACTAAAGTAGAATTTGTGCCTCATTGTTTTTAATCCCTGCAAATTATCCCATTGTATGATATAACATGTATTATAGTTTGACTGATAACTGAAAGGTTAGGGGTTCAAGTCCACCCAGAGGTGTCTTGAAAGAAAAGCCTGGTGATCTACTTCTGAAAAACCAGCCATTAAAGATCCAGTGGAACACAGTTCTACTCTGATCCACATAGGGTTGCCATGAGTCAGGATCAATTCAATAGTAACTATTTTTTAAATAATTTATTTAGCTATCTCCCTGTTTATAGATGTGCTAATTGTTTCCAGTTTTCATTGTTACAATCTTGCAATGAAAATTCAAGTACATGCATCTTTTTGCATGTTTTAAAGATGATACATATTAGTATCTAGGATTCCTATATTAAAACATAACCATTTAAAATTTTAGTAAACATATGACCAAAGCTACTACTGAGTTGATTCTGACTCATAGCAACCCTGCAGGAGGGAGAAGAACTGGCCCACAGGGGACACTGGTGGTTCAGTGATAGAATTCTCGCCTTCCATGTGGGAGACTTGAGTTCGATTCCGCGCTAGTGCACTTCAAGCACATCTACCACCCATCTGACAGTGCAAGCTTGTGGGCTGCTATGATGCCGAATGTTTCAGCAGAGCTTCCAGACTAAGACAAAGTAGGAAGAAAGGCCTGGGGTCCTGCTTCCTAAAAATCAGTCTATTGATAATAATGAGATCCTGCTGGGAATGGGGTTGCTGTGAGTCAGGGCCAACTGGATGGCAGCTAACACAAGATTACCTCTTGCATAGACTCTGAGCTTACCTGCTGTGTTGCCTGTGCTGTCCTGCTGGGGGCGGATTCACTATCTTTAACAAACACAAAAACACACTGCCCTCCAGTCGGGTCTGGATCCGACTCATAGCGACCCCTCCTTGGGTTTCAAAGGAAGGGTCACTACGGAAGTAGATTGCCCCACCTTCCTTCCAAGGAATGGCTGGTGGGTTTGAACCGCCAGCCTTCTGGTTAGCAGTCAAATGCCTTACGCACTACGCTACCAGAGCATACCAGGGCACATTCAGTATCTTTACAAATTGTTAAATGATCATTCAATGGGTTAAGAGTTTAACACATTCTCTCAGACACCAGAGGAGTGTTGCAGGCACTGAGAAGATATTAAGTAGAAAATAACAAATCCCCAAGAATAGCATATTTTCAATACAGGCAATTTCCCAGTTGAAAAGCTTAGCTATCATTGCATTGAAAGAATACTGGCCATGGCTTCAAAGCTGTGGGAGCTGCTCTTCATTCATTTCAGTGATTTTCCCGTGTGCTTGCTAGAAAATCAATCCTTTGGATGGTTTGCTCAGTGTGTTTGAATACTTTTCTGTTTCTCCCAAGCTCCTTGGCCCAGTAGCAGTTACTTTCCATGCCAGGCCACGGGGAGTGGGAAGGTAGCTTTTTCTAGACAGTCATCATTGGTAATGAGCCGTGGGAAGGTTTGGAGCCCGTGAACATGGAGTGTACACATGTATGCAGTCTAGAGGAGTTCTTCTAGTTCGTAGGGTAGATCTGCTAGAATGGTGGTCTTGGGTCTCCTTTCACTCCAGGAAGCTTAGCTCTTGGCTGAATAGGAGGTAGGATAATTCTTAAGCCTCTGAAAGTTAACCTAAAATCCTAAAGTAAAATGTCCTTGTTCTTCTTTTCCTTTGTAGTAGTTTAGCGTAAGGCCCCATTAATATAATCTCTATCCTACTGAAAGAAGAAACTGTCGTGCTTATTTGCAAAACAGCAAATGTATTTTCAATTTGAGTGTCCTGGTAATAAACACTGGTTTCTCTTGAATTTTTACTCTGTGCTGCCAATTTAACTCTGAAATATCATGGGGGGAGGTATCAGAAACAAAGCAGTCTTTCTTCGGGGCTTATTAATTTCATCTGTCTTCCTTAACCAAAAACCAGACCCACTGCCGTTGAGTCAGATCCGACACATAGCAACCCGTCCTTGGGTTTCCGAGGCAGTATCACTACAGAAGTAGATTGCCCAATCTTCCTTCTGAGGAGTGGCTGGAGGGTTTGAACTGCCAGCCTTCTGGTTAGCAGTCAAATGCCTTAGGCACTATGCTACCAGAGCTCCCTCTGTCTTCTTTAAGTAGTTGTTAAATCTCTGCTATGCCTTAGACTTGTTGTTCTTGTTGTTAGGTGCTGTCAAGTTGGCTCCGACTGACAGCGACCCTGTGTACAACATAACAAAACACTGCCTGGTTGTGCACTATCCTCACAAACCTTGCTATACTTGAGCATATCATTACAGCCACTGTGTCAGTTCATCTCCTTGAAGATCTTCCTCTTTTTTGCTGACCCTCCACTTTACCAAGCATGATATCCTTCTCCAGGGAATGGTCCCTTCTGACCACATGACCAAAGTAGGTGAGTTGAAGTCTGGCCATTCTTGCTTCCAAGAAGCATTCTGGTTGCACTTCTTCTAGCTCAGATCTCTTACTTCTAGCATATCACAGTATTGTATTTTAAGTATTCTTTGCCAACACACAACTCAAAAGCATCAGCTCTTCTTCAGTCTTCCTTATTCATTGTCCAGCTTTCACATGCATATGATTGAAAATACCATAGCTTGGTTTAGGTGCACCTTAGTTTTTAGTGCAACCTTTCTTATTCAGCATTTGAAAGAAGTCTTTTGCAGCAGATTTGCCCGGTGCAATATGACATCTGATTTCTTGACTGCTGCTTCCATTGGTGTTGATTGTGGATCCAAGTAGTATGAAATCATTTGATTTAAGACTTAAGTGCAGTAACCTTAAGACTTTGGGTTAGTGATAGAAAAATGAATAAGAACGCGATCCCCTTGTTGGTATTGATTTATATATATTGTCCACATTGCATTTGTAAGCTACCATGCGTATTTTAGAATACAGAGAACAGAAACCAAGCAAAGATACTTTGGTTAGCAGCAAACTTGTATGGCCAGTTGTCTGAGAAAGTGCTTTGCTTTTTTTTTTTTTTTTCCTTTTAAACCAGTAATTTGTAATCTTATGACTAAAACTAAGAAGAAAATTGGGAAGAGCTGTGGAAAAGGCAAGAAGTTAATGGAATGGGTCAGAGCTGAGAGGACAAAATTTTAACAGTATGGGGGAAGAGCAACAAGGATTGAGGAAGGTTATTTAGATCACTAAGTATACAAAGATCTTCTGTTTCCCAATCAGTACATTGTGACCCCGAAGACATAAGTACCTGACGAAGACATCATGGGGGTGTGACAAATTATTCACATTTTCACTTCCCTTTGCTAATTCTGGCATCAGAAGTTGTTACAGAAAACACGCTCAACAGTGGATGGCGATATATCTAAAATAGGTGTGCCTATTCTTAAGCAACTGGATATCTTTAGGTTCAGATTTATTCACTCAACAAAAATTAGAGGACTACCTAGAATACCGACACCCAGTGCTACCCAAAGTGGGGGTACACATGGCAAACACACACGTTTCTATGGGAATGAGAAGCTTAGCATGAAGGCAGGCTGGGGCACAGCCAACAGTGATATAAGACAGTATAAGTGAGACTTGAAATGGAATACAGACAAAATATTGTGATCATTTGGTGTGTGGGGGGAAGTACTTCTGGCTGTTGGGGTTTAGGGTGGAGGGAGGAAAGGCAAACAAATCAGAGAAGATTTTAAGAAGGAGTATTTTTTAAAAAATAAATATTGCATTGGTTTTCTTTCTTATTTTAGTTCCCTTCTGTTATCGTCATTAATTGCTGTCAAATCGATCCCAGCTGAGGGTGACCCCATGCGTACACAGTAGCACTGCTTGAGAGAGTGTTCAAAGCTGGGACCTTTCAGAAGCAGATGGCCAGGGCTTTCTTCCCAGGTGCTTTTGAGCATGTTCAAACCACCAACCTTTTGGCTACTAGTTGAGCACTTATCTATTTGCACCACCAAGGGATTCCTGAAGGAGAGAGTATTTTAACACATAGGAAATTTGCTTTAAATATCAACAAATCATGAGATCTCAACAGGGAGGGAGGATGTAGACATCGTGGGTAAGCTGACAGCATAAACAAAGCCATGGAAAGAGGACAGCTTGTTCTATGACTAGCAGTGTATTACCTGGGGTTGGTCATACAGAAAAGCATTACACTTTGGGATCACACAGCTGTCTTCAAATCCCAGGCACTCTACTTATGAATATGGTACCATTCTCGGATTATTTAACTTTTCTGAATATCAGATTCCTATTCTTTAAAAATAGGAGTTCTGGGGGAGGCGGGGCAAGATGGCGGACTAGGCAGAAGGATTGCACAGACCCTCTTCAACAAAGAAAAGGGAAACCAATTAACACA
>NW_006921608.1:16760493-16761483 GCF_000298275.1 Orycteropus afer afer | reverse complement strand
GAAACACCGCCCGATCCCACGCCAGCTCCATGATCCTTGCTATACTTGAGCCCATTGTCACAGCCATCGTGTCAATCCATCTCGTCGAAGGCCTTCTCCTCTTTCATCGACCCTCCACCTTACCAAGCATGACATCCTTCTCCAGGGAAAGCGTTAAGGTGTATTGATGCATTTGAATTGTAGTGTTGGTGAAGAATATTGAATATACCATGAAATGCCAGAAGAATGAACAAATGTGTCCTGGAAGCAGTGCAGCTGCAATGCTCTTTAGAAGTGAGAATGGCTAGACTTCATCTCACCTACTTTGGTCATGTTGTCAGAAGGGACCATTCACTCTTTCTGATATTCTTTGCCTTGAGCCAAGATCCATCTGACAACAGCTATGATATTCCTTGTTCCACGTCCACTTCTGAATCCAGCTTGCACCTCTGGAAGTTTTCTATCAATATACTGCTGGAACCGTTTTTGAATTATTTTCAGTAAGATCTTGCTTGCGTGTGATATTAATGATATTGTTCGATAATTTCCCCATTCTGTGGGAGCACCTTTCTTTGGAATGGGTACAAATATGGATCTCTTCCAGTCAGTTGGCCAGGTAGCTGTCTTCCAAATCTCTTGGTATAAGCAAGTGAGTGCCTCTAGTGCGGCATCCATTTGTTGCAATATCTCAATGGGTATTCCGTCAATTCCCGGAGCCTTGTTCTTCGCCAATTCCTCCTTCAATACCATTGGTTCTAGATCTTATGCCACCTCCTTAAATGGATGAAGATCAACCAGTTCTCTTTGGTACAGTGACTTTGTGTATTCTTTCCATCTTCTTTTGATGTTCCCTGCATCATTCAATATTTTGCCCTTAGAATCTTTTAATATTGCAACACGAGGCTTAAATTTTTTTCAATTCTTTCAGCTTGAGAAATGCTGAGCATGTTCTTCCCTTTTGGTTTTCTAACTCCAGGTCTTTGCACATTTCATTATAGTAATTGGCTATGT
>NW_006921608.1:16751278-16760393 GCF_000298275.1 Orycteropus afer afer | reverse complement strand
CCTCTGTGTGGCTTCCTGGCTTTTAATCCCCTTTCTCCTGCTCTTCTGGCCTGCTGCTTTGGGCATCCCTGAGTTGTCCCTGGGGCTGACTGCTCCTCTGTCTGGGTTCCTGGTTTTTATCCCCTTTCTCCTGTTCTTCCGGCCTGCTACTCTGGGTGGGCCTGAGTTTCCTCTCCTCACCTAATCCCTTCTGCTGATTGCTCTTCTCTCTGACTTCCTGGCTTTTAATCCCCTTTCTCCTGCTTTTCCTACCTGCTACTTTGGGCATCCCTGAGTTGTCTCTCCTCACCTGTAACCCTGGGGCTGATTAGCCCTAGACTAAATTTCACCAGACTTCTATACAAGAGAGGAATACACTGTCTTGCTTTAGCCTCTGCGATTTGGGATGCTGTTTCTTGTAGTAGAATATAAGTCAAAAAACAAACTCACTGCCGTCAAGTTGAATCCGACTCATAGAGACCCCTCCTTGGGTTTCCAAGGTGGTATCTCTATGAAAATAGATTCCTCTATCTTCCTTCCAAGGAGTGGCTGGTGGATTTGAACCGCCAGCCTTCTAGTTGGCAGTCAAATGCCTTAGGCACTACACCACAAGAACTCCCTAATTCAGAGATGGAGGAAATAAATAAGTAGGAGTTTAGTTTCTGGGATGTTAAGCCAATAGCAGTTCTAGGATTATAAAGGAAACATATGTGGAGAAGGAGAAGGATGATTTTGGTTTGGAGAGGTCTAACGATTGGAAACCCATGATGGGTGCCTGAAAGAGAGGCCTGAAGGCTGAGTGTTCTGGTTCCCTAGTGCCACTCTGATAAGAATATACCACAAATGGTATGACCTTAACAAGTAGGAGTTTATTCTTACAATTTGGAGGCATTAAGTCTGAGTTCAAAGTGCCAGGCTCTAGGGGCTGTGTGAAAGCCCTTCAACCTTGGGCTTCAGCTCTGCCTCCTGCACCTGGCCCACTAAAGCTGGAGGCTTTTCTTCACTCAGCTGCTGGCTGCTGGGGCTGAGAAGCCCAAGGTTGACAAGTAGTAAGTCACAGTCCTGGTATTACCAAAGCACACGGCAGGCCATTAATTCAAGTCCATTAAAAGTCCCAAGATTGGCAGAGCATGGCAGGCTGCTGATCAATGACTCAGCTTCATGCAAGGTTCAAGTGTGCCATAAACTAGAGACCATTCCCCAAAGCTTCTCCTTATATACAGGAAGCAGACTACATCCCTATGGCAGCTACTCAGCTGCTCACAATATATTCCACCATGGAGTTGATTAGAGTCTTATCATGGGAAATACTACATCCAGCTGCCCAGCCAGTCTACCAGGCCCAGCCAAGCTGACACACAAACTTAACCACCACACTGAGTGACACAGTTTGGTGGTTCCTCATAAAGTTAAACAGAATTATTATATTGCTGTGTGTGGTTGAGTGGATTCTGACTCATAGCCATCTATTGGACAGAGTAGAACTGTCCCATAGAGTTTCCTAGGCTGTAATTTTTACAGGAGCAGACTGCCCTGTCTTTTCTCCCACAGAGCCATTAGTGGGTTTGACCCACCAGCCTTTCAACTAGTAGCCAACTGCTTAACCATAATTCCTTAGAATTACCTTTTGATCCATCAGTACCCTAAAGAATTCAAAACAGGTACTCAAATGAAGGCTTGTACACTTGTACTAAATGCCCACCAGCCAATGAATGGAAAAGCAATATGTGGTATCTCTGTATAATGGCATATTATTCAACTATAAAGAGAAATGAAGTTCTGATCCATGCTACGACATGGATGAACCTTGAAAACATGTTGAGCAAGTTAAATCAGACACAAAAGATCACATTTCATGTGATTCATATTTATATGAAATATCCAAAATAGGTAAACCCATAGTGACAGAAAGCAAATTAATGTATGTCAAGGGCTGAGGGAGGGAGGAATGGGGACAACTGGCTTAATGAGGATTGTATCTAGTTTGGCGGTGATGAAACTGTTTTGCAACTAGCTAGAGGTGATAGGGCACAACATTGTGAAGGTACTAAATGCCAGTGAAGTATACACTTTAAAATGGTTAATTTTGTGTTATGTGAATTTTAGATAAGTTTTTAAAAAAAACCTGCTGCCCCTTCTACAACAACAAAACAATAACCAGAAAACCAAAAAGGCTGACCCTGGGCTGGGTCTCTATTGATAGAAGGGAGGAGGCCACAGTGATAGCAAATTTGAGTGAGAGAAGATGCATGAAGATGGTGAAGATAGAAGGAAGAAAGGTTGATGCTGAATTGGTGAAGCTTATTTCTTCATGGCAGGAAATGTGGGAGAGGAAATGGGATCTCCTGGTTTCTCAGAGTCAAGAATGTGATGATTATGTGTGTTTCCTTGGTTAATTAATAAAATGCTGTTTTGTTCTGTTTAATATTTCAGGGAGCCCTTTGATTACAATTCATAGAATTGTTTTTCACTTTTAATGCTTGGTTGCAGCTTTAATAGACTCGTCTCAGGTGAGCATCTGCCTTGGTGACAAAACTGCCAAGGAATCCATGGAGAATGAATTGTCTTGGTTGGAAGTCACTTAATGGCTTTTAAAGTAGTGAGCAGATGATCATGCTGTGTAAGCAACAAACTGTGAAGATTGAGGACTTATGAATGGAGTCTGGTGTGGGCACCAAATAAAATTACGAAAACAAATTGCATTTGAAACATTTTAATAGTAAGGATAATTATTCTTGGTCTTCATGATAGTAGGCCATACGGTTGAAATTGGTAATAACCAGTATTTTCTTTTCCCTGAGTCACACCAAACATTTTATGGAGATAACTGCAAAAAGAGTGATACTGAGACATTTCAGGGAAAGGATGGTTTGTGCCGAGAGGAAGAGTTGGGAAGAGGTAGGCACTATTCCTCTTCCCACTTCCTTTCCAGCTTGCTCTGGAGCCAGAAGCCTAGAGTGCCTTCCCCCAGTCAAGCTGACCCAAGGACCTAGTTTGTCTATCCTAATCCAGTCCCCACTTTGAGGAAAAGCAAATCCACTGATTGTATTCTTTCAGATGGAGAGGATGAAAGACTTGGTTATTTGGGGTTCCCAGATTTCCAGAAGGATCACTGAGACTTTGTGCCTGCCCCCACCCAAAGCTTTCCCTTCTCCCTAACAAGAGAGAAGGATGCAGAAGACCATAAAAACTCCAGAGATTCTGATTATCTGGGCTTATCAGGAGTCTTAAGGGGCAGGCCTGTGTTCTTATTTAGAGGAACCTCCAACAGAGTATTGATCAGCTCAGCAGTGTACAAAACAGCTTTGTGTTCTGTGTTTTCAAAGATGAAGCAACGTGGTGTGCAGTATTAAGAAACCCAAAAGGGTTGCAAATGATGATAACCAAATTTCACATTTACTACCATATCTTCAAAACCTAGAACAGTGACTCAATAAATATTTGTTTAATGACTTTTCAGTAAATATCCTTATTTCAGGAATACTTAAAACTGTATACTAAATTTACCTGTCTTATATATTACCAGATGAAGGGAGCTCTGGTAGTGTAATGCCTAAGACATTTGACTGCTATCCAGAATGTTGGTGGTTCAAACCCACCAGCCACTCCATGGAAGGAAGACTGGGCAATCTACTTCAGTAAAGATTTATTGCCTTGGAAACCCAAAGGGGGTAAACACCAAAAGCTAACTGGTGGGATAGGGATGAGGTGCAGTTAAGGGAGAGGAGTGAGAGACAGCTTATTTTCTTAGTAAAGCAATAACCAGAAGTTGTTGTTGCTACTGGAAAAATCCTGGTTTAAATTCCAGTTTCTTTAATTACTAATTGTGTGATATTGGGCAAATTACTTAAATTCTCTGACCCAGTGTGTCTCCATTGTTAATCTGGGTAACAATATCTACTTAATGGGATTGTTGTGAAAATTAAGTAAAATTTCTTAATAAACTATGTGCCAATTAAAATGTTGGGTATTTTTGTTGATGTTAATAGCAATAATTATAAAATAATAAAAATCGCTGCCAGGATGTGGGTGTGTGGGGGAAGTCTTGAGTGGACTGTGTGGATCTCTGGATACAGAGGAAAGCAGATGGCTTCACAAAATTGATGATAATGCCTGCTTTTTGTAACTACAATGAGCCAGACAGTTTATATGAACTTTTCTGAAGTCTCAACAATACTCTGAGCTAAATACTATCCCCACTTTACAGATGAGGAGTCGGAAGCTTAGTGTGGTTATGAAATTTACCCTAGGCCATACTGTTGGTAAGTTTTAAAGCTGGATTGATCTTCTGGTTCATATGATGACCCTGCCTCTCCTAGATTCATCGCAGAATCAAGGGTAGCCCAAAGACTGCTGAGTCAACCAGTCTGCACACTTGAAAAGACTAACACTTTCATTTAGCCAAGCCTTAACCAGAGGTTGTGTGAGTCTGTCTTGAGTAGAGGTAGATACTGAGGAGATCAAACCACCACAGTGAGCTGGCTCTGTCTTGGAAGGAAACAACCGAGAAGGTTTGGTCCTACGTACCAGTCTAACATAGTTTTGAGCAGCATGTAGATGTGTACCCAGGAATCTCATTCTTTGTACCAGAGTAGCCCAGCAGAATCCTTCCTGGTGTCTGCGGTCGATAGGCTACCCTGTGGAGTGTGACCATTTATTGAATTCCTGTTCATTTAACTTGAGTTCATTTGACTCATGCCCCTGCTTCTTAAGCTGAGCTTTCTCTATAGTTGGTATGTGACTCATTCTTTGTCAGACTTCGTTAGAAATTCAGATGATATTGATTTTAAATAGAACCATGGGGTTTGAGAGCAGTTAGAGCTCAGACAAGATGGAGAGGTTAAATTTTTCCTGAACAAAAGTTGTCAGTATTAAACTCATCATCCTCCTGTGATGGATATAATAATGGAAATAATAATCTATCATTCATCAAACATTTATGGGTTGTCTACTATGTACTAGAAGTATACCTACTCCTCACTTATGGACTCTCTCATGGTCAGGTATTTCGCATTTACAACAATAGTAGAAAGTATACTATCTGGCTATTTTGTGCATTAATGACATATGCCTGGCAGTAACAAATGCTGAGGAATGAGGTGAGAGTAATGCTGGCTGTGATGGTAATGAATGGTAATGCTGGGCCATGATTCTCAGAGGTGTGACAATTATATAATGATGTAATTTGTTAGTTATGAATTGATCTAGTCATCCTCCATTTTGTGATCTAATGTAATCATCCTCTGTTTTCATATAATGCCAATTTCACATAATGACCTAGTCTTTGTAACCTAACCATGTCTATAAGTGAAGAATGGGTGTGTAGAGATAAACATATAAATAATGCCTGTCCCACAGTGGGCTGGAGAGCATGAGGGTAGCATTCCCACTAGTCTTGGAAACAAATGTTCAACACAGGGCTTTGAACCAGTTCAGTCGTGGCCAATGCAGTGAAACTGGAATAGACCTAAATTTGTAAAATCTGGGTACACTGGAACAATATCTGGAATGGGAAAAATTATGGGTCAGAGCCCTGGAATGGAAGACTCAGAAGAGATGCAGTAAGCCCTTTCAGGAGGCTTGTGTGAGAGATTGGATGATTGCCAGGACAGTGAAGCACAACACACATTCAAAGTAGCATGGTTGACTGCCATCTCTGAGCTGGGCACCACTGTTTCTGCCTCTCCCAATGGAGAGATTTGGTTGCTGTTCATTGTGCATGCTGCCCTTGTTTTCCAAGAGGGAGATTACATTGCTAGTAGGATGTTGACCCATAACTTCTCCTGTTCTGGTTATCATTCTGGTATACCTAAAATTTATGAATTGGCTCTGTTTCAAGGTCATCCTGTTGGCTCTGGCTGAACCAGGAAGAACCAATTTGAAGCTCTGGTTCATCAAGTCTTTGTAATTATGTGATTTTTTTTCCTCCTGAAGGATAGGAGCAGCATTTGCTTTCTTCATGGATATAGCCTATATCTAAAGTCTGGCACAGAACGTGGCTCAACCAAGTTCCCAAAAGACATTTTAAAAATTGACTTAATATTTATAATTACATGATCAAGTGACCACAATGAATTAATTTAACCCACGAGTCTGTTTAACTCAATTTAATGAGCTAGGAAATTTCGGTTGCCAAAATCAACCTGCTAGCCAAATGTTTAAATTCTGGTATTGATGAACATGCTTAGTCACAAGTTTGATGAATGATTTATTTTTGATAAAAGCAGAAGGCTCAAGACAGCCTCAGCAAATCTGTTGTCAGTTTTAAGACATTACACCAAGTAGCTTAGGAAAATTTTTTAGCAAATGAGACCTGTTAGATTATATAATATTCTTCCAAGGCAACTAGGAAAATAGATCTGTGAATTACATCTATTTTGCTATTTAAAACAGTTACCTGGAAAGAGCAGATGATGGGAATTAATTAGATATTTGATGGATTTTTTTATGATTCAGAATCAGATAGAGATATTAATGCAAAAGTTGAATTATAATTCTAAAAGTAGAAATATCATTTCTATTTGATTACTTTGTTTTTTTAAGAGTTAAGCTTCATCTATATGTGGTTTTACCTCAACATACCAAAACCAAAAACCAATGATTCTGACTCATAGCGACCTAGAGGTCAGAGTGAAACTGCCTCATAGGGTTTTCAAGGCTATAAATCTTTATGGAAGCATGCTGCACTATCTTTCTCCCACAGAGTGGCTGGTAGGTTTGAACCACTGACCTTTCAGTTAGCAGTTGGGTGCCTTCATCACTGCACCACCAGGGCTCCTTTACTTTAATCTGTTTATGAAATGGATTAGATCTTACAGAATGTTCCTGTGCATTCTGAAACCACAGCCAGTACCAGAAGTTTAGTGTTTGCAAAGTGTTTTACTCAGTGATGCCAGTTGATTCCTGGATCTTCAGGCCTAGGTTTTAGGAATACATGATCCAGATGTTTATAAAATACCATTTCACTAATGTCTTGTTTATACTTTGACTTTATGGTACAAAAAATATTTGCCTACTTCAAAGTACCAGATGAAAGTGTTTTACATCAACTAAATATTATATTTAAGCTCCTCAACATCCCTTCACCCCAACCCTTTCTGCCTTTAATGGATTTATTCCCTATCACCATCTCTTTTCTCCATGGCTCATGACTAGAGTCCAGCCTGTTCTGTGGAATTTTATGTGGACACTAAGAGCTTGGTCAGGTTTCTCATACTTTCCCTAGCTCTTCTATTTTCTCCCTAAATGTACTCTCTCTTTGAGAGAAACGTTTAATTTCTCCGGTTCATAAACTAGATTACTAATTAAAATTATGCAAAGTGGATGAAGGAACACCTATTGATTCCTCAAAACTCAACAGCAGAATCTAATCCTTTGGAATATCTACTTAGCCACCAACTATAATCAGTCTAAGATGACTTGGAAAGGTGTATTGGGAGAAGGAAATAGGAAAAAAGGGAGGATAAGGCAGTATTAAAAACTGACATTTTATATTCAGATTGGGAGGGTGAAAATGCAATTGAACTTAATAGCTTTTATTTTATACAATTAAGAACATTGTATAGTTTGATGTTGTATTTAGTTTTAAAATGCTTCATATTTTTTTTTCTGATTATAAATATAGTATTTGCTTTTCTTATATGTTTATAAAATATATAAAAACAAAGAAGAGCTAAAAGATGGTCCATGATTTCACAACCCAGACATAACTACTTTCACTCTTTATTTCCTTTGTCATTTTTCCCTCATGTTGTGGATTGAATTGTGTCCCCCCTAAAATATGTGTTGTAAATCCTAACTGCTACACCAGTGGTTAAGGAACTCTAGTGGCTCAATAGGTAAGGTATTTGGCTGCTAACCAGAAGTTCAGTGGTTCAAACCCACCAGTTGCTCTGCGGGAGGAAATTGGGGCAATCTGCTTCCTTAAAAATTTACAGCCTTGCAAACCCTATGGAGGTCGCTGAGTTGAGATCAATTCTATGGCAGTCTTTTTTTTTTTTTAAATACCTGTGGTTATAATCCCATTTGGGATGGGTTTTCTTTGTTATGCTAAAAGGCCATATAAGTGTAGGGCATGTTTTAAGCCTTTGAGGTATAGTAAAAGCAGATCAAGCATATAGAAGCAAGTAGATATGGGGGAAGACAGACGCCACAGCACATGAAAATCACCAAGGAATCAAGGAACAAAGACGTTCCCCCAAAGCTGACAGAGAGAAGACCTGCTACATCTCTCCCTGCCGTTGAATCAATTCTGACTTGTAGCAACACCTGTTGGGTTTCTGAGGTGATCAGTCTTTACGGAAGCAGATTGCCCTGTCTTCCTTCTGTGGAGTGGCTTGTGGGTTTGAGCTGCCAACCTTCTGGTTAGCAGTCAAATGCCTTAGGCACTAGGAATTTGGATTTCCAACATCCTAAACTGGGAGAAAATAAATTTTTGTTTGTTAAAGCCACTTGTGGTATTTCTGTTGTAGTGGTGCTAGATAAGTAAGACATTTTGCATAAATTTACATATATACTTAATTGAGGTTAGAGTATATGCAGATTTTTGTAGCATACTTTAAGCATTTTCCTTGTGTCTCTAATTATTCTTCAAAATATGTTTTTTAATGTCTGCAGAGTTATTATAATTTTACCATAATTTATGTGGCCATTTTTGCCCTTTTATGGTACCCAGTCTCATGGTGATCCCAGTCCATCCTTTGCCTTCCCAGAGTACTTCTTGGATTACTGTGGTAGCCAATTATGGTAGATATTTCTGGCTTTATCTGTGCATACACAATAAGACTGCGCTTCCTGTCCCTCTTGGGTTTGGGAAAGGCCATGTGACTCTTTGTGAACAGTGAAATATGAGTGTTGTTTGACTGTGGATAAGGTAGCTGCCAGAGCATTTTTCCCTCTGCCACCCTGTGTTCAGAGAGTGCCTGCTCTGCTAATCTGCATCCCAGAGTGAAGGTAAAGCCAAGCTGGGTGCTCAGCTGACCTGGGTGGAAGGTTAAATGAGCAAAAAAATAAACCTTTATTGTTTTAAGCCACTGAAGTGTTAGGGGTTGTTTGTTGTTGTTGTTGTTAGGTGCAGTTGATTCATTTCCGACTGACTCATAGGGAGCTCTGGTAGCATAGTGGCTAAGACACTTGC
>NW_006921608.1:16742794-16749098 GCF_000298275.1 Orycteropus afer afer | reverse complement strand
GCTGTTTCTCCTCAATTTGAGTGGTGCCACGTCTGCAAATGGAGGTCTTGAAAGCTTTACCTTATCCATATGAGTAAGGCTGATTTTACTCTGATTATGCAGCTCTTGCCCAGTCCTACTTTGAGAGCTTTCTTTTGTAATCACAGCTTAATTAAGACTATCTTGACTGATACACTGATCATATGTTTTTTGATTGGGAATCTAGTTTAGACCTTGTGATCTTCAAGTGGACCCATGCTTACCTTGAATTATGTGCCAGATCACTGTATACAACTTCTGACCCAAGCTGTGGTACTTTCAATAGCCTCATATGTATGTGGAAGCTGGACAATAAATAAGAAAGAGTTAAGTAGAATTGATGCATTTGAATTGTAGTGTTGGTGAAGAATATTGAATATACCATGAAATGTGAGAAGAATGAACAGCTGTCCTGGAAGCAGTGCAGCCGGAATGCTCCTTGGAAGTGAGAATGGCCAGACTTCATCTCACCTACTTTGATCATGTTGTCAGAAGGGACCATTCTTTGGAGAAGGATATCATGCTTGGTAAAGTAGAGGGTCAGTGAAAGGGGGAAGACTTACAATGAAATAGATTGACAAAGTGGCTGCCATGATGACGTGACACTGGGCAGTGCTTCGTTTTGTTGTACTTAGTGTCACTATGAGTCAGAGCTGATTGGACAGCACCTAACAACAACTGAGGGACAGTGACTACCCTCCTGACCAAGGAATAAACATATCTGCATGCCTAAGGCATTTGACTGCTAACCAGAAGGCTGACAGTTCAAACCCACCAGCCGCTCCTTGGAAGGAAGATTGGGCAATCTACTTCCGTAGAGATACTGCCTTGGAAACCCAAGGAAGGGTCGCTATGAGTCGGAGCCGACTCAGCGACAGTGAGTTTGGTTTTTGGTATGAGAAAAGGAAGGGTACTCCGGAGTCCATCAAGGCTGCAGATCTCAAGGCCTACACATCAAGAGCAAAACTGACCCAGCTGCATCCAGCTCTAGGGTCACTGACATGCATTGAGCCCACTCTCTTCCTACTCAAACACAAAGGTCTAAATACCTAACCACGCATAGGTAATAGACCACTGTGCAGGGTCAGGGGAAAAAAGGAAGACCTCAACAAGATGGATTGACACAGTGGCTGCCAGGGTGGCCTCAAGCATGGCAAGGATTGTGAGGAAGTGCAGGACCTGGCAGTGTTTTGTTGTGTTGTACTTCATGTGTTGTATTTCATGGTATGTTCGCTATGAGCTGGAGCCGACTTGGTGGCACCTATCAGCAATAACAATCACATACAGTGCAGTCATTCATTACTTCATTCTCTCCCATGATACTTGTGATTAGCCATGTCCATATATTCAGTTGCCCTTATAAGTATCAATGTTGTTGTTGTTGTTGTTATGTGCCATCGAGTCGGACCCGACTCATAGCGACCCCTCCTTGGGTTTCCGAGGCAGTATCACTACGGAAGTAGATTGCCCCATCTTCCTTCCGAGGAGTGGCTGCTGGGTTTGAACCGCCAGCCTTCTGGTTAGCAGTCAAGTGCCTTAGCCACTATGCTACCAGAGCTCCCTATAAGTATCAATAGGAACTTTAAAGTAAAGATTGATTTTTTCTTTAAATTTAGTAGTTGCATAAAAATGAGAAAATTCAAAAGAAAAGAATCCCATAATTCCCCCTGCCATTCAAACCTATTTTCATTATCCTGTATTTCCTTCTGTTTCTTGTGCATAAAATTTTATCATATTGCTTATCGTAGTTTACATGCAAATTGAAATTTTCTCTACTTCTACCAAACAATTCCATGTTGTTTATAGACTTCATAATTAACATTTTAATGGCTGCAAAATTGTCCATTGAAATTGAACACTATAATTTACATCACAATTTCCTTATTTCTGAGCTTTAGCTTGCTGCCAATTTTTTAGAGAAACTGCCAGAATAAATAATTTTTTAACATTTAAAAAATAAATATATTGCAATGTATATATCTAATTAGTGTTATTGTGTAAATTCCCTTTAAGTATTATGCATATATTCTAACACAGAAGCATTGATGAAAACATTTCTTATACTTCTCTTTTGACATTGTCTTTAGTGCCAATTGATAAGCCACACATCAAAAACCAGTCTCATAATTTATAACATATCTTTGTTTGGAACCCAAATCATTCATTCATTTTGTTCGTATCTTTTGGCTCTTTCCAAAAATCAGTTCTCATTTTAAAGACCCAAATTTTGCCTCCATTTATACCACTTAGAAAGCTGCCAAATGCTATGAAGGCAATTTCAGGGGAAAACTTCCAAAAATATTTAGAGCAATGGACAATCACTGGAATCACTGTGCAGCCTCCTACAGTGACAGACTTCTGATATATGAGGGACACAGTTCTATATATATGAGAGACACACTTTTGTTATGAGTTCGGGTAGGCTTGTTACCATGTCTACTTTGTCCATGACTTTATAGTCATACTTTGAATAAACCTAATGCTCCAAAAAGGAGCCCTGGTGGTACAGTGGTTAAAGCATTCAGCTGCTAACCAAAATATTGGAGGTTTGAACCCACCAGTCACTCTGTAGGAGAAAGATGAGGTAGTCTGCTTTTTTTAAAGATTTACAGCCTTGGAAATCCTATGGGGACAGTTCTGCTTTCCCCTATGGGGTCTCTATGAGTCAGAACAGACTGGATGGCAGTGGGTTAATGTTCCAAATAAATGTTGTTCCTTGAGAGCAGGGACTGATTCTTTCCCAGCACCTCCGTTAGTGTCTTGCACATATTTATGTGCCTGTATGTATTTGTGATTGATTCTGGAAAAATGAATGCCCTGTTGACAACAGGCTTTCTGTTGACGAGGACCTTATTCTGGTGACAGCTTGGTTTTTCCCACACTCTGGACCAGCAGCATCAGCATTGCCTGGGAATTTGTTGGAAATTCAGATTCCCTGACCCCTCCCATGTCTACTGAATCAGAGACTCTGGGGGCTGAGCTCCAGACTCTACCTTTGAACAGGCCTCTGTGTGATTCTGACCCGTCACACCTGATCAGTAAATGTTAAGTTTGCCTGGGAAAACCTGAAAATAAAGGTCAAGATGATTTTGTGAGGAGAGAAAGTTTATAGTCAGGGGACACAGGTTAATAAAATTTTAAAATGTTTTGTGATTACCTCTCATGGCCCAGAAATAGTATTATAGATGTCGGATATACAAAACTGAAAAAATTTCTTTTCCCTCATGGAGATAATGGTCTAGTAGGAATAAATATGTGCAAATGGATATAAAATGTATAAATAAATAAATACAATGGTGTGTGATACCTTCAGTGTCAAAGTAGACAGATGATGTGGATGATGGTGTGTGCCATTGACTCTAGCCTATAGTATAGGGTAGAGCTGCCTCAGGGTTTCCTAGGCTGTAATCTTTTACTGGAACAGATTGCCAGGTCTTTTCACCTCAGGAGCAGCTAGAGGATTTGAACCTCCAACCTTTTGGTTAGCAGCCAAGCTCTTAACCATTGTCCCACCAGGGCTTCTTGATGAGAATGTTGTTGTTGTTGTTATGTGCCGTAGAGTCAAACCCAACTCATAGCGACCCCTCCTTGGGTTTCCGAAGCAGTATCACTACGGAAGTAGGATTGCCCAACCTTCCTTCCGAGGAGTGGCTAGTGGGTTTGAACCGCCAGCCGTCTGGTTAGCAGTCAAGTGCCTTAGCCACTATGCTACCAGAATACTAGCTACTAATTATTAACCACACGTTATTTGTCAGGCTCAGTACAAGTGTTTTCCATTACAATCTATTATTTTTTTCCGTGTGCCCATCAGAAGTAATATAAAAGATTTAAAAGATGCTGGATGGCTTGAATGGGCTCCATTAAACCTGGAAAGAATATAAGTAAGACCTCAAAATTTATTATTTCTTTCCTAGAGTACTTGACCTATTCAGAGATTCTGTTTGCCAGTTAACTTTGGAAATACATTGGCACCTGTTTTAGAATTGACATCCATGGGTAGCACAAATTGTTAAGTGCTTGGCTGCAAATCCAAAGGTTGGTGGTTCTAGTCCACCAAGAAGCATCTCAGAAGAGAGACTTCTGACAAAACCAGCCACTGAAAATCTTATGGAGCACAGTTCTACTCTGATTCCTATGGGGTTGCCATGGGTTGCAATTGACTAGATGACATTTTTTTTTTTTAAATTTCACAATTGACATGCAGATTAGATAAGGTAATGAATGAAATTCTACCATTCATCTGTCAGTTTGTTGTACTGTGGTGGCTTGCGTGTTGCTATGAGGCTGGAAGCTATGCCACTGGTACTTCAAATATGTGCAGGGTCACCCATGGTGGACAGATTTCACTGGAGCTTCCAGACTAAGACAGACTAGGAGGAAAGATGGGGCCACCTATTTCTGAAAAAATTGGACACTGAAAACCTTATGAATAGTGGTGAAACACTGTCTGATACAGTACTTGTGGTAGTTAAGGTTGTATATCAACTTGGCTGGGCCTGGTTGAGTGGCTGGGCAGCTGGATGTAGTTATGCCCCACGGTGAGATTGGTAATTAACTCCATGGTGCAACCTACTGGAGCAGCTGAGTAGCTGCTTTAGAGATGTGGGCTGCTTCCAGTGATAAGAAGCAGCTTTGAGGAGGGTCTCCAGCTGATGGCACGATTGAACCCTGCATGTAGTGAGCTATTGTTCAGCAGCCTGTCATGTTGCCCTGCTGATCTTGGGATTTTTAATGGACTTGAATTAATGGCCTGTCGTGTGGTTTGGTAATATCAGGACTGTGCCTTTTCACTTGTTGACCTTGGGTTTGTCAGCCTCATCAGCTGGTAGTTGCCTGAGTGAAGAGGTGCCTCTAGCTTCAGTGGGGCGGGAGCAAGAAGCAGAGCTGAAGCTCAAGATCCGAGGGGCTTTCACTCAGCCCCTAGAGCCTGGCACCTGGAACTCGGACTTCTACCCTCCAAAACTGTAAGAGAATGAACTCCTGTTTGTTAAAGCCATCCCATTTGTGGTATATTCCTGTCAAAGCAGCACTAGGTAACAAAAACAGGACTGGAAAATTTTATGAGTAGCAGTGAAGTGTCTGATATAGTGCCAGAAGATGAACCCCTCGGGTTGGAAGACACTCAAAATATGACTGGGGAAGAGCTGCCTCATCAAGGTAGGCGTCTACTTTAGTGAAGATGTGGATCAAGTAAAGCTTTTGGGACCTTTATTTGCTGATGAGACATGACTCAAAATGGAAGAAACAGCTGCAAACATTAATAATCAAAACATGGAACATACAAAGTATGACTCTAGGAAAATTGGAAGTTGTCAAAAATGAAATGGAATGCATAAAGATTGCAATCCTAGGCATTAGTGAGCTGAAATGGACTTGTGTTGGCCATTTTTAATTAGAAAATCATATTGTCTGCTATGCTGTTATGTTGTTGTTGTTGTTATGAGCCGTCGAGTCGGACCCGACTCATAGCGACCCCTCCTTGGGTTTCCGAGGCGGTATCACTACGGAAGTAGATTGCCCCATCTTCTTTCTGAGGAGTGGCTGGTGGATTTGAACCGCCAGCCTTCTGGTTAGCAGTCAAGTGCCTTAGCCACTATGCTACCAGAGCTCCCATCTGATATGCTACGAATGACAAATTGAATGGCATCACATTCATCATCAAAAAGAACATTTCAGTATCTACCCCGAAGTACAGTGCTGTCAGTAATAGAACAATATCCATACACATACAAGGAATAATGACTATTTCTCAAATTTATGCACCAACCACTAAACTCAAAGATAAAGAAATTGAAGATTTTTACCAGCTTCTGGAATCTGAAACTGACTAAACATGCAATCAAGATGTATTGATAATTACTGGTGATTGGAATGTAAAGGTTGGAAACAAATAAGAATCATTGGTAAAATATGACCTTGGTGATATAAATGATGTAGGAGATCACATGATAGAATTTTGTAAGACCTATGGCTTATTCATTGCAAGTACCTTTTTTCAACAACATAAATGGTGTCTAAACATGTGGATCTCATCAGGTGGAATGCACAGGAATCAAATTGACTACATCTGTGGAAAGAGGCAATGGAGAAGCTCAATATCGTCCATCAAAACAAGGCCAGGAGCTAATTGTGGAACAGGCCGTCAATTGTTCATGTAGAAGTTCAAATGGAAGCTGAAGAAAATTAAAACAAAGTCCACAAGAGCCAAAATATGACTTTGAATATAGCCCACCTGAATTTAGAGACCAACTGAAGAATAGATTTGACGTATAGAACACTACTGGCC
>NW_006921608.1:16706060-16742099 GCF_000298275.1 Orycteropus afer afer | reverse complement strand
GCAGGAAGCATCTAAAGAAGATGGAAGGAATACACAGAGTCACTGTACTGAAAAGAATTGGTTGATGATCAACATTTCAGGAGGTAGCATGTGATCAAGAACAAATGGTATCGAAGGAAGAAGTCCAAGTTGAATTGAAGGAATAAGTGAAAAACAAGGCTCCAGGAAGTGATGGGATACCCATTGCAATGTTTCAACAAATGGATGCAGTGCTTACTTGTTTATGCCAGGAAATTTGGAAGACAGACACCTGGCCAACCAACTGGAAGAGATCAGTATTTGTGCCTATTCCAAAGAAAGGTGATGCAAAAGAATGTGGAAATTATCAAACGATAGCATTAATATCACATGCAAGTAGAATTTTGCTGAAGATAATTCAAAAATGGTTGCAGCAGTATATTGACAAGGAGTATCCAGAAATTCAAGCTGGATTCAGAAGAGGATATGGAATGAGAGATATCATTGGTGATATCAAATGGATCTTGGCTGAAAGCAAAACTCCAAAACACCAAACTCACTGCCATTGAGTCAGTTCTGCCTTATAGCAACCCTCCTTGAGTTTCTGAGGCAGTATCTCTATGGAAGTAGATTGCCCAGTCATTTGTGTTGTTGTTTTTAGGTGCCAGTGAGTTGGTTCTAACTCATAGTGACCCTGTATACAACAGAACGAAGTACTGCCCAGCCTGCACCATCCTCACAATCCTTGCTATGCCTGAGCCCATCATTGTAGCCACTGTGTCAATTCATCTCATTGAGGGTCTTCCCCTTTTATACTCACCTTTGACTTTACCAAGCACGATATCCTTCTCCAGGGAATGGTCCCTTCTGACAACATGACCAAAATAGGTGAGGCAAAGTCTGGCCATTTCTGCTTCTAAAGAGCATTCTGACTGCACTTCTTCCAGTACAGATTTGTTTGTTCTTCTGGCAGTCCATGGTATTTTCAGTATTCTTCACCAACATCACAAGTCAAAGACATACAATCATAAAAGATATAAAAACGTAACATAAGAGATGTTTACCTGTATATTATTGACTATGCTAGGGCATTGGGTTGTGTGGATCATAACAAATTATGGGTAAAATTGTGAAGAATGGGAATTCTAGAACACTTAGTTGTGCTCCTGAGGAAACTGTACCTTGACAAGAGGCCATGATTCAAACAGAACAAGGGAATACTGCATGGTTTAAAATAAGGAAGAATGTGCATCAGGGTTATTCAATCTGTCATACTTATTTAATCTTTATGCTGAACAAATAATCCAAGAAGCTGGACTATATGAAGAAAAATGCAACATTAGAATTGGAGGAAGACTCATTGACAACCTGTGATATGGAGACAACATACCTTGATTGCTGAAAGTGAAGAAGACTTGAAGCACTTACTGATGAAGGTCAAAGACTTCAGTATTGATTATACCTCCACATAAAGAAAACAAAAATCCTCACAACAGGACCAGTAAGAAACACTATGAGAAATGGAGAAAAGATTGAAGTTGTCAGGCATTTCATTTTATTTGACTCCACAATCATAGAAGCAGCAGCCAAGAAGTCAAATGTCCGATTGCATTAGGCAAATTTGGTGCAAAAGACCTCTTAAAATGTTAAGGAGCAAAGATGTCATTTTTGAGGGCTGACATGCACCTAACCCAAGCCATGATATTTTCAATTGCCTCATATTCTTGTTGAAGGTGGACAATGAGTAAGGAAGACTGCAGAAGAGTTGATGTCTTTGAATTGTGGTTTTGGCAAAGAATATTGAAAATACCATGGACATGGACTGTGAGAAGAATGAACAAATCTGTCCTGGAAAAGTGCAGCCATAGTGCTCCTTGGAAGTGAGAATGGCCAGACTTTGTCTCACCTCTTTTGGTCATTGTGTCAGTTAACGTTGTGTGTCAACTTGGCTGAGCTGTGGTTTTGAGTAGCTTGCCAACTGGATGTCGTTATTCCCATGAGATTGTAATCACCTCTGTGGTGGAATCTGCTGAGAGCAGCTAAGTAGTTGCCTTTGAGGTGTGGTCTGCTTCCAGTATATAAGGAGAAGCTTTGAGAAAGGTCTCTAGCTTTTGGCACCTTTTCGATCCTGCATTTGGCCACGTCTTCATCTCCAGTTCCTGGACTTGAATCAGTGGGCTGCCATGTTGCCTGCCATTCTTGGGATTGTGCCATTTTACCTGTCGATCTTGGGTTCATCAGCCTCAGCAGCCAGCAGCTGCAGTAGTTAGAAGGCTCTAACTTGCTCCAGTGGGCCTGGAACAAGAGGCAGAGCTGAAGCCCAGAGTCAAGGGCCCTTCACCCAATCCCTAGAGCTGGCGCTCTGAATTCTGACTTCTAGCCTCCTAAACTTTAAGAGAATAAATTCCTGTTTGTTAAAGTCATTCATTTGCAGTATTTCTGTTATTGCAGTAGTAGAGAGCTAAGACAGTTGTCAGAAAAGGCTAGTCCCTGGAAAGGATGTCATGTTTGATAAAGTACAGGACTAGTGAATAAAGGGAAGACCCTCAACGACATGGACTGACACAGTGGCGGCTGCAATGATAGACTCAAGAATGGCAAGGATTGTGAGGATGTGTAGGACAGGACAGTGTTTTGTTCTGTTGTACTTTGGGTTGCTATGAGTCAGAGCTGACTTGATGGCACCTAACAATAATGGTGTGTGAAATTGCTTGGCTTAGTGTGTGTCATAAATATTCAGTAAAACCAAAACCTACTGCCATTGAGTCAATTCTGACTCACAGTGACCCTTTAGGAAAGACTGGAGCTGCCCCATTAGTTTTCTAAGCTTTAAACCTTTATGGAAGCAGACAGCCTTATCGTTCTCTGATGGAGCAGCTGGTGGGTTCAAACCACTGACCTTTTGGTTAGCAGCTGAATGCTTTAACCACTATGCCATCAGAACTCCTTAAACATTCAATAGATTATAATTTTATTGCTATTAATAGTAATCATCAAAATAATATTAAAAACATTGTTACTACTGTGGTAAGTGGCAACACAGTATAAATTGCATGGAGGTTAAAAGCATGACTTGGAGCCATATTGCTGGAGTTAAATGATGGCTGTGGCAAATTCTAGTTGTGAGAACTTGGGTTTAGCCTCTCAATTTCCTCATCTGTAGAATGGGAACAATTAGACTCCTTATTTCAAAAAGTTATAATGACTAGTAAATGAATTAATTCATGTAGAATACTAAGAATAGTACTGGGCAAGTGGCAAATGCTCAGGAAGTGTTAGCTATTATTCTCATTAATTTCTCCGGAATGTTCCATGTACTGCTGTGTCAGGAAAACCAACATTTGTTTGTGGTATTTTGTGACTTCAGTGGAATGGTATATGATTTGGGAGTCCTTGAAATAAGGACATCACTCTTCCTTAAATCTGTGGAGTTCAAAATTAGCTATATACATGTGTAAAGGTCTCTTCATAATGTCTAAAAATAAGAAAAAATTAAGCTGATACCAAATAAGGCATAACAAAGGCTGAGAAGAGGAAGAATTTAAATCAAAAGGCACTCATTTTTATTTCATTGAAATGTACTGTTTAAGCAAATACACAGATAATGATGCAAAGATGTTGTTTGCATGTATTATTTTCCTTCTTAGAGGTAACTAAGTGCTGATTTCTTATCTGTGCCAGCAGAGTCTTTTCAGATTTAATTCTGTGCCCTCTAAATTACTGTGTGGGACAGAGATCTCATATACAGCTTTTCTGAAGATTAGAAACCTAAAACATGCCCCTCTTGCTGAGAAGATGTACGCAAATGTGAACAAACGGTTAAAACACTACCAGATGTATAGGAAATGTCCTTGAACACAAACATGATCGACATCAAGAAAATATTAGCTTTGTAATTCTACCTAGATGGTGCATTGATGGACTAGACTGCAGAAGCATTCAGCTGCAAGTATTTCATGGAATTGATGGTGGAAAGAAGAACATTTCAACTGATATTTTTCTATTAATTTGCCACAGGTGTTCAAATGCCTGTGACCTAGAATTTCAAGGATTCAAATTACCACTGCGAAACTCAAGGTTCACTTCCAGGTTCTCTACAGGCTATGGCACATACTTTTCAGAATTTAATTCTGTCTGTTGGTGATGCTATAGTTCACCTGATTACAGTCTTTAAGGATGACTCAAAGAATTTAGCAATAATCCAAATTTTACAGCACTCCAAATTTATGGTTATATCACTCCAAATTCATGTTTGATCTTTATCATGTACATACTGTGTTGGTTCTTTTATTTTCACTTACTATTATTTCATCTCCATATTTCTATGTGTTACTTTTGACCATTTTCTTGCCATTCAAGTCCTCCAGTTTGCTGCTGCTTCTCCCAAAGTTCCTTTACTGATTATTTCTAGATTTTCATGTTTTTACACAGAGATGCAGAGAACTTCTTTGTCTAAATTATTTTTCCTTCATTTGTGATTATTGCCAAGGAGTTTGTTTCCCCAAGAAGAATTACCAGAAGAAAGGAAGTAAGCATTTTTATAGTTCTTGCTACATATTGGGAGATCACACTCCAGAAAGAACAAACCTATTTACAGTGCCACCAGCAAAAGGTATATGTACATTTTCCCCCACAGTTTACATGATATGAGACTTTATTTTTATTTAGGTATGAATGGTTTCTTACAGTAATTTTAATTTGTGTTTCTTTAATTACTATGAAGCTGTGCATTTGTAAAAGGTATAGTTTATAAACATTACATACCAGCATTACCAATGGACAGAATTAATGCACTGATTCATCTCCTTTGGTCATTGCAAATATTGGAGAATGTGTTTGGCTGAAAATAAAATAAAATTTGACTAATGGTGGCTTAAAGAGATAGGAACTTATTTCCAATCCATAACAATGAATCAGTGGTAGGCTCCTGATCAAGGATGCTCTCAAGGTCCAGGGTTTTTCTGTCTGCTCCTCCATCCTCAGCAAATACACTTTCATCCTTACCCTTGTCACAAGATGGCTACTGCATCTCTGCACATCTCATCTTTCTTCTAAGTGGGGATGAAATAGGAAGGGCAAAACAGTGAAAGGGCTTTCTTCACCGAGCCACTGCTCAGAAGGAGCCTCGGTGGCACAGTGGTTAACTGGTTGGCTGCCAATTGAAAAGTTGCCAGTTTGAACCTACCAGCTGCTCCATGGGAGCAAGTTGTGGCAGTCTGCTTCTGTAGAGATTACAGCCTTGGAAATCCTAGGAGGCAGTTCAAACCTGTCCTGTGGTAGAATTGACTCTACGGCAGTGGACTTTTTTGGGTGTTCCCCAAACACTTCTGCCTCCATCTCTTTGTTGGAACCATATCATATGCCCAAACACTATGCAGGAGAAACTGGTGATTGGTCATATAGCTTTTCAGCCTCAGTATAGGGGAGGGCAAGAGTGAAAGTCTTTAGGAATGGTGTTAGATGAGCCACTTGGGAGTAACCTACTGCAACCTCTTAGCAAGTAGAATATGGATATATTTTTCATCAATTATTCTAAAAATATTTTGTACAATAGTTTTAATTACCTACACATGTCATAGTCTTTCTATGTGCTATTATGTTATTTATTATAGTATAACTTTAAAATCACACTGTATTTTTTAAAAAAAGAGTTAATTTGAATTCATCTCATTTATTCTGTCTCTGCTCATATCTTACATTTCTTTAGTATTTGGAAATTTATTTTTCTTCACAGCTCTAATAAACGTTACAATGTTAATTCTAACTAAATTTTTTTTTTTCTTTTTAATGCTCAACACTGACCCTTCTGGAATCTATTAGAACGTAGAGTATGGATCCAAATGGATTTTTCTTCATAGTTATATGTAATTATATTAATACTTGTTACATAGTTATTTTTTCCCTCATGAATTTTCTAGCTTATAATAATTGTTTTCTGGAGTCTGTATTCTATGCTATTGGTTATAATACTACATGTTTTGATTACTGATCTTTGTAATATATTTTTAAATCATCATTATCTAAACAAAGAATTCCTTAACATTCTTCATTTCTTATACTTTGGATATATTTCACTAACAAATACATACAGGATTTATGTACTAATTGATCACATAAAAATATGGTAGAAACTAAGTTCCTAGGATATACAGAAGAAAGTGACAGGTGTTGACTCTTGAGGTACTCATACTAGTATAATCCAGTGCCATGGAGTTGATTCTATCTAACTCATAGAGACCCTCTAGGACAGAGTAAAACTGCTCCATAGAGTTTCCAAGGCTCTAAGTCCTTATAGAAGTAGATTGCCTTATCTTTCTCTCATGTAGTAGCCGGTGTGTTCAAACTGCAGACCTTTTGGTTAGCAGTTTAATACTTTAACCACTGCTCCTTCATATCTAGGATTAGATTTTTAAACACATGATTACAACATAACGTGATCAGGTCTATAAACAGAGGTATGGAGGAGTGAGCTGTGTATACAGGGCATGGAGTCTCCAACTCAACCCAAATGATTTGCAGAAGACTTTACATAGGAGAGGCCATTTGCATTGGACCTTGAAGGAAAATGTGCATGTGCTGAAACTGGGGAGGGAACAGTTCAGACACAGGTAGCAGCATGTTGTCAAAGGGAAAGGCATCTTCTGAGAGTGATAAAAACTCAGTGTGGGTGGAGTGTAGTAGGGCTCCTGTGGGGAGAATGGCAGGGATGGAAAAAGAAACGAGTCAGGGACAGATTATAAGGGACCTTATTGCCATTCTTAGGTTTGGATTTACTTTCTAGCAATGGGGAGCCAGGAAACATTTCTATACGGGATATGTGGGAAATGCTATTGCTAGCATTATTTTAATAAACTCTACTGGAGCAGTCACAAACTGTATTCTTGGCTTGGTCTTTCTTAAAGGAGAGTGAATCAACATTTCATAAACTGTATTTCTTAAAACAATAAATGTATAAGATGATTAAAGTGTTCTACATGGTCAATTAAATTAGGAAAATGCTGAGTGAAGTATGTTTCTCTAGACATTACTTCTTAGAGGCTATCACAGGTTAATGTATATCATGACTCCTCAAAATGGAGAAATAATTACCAGTGTTTCATGCATTTATTTAGCCACATAATCCACCTCTCCTCCTTACAAGGTTTTATAGGCCTACTATTTGGTGGGGTACAGATTGAAAATTGTATGGCTCTAGTGTTTACAGGGAGCCCTGGTGGCACACTGATTAAGTTTTTGGCTGCTTACCAAAAGGTTGGCAGTTCAAACCCAGCAGGCACTCTGATGGAGAAAGATGTGGCAATCTGCTTTCATAAAGATTTAAACCAAAAAAACCAAACCTACTGCTGTCAAGTCAGTTCAAACTCATAGGGACCCTATATACAGAACTTCCCTATAGGGTTTCCAAAGCTGTAAATCTTTATGATCTCTTTATATAAAAAAGAAAACACATTGTCAAAAGGGATTATAACCACAGGGATGGAGGTTAGGGTTTACAACATGTATTTTGGGTGGACACACTTCAATCCAATCCAATCCATAACACAAGGTGAATTTCCATTTTTGCTTAATACTGCTACACATAGACAAATCTTTTTTTTTTTTTTTTTAAATAGAGATTTGAGAAGAAAATTTAAAAAAAATGCAATGGTGATCAAACAAAGATAAATCAGCATACATTGTAACTTGTAAAGAAAAACAGCATATTGCTAGGGAACTTCCAGAAATGCAAGCTAGATTCAGAAGAGGACATGGAACAAGGGATATCATTGCTGATGTGAGATGGATCTTGGCTGAAAGCAAATACCAGAAAGATGTTTACTTGTGTTTTGTTGACTATGCAAAGGCATTCGACTGTGTGGATCATAACTAATTAAGGATAACATTGTGAAGAATGGAAATTCCAGAACACTTAATTGTTCTCAGGAGGGAACTGAACATAGACCAAGAGTCTGTTATTTGAACAGAACGAGGGGATACTGCATGGTTTAAAATCAGGAAGGGAGTACGTCAAGATTGCATCCTTTCACCATACTTATTCAGTCTGTATGCTGAGCGAATAATCTGAGAAGCTGGACTATATGAAGAAGAATGCAGCATCAGGATTGGAGGAAGGACAATTAACAACCTGAGATATGCAGATGACACAACCTTGCTTACTGAAAGTGAAGAGGACTTGAAGTATTTACTGATGAAGATCAAAGACTAGTTTCAGAATGGATTACACCTCAACATATGTTGTTGTTGTTGTTAGGTGCCGTTGAGTCGTTTCCAACTCATAGCGACCCCATGCACAACAGAACGAAACACCTCCTGATCCCACGTCAGCTCCATGATCTTTGCTATATTTGAGCCCATTGTCGCAGCTACCATGTCAGTCCATCTCATCGAAGGCCTTCCCATCTTTTCTTGACCCTCCACCTTACCAAGCATGACATTGTTCTCCAGGGAATGGTCCCCTCTGACAACATGACCAAAGTAGGTGAGAGGAAGTCTGGCCATTCTTGCTCCACATATGTTGTTGTTGTTGTTAAGTGCTGTCGAGTCGGCCCCGACTCATAGCGACCCCTCCTTGGGTTTCCGAGGCAGTATCACTACGGAAGTAGGATTGCCCAACCTTCCTTCCGAGGAGTGGCTGGTGGGTTTGAACCGCCAGCCATCTGGTTAGCAGGCAAGTGTCTTAGCCACTATGCTACCAGAGCTCCCTATATAGAAAACAAAAATCCTCACTACTGGACCAATAAACAACATCATGCTAAATGGAGAAAATTTGAAATTGTCAGGGATTTCATTTTACTTGGATCCACAATCAACACCCATAGAAGCAGCAGTCAGGAAATCAGACGGCATATTGCACTGGGCAAATCTGCTGCAAAAGACCTTTTCAACGTGTTAAGAAGCAAAGATTTCACTCTGGAGACTAAGGTGCACCCAACTCAAGCCATGGTATTTGCAATCACCTCGTATGCATGTAAAAGCAGGACAATGAACAAGGAAGACCAAAGAAGAATTGATAGCTTTAATTTGTGGCGTTGGTGAAGAATACTGAAACTACCATTGACTGCCAGAAAAACTAGGAGCTCTGGTAGAGTAGTGCCTAAGGCACTTGACTGCTAACCAGAAGCCTTGCGGTTCAAACCCACCAGCCACTCCTCGGAAGGAAGATGGGGCAATCTACTTCCGTAGTGATACTGCTTCGGAAACCCAAGGAGGGGTCACTATGAGTCAGGTCTGACTCGACAGCACATAACAACAGCCAGAAGAATGAATAAATCTGTCCGGGGAGAAGCGCAGATGGAATGCTCCTTGAAAGTGAGAATGGTCAGACTTTGTCTCACCTTCTTTGGTCACGTTGTCAGAAGGGACCATTCCTTGGAGAAAGATATCATGCTTGGTAAAGTAGAGGGTCAGCAAAGAGGAGGAAGAGCCACAATGAGATGGATAGATCCAGTGGCTGCAATGATGGGCTCAAGCATAGCAAGGATTGTGAGAATGGCACACGACTGGACAGTGTTTTGTTCCTTTGTACATAGGATCACTATGAGTCGGAGCCGGCTTGACAGCACCTAACAATAACAACGACACAAAAAGAACTAATCTATTTTGTTATGTTTCTACTTTGGATTGCAAATATGTAATAATAACAAAAACTAGTATTTATGTACTACTTTCAAGCTGACAAAATATTAAATGCAAATTTCTAGTTGTTTCTTTTTCCTTTTATATATTTTTCTTTATAGTTATTTTTTATGTCTTTAAATCATTTTTACATTTTTGTGTTCTAGAAAGAAAAAAAAAAGTCTTTCCTGTATGGTGTAGATATTATAAATCACAGTCCCCTAAAAATTTTGACTGGAGCTCTGGTAGCTTAGTGCCTAAAGCACTTGAGTTCTAACCAGAAGGCTGGTGGTTTAAACCCACCAGCCACTCCTTGGCTGTGATACCCCCTCAGAAACCCAAGGAGGGGTCGCTATGAGTCAGGGCAACTTGACAGCACATAACAACAACAACAACAAGAATTTTGACCAACTTCCTTCTTTCTCACACTCTTATGGAGTTGGTTGTCCTCCTCTGTTTTGGAAGAAGCTGTATCTCTCTGGTGGTGCAGTGGTTAAGGCATTTGGCTGCTAATTGAAAGGTAGGTGGTTCGAAGCCACCGGCTGCTCTGTGAGAGAAAGAAGAGGCAACCTGTTTCTGTAATGGTTTACGGCTTTGGAAACCCGATGGAAAAGTTCTACTCTGACCTATAAGGTGGCTATGAGTCAGTATTGACTAGATACTACTGAATATATCTCTCGGACACCATGTTTGTACTAGTCTCCTTACTGAGATTTGCCCTTGAACATAAGATGTTAAATATGTGGGTTGGGTTTTCATCTCATGTGGAGTCCATCATCAATATGGCATTGAATTCAAGAATTTGACTTTTCCTTTTCTTTCTTCAGCCATCTCAGCAGAATCATAGAGATTAGGAATGAAATTTAATCCTAACTCCTTGTACTTCAGCATGTTTGTTACCTGTGGGAGTTGAAAATGTTTGAATGTTTCCCCTTTGTGAAATTATGGTGGGAATCAGTCATTAGGCTTTTGTGTTATTTATGACAGTATAAAAGTCTGAGATTAATTATTATTGCTAAAGACGGTATAAAAGTCTTTGATAATTTACTTTTATTGTTGTTAATGACAGTATAAAAGTCTGAGATGAATTTATTCTTGAGGTGCTAGATCTGAAACAAAAATTTTTAATAAAATCAATGGTAATTGTTCCGAAAGAGTTATTTTCAAACTGGTTTTTAAAGAAAGAAATTATTCCTAATAAAAAGAATAAGTACTTTTTTTAACTTTACCAATAAATAGGTTAAAAAGGAAATTCACAGGAACAATAGACTGAAACTTCAAAAGCTGAGAGTGTTCACAACCATTGACACCTCTAGACCTTTTATTTTAGGAAACATTCACAGGCTTTATTTTGTTGTGAATAATTTTTATTTTTGTCAACGTATCATATACTTCTGTAAATATACACGCACACAGATACATATTGTTGGATATTCACCATGGAAGTTGACATCCAATTTTAAAGGTTGATTTGAGCTTTTCAAATTTTGAAATACACAGAAACATAAAAGACCTGGTAGGTATCTTTTATAAAGAATCAGTCAGAAGTGATTAACATTACAGGAGTTTAATGGGTGGCAATCAGGTGAGAAATTTCAAGCTTATTTGTTGAAGCACAGCACTTATTTTGTGTAGATAAGTACCTCTGACTTCAAATTATGTCACTTTACAAGATACAGAAGAAATTTGATAAACTTAGAGAAATGTAAGGCTTACATTTTTATATATTCTATTTATATTTCAAGGAGCCATAGTGGCACAATGGCTAAGTGCTTGGCTGTAAACCTAACGGTTGCTGATTCGAACCCACCAGCCCCTCAACAGGGAAGAAGATGTGCTGGCAGTCTGCTTCCATAAAGATTTACAGCCTTGGAAACCCTAAGGGTCAGGTCTGCTTTGTCCTATAGGGTCTCTGTGAATTAGAATCCACTGATGTCAGTGGGCTTCTTTGTTTGTTGTTGTTGTTTATTTATTTATTTATATTTTGGGTGTACTCTCTTGTAAGCATAAGGACTCTGGTAGCACAGTGCCTAAGGCATTTGACTGCTAACCAGAAGTCTGGTGGTTCAAACCCATCAGCACTCCGCAGAAGAAAGATGGGGCATTCTGCTTCTGTAATGATTTATCGCCTCAGAAACCTAATGGAGGTCACTATGAGTCGAACTCAATTCAATGGCAGTAAGTTTGTTTTTTGGATTTTGCAAGCACAGAACTGGCAGCTTTTCTTTTTATACATTTCATAACTGAGGTCCACGGAAACATGATTTTTGAGTAATATAGATACCAGCCAGGCCTTTTCCCAGAATGAGAAACCTGGAACCTTAAGATTCTTGTTTTGATTTTTATAATAGAATTTTTATTGAGGTAAATTACCTGCCATAAAATTCACTCCTTTGACATGTATAATTCGTTGGTTTTCAGCATTTACCAGTTTCACAGAATTCTACAACTATCGCCATGACCTAATTTTAGAACATTTTGATCACCTCAAAAGAAATCACCAGGCCCATTAGCAATCACTCACCATTTTTCTCTCCCTTCCAACCCTAGGCAACCACTAATCTACTTTCTATCTTTATGAATTTTCCTATTCTGGACATTTTATTTAAATGGAATCTTACAATATGTGATGTTTTGTGGCTTAGATCTTTCAATTATCACATTTTTAGGGTTCATCCATGTTGTAGCGTATATAAGGACTTCATTCCTTTATTGCTATAAATCTTTCCTTTGTATGGCTATCCCTCATTTTGTTTATCCATTCATCAGTTGATGGACATTAGAGTTGTTTCCAACTTTTGATTATTATGAATAATTGTGCAGTTACCAATTGTGTATAAGTTTTTGTGTTGACATATGTTTTCATTTCTCTTGAATATGTGTGTGTGTGTGTGTGTGTGTGTGTGTGAGTGGAATTCTGGGTCATATGATAATTCTGTTTCATATTTTGAGGAATTGCTGAACAATTTTTTTCTAACTGGCTGTACTATTTTATATTCCCACTAATGGTACATAGGGTTTCAATTTCTTCACATTCTAGACATTACTTGCTTTTATTTGTCTTTTTGATGGTAGCTATCCTAGTGGCCGTGATGTAGTATGTCATTATGGTTTTGATTTGCATTTCCCTAAAAACTAATGACGTTCAGCATCTTTTCATGTGCTTTTCACCCATGTATATATCTTATATGGAAAAATATCTGTTCAGATCTTTTGCCCATTTTTAAATTGGGTTATTTGTCTTCATTATTGAGTTGTAAAATTTCTTTATATATTTCGAATACAGTACACACTTAGCATAGACCTGAATCGTATAGATAATTTGCAACTGTTATTTTCCATTGTGTGAGTTGTCTTTTTACTTTCTTGATACTACCTCTTGACATAAAAAAGTTGGTACTTTTGATGAAATCCAATTCATTTTTTATATTGTTGGTTGTGATTTTAGGTTCAGCGTTCATTTTGAGTTAAATTTTGTATCTGACATGATGTGAGCCCAACTTCGTTCTTCTGCCTGTGGCGACCCAGTTGTTCCAGCACCACTTGAAATACTATTCTGTCCCCATTGACTTGTCTTGGCACCCTTGTCAAAAATTAACTGACCATAATTACAGATGTTTATTTATGGACATTCAAGTCTATTCTATTTCTCTATATATCTGTCCGTATGCCAGAAACATATTGTCTTGATTACTGTTGCTTTATAAGTAAGTTTTGAAATTGGGGAGTGTTAAGTCTTCCAAATTTGTTCTTCTTTTTCAAGATTATGTTGGCTGTTTTTTGGTCCCGTGCTTTTTGATATGAATTTCTTCAAAAAAGACAGTTGGAATTTTGATAAACATTGCATTGAATCTGTAGATTACTTTGGAGAATGACAATATTAACTTTGTCACTCCATGATTATGAGATGTCTTTTCACTTACTTAAATCTTCTTTAATATCTTTTAACAATGCTCTGTAGTTTTCAATGTACCAATCTTATGTTCTTTTGTTAAATTTATTCTTATTTTATCATTTTCATTGTTATTGTAAAAGGACTTGTTCTCTTAATTTCCTTTGGACATTGTTCATTGCTACAGTGTAGATATACATTTGATTTTTCTATGTTGATGTTGTAATCTGTAACCTTGCTAAATTTACTAGTTCTAATTGGAAGAGTTTGTGCAAGATTGTTATTAATCTTTAAATGTTCTTTTTTTGATTTTTGATGGCTTCCTTTGAAACTTACCCTTTGCTGATGTCAAAAGGCAGGCAGGGCCTACAAATGAAACAAGAAGGTGATGTTTATGCTGATTGTCCCCTCTACGATAATTGACTTATATTACAGTGAAAGTGAATGACTCTGTATAAAACTGTTGGGTCTTCATTTGGCTCCATTCTACTAAGCAATGATGAGTGCTTTACCCCTGAAGGATATGCTTAACTATGGTGTAAGTTCAAAGGTTTTTATATTTTGAATTCAGAACTGTTGTTGGAAGATGGCTTTAAGTACCATTTATCTCAGTGGAGCATTGGGTATGTACTTGGCTCATTGCCCTCAACAACCTATAACTTATTAGTACAAATTAGTCTAGAAACATCATTTAAAAAAGCCTTGTAAATAAGTGTTATACTGACTTCCTCTTGAGTAAGAGAGTCTGAGAACAAGGAGAGTTTGTTGAATCCCAGACATCACGTAAGGTAATATGAATAATAAACATTTAGTTGTCTTCCTACATGTTTCAAGGTACTTTTTAGTCATTAATCACTCAATGAACTCAGTGGGGAAAATTAGCACTAAAAAAACCCAAAAAGAAAAAAACAATAATAGTAGCTATTATTGACTAGGTAGTTGACTAGCATGTGGGGGTTGTCATATAGTATGGCAGACTATCCTAAATCTTTTACACTTACTATCTCTGTAGGAGCTCTGGTAGCATAGTGCCTAAGGTACTTGACTACTAATCAGAAGACTGGAGGTTCAAACCCACCAGCCACTCCTTGGAAGGAAGGTTGGGCAATCTACTTCCATAGTGATACTGCCTCAGAAACTGAAGGAGGGGTCGCTATGAGTCAGGTGTGACTCAATGGCACACAGCAACAACAACAACATCTCTTTCATTCACTTTAACCATTTCATGAAGTCAGTACTAATATTATTTCCATTTTATTGATGAAGAAATAGAAGCAGAGAGGTAATCTGAGTTGCTTAGTGTCATGTAGGTAGAGAATGGTAGAACAAGGATTTCACCTAAGTTACGTGGCTCCAGATTCTGCCCTGAACCAGAAGTTGTAGTGAATTAGGCATATTCTTGAGCTGGGGTTCACATTTCAAGTTCCTGTATTCCACATTCTGGCTGTAGAAGTCATTTGTCCCTCTGTTCATGAAGAAGGAAATCTTCAATCAGCATTTAAGAAATGTCCAGTTTCTCCAAAGTACTCAAGTTGTATTAAGAACCTTAAGTACTAAGATATTAAAGACTTGTTATTAGACTATCTCTCTCTGCAAGGATAATGTAATATTACAAGTTAATACAATAAATATTTAAAATTTATTGAATACTTACTTATTGTGTGTCAGTAGTGCCTTACTTGTATAAATTAATTGAATCTTCAAAAAAAATCTATGAAATAGGCATAATTATTATTTTAGATGCCATTTGTAGGTGAAGACACTGAAACAAGGATGTGAGTGACTGGCTTACGGTCAATTCACAATAAGTGGCTTGGCCTGGACTTGAGCCCTGGTAGTCTGCTCCAGAGTTCATGTCCTTAACCATTTTGCTATAGAATTTCTCTACGTAAACAAATAATCACCTGAAATATGGTCACAACAATGCTAGCTAAGACTGGATCATTGTGCTTATGCATGTGGAGGTTGAAGTCACTTCTATGGTGGAGAGGCATCAAGTTGTCATCAGTACAAGGAGAGAATGTGTTGTGGCTGAAAGGAGGAGAAAGGCTGTTCTGTAATATGAGACAACCTGAAGCAAATATAGAAATATGAAAAGAAAACTTAATTTGGGGGAGGTTTGAGCTGGTGCTTTAACAGAAGATGGGAATACACTGGTAGGTTGTGGTATGCACTCAAAAACTGTGACCACTGAGTCCTGAGGGAGCTGGGGTCTGGGAGGGTGTGGAGCTTTACCTCAGGGATAAAAAGGGATAGCTTAAAAGAGAAGTTTTAGAAAATTATTTTGATAAACTGAATTAGCAGGTACAGAGGTTGACTCAACAATGGATTCATATAAACATCAACTACTATACAAATGTTTCTAGTAGTGTAAGAAGAATCTGGAAAATAGCAAGAAAATTTTCACCAGGCAAGGTGATGTTTCTCTTTTAGTACCAAAATTAGAACAGTTTTTGTTTTCTTGTGGCAGTAAAAATATGGCCCTGGGTTTATTCAGCACTTTTTGTCAGACAGTGTTCTACAGATTTTGTGCATCGTGTTCTACTACCAATGCAGAATTAGGTATTCAGATTTTTGTGTTTGGGTAGCAAGAGAGTGGGCCCAATACATGTCAGTCACCCTAGAGCTGGATGTGTCTGGGTCAGTTTTCCTCTTGACATGTAGGCCTTGTGGTCTGCAGCCTTGATGGACTCCCTTTCTTTCCTCATACAGATGTGTTTACCCCTTTGTCAGGAGGGCACTGCCACTGTCCTTCAGTTATTGTTGTTGTTGTTAGGTGCTGTCACGTTGGCTCCGACTTACAGTGACGCTATTTATAACAGAATGAAACACCACCCAGTCCTGTGCCATCCTCCAATAGCTGCTATACTTGAGCCCATCATTCCTGGCACTGTGTCAGTCCATCTCATTGAAAGCCTTCCCCTTCTTCACTGATCCTTTACTTTACCAAGCATGATAGCCTTCTCCAAGGAATAAAACCTTCTGACAACATGACCAAAAGTAGGTGAGACAAAGTCTGGCCATCTTGCTTCCAAGGAGCATTCCGGCTGCACTTCTTCCAGGACAGATTTGTTTGTTCTTCTGGCAGTCAGTGGTGTTTTCAGTATTCTTTGCCAACAGCACAATTCAAAGGCATCAGTTCTTCTTTGGTCTTCCTTGTGCATTATCTGGCTTTCACATGCATATGAGGTGATTGAAAATACCATGTCTTAGCTTAGGCACACCTTAGTCTTCAAAGTGACATCTTTGCTCTTCAACACTTTAAAAAGGTCTTTTGCAGCACATTTGCCCAGGGCAGTATGACGTCTGATTTCCTGCCTGCTGTTTCCATGAGCATTCATTGTGGAATCCAAGTGAAATGAAATCCCTGACAACTTCACAATCTTATCTCCTTTTATCATGAAGCTGCTTATTAGTACAGTTGTGAGGATTTTTGTTTTCTTTATATTAAACTATAATCCATTCTGAAGACTGTAGTCTTTGATCTTCAAAGATCACTGTCCTTCAGAGTCTGAGGCAACTGTAAAGGATTATCTAAATTATTAAAATAAAGCCCATGTGATATTTTCAATGATATTATTATAAAATTGAACTTTCCAAATTATTTTACTGAAAGGAAAAAATTACACTCACATCAAAAGTAAAAAAAAACAGTACTGCCCAACTATCTCACCCACCATATGCAAATGAAGATCAGTGAAGGTCAAGAGTCAATATACAGGGAAATTTTTTAAAGAATTTTTATTGTGATTTAGGTCAAAATCTACAGAGCAAATTCATTTCTCATACAGCTGTTCATACACATTTTGTCTCATGACATTGAGTGCAACTACCCACAATGTAATGGCTCTCTTCCCACTTCCTCCTCATAGTTACCTCTTCCCTGTGTCCTTCTATCCCATGTACTCCTTCCCCCCCGAGCCAACTCCCTGTGCCTACACTGCCCCTCTGTTCTCACATAATTGATCTTTCCAAGGAGTGCATCTACCTGATGTAAATGTTCAGCTACATGTCTGTCTTTTATTTGGCTGGAAGCCACAAGAGTGAGTTCAATTCCAGACCTGAAGTACAGCTGGGGCTATAGTCTCAGGGGTTTCACCAGGTTCTATCACACCAGCAAACCATATCCTTAAAGAATGTTGATGGGATTTGGATTGGGATTGCATTGAATGTATAGATTGCTTTGGGTAGTATTGACATTTTCACAATGTTCAATCTTCCTATCCATGAGCATGGTATGTTCTTCCATTTATGTTGATCTCTTACAGTTTCTCGAAGTAGTGTTATATAGTTTTCTTTGTACAGGTCTTTTGTGTCCCTGGTAACATTTATTCCCCAATTTTTTTTTTGGTAGCTATTATAAGTAATAAATGGTACTGATTTCCTTATTTCTTTTTTAGCAATCACTTTGCTGGTGTAGAGGAATCCAACTGATTTTTGTATGTTGATCTTGTATCCTGCCACTATTCTAAATCTCTCAATTAGTTCCAATAGTTTTTTTGCCATGTCTCTTGGGTTTTCTATAATATAGAGGGAATCTTTAAGGATACTTTTGGTCCATTTCCACTCTCAAGGTAACCTAGTGGCTTTTTTTCCTCAAAGTCCTCATACAGGCATTCAGGAATACCAGGATGGTGTGCCCAAGATCCCAACGGCCTGCATTACAGTGGAAGATGCAGAAATGATGTCAAGAATGGCTTCTCGTGGAGCCAGAATTGTTATTCAGCTGAAGATGGGGGCAAAGAACTACCCAGATGCTGACTCCTTCAACACTGTAGCAGAGGTCATTGGGAGCAAGTACCCAGAGCAGGTTGGTAAAGGGGAGGGTGGGCTGTCTGGGAAAAGGCTATGTTGGTCAAATTTCAGTTTTCAGAGAAAGTTTGGGAAAGAGAGAACATGAGCCTGCAGAGCTGGTCCTCATAGATTTCGTTATAGGCAAAAGCTTGATATATAATCTGTCCCTTCAAAACTTTTACTAAATTGACTGGAGGAGAGCAAAATTAATTGAAGGGCATGAGAGGATCCATGATGTAGAAATGCAGCCTCTGAATAGTTGAAAGCTGTGTTTGTATATATGCATTATATTCATTCCATTTGGAGCAGTTTCACATTTGAGATGATACTAATAGTTACGAGTTATTATGCTCATTGTCTGACTTATCTAATTTAATCTTTTCACAGCTCAGTGAAGTAAAATCAATTGTTTTCATTTTACACATGAGACAACTAACTTACAGGGATAGTCTCTTGCACAAAGTCCACACAACTAGTAACTGGCTGGGAAAAGGGATTTGAACCCAGGACTTTGTGACTGTTGTGATTTAAACTAAGCTTTAAATCACAGTGTATGTGCCATTTTTCTTGCTTAGCAAAGCTGGGAAATCAGATAGATCTAGAGGCAAATCTAAACTCTATACTTTACTAGTTTAATGTGAAATACCTTGGGCAAGTTAATTGCACTTTGAGTCTTAGTGACTATCTGTGCAAAGAAAGGGATAATATATGTACCTCACAGAATTATCGCACATCCAATAGTCTAGAACAGTGTTTGGCTCACCAGAGATACTCACTGAGTGTAAATTGAGTTCATTTGAAATCAAGTGTGCAGGAAACACACCTCTTATAAAGTTTCTGTACAAAACTCCTTTATTAGTAGTTTTGAAAATCATTCTATTTCTGAAAACAGAATTTAAAAATAATTTTATTTTTACATTTATAAATGTATTTTGAGGTTATCATTGGGCTAAGGAAAAGAAAATGCAATGGATTTTGTCTCTCCAAAACAAAACCTCCTGTATATATCTTGAATCAGGATCTCCTCTAGACTTGAGGGCTGTGCTACTCTAAAGATTCTTTTTTGTTCAGGGGTCTTTTCTCCCTAGCATACATCAGCTCTGTGGTTAAGACCACAGGAATAATGGAAAAGCAAGATCTCAGTAGACGATAAGCCATCAGATAGCTGTGAGTTGATATTGACTCAACGGTGTACAAGAACAAAAGGGATATACCACAATTTATCCACTGCACAGATGATGGGCATTTGAGTGGTTTCTAGTTTTTGACTATTGACAAGTAAAGCTTCTGTCAACATTTTTATACATGTCTTTCTTTGGATATATGTTTTCATTTCTCTTGAGTTGATACCTAGTTGTGAAATATTGGGGCTATCCTGCATTTTAAGCACATTTGTCTTTGTCAAGATGCTTGGTTCTCTGTATTCTGTAGGAATTCTGTCTCTATGGATAGATGGGCAATTTCAGAGAAGTCTCAGGACTCAGGATTATGTCTTTCACCTCTGGCATAGATTTGTACAGTGCTCTAAGAATTGGTCATAAATACCCTGCTATCAAGATGTAAAAGGTAGATTAACAAAATTTGTCACACTACGAAATCACAACATACGTTTTACAGAAGGAATATCAATGAGCGCTGTGAAGTGAAATTCATGTAGCTGTGTTTTTGGAAGAATCTGCCTTGTAACTGGCCTGGACACACAGGGCATGCCCAGACTATGAACAGAAGCAGCAAACATGTAGTCTCCCTCTAGGTGTTAAGTTAATTATTGAGTAAGTGCAGTCCATTTTGGTCCTGATAAATGCTTCCTCTTCCATGAAGCCTTTTCTCAACCCACAGCACTTTGTGCCATTGTTTGGGTGTTATCTCCCACCAGAGCTTACAAATACCCTGTTTCTGTTATTTCTGTTTGTTTGTTTATATAGTTTCCTTACTGCCTGTCCCAGGACTTTGCATGCAATAGCTTCTCCATAGATTATCTTGTTTTCAGTAAAATGAAGAGAGATAGTAAATGAGGAGACTAGTTGGAGGATTCTTAATTTTGATCCTCTTTAACCCTGGAAATTTTTCTACTTATTTAGAACATTGCTTGACTGTCCATTGGCATATTGGATATCTCCCCTGAATGCAGCTCAATTTCAAAATGTCCAAATTGAACAACTTCTTTCTACATGGTCTTCATCTTAGTTTCTTGTCTGTGTTAAGAGATATCCAACTATCAGGACAGTTAGAAAACTTCAAGTTTATCTTTCATGCCCCCCCCCCCCCCTTATCACTGTCCTACAGCCGGGCACCATGTCCTGTTCAGTCTACCTCTAACATACCTTTTAAAAATGTGGTCTCCTTCCCCTGGCTTTTCCTGCCCGATACAGGCCCTTGCTACTTCCTTCTTTGTCTCATTTATTTATTTTTTCCCCTTCTGGTCTCTCCCCTACGTTTTTTTGGCAATGCAGCTGAAAGTTATCCTTGAAAGCACTGATCTCAATATGGTGTTCCTCTGCTTTCAGGCTGCCCTCTTCCATTCCCTATAAGATAAAGATTGTGATAGACAAATGCTGGGGTGAAGGATCAGAGGTTAGCAGACAGAGGGAAAGACAGAGAGGGAGGACAGTTTGGGAGGCTTAGAGGGCAGGCAGTTATAGTTAAGAGGAAACTATATGGTATTAATCATAAATGAAAAGGAATTGACAATGACAAAAGGGAGAAAGAAAATGTATATAGAAACAATGCCAAATGAGAACTGTTCTTTTGTAGGCAAGTGTTGCTGTTCAGTTCTCCTAAACTCTGGCATGCTTTCTTAAAGTCATTCAACTTCATTCTTAATTATCAATAAACCAACTCTTCAGTTATCAACATGGTTGGGTTCCAAAGACCAGGTCCTGATACGAATATAGACATTCTGCAAATGTGGAAGATGACCACATCAGATCACAAAGCGGACGGTGACTCCATCAATACATAACTGCCAAATTGCATCATTGCATAACTGCCAAACCACTGAGAATCATGGTCCAGCCAAATTAACACATAACCTTTACCATGATAGCCAGTGTTATTCTTGCCTCACACCTCAGTATTCATTACTGCCAGTCATACATCGTTAATGTGCAAAAGTAGAATAGTCTATTATTTTTATTATTTGTTGTCAATGTGAAATGTGGGCTAATGAGATAGTCAATAAGTGAGGAATAGGTGTAGTACTGACAGTGAAATAAATTTGATTGGATAGTTTAGGTTGACTCTTATCTCTGATACACCCTTGGTAGTTCCATATCGTACTAAAGAGTAGTGCTGAAAATATGGACAGGCAAATTAGCTGCAATTAAAGTTATTTCTAAAAATGAAGAAAGTATGTTGAAATTACCATTATTCTGCCTGCAGGTTGAATATGCTGGGGAGACTTGAAGATAGGCAGAGAGGAGGCAGGTGGGCTAACACTCAGGCCGGGGCTGATAGACATTCCTAAGTGATACTGGCACAGCTCCTTACCATCACATTATGGCTGGTGCAGCCTAATAAACAGAAAAAAATTAGCAAATAAAGAATCCTTTTGTTTTGGCCAAGGACCTGTAGATTAGGATGTGGTGAATTTCAGCTCTAGAAATGTGTACATGTATTAAAATATTTCAAAACACTATTTCACAGAAAATTTTACAAAAGACACAGGTGATGGTTGCACAGCAATTGCACATGTAATTGATTTCACTGAACTGTATTCGTGAAAAACGTTTAGTTGGTAAATGTGCTGCTAACTATAGTTTTACAACAATAATAGTACAAAAACTTAAAATTTGGCCAAATTAACCACAGACTTTTGAAAATGCCAGAACACAAATACTTTATTAGGTTTCCAAATGTGTGTAAATGGCATAGAAGGGGTGAAGAAATAAACAACCAAACCCATTGCTGTCAAGTATTCCAATTCATGGCAGCCTTGTGTGTTACAGAGTAGAACTACTCCAAAGGGTTATTCTTGGCCGTAATCTTTACAGAAGTAGATCTCCAGCCCTTTTCTTTCACTGAATGGGTTCAAACCACCAACCTTTAGGTTAGCAGCCAATCACAAACCGCTTGTGCCACTCAGGCTCTGTATTATTGACATAAATCCCACCCTTTCCCGAAATAACACACATTGTTACATTTTGGTTCTTCCAAGCCACCACTCCTTTGTCCAGTCTGACCTCATCAGAAACTGTCCTCCTCTGTGATTTGAGCACGTTGTGTAGAATTCAGCAGACCTTGAATACACCTAAGAAGTACATTTCTGGAGAAACAGACCTTGGGAAGCTTAATATTAGGGCTCTGAAGTCTTTTCTCTCAGACAGCTTTATCCCTGGGAAACCAAGTTATATATGAGGCCTATCCATTGTTGAGATATATTCAAGAATTCTTCTGAGAGAATTGTGTGGAAAAGTGTTGTGATTTCTTCTTCTTTTTTGGTTAATAATAGCCAAACCCATTTTGATAAAGCCTTGATGAGTGGAATTGCTTTTTTATACGTACCCTTTTCCTAAAGCAGTTATTTTCATGGATTCAAAGAGCAATTTGAGTTGCAAATACCAGTATCATTTCAAATATAATGTAGCACTATAGGCAATTGGGGCACATAGAAATGAAAACCATAGTTGAGACCTGGATTGAGAAAGGACACTTCACTTTTTCTTTTCTTTCATGTGGGGCAGGGTTTTTCAACATCAGCACTATTGACAGTTTGGACCGAATAATTTTTTTATTGTGGGGGCTGTCCTGTTCACTGTAGCACCCCAGCGTTGTAGCGTTCCCATCCCCAGTCATGACCATAAAAAATGTCTCCACTTCTTGCCATATGTCCACTGGGGGCAAAAATCACATCAGATTGAGAACTTCTAGTGTGGAGTTATGGAAAGAAGACTGGGTAGCGTCTGAGGCTTTGGATTGGCTTTGTTCGTGACACACATAAACTGAGTGGTTTTGGGCCAATTAATACTGCATCTAGAGTGACGGACTTCAGAAAACCTCTAAGCTCATTTATGGGCCTAAAATCCCATTATTTTAAAAATACTTGGAGATGAAATTTATCACTGGGTTGATGGTATGCTCTGTGTACTATTAGATGGTAACAAGTCATGGTGGGAGCCCTTTGTGAAGCTGGTGGTGGAGCAGAGCAGTGTTTCATAGGGCTGGGCTGTTGGTAGGTATTTAAATAAAAATTCTGTGTTCAAGTACAGTTAGAAATTCATCTATTCAAAAAGTTAAACAGACTCCTTTTCTGTGACACTTCTTAAGCCTTTAATGTACTTATGTGAACTTGAAATCTTTATGAGGGGATTTGCAGTACTCCCCAAACTTTTGGTTATGGAACACTTTTTTATACAGTATCTTAACATGAAACACATTGTGAGAAACAGTAGATAGAGGTGTAAGATCCATTGGGTAGGTTATGTTTTGAGTTTTTTAAATTATTTTTTCTAATTTTCTGTTAATTAATTCAGCACACATTTATTGAGTATCTGGTATGTTACAGGCACTAGAGTTACAACAATAGCATTTAGTGTGTGGGAGGTAGTGTGTTAGTTAAACATACAGCCAGTAGGATTCAAATCCTACCTCCTCCATTGGGTTAGAAGGTTATCTTACCTCTCTGAGCCTCACTGTATATTAGCCTTCCATGCATAGTGGAGAAATAAGAAGAGTTCATTAGAAGGGACAGATGACAGAAGGCCTAGCATGCCATGTGAAGGGCCAGAGCTTTGTCTTTTAGACAGACGAGAAACTGAAGTGTTGCAAACAATAGACTTGTGTTTTAAATCTCTCTGTCCTATGTATAAGGGAGCTCTGATAGTGCAGTAGTTAGGGCATTCAAGTGCTAACCAAAAGTTCAGTGGTTCTAACCCACCAGCTGTTCCATGGAGAAAAATGAGACAGTTAGGTTCCATAAAGCTTTACAGCTTTGGAAACTCTGTGGGACAGTTCTACTCTGTCCTATAGGGTCACTATGCATTGGTATCAACTAGATGGCAGTGGGTTGGTTATACTATATATGGCCCCTGGGTGGTACAAACAGTTTGCAGTTGGCTGTTAAACTAAAGATTGGCAGTTCAAACTCACCCAGTGGTAGCATGATGGCAGAAAGAAAGGCCAGGCAGTCTGCTTCTGTAAAGATCAGAGCCAAGAAAACCCCAATGGATCAGTTCTACTTTGTAACATACGGGGTTGCTTTGAATTGGAATAGACTCATTAGCAACTGGTTTGGTTATTGGATCCTGCATATATTCAAGGGGACAGATTCGGAAATTGAGTCAGGAGATAGTAAGGACCTGACAAAGGCAGTTGAAGTAGTGTTGGAAAGGAGGGGAGGGAATCAGGAAATGCGTAAGAAATAAAATTGGCAGGAGTTGTTAGACACTAGATAGGGGAGAAAAAAAGGGAGAAGAGCAACTTGAGTGCTGAGGAGAATTTATTCATTCATTGTACCGTTCCTACTGTATGCTGGGGGAATCAAATTGCCCTCACAGCACGTGAGGTAGAGTGGTAAAGATTGGCAATTAAATAAGGAGCAGCAATAGAACACCTTCTGTAAGTGTTATAATATAGCAGCTATGTGGTCCAGGGAGGGGCTCATCTCAGGGTCATCCATCCCGGTCAGGAGAAACTTCTGGAGCGATTCAGCATATTCATATAGCATGCTAAGGGTTAAAGAGATGGCGCTACAAAGGGAAACATTCCAAGCAGAAGGAGTAGTATATATGAAAACCCAATAACAGTGTTACTCTTTTTTTTTTTTAAAGGAATGTGATGTGACTTCCCGTCATTTCCAAATCCGTTTGATAATGCACTCTATTTTCATAGTTATGCTGTAAAATAACCTAGAGAAAAAGGCATGGCTTATTTCATACATATATGTTTTTACAAATAAGTTCTGAAAACACTAAGCAGTCCCTTTGGAAACTGCTTTAAAGTTGATGCTGTCAAGACCCTTGTTGAAGGAATAAACAAAACCTGATTAACCCAGTGGACAAACTCATTCCATCCATAATTGAATAGTTAGAGGGTGCCGAGCAAATGCAGCTTTGCCTTTCATCTGAATATGTAGTCTGATGATTTGTAAAACCTTCTTTATGGGTACAGCAAGCTATTCTGCCTGAGTGGGAGCCTTTTTACTAACTTAAGCAGCTGTTTAAACTTTCATAAGCAAAGTAATTATTAAATCTTTCATGAACACATTGGTTGGAACATTTGTTCACATCCTAACCTTGAGTTGGAAAGTTTGGGAGAATGGAGTTAAGAGTTATAAGCTGGCAAATTTAATTCTTTTCTTTTTTTTCTTTCTTGCTTTCTTTTTTTTGGTCTTCCTTAATATATACTTTTTATGGCTTAGAAGCAGCCAACCGAATCATAGAAGGGAGAATACATGTGTGGCAAGTATGAGGCATTTCATTGTTTGTTTTTCAAATTTCTGTAATGTGCTCATAGCTGTGGATGCCTCTGGGCTCGTAAAGACAGCGAATGGAAATAGCTCAAGCCAGACGGGCTGTTTTGGAAAGATAGCCACCCAGGTAGGCAAGTTGCACCTTGGAGATTACTCTTCCCAAGACTCTGTAAGTCATCTTAGTAAGTCACAAGGGGGTTTGTGATCTTTCATAGCTTTGAACACCTTGCCTTCATTAATGATGGATACATTTAATACAAATCATAATCATAAGATGAATAATACTAAACATTTATGGAGTACTTACCATGTGACAGACAGGATTCCAGTACTTCTCATGCATCATCTCCATTAGTCTTCACTGTTAGTCTTCACCGTTTGCAATGTGTTGATTCCAGCTCATGGTGACCCCCTGCGTGGCTGCTTCACCATTTGCAATGTGTTGATTCCAACTCATGGTGACCGCCTGTGTGGCTGAGGAGAACTGGGATCCGTAAGACTTTCAATGGCTGATTTTTTGGAAGTAGATCACCAGGCCTTCTGAGGTGCCTGTCAGTGGACTCAAACCTCTAAAGCTTTGATTAGCACTATTGACCGTTTGCACCACACAGGGATAGCCTTATGTTACAGATGAGAAACGAGACTCAGATCACAAAATTCCCAAAGCTTCTGAGTGACGAAACTGGGATTTAAACTGAAGTTGATACTTTTCCCAAACCTGTACTGTTGATAGTTCGTGTCCTGTACTTCTCACTCCCTTTCTGTTTTAGAATTTGAAAAGCTACTACCTAAAGAGTTTCCTGTTTTACCCCAAATATGTGTGTGTGGGGGGATCCAAGACCACTGTCAGCATCATAAGCAACAGTAACAAATGTTTGCTGAACACCCCTTATATGCAGAATTCTAAGTTACAAACTTGGGAAATATTGTGAGGCAGAGACTAGGGAAGATAAAAGGGCCCTTGGTTTGTAGCTGTAAGTAAAGTAGGCAGTAAATTCTGAAACTCAGACTGTACTAGTGCCCACATCCTGGCTGGCTCAGTCCTAATGTATGGGCGTAGCACTTTATGGTTTGTCTTATACTTCCTATATGATCCCACTTAATCCTCACAACAGGCCATATTGCTATCATTCCCACTTTAAAGATGTGGAAGCTAAGATTCACAGGGTTTAAATAACTTGATTAAAATCACATACACAGCTGATAGATGGAAGATAAGATTCAAAGTTTGATTCCTCTGTAACTTGCTATAGTCATAGGTAGAGCCTTGTAGTTTTATATAGCACAAAATAAATGTTTTAAGGATACTCTAAAACAACACAGCCTGCGATATGCAGATGACACAACCTTGCTTGCTGAAACTGAAGATGACTTGAACCACTTACTGATGAAGATCAAAGACTACAGTTTTAGTATGGATTACACCTCAACGTAAAGAGAACTAAAATCTTCGTAACTGGACCAATAAGCAACATCATGATAAGTGGAAAATTTGATTTAAGTTGTCAGGGATTTCATTTTACTTGGATCCACAATCAACACCCATGGAAGCAGCAGTCAGGATATCAGATGTATTGCACTGGGCAACTCTGCTGCAAAAGGCTTCTATAAAGTGTTAAGAAGCAAAGACGTCATCTTGAAGACTAAGGTGAGCCTAACCCAAGCCATGGTGTTTTCAGTCACGTCATATGTGTGTGAAAGCTAGACAATGAATAAGGAAGATCAAAGAAGAGTTAATACCTTTGAATTTTGGTGTTGGCAAAGAATGCTGAAAGTACTATGGACTGCCAGAAGAAAAAAACAAACCTTTCCTGGAAGAAGTGCAGCCACAATGCTCCCTGGAAGCAAGAATGGCCAGACTATATCTAACCTACTTTGGTTTGAAGAATACATTCTGCAGGATGGATTACATCTCAACATAAAGAAAACAAAAATCCTCACAACTGGTCCTATAAGCAGCATCATGATAAATGGAGAAAAGATTGAAATTGTCAAAGACTTCACATTGCTTGGTTCTACAATTGACGCCAATGGAAGCAGCAGTCAGGACATCAGATGAAATATGTTGTTGTTGTTGTTGTTGTTGTTGTGTGCCGTCGAGTCGGCTCCGACTCATAGCGACCCCTCCTTGGGTTTTCGAGGCAGTATCACTATGGAAATAGATTGCCCAACCTTCCTTCTGAGGAGTGGCTGGTGGGTTTGAACTGCTGGCCTTCTGGTTAACAGTCAAGTGCCTTAGGCACTATGCTACCAGAGCTCCTCCAGCCAAAGCATAGCACTGAGCAAACAGGCTGCAAAGGACCTCTTTCAAGTGCTGAAGAACAAAGATGTCTCCTTGAGGACTAAGGTGTGCCTGACACGAGCTATGGTATTTTCATTCGCCACATATACTTGTGAGAGCTGGACATTGAATAAGGAAAACCAAAGAAGAATTGATGCTTTTGAGCTGTGGTGTTGGCGACGAATGCTGAAAGTACCATGGACTGCTAAATAACTAACGTCTGTCCTAGAGGAAGTGCAGCCAGAATGCTCCTTGGAGGCAAGAATGGCCAGACTTTGTCTCACCTACTTTGGTCATGTTGTCAGATGGGACCATTCCCTGGAGATGTATGTCATGCTTGGTAAGGTGGAGGGTCGATGAAAAAGGGGAAAGCCCTCAATGGGATGGATTGACACAGCGGCAGCAATGATGGGCTCAAATAAAGCAAGGATCATGGAGCTGGCGCAGGACTGGGCGGTGTTTCGTTCTGCTGTGTGTAGGGTTGCTGTGAGTCAGAGACTACTCGACAGCACCTAAGAACAACAATACTTTGGTTATGTTGTCAGAAGGGACCATTCCCTGGAGAACGATATCATGGTTGGTAAAGTAGAGGGTCAGTTAAAAAAGGGGAAGACCTTCAACAAGATGGATTGACACTGTGGCTGCAACAATGGGCTCAAGTATAGCAAAGATTATGAGGATGGTGCAGGACTGGAGAGTGTTTTGTTCGGTTGTACATGGTGTCACTATGAGTCTGAGCCAACATGATGGCACCTAATAACAACAACAACAATGGCTAATGATCATGAGCATCTTTTCATGCATTTGTTGCTGCCTGAATGTTCTTTTTGGTGAAGTGTCTTTTCATGTCCTTTGCCCATTTTTTTTTTTATTGAATTTCTTGTCTTTTTGTTGCTGAGTTGTTGATATCTATTTTAGAGATTAGAGCCTTATCAGATATGGCATTGCCAAAGTTTTTTTTCTCAGTCTGTCGATTCTATTTTTACTCTCTTCATAAAGTCTTTTGATGAGCAGAGTATTTAATTTTTAGGAGGTCCCAGTTATCTAATTTATCTTTTGTTGTTTGTGTATTTTTAGTTGTGTTTGATAGGTTAAAAGTTAGATCCTTTAGTTTAAGTCTTTGTTATCTTCCAGTAACTTTATAGTTTTAGCTTTAAAATGTAGGTCTTTGACCCATTTTGAGTTAGTTTTTGTACATGGTGTGAGGTATGGATACTGTTTCATTTTTCTGCAAATGGATATTCAGTTTTGCCAGTACCATTTGTGGAAGAGACTGTTTCTTCCCCATTGAATGGACTTTAACCCTCTGTTAAAGATCAGCATGGATTTACTTCTGAGATCTCAATTCTGTTTCATTGATCTCTGTATCTGTCATTGAACTAATCCCAGGCTATTTTGATACCATGACTGTATAGTAAGTTTTGAGATCAGAAAGTATGAGACCGCCTACTTTGTTCTTCTTCAATATTGCTTTAGCTATTTGGGGCATCTTTCTGTTCCATAAAAGCTGGAGATTAGCTTTTCCATTTCATTAAAGAATGTTGTTAGGGTTTGGATTGGGATTTCATTGTATCAATAGACTGCTTGGATGTTTTCATAATATTGTTGTTGTTGTTAGGTGTCATTGAGTTGGTTTGAACTCACAGAGACCTAACGTACAATAGAACGAAACACTACGTGGTCCTGTGCCATCCTCACACGTGTTGCTATACTGGAGCCCATTGTTGTAGCCATTATGTCCCTCCATCTTGTTGAGAGTTTTCCTCCTTTTCATTGACCCTCTCCTTTACCAAGCATGATGTCCTTCTCCAGGGACTGGTCCCTTCTGACAACGTGTCCAAAGTGTGACAGGCAAAGTCTTACCATCTTCACTTCTAAGGAGCCTTCTGGTTGTAGTTACTCCAAGACGGATTTGTCTGTTCACAATGTTAAGTCTTCTAATCCATGAGTATGAAATGTTTTTCCACTTATGTAGATCTCTTTTAGTGTCTTGCAGTAGTGTTTTATGATTTTCCATGTGTAAGTCTTTTATGTCTTGGTTAGGTTTATTCCTGGGTATTTTATCCTTTGGGAGACTATTGTAAATGGTGTTGTTTTCTTGATTTCTTTTTTGGAGTCTGCCTGTTTAGTGTAAAGAAATTCAATTGATTTTTTTTGTGTGTTGATCTTATATCCTGACATTTTGCTGAATTCTTCTCTTACTTTCAGTAATTTTCTTGTGAAATCTCTGGGATTTTCTGTGCATGAGATCATGTCATCTGCAAATAAGGATAGTTCACTTCTTTTCCAATTCAGACACCCTTTATTTCCCTTTCTTGCCTTTTTTTTCTGGCTTGGCTTACCAGTACAATATTGAATAAGAGTGGTGATAAAGGGCATCCTTGCCTTGTTCCCATTCTTGAGGGTAATAGGAAGCCACTAAGTTTTGGGGTAATTTGTTATGTAGCAAGAGATAGCTGATAGAGCAATCAAGGAGTACAATATATACAAAAATTAATATCTGTGTCTGGGCTTTCAGGAAAGCTGAGTCCTGAATGAGGGATAGGAATTTAATAGGTGGGCAAGGAATTTGTTGGAAGGTATTTTGGGCAAAGAGAAAAGTGTGTGGAAAAAAAGCATATAAGTGTGTCATAGCAAGGGACATTTAAGAAACTGCACAATAAAAAAACAAGACAAATGAACACAACTCAAAAATCATAAAAAACTTTTTTTCTTCTCTAGATACTGGATTTTTAAAAATTGTAGTAAGATATGCATAACAAAATTGTTATTTTAACTATTTTAAGTGTGCAATTCAGGGGCATTAATTATATTCACACTCTATTATATCTTAATATAACAACTGATGTTTCTAAGAATGACTTTGAGTCTTCAAGAAGTTAAGTTCCATATGGACCATTTAAGAAGATAGGGAAGCAATTAAACCATTGTTTGTAATATTTACTTCAATAAATATTACCATGTAAATCTTTAGTTAAAGGACACTCCAAGCTATCTAGAAAAGCTGCCTCTCTGAGTTGTTACTTCACCAAATTGTCTGAATCCCTGTTTTGAAAACTTTTAGCTTAAATGTAGGACTAAGAAGTAGCTAATGAAGAACACCTGGATTTTCTCCAGGATTTCATTCCACCAGTTCTGCTACAACAATTGGGTAGAAGTTAACATTTTATAACCAATTATGTGTTTTGCTTGGCATCATACTAACCAACTAAATTTTTTAAAAAGAAACTTGCCCAAATTGTCTTGTTATTCTATGCCATACCTCATTCATTGACTCACTGTTTATTGAGTGCTACCCATGTGTACCCACTGTGATAGGCCCATAAACTAAACCTTTATATTAATATTGCAAAAATATCTTTACATTCTAGTTTCAGCTCTACTGTTTTCTAGAGTTAGTAGCCATTCCTGGTATAAAGACTATATTTATTGTTTAAATTGAGTTTTTAGCAAAATACCTGCTCATTTGAAAAAATAGAGAAAAAAAATTTTTCCTTGGAAACACAAAGACAATCGCTATTAACATTTTGCTGCATTTCTTTCACTGTCTCCTCTTATATGAATGTTTATATATATAATATTTTATAGATACTGTCCGATCCTATTTTTATTTAACATCAGGCAAAAGAGCCTCTCAAAATATAATCTTTAATATCTTTAAGTTATTCTAACAAATGAATATTTTGAAATTATTTAATTTGTTGTTAGATGTTTTGGTTGTACATGAATCTTCCAGTAAAAATGATGTTGCATCTACATAAATTTTATTTTGAAGTTATTTTTTAGACTGCTTGTACTTTGTGATACTGATGTAATCTTAAAAAATAATCAGTGGGAACCTTAAGAAGAAGTTAACATGGTTTCTCTTCCTGCCAAAAGGACTGCCTTTGGAAAGTTCTAAGATGACCATTGTGGCCATGTGCTGAATATGCAGTCATACTCATGCTGTTAGTTAAATTAAACATGAATGGTTGGACAAAGAACATTATTATTCTGTGCACTTTCTTGACTCTTAATTTAAGGTTAAACTAACTTAATGTCATGTGAATTTTTAGCAGCAATTATGGGCAGTTAATGTATGTTCTTCCTTAGTCATGCCTCATCTGTTTGCAGAATTATAATTTTTCATTCCAAATTTATTCTGACCAGATTTTTAAGTAGCAGTTTATTCTCTTTTTCCTTCAGTGTTTATATCGGAAGGCTTTTGAGTTTATACGATAAACCACCATTGTATATTTTCATAATAAGCCTCAAAGGAGTGGGTCTGAATACAAAAGTGCCAGAATAAATGTAAATCAGGTTGCTAGACCCAATCCTTGCTCCATCTTCCAGAGAACGTTGTTTGAGCAGTACAGATGCCATCTTACCATCTCTCTTCTGTCTTTCCCCTCTCCGTCTGTCTTCTTACCACCACCCAACCAATATTCCTTAAATATGCCTCTATATAGATGTATAAGGAGTTCTGGTAGCACAGTGCCTAAAACATCTGACTGCCAACCAGAAGGTTCATGGTTCAAACCCACTAGCCACTCCATGGAAGCAAGACTGGGCAATCTACTTCCGTAAAGATTTACCACCTCAGAAACCCAATGGACATCACTATGAGTCGGAAATGACTTGATTGCAGTGGGTTTGCTTTGGTATTTTTATATAGATGTATGCTTCTATTAACCTTCTAATTTCAGAAGTCAATGGCTCCCTACTTACTGTAAGTTAATAGCTCAAATTCCTTAAATCTGGCATCGGAAGTCTTGCATCCCCAAGATACTGTATGAGTCATACCTCTTCCCATAGTAACCTATGTTCCAGAAGCCCCGGATGACTCTGTTCCATGTTAGGTGTCACTTCCCTGTCTTTGTGCCTTCCCCATACTGATCCTCTACTGAAATCTTGCCGACTCTTTGTTCATTTATTCATTGACTGATTGAATGATTCAATGACTTTAATTTTTGTTGTTGGTAGTTGCCACTGAGTCACTTCCAACTCATGACAACCCCATGTGTACAGAGTAGAAGTGCTACACAGGGTGTTCAAAGCTGTGACCTTTGGAAGAAGATCATTGGTCCTGTCCTCTGAGCCACATCTGAGTGGATTTGAACTGTCAACCCTTCTGCTAGTAGTCAAGCACTTACTGTTCACACCAGCCAGGGACTCCTGACTTTCATTTCTTTAATAATTATTTAGTGAGCACCATGGAATGCCAGATACTGTTAAAAAGCCAGCTCAACTGGCACCTCCCTCAAGAAGACTTTCCTAACCATATCAGCCAGATACAATGTCTCCCTCTTCAGAATAGATACTTCTAACACTTTTCTTTTGTCACAAGTCACACACTTCATTGCCGTGCATATAATAGATGTTCAAGAATGCTTTCTGAATTATGGAAGAAATGAACACATGGGTGAACTAATGAGTAAAAAAAGTTGTGCTTTTTCTACCAGGAGCAGTTAATAAAAGTAAAATGGTTAAACTGGAATAGAAACTTAAGATTGTTATGGGTTTCCTGTCTATAAAATACCCTCTGTTTCCATATTACATCATCTCCTTGGAGAAGGGTATGAAATCCCCACCTTCTGATTCCCAATCAATGCTTCTTTTCCACTATGCTTTCCCATTGTACCCTATCTAGAAGTAGAAGTTAAAGACAGTATTGCACTTTTTCATTGGTTTTTGTTATGAGCCATAGTGTTTTAAAGACATGAATGGATAGGAATATACTACTTTCAAAATGCTAGTAGCTTATTTTAACAGTCAAAAGGACATATATATGAACCTGATTGTTGAGAACAGCATGGTAGATGAAGTAATTTTGAAAATTTTGACTTACTATTTTGAATGGGAGCTCTGGTAGCCTAGTGCCTAAGGCATTTGACTGCTAACCAGAAGGCTGGTGGTTCAAACCCACCAGTCACTCCTCGGAAGGAAGGTTGGGCAATCTACTTCCATAGTTATACTGCCTCTGAAACCCAAGGAGGGGTCGCTATGAGTTGGGTCTGACTCGACGACAAATAACAACAATAACAACAATTTTGAATAATAAGTAAGACTTAGGGACTTAGATTAGTTCCTAATAGACATGGAGCATCAACACAGTAGTAACCATTGGCTCTGCTTCTGAGTGCTTGCCCTGTGTCAGAGTCTTTATTGTCCAATTTCTTACTTAATCCCAACAACCCTATGAATCAGGTACTCTTATTGTACTCATTTTTCAGATGGGAAACTGGGAGCTTACAGAGATTAGGCAACTTGTCCAAGCCCATCGGGCTAGTGTGTATGGGAACAGGCAAGATTGAAACTTAGTCATTTAGTCTCTAAATCCCATGAGCTCCACCTCTCTGCTCTTTTGTATTCATGAGGTTGGAAAATGTGTGAGTTTGGACAGATATGGGTTTGGTTGTGGATATATTTACTTAGATAATTGTAGGTGTTGCACATGTATTAATACAGACAATAGAGCACACGGGCACAGTCATGGAAACTTCTTAGGCATAACTAAACACCTTGCAAGACTAAGCTTTATGTTAAAAGGTGAGGACCATAGACTCCAGAGACAACTACATCAATTAGCACAACATAGTTCATAAAGACAATGTTCTGCATCCTACTTTGGTGAGCAGTATCTGGGGTCTTAAAATCCTGTGAATGGCTGTTTAAGATACAACTATTGGTCTCATCCTGTTCAGAGCAAAGGAGAGTGAGGAAAACCAAAGACTCAAGGGAGCAGTTAGTCCAAAGAACTGATGAACCACATGAACTACAGCCTATATGACCCCAAAGACTAGAAGAACTGGCTACCACTGCTGATTTCACTGACTAGGGTTGCAACAGAGGATCCCAGACAGAGCAGGAGGAAAATGTAGAACAAAAAATCAAGTTCACCAAAAGACCAGACTCACTGGTGTAACAGAGACTGGAGGAACCCCTGAGATAATGATGCTAAAACACTCTTCAGACCTGTAACTGAAGCCATTCCTGGAGACCACCTTTTAGCAAAATAATACCCAAATCAAAAAACTCACTGCCATCAAGTTGGATTCGAATCATAGATACTCCTCCTTGGGTTTCTGAGGCGGTATCACTATGGAAGTAGATTGCCCAACCTTCCTTCTGAGGAGTGGCTGGTGGGTTAAAACCACCAGCCTTCTGGTTAGCAGTCAAATGCCTTAGGCACCACGCCACCAGAGCTCTAAAATAAGCAGTACCACCTGGGAGGGATGTATTCCTTGTTGTTGTTGTTATGTGCCGTCGAGTCGGACTCGACTCATAGTGACCCCTCCTTGGGTTGCCCAAGTACAATCACTACGGAAGTAGATTGCCCAACTTTCCTTCTGAGGAGTGGCTGGTGGGTTTGAACCACCAGCCTTCTGGTTAGCAGTCAAGTGCCTTAGGCACTACACTACCAGAGCTCCTAAAATTACCGCTAGTGCGCCCAACGTGGGGCTCAAGCACATGACCGTGAGATTAAGATTCTCATGCTCTACTGACTGAGCTAGCCAGGGGTATTATTCCTTAGAACAATCAGTTATATGAGATCAAAAGGACAATGTTTTCCCAAAAGCAAAGATGAGAAGGCAGTAAGGGCTAAAAAAAAAAAATTCAGATGAAAGGAAATGGGGAACCCATGGTGGAAATGGGGAGAGTGCTGACGTAGTGTGGGGAATGCAACCAATTTCATGGAATACTTTATTTACAAGCTATCGAATGGGAAACTGAAAAGAAAAAAGCGTGTGCTTGGACAGTGATACTAAAAATTGCAGATGTTCTCTGTTACTTACATACCTATTTTAATGCAAATAAGGTGCATATTGTACAGCTTTTTGCAAATTGTGCAACCTCTTCCCACATTAGTTTTCTGTATGCGCTATGCACATTTGTATATGCATTATTTACATGGGTGCATTATTTGTTAAAAATACAGTAGTAGTTGTTTCTGTACTGGTCCTATGAATCAGACTCTGTGGTTAGTTCCCCACCCCCCTCAGGAAGGTGTTGAGCCACAAAAGGGGAAGTGTCTTAAAAAATTATGCTGTTTTGAGTGATAAGAGGTTCTTTTTTTTTTTTTTTTCTTATTTTTTTAATTTATTATTTATT
>NW_006921608.1:16672375-16703815 GCF_000298275.1 Orycteropus afer afer | reverse complement strand
CAATTCTATTCCATTGGTCTATGTATCTGTCATTGAACCAATACCAGGCAGTTTTGACTACTGTGGCTGCATAGTAGGTTTTGAGATCCAGCAATGTGAGACCTCCTACTTTGTTTTTTGGTTCTCTTTTTTATTAGTCAGGTTTCTACCAGAAAAACATAACAACTCGTGTGTGTGTGGGTGTGTGCGGAGGTAGGCTCAACCAAGTGCTTAATGTGCTTGGCTGCTAACCAAAAGGTTGTAGGTTTGAGTTCACTCAGATACACCTTGAAAGAAAATCCTGGCAATTTACTTTTGGAAAAATCAGCCACTGAAAATTTTATAGAGTACAGTTCTATTCTGACACACAGGAGGTCCCCAAGAGTCAGAATCAAGCCAAATGACAACTGTTTGGTCTATAAAGGAGTCAGTCATCCAGCCAGCCAGTGGCCAAATCCCTCTTTTAATGAATGCTTGGGTGGTGAGAACTTCAAAAATGTATGTTGGATTTAATAAGAAGAATATAGGGAATTATAAATGAGATGTCCAGGAGGCATCTGTGTGAAGGAAATCTAGGCTCAAGACTATATTCTAGCTGATGAAAGGTTGTGGGTAAAATTAAAGGGCTCTGGTGGTACAGTGGCTAAGGCACTTGACTGCTGACCAGAAGGGTTACCCAATGGGTATTCCAATAAGTCCTGGAGCCTTGTTTTTCACCAAGTCCCTCAGTGCAGCTTCCCCACCAGCTACTCTGTGGAAGGAAGACTGGAAAATCTACTTCCATAAAGATTTACCACCTCTGAAACCCAATGGGGGGGTCACTATGAGTCAGAATCGACTCAATGGCAGTGGGTTTAGTTTTTTTTTTTTTGATGGTAAAATAAAGGATCCTGGTGGCTGGAGGAACACTGATACACACTGGGGGCATTTTGATAAGGCATCTATCTTTGATCTTTAATACAGGGACCTGGAGAGAGTATTAGAAGCCATAGGTACAGCTACATACATACTTAGAATGTAACTTTTTGTTATACTATATTAAAGTTTTGGGAGCTCAGGTGGCGTAGTGCCTAAGGCATTTGACTGCTAACCAGAAGGCTGGTGGTTCAAACCCATCACCCACTCCTCAGAAGGAAGATTGGGTGATCTACTTCCATAGAGATACCACCTCAGAAGACTCAATGAAAGTGAGTTTAGTGTTTTTTTTTCCTTTCTTTTTTTTAATATATACCTTGAAGAGGCAGCTGTTCCCCAGCCATATTTTGAGTACCTTCCAACCTGAAGGGCCCATCTTCCTGCCCAATATCTGACAATGTTTAACTGCTATTCATAAAGTTTTCAGTGGCTAATGTTTTTTCAAAAGTGGACTGTCTCTTCCATCTTCCTAGTCTGTCTTAGTCTGGAAACTCCACTGGAACCTATCCACCGTGGATGACTCTGCTGGTTGAAATACCAGTGGCATGGCTTCCAGCATCCCCCCAAGGCAAACCAGCACAGTATGATAAACTGACAGACGAGTAGGGAAGGTGGCATGTGGAGAATGATTAGAGGAGGGGGAGAAGAGAGTCAGGGAGAGCAGTGAGGAATCTACTGCAGTAGTCTAGGCAAGAGATGGTGAGTGCCCGAAGTAAGGAAAAGACAGAACAATAGAGAGGAGAAAATGAATCTGAGAAATGCTTGGGACTTGGAGACTTGTTGAATATGGAAGTAAGAGAGAAAGCAGAATGGAATTGACATTGGTTGAGCACTTCCTATCTGCTCAGTACTTTGCTAGTGTTTTATTATAGTATATTATGTACACAAAGGAGCTCTTGTGGTATAATAGATAAGGCACTTGGCTGTTAACCAGAAGGTCAGTGGTTCAAACCCACTGGCTGCTCTGTGGAAGGAAGATGGGACAATCTACTTCCATAAATGTTTACAGCCTTGGAAAGCCAGTGGGGGACACTATGAGTCAGAATCGACTTGATGGCAGTGCATTTAATATGTATGCAACTTGATGCGATAAGAATTATTCCAATTTTATAGTTGAGGAAAATGAGGCTCAGAAAGGTTTATATAACTTGTCTGGGTTCATATAATAAGTAAATGGAGAAAGTTGGTTTCATTATCAAATAAGTCTGTCTATACATCTCATGAGCTCCAATGTATGGCTTGTAATGTTGGTGTTAATAGTACTGTTATTGGCACATTCCTTTAGGGGAATATAGATTTGGGTTGGGATGTGGGTGAAACTTGCTTTTAGATATGCTGATTTTGAGATGCCTTGGGATACCCATGTCCCACTGTCTGGTCACAAAGAAATCTTGGTTTGATACCTAGTGGTGAGGATGGATACACTTGGAGTGTTTCATTTACTGCAGAATTGTTGTTGTTGTTATGTGCCGTTGAGTCCGACCCAACTCATAGCGACCCCTCCTTGGGTTTCCGAGGCAGCATCACTACAGAAGTAGATTGCCCAACCTTCATTCTGAGGAGGGGCTGGTGGGTTTGAACTGCCAGCCTTCTGGTTAACAGTCAACTGCCTTAGGCACTATGCTACCAGAGCTCCCACTGCAGAATTAGTAGAGGGTAAATAAATAGATAAGTAGACCAGTAGACTACTAATTAGCTAGCTAGCTGGATGGTTCTTGATGAGTTAGGTGTTTTAAGTTGGGAAGTGTCTACAGTCATTAGTATTTTCACTGCTTAGCAACTCTATTTTCTTATGTAGTCATGACAAATGGCATTTTCACATTTATTTTGTGTGCCTTTGGGCTGCCTATGAATGATGCACAAGTGATCATGAGCATCACTCTGACTCTTGGAATCATAGAATCTCAATGTTGGAGGGAAGCTTAGTATTCTCTCTTGAATTTGCTCTATACTGTGACATTTCCTTACACCTTATTCACACATTCCAGTCCTTCTCTAGGTAGTCATCTCCATGTAAAAATTCTTAACTTTTGAGGTAAAATCTTCCTCTCCATAAGCAGATATTCAATAGCTGTTCCTAGCTCTACCCATAGAGGACCAGTCCCAGTTGATGTCTTCCATGTGAGAACTCATCAGACATTTGGAAACAGCCTCCATGTCTCTCTTTGTTTGCTCTTTACTGGACTTAACTGCCAACTCTTCAGTGGTTTCTTGAAGAACATATTCTTTGGGGGAGGACTGCTTGTCTAGGTTCTGAGAATGCGATTAGCAGATAGCCTTCAGTGTCATCTCCTACAGGGATTGTCTTACTGGCACAAAGCTGCCTCACCCAAGCTCATATTCTTTCTTGGAGTGGTCCACATGCAATGGCTGAGTCAGGTGGGAGAATAAAAGTCCAGTTATTTTGTTCCAATGTGTGACAACTCTGATAAGCCATTTTCGTTTCAGAGCTCCCCATGGGATCAGCTGATGCTGTTGATGGGCTTCACTGCAACTTCTCTTTCTGTCCATTTTTCTTCCTTCATCTCCTTTCCTCAGGTATTCATACTAAGGGTATCAACATTCTACGTGTCGAGCTCTAGCTGAATCAGCTTCCTGGAAAGACCAACCTATAATACATGGCTTCATGTCTTCTCATGAAAACATTTTTGTTTATATATGGGCTTAGGAGCTCTGGTAGCATAGTGCCTAAGGCATTTGACTGCTAACCAGAAGGCTGGTGGTTCAAACCCACTAGCCACTCCTTGGAAGGAAGGTTGGGCAATCTACTTCTGTAGCGATACAGCCTCAGAAACCCAAGGAGGGGTCATTATGAGTCAGGTCCGACTCGATGGCACATAAAAACAACAACAACAACAACATGGGCTTAGACACTTTGGTAGAAATCTGGAGTGGTTAGATACCTAGGGTTAATCTTCTACATAATCTTATTTGAAGAATATTTTAAATTGAGTTTCATTGCTATGAATCCAGCTCCCACTATAGCAAGAGAAATTTTTCATTGAGGATGTCTTAGTTTAGCTTCCCTCTCAAAACAGAGCCTGATATATGTGAATAGTTTATTTTGAGAAATTATTCCAAGGAACAGAATGGGAGTCTTGGAGCAGCAAAGAAGGGAAAGCCAATCCAAGGAATCATTACTGAGCTACTCACTACTGTGGGTACCTGGAGGTCATTGCCATGTGGGGCCCTCTGAGCAGCTGTGTAGAATTGTCCACCAGAGGATGGACGAAGAGAGTGTTTATCTATTAGCTCTTGATACCACTGGTCAAATGTTGTCTCATGAGTTGTTAACTCATTTGTTTTTCTGCTTTGTGAATGCTTCAGAGCAGCTGAGTGGGTACCTATTGATATCCCAGGAGCAGGGGCAGAAAAGTCCTGGGACAGAAAATAAGAGAATTCTACTGCAGCTGAGGCAAAGTGTCGTCAGGTTACCCCTGAGCACAATAGTTGCAGCAATAATGGGAGTAAAACATTGAACTGAGAATATATGAGGCAGGGCACTAAAAGGGGCTGATACAGGGAGATAGCCATATTAATATGTTTCTAGAAACTGTCTTTTTAAAATTTTTTAATTGGATTTGGATAAAAGTTTACAGAGCAAATTTGCTTTCCATACAGCAGCTCACATACACTTTGTCTCATGACATTGACTGTAATTTCCCACAATGCAACAGCTCCTCTCCCTGTAATTACCTCTTCCCTGTGCCCTTCCCTCCATGCACTTCTGCCACAAGAGCTGTCTCCCTGTGCATACACAACCCTTCTATTCTCCCATGATTATTCTCTCCAAGGAGTGTATCTACCTAGTGTAAATGTTCACCTCATATGCCTGTCTTTTGTTTAGCTGGAAGCCCCAAGAATAGGTTCAATTCCAGACCTGAAGGGAAGCTAGGGGCCATAGTCTCAGTGGTTCCACCAGGCTCTATCAGACCAGCAAACCTGGTCCTGCTTTTTTTTTTTTGTAAATGATTTTGAGTTTTGTTCCACATTGTTCTCCCACTCTATCCAGGATCTCCTACATAGATCCCCCTCCAAGTGGTTGACAGTGGTAGCTGGGCACCATCTAGTTCTTCTGGTCTCATAGATGTATACCAGTCAATGGACTAATGGTTTCCATTCATCTTTGTTTGTCTTCATTCTTCTTTTCTCTGGACAAGGAGAGACTCATCATTGCATCTAGATGGCCACTTGCAAGCTTTTAAGATCCCAGTCACTACTCGCCAAAGTAGGATGTAGAACAATGTTTTTGTGTAGTTCCTTGTAGGAACTGTCTCTTAATGGATGGAAAGTGTATGGGTTTTATGAAGGACAGAGCCCATTGGATTGGTTTTCACCTAGCAAGTCCATGGAACTATAGCCAGGCTTCTTTTATCTGATCATAAGAGGTAGAGAGACTTTCTGATGAATTGCAAGTAGTGAAGCAGTTGTGTGCATTCGTGAATAAATCACTCATCTTGGCTTGCTGGACTTACCAGCAATAAAAGATCACAAAAAGAAATTGCAAAAACCACTATATAAAAGTCTGTATACCCCTGGTGCTTCCCTAGCAATAATGGACATTTACTACCAAGTATTTTTATAATGGTTTGTCTAAGAGTTCCTTGAATGTATTTGATTTAGCTACTCTGTGCCCACTACATATTCAATGTCCAAGTAATTTGACTCTGTTAAGTCAGGTAGCAGTTTATTGTTAAATGTGGACAAGGAATGAGAAGCTTGGGAGGTAGACCTCTGGAGGACAATTCTATTATACGAACTAAAGCACTGTTCTCGCACCATATCTTTTGTAGGAACTGTTTCCCTTTATGTGTGAATGAGCCACTAGTGACTCAAACCTGAAATGCTTGGTCACAGTAATCTCTGTCATGTCACAGCCATAGTTTTTCATTGGCGGCTTCCTAATGAGCTCATCTTTGGGGTGCCAAGTGGGAGAGCTTTGGGCTTTCTTCAAGATGTTTAGGGATGTAGTCAGACAGCCAATTAGCATTTTTATTTACTTTGGGAGAGCTTGGAGGCCCAATACCTGTGTGAGATTGTCTTGGTAACACATCATTGTCTAACAAAACATGTCAAAAAATTCATACTTGTCATCTCAAGATTTTGGCAATAATAGGACAGAACAAACCAGGACTGAGAGGTTGGTGAGAAGGAGGGGTCTGGTGATGACTATTCATCAATAAGACCAGAAATTCAGAGCCTGAAGGAGGAGTCAATTAAAGCAGAGAGGGACAGACTGGATTAAGTTTAGAAAAGTCATCTCAGAATCAGGAAGAAAAAGATGGGGACTTGCAAAAAGGACATGGGAGCCAGCCTCAAGAGAGGGGAAGCAGAGTCACCATCAACAGCTCAAGGCTTATGCCTATGAGGCTAGACAGACTGCCATCCTCCAGCCTTCTTATTAATTCTGACACCACCCATCCCTCCCATAGCACTCTCTGCTTCTCTTCTGGGTTCGATAATTTGTTGCAATGGCCACACAGAACTCACAGATAATACTCATTATTATGGGGCCAATTGGGGAAGTAACAGGGAGCTCTGGTGGCACAGTGCCTAAGGCATTTGACTGCTAACCAGAAGGCTGGTGGTTCAAACCCACTAGACACTCCTTGGAAGGAAGATTGGGCAATCTGCTTCCATAGAGATACCACCTTGGAAACCCAAGGAAAGGTTGCTATGAGTCAGATCCGACTCAACTGCAGTGAGTTTTGGTTTGGACAGGCTGCAAGTCAGATTCAGGTATGCTTTCAGGATGCTATGCCCTCAGGCATGCCTCCCTGGCTATTGGCCTCTTGGCCTGGCCTCTGCCCTATCTGGGAAAGTGTTACAAAGCTCTTTTAGCTCTGCTGATAGGTATACCTAGGTGCACCCCACTCTGCCAGCAAGTCATCTCAGCCAGTCATCTCAGCCTGTTATCTCAGTTCATGGTTAGTCTGTTGTCTCAGCTGTCTCTCGGCCAAGGAGGTCCAACACAGGTATCTCGGGTCCAAGGATGTGCTCCTCTCCACCTCCAGCTATTCTCTCTTGATGGCAGTAAGACCCCACTTTCTGCCTCTAGGAAGACTCATTTTAAGCCCAGCAGCATAGTAAAACTAGCCAATCCTCACATTAGAGTTCTACACACCTTATTTGCATGGTTCCACCCAGTAATCTGGTGAGAGTTACAAAGACTATGGCTAGAAAAACCATGCCAAGTTATTCACTGCACCACAGGACCTAAATTGGAGAGCTAAGAAAAATAGATGTCTGATTGAAGATCTCATGTCTAAAATACCAAATGTTTATTATTGTCATATGTTAAGTGTCAGGTGCTGTTCTAAGCATTTTGTATGTATTAAAAAAAGAAAGAAAGAACTAAGAAAACCTACTGCCATTGAGTCAATTTCTACTCATAGCAATTCCCACTGGGTTTCCAAGGCTGTAAATCTTTAGGGAAGTAGATTGCCCCATCTTCCTTTTGTGGAGCAGCTGGTGGGTTTGAAACATCAACTTTCTGGTTAGCAGTCAAATATCTTAGGCATTGTGCCACTAGAGCTCCTTTTATATGTATTGTTGTTGTTTTTGTTATGTGCCATAGAGTTGTCTCCGACTCATAGCGACTATGTGCACAGCAGAATGAAACACTGCCCGATCACATGCCAGCTCTGCGATCCCCGCTATACTTGACCCCATCACTGCAGTCACTATGTCAACCCGTCTTGTTGAGGGCCTTCCCCTCCCTCATCGACCCTCCACCTTACCAGGCATGACATCCTTCTCCAGGGAATGGTCCCTTCTGACAACATGACCAAAGTAGGAGAGACGAAGTCTGGCCATTCTCACTTCCAAGGAGCATTCTGGCTGCACTTCCTCCAAGACAGATTTGTTAGTTCTTTTAGCAGTCCATGGTACTTTCAGCATTTATATGTATAAGTAACTTAATTCTCAAATCAGACAGTGAAATAGGTATTATTATTATCAAACCCATTTAAGAGTGAGGAAACTGAGGCACAAAGGCATCAGATAACTTGTCCAGTGTCACATAGCTAGTAAGTGGCTGAACATGGATTCAAACTCAGGCAGCCTTTTCCCAAATTTTGGGAATATGCTCTTCTGAATATAGCTTGTTCCTTGTATATCTGTTTCTGTGATAGAAGGTTCTTCTATACAGTATTACGAATTTCCTTGATGAAAAGACAGGACTGGTTCAGAATTGTGTGCAGGAAAAGGGCTGTATCAGATAAACATTGTACATGTCTCCTGTGATCAGTCTGTACTAATGGCATATTGGAGTGCACAGCCCAGGGAATCGTCCAGTCCTTTGCCCTAGTGCTGGTTGGACCCACACCTTTGGCTGTCATTGTGCAACGTGGTCACATGCCTGGCTCTTCCTGCCACTTTGGGACTTAGACACAATACCAAACCATGAAACTAGGAAATGGACCCATGAGTGTTGGAAGATACAACCTGAGAGTGAGGGGAGCTAACTCCCTGTGGAGTGAAATTTGAACAGAGGAAAGCAGGAGGAGGGGGGAAAGCAGCTGAATAAATTTCTTCATCTTCCTCTGTCCCATCGACTGCTGTGAGGCACAAGGTTTCCCTGCAGCCCATCCAGAAAGGTCTCTTGTTTTGTGTGTCTTTGTGACTTATTATAGGATATAATCAGCATAGTGATGCTTCACTTGGAGTTGCTTGACATCTATTCTTGCCTCGGTTTCCTTCTTTCTGACTTCGTCTACCCTGGGTTTATACCTCTACCCCAAAGCATTAAATCTTAAACTAAGAGGGCCTGGGCTAAATAGTGGAAACAAGTAGAGTAATGGACATAGGTCTTAAGACTTCACTGTTCAGAGAATAAGAATGGCATAGAGTTTTTGAAAAACAAGTTTAGCATAAGGTGGCAGTTGATATTTTGATTAAAGGGTAACTTTTGGTTCCTCGTAAGAAGTTAATTTTACTATGATAATTTTACTATAATAATGTGAGCATTTATTAAGAAGGAAGAGGGACTTTTAGGAATGAAGAACGTGGCCAGAGCCTGCCTTCCCTGATTAGGCTGATTGCAGATCAGAATTGTCTGCCTGCTTGTTAGCTTTCATAATCTCTTCTGTCAAGTTACCAATAGCAAATAGAGCCTCTGTTTTCTAAACACTTAAATACATGCTAGGCATCATGCTCCATGCTTTCTGTGCATTTTCTCATTTATGCCTTTAAGGTAGAAAACTGAGACTCAACAAAGAGAAGTAACTGTCAAATAGCTAATGTGTGCTAGCTAACACCAGAATTCAAACCCAAGTCTGCCTAACTTTGAAGCCTGTCCTTTTAACTGATTTCATCTGCTATATTCTGCAAAGTTCCTTTTTTATCAAAAGAATCTATTTGGAGCAGAGAAAAGAAAATGTGGTATGATAGCATCTTATTTCCTTTGTTCTAATTTGCTCCAAAAGCTACTTCTGGTGGTATTTGCAGTATCTTGCCTCCTTGAAGGAGATGCCCCATTCTTGGGTAGCAAATGATTGATACTTCTCAAGCTAAGAAACCCTCTTATTGGAAAATAATAAATGGGCCCTCGGCTCCTCCATCAAGATTTCACATATTGGATTGCCATGAGTTAATCTTCTTAAGACTCTCTGAGAGAATCAAACTCTGAACTATGGTGACCTAACAAAAATCCCCTGCCTGTAGCAGTCAGCAGGCCTGCTTCTTGATACTTTCTTTATAGGTGTTCCTCAAACCAAAAAATCAAACTCATTACCATCAAGTCAATTCCAACTCATAGTGACGCCTATTGGGTTTCCAAGGCTGTGAATCTTTATGGAAGCAGACTGCCTTGTCTCTCTCCCATGGAGTGGCTGGTGGGTTTGAACCACTTAGCTTTTCATTCGCAGCCAAATGCCTTAATCACTATACCACCAGAGCTCCTTGAAGTGTCCCTAGATAAGTCAATTTTTCTTTAAAATTATACCCTTGAATCTAAAGCTCTCATCTCTCAACTTTGTACACTTACTGCAACACCAGAACTTTGTGCTCATGGCATAAATAGAACCATCTTTGCCATGGGAAGCCATCGTATGGGTGATCCATATGGTGCAGTGGACTCTGCAGATACTATTTCATATTTGACTTTGAGATGCCTCATACCACTTTTTATCCCAAGAATGTGGAATCAAGATTGCAGGAAGCCTCATTAACAACCTGCAATATGCAGATGACACAACCTTGCTTGCTGAAACTGAAGAAGACTTGAAGCACTCACTTATTGATGAAGATAAAAGACTACAGCCTTCAGTATGGATCACACCCCAACATTAAGAAAACAAAAATCCTCACTACAGGATCAATAAGCAACATCATGATAAATGGAGAAAAGATTGAAGTTGTCATAGATTTCATTTTACTTGGATCCATGATCAATATCCATGGAAGCAGCAGCCAAAAAACCAAACAATATATTGCATTGGGCAAATCTGCTGCAAAAGACCTCTTTGAAGTACTAAAAAACAAAGATACCAAACCATAGTATATTCAGTAGCCTCATATGCATGTGAGAGCTGGTCAGTGAATAAGGAAGACCACAGAAGAATTGGTGCATTGGAATTGTGGTGTTGGTGAAGAATGTTGGATGTACCGTGAAGTGCCATGGTACATGGCATGTTGAATGTACCATGAATGACAACAACTCTGTCTTGGAGGAAGTACAGCCGGACTACTCCTCAGCAGCAAGAATGGCCAGATTTCATCCCTGGTACTTGGGTCATGTTTTCAGAAGGGACCAATTCCTGGAGAAAGATACCATGCTTGGTAAAATGAGAGTTAGTGCAGAAGGTGAAGACCCTCCATGACATGGATTGACACAGTCTGCAACCATGGGCTCAGGCATGGCAAAGATTATGAGCATGCACAAGACCAGGCGGTGTTTCGTTCTGTGGTAGAGGGAACTGTGAGTCGGAACCGGCTTGACAGCACATAACAACAACAACAGTAATGTTTTAGTTTGCTTCCCCCATCCCCCGTTTAAATGATGGTCCCAAAAGGCTCTTGTTGAGAGTCATGAGGTGGATGACCTGATTACTGCTCTGACTTACTAGTTGGGTGTGGCTTTAATATGTCACCTGATCCTTTGGTGTCTCAGTTCATTCTTCTGCAAAATGAGAGTTTGATGAGATGATTTATCCCCAAACCATGTTTATCATGAGAATCACCATAAATGTTTTTTTAAAAAGGCCTCACCCCAAATCTCCTGAACCGCAAGTCAGATGGAGGGGGGAGAAAGGCAAGTGTGGAAGGTAGGAAGAATAGACCCAAAGTCTATAACGGTAACAAGCTCCTCAGTTCATTCTGATGCACAATTTGGGAACCACTTCATGCAGTATTGTTAGTTGCACAACTTTCAGAGGCACCATTTGCATTGCGTGAGCTCCATGGATACACCTAGAATACAGTGTGAATGGTACCTCTCAGAGTTGTACAACACATCAGCTCTGTACAAGCTTATGTCTCAGAGGGTCATTCATTTCTAAGCATGGCTATTCTCTGACTTTATAATGGCAGAATGGAGGGAGGTGCTAAGTGAACAGTGGCTGACCATTAGGTAGTTAAGGGTGGAGATAAAATAGCCTTGATAATAAGATAGGAAAGTGGATGGAAACTTAAAACAGCTAATGAACAGGGCCCACAGAAAGCTGGCTGTCAAATTGTGGCTGACATTGCAGCTGGTGCCCTTTTGACAAGAGAGATACGTCTATAAAGAAAGTAGAACATTGAATGTAGGTGGCTCAAAAGGTGGGCCTTGAGTCAGGGTTCCCCAGACAGGGTTGAGATGAGGAGGAAAAGCAGGCTTTCTCCCAACAAAGACAAGCTTTTCATTGGCAGTCAATGTCTTTGCTTTGGGAATTCTTTGGTTTTGTTTTCCCTTTATATATTGTAAAATGCTTTTTTTAATATTTTTTTTAGCTTTGTCTTAACTGAATCAAAGAAAAAATTTAAAGATTAGTTTACACTTAAGCCTGTATATATATATATATAGAGTTATCATAGTAGTTCCCAGAAGTCAAGTATGCTGGGAAAAGACTGGAAAAAGAGTTGGGTTTACTAGCAAAGATAAAGGTTAAACTTATAGGAAGACTAATTAGGATGCAGTTGTGATAGATTGAAGGTTAAAAAATAAATTTTCTTCTCACAGGCTAATGAGATGCTGCTGAGTTGACTTGAGATGTGTCTATTGTCAAGAACAATGCTTTACTTAATTCTCACGAGAACCAGTTGGGGCAGATTCCTGCCATGTGCCCAACCAATTCTGATTCAGTAGGTGTGGAGACCTGGGCTCGGTATTTTATGTATATCTGGACCAAAACCGTGAGAACACTATCTTAGCTAGTAAGAGGAAAGGTGGTGAACTCTGTCTTGGACTAGTTTTGTGTTGCTTGGGAATTATATTAACTTCTCTGAGCCTGGTGAGCTCTGGTGGCTTGGTTAAAGCATTTGACTGCTAACCAAAAGTTTGGTGGTTCAAACAGTCGCTCCACAGGAGAAAGATAAGGCAGTTTGCTTCTGTAAAGATTTACAGACTTGGAAGCCCATTTCTGTTCTGTCGTATTGGGCTGCTATGAATTAGAGTTGACTCAATGGCAGTGGGTTTGGTGTTTGGTTTTCTCTGATGCTTGTTTCCCATCACATAAGAGGCTTTGATACCTTCACCTACCACAATTACAGGTATCAGAAAAGTGTTTCAAAATAAACTGTGTGGATAGACGGTGCTAGTACTTAGAATAGAGATCTACATGAATAAGAGTCTGTGTTATGGACTTTTGTACACTGCTCCACCTCAGCACTTAGTGTGGGAATAGGCACATAGAGGGTACCCTGTATACGTTTCTCTGAGTTTGCATAGGGGCCTTTGAGAGATTTCTAGAATATCAAAATGCCAGAACTGCTATTTTCATGTCTCTGTGCCTATTAGAAAATAGAATTTGCCCAAGAAATACAGAAGGAGAATTTGCCAAGGTAGACTGATAGAGAAAGCTCAGTAGAAAAGGAAATCAAATATTGAACAATGAATTATATTCATAATATATTTTGTTCCTATTTGGGAAATGTATTAGTTGGGGAGGAGTCCTGGTGGTGCAGTGGTTAAGTACTTGGCTGCTAACCTAAAGGTTGGCTGTTCAAACCCACCAGCTGCTCCTTAGAAGCAGTCTGCTTCCAGAAAGATTTATAGCCTTAGAAACTGAATGAGGCAAATCTCAAGTGTGACTCTGCCCTATAGGGTCACTATGAGTTGGAATCAACTTGACAGTAATGAGTTTGGGTTATTATTATTATTATTGTTAAAGTCTAATCTACTGTAACAAAGAGGCCTAATAGTTTAATGGCTCAAATACCAAATAAGTTTGTTTTTTGCTCACGTGATAGTTCTAATCTGAGTGGTCCATGTCTGTTGAGTAGCTGTGCTCCCATAGTTAGTTATTCAGGGATCAGGTTCCTTCCATCTTATTGCTCTTCTATCACCTATACCACTGTCATCATCTGCATTGAAAAGCTGGTTTTTCACATGGGAAAGGGAAAGAGAACATGGAACACGTTAAGGCTCAGACCTGGAAGTAGCATATGTCACTTGCATTCATAAATCATTGGCAGAAGCTTGAAAACTTCACCATGCCTAAGTGAAAGGGATGATGGGAAATACAGCCCAGCTGAGAAACCTATACCCATCTTTAACTCTATTACTAATGCTACAGAAGAAGGGGAGAACAGAATGTGTGACTAGCAGGCTCTGCCACAGACTTTCCTGTGTGTGGAGCTTTGCAAATGGAACTAATCACTACTTTTCATGGCTTCACTAATTGGCCAGAGCTGCTGCTATGCGGTGGAGTATCAATATTTCTTTAGATGAGCTGCTCTTAGCCTGCCCATAGCCTTATTCCCAATATCCAGCTAAGCCAGAGCATTATTCTGGGCAATGTTGGTGCTGCATTCCCTTTTCTCAATTTTGGGGGTTATCCTGCTGTAACCTGTGCAGATTATGAAAAAAGGCTTGTTGAATTCTATCACACAGTTAATAAATGCTGTTGGTTGGAAAATGTGGGCAGAAGTACCAGTATGAATTGTCTTCCATTTGCTTTTCCAACAGTTGTGACATAATGAATCTCAAGTGTGACTATTGTCACATAATCGGAGGCTCTGAACATTAAGAACTTTTTCTTAAAGATCATCCAAGGCAGAAAATGAGTTCACAGATTTTCAACGTTTTTTTCTGATGGTTCCCAAGACTCCAGCTGTCCCTGCATTCTCTTTATCCTGTTCTACCTATTTGATTTTTTCTCTGTGTGTGTTGGGGGTTGGGGACAGAATGTTCTACCAGTATGAGGTGTTTCAGAATTCTTAGGGTTTGTTCCTCATTATTCTGTGATGTACAGCACGGCTGATAACAGGAAGATCTTATAATTAGCTGCCTTGGGATGTTCTAAAGGTGAAGCCACTCAGTTGCCATGTATATTGCAAGATTAGTGACTTAGACTGAAGGTTGGCAGTTGACAGAAACTGTTAAGGAAGATGGGAGCAGATTGATAAGCCTTAGAGCTGCTGCCTAGATGGGTGTAATGGTTTAGAAAGTGACCTCCCACCGTGATAATTGGATCCCTACAAAACTATGAGATGACTCCAGCGACATGAAATTACTTCAAAGAATAATCTGGCAGGTCTGAGGGCTGAGAAATTGTTTAGGAAGTTCAGGCAAAAAAAAAAAGTATATAGAAGTGGAAGATAGGTTACTTTCCTAACAGCTAGTTGATGTTATCATTACAGTTTATCTGACTGGAAAAATTACATAGGCATTTCTTGGTATATAGATAGACAGACAGACAGACAGGTAGATATTGTTCTGGTTATCTAGTGCTGCTCTGAAAAGAATATACCACCAATGGGATGGCCTTAACAAACAGGAGTTTATTCTCTCACAGTTTGGAGGCTTTAAGTCCAAGTTCAAAGTGCCAGGCTCTAGAGGCTGGGTGAAGGCCCCTTGACCTTGGGCTTCAGCTTTGCCTCTTGCTCCTGGCCCACTGAAGTTAGAGGCATCTCGTCACTCAGGCAGCTCCTGGCTGCTGAGGCTAACAAGCCCAAGGTCAACAAATAAAATGGCACAGTCCCGATGTTACCAAACCACACAGCAGGCCAGTAATTCAAGTCCATTGTAAATGCCAAGATTGGCAGAGCATGGCAGGCTACTGTCCCCAAGACTTCTCCTTATATACAGGAAACAGACCACATACCCAAAGGCAGCTACTCAGCTGTTCACAGTAGATTCCACCATGGAGTGATCGCCAGTCTCATCATGGGGAATCCTATATCCAGCTGCCCAGGCACTCAACCAGGCCCAGCCAAGGTGACACACAAACTGAACCGCCACATTTTGATATAGATACATTTTTGTTTTTTTGAGAGAAGAAGAGTTTTGTTTTATTTTTGTGTCATGATTTAATAGCTCCTTATATTCTCCAAGGGGCTCTGGTGGCACAGTGTTTAAAGCATTAGACTGCTAACCAAAAGTGGTTCAAATCTACTAGTCATTCTGTGGGAGAAAGATATGGCAGTCTGCTTCTGTGAAGATTTATGTCCTTGGAAACCCTATGGGGCAGTTCTATGAGTCGGAATCGACTTGATGGCAGTGGGTTTGGTTGGGTGGTTATATTCTCCAGGGGTATCCCTGGGTGGTGCAGATCTTTAACATGGTTGGCTGCTAATCAAAAGGTTTGAAGTTAGAATCTATCCAAAGGCACCTTGGAAAATAGACCTGGTGATCTACTTCCAAAAACTCAGCCTTCAAAACTGCATGGATCAATAACAACAGCAAAATAAAATTAACAAAAATAAAAAGAAAGTCGTATGGTGCACACTTCTTCTCTGACACATGTGAGGTCGCCATGAGTTGGAATCCACACAACAGCAGCTAGTTTGATGTTTCAGTATATCCTCCAGGAGATCTGGGCTTCTGGCCACATTCATAGGATTCTATAGTTCTTCCCTCTACTCTTAGCTGGCCCCATCACCCAAGTGTGATTTTAATGATTCTCTAGTGTCTCACCAACTGCACTTCCAGAGCTTGGTAAAGATTCCATCTTAATTTCATGTTTTGCCACTAGTGATCACCATTTATACTAAAACGAAGATGTGACCTATTTGAGTCCAGCAATGAAACATTGGAGTCTGCTGTGATGTGCCTTCAATGAGGGGACAGCTGTGATGTGAATGGATTTTGGGAGAAAGAGAGGCATTTAATTTCTCTTCCTTTTTTCCCATGATATAAAACTTTGTTATGGTAAACTAAACCTCTGATATCATATACAACTGCTGGCATTCTAGATTGTTTTAATGGCCACTCCTTATTGCTTAATCCTAAGCATTACCATCTGTTTCTTTCTTAATTATAAATGCAGCAGGAATTCACAATTACATCAGTAATAGTGGAAATAAAATGGAGTTAGGGGCCTTGCACTTAACACAAGGGAGGCTTTCTCTAATGCTTTTCTTCTGTTGCAGGTCTTGGTCAGAGAAAACAATTCCTCAGTGGTTTCCTTCCCCACCCCTCTTTTCAATATAGGTGCCCTAAGAGTACCATGCTATAAATTCAGCAATGCTCTTTTAGTGAGAGGCAGAGTCATGTTTATTTTCTGTCCATGGAGCTGGAGCTGTGTGGGCAGCTCTTTCTCACAGTGTTGGAAACCAGTGGTGTGATTGTCCTGCTGTTATTGTCCTGTGTTTTTGTGAAAAGAGAGATGAGTTGTATGAGCCCAATGAGATGAGTCATGTCCATCCCCAGAGAAGAGTTGGGAGTGAACATCTAAAGAACTTTGATCAGCCCACTGCTAGCCAGCATGCCTGTCTCTGAAAAACAAGGGAACATTTGTGGAGGGAAGCCATATAGAAAATGAAGACATATTTAACTCTAGATTACTTTGACTTTGACTTTTATTTTTCATTAAGTGGAAAAGTTAATCAAATTTTAGGCTCATGGCGTTTCAGAGTTAAAAGAAACCCTTAGAAATCACCTAGATCAATGCCATGCATGGTCAAAAAAAAAGGGTTTTTTCCCCTTTGTGTGGTGTTTGACCAGGTTGAGCATGGGGTTTGGAGTCAGCAGAACTAGGTTTGAATATTGAGCCCCCACTATGTGCTTTGACACATGTTTCTCAGCTTCTCAGTTTCTCGGTTCTCTTCATCTTTGGCAGTGGATGTCATAGTGCTTTTTATAAAGCCTATGGTTTTGATGAAGTAAGAGAGAGCGTGTAAAACCCTAGCCCATTGGGCAGCCATGGTGTTCTTCCTTCTTTCCATTCACATTAATGAAAGATGACGAAATGTTGGCATGAAGAGATTAAACGCTTTGCCCAATGTCATGTGTCTAATTACCTGGAACTACAAATAATGTTTTCTGAGATCCTATTCCAGGACCTTTTTTTAAACGATGTCATGTCCACATCCAGTGCTACCTTCCTTCATCCTTGTCACTCATGGTACTTTTGCACAATAACCATAAACATTAGTTTTGTATTTTTAATATCTGAAATACTTTGTAAAATGTATAGTCTCAGTTAATATGCAGTAGATGATGCAGTGCTATAATTTCATCATCACTCCTCTTTTATAGTTGGGGAAACAAAAACCCTGAAAGGCCAAGTATCTTGCTGAGGTCATACTGAAGACTGGATCAGGACTTGAACTCGAGTTTGTGAGATTTCAAATGTGTGGGCTTCATTCTGGTCTAAGTGGACTCTTAGCACATGTAGGAGAGGCTGAAGAGATGAAATAAAAAAGAATCAATATTATTATCTATAACATTGTAGTTGTAGTTAGGGATTTTTTAGGATGAGGATGTTACAAGAAAATCAAAATAGTTTTCTTGAATTATATTAATATTTTAGTAACTCTTGTACTTTCTACACACCACAAAGTTCTCATGGGTTAGTAGAGAGGTGGAGCAAGAGACAGAACATTTCCATCCAGAATAGTTTACAAAGCAAACAAACAAAATATATAAGATACCAACCAGAAAAGGCCCTTGTTCAGACCTGTGACTGAGTAGTTGACTACTTCAAAAATGCAGCTCGTAAGTGAGAAGACCACCTGAGTTGTTTGCTCCTGGCAAGTTCAGGTTCAGGTTCAGGCCAGTAAGGGTGAAGCTGGCACACAGTCTCAAATGGGGGTCTGGGAGTTCAGCCTGCAGAAGAGAGAAGAGGCTGTGGCGTGTGCTAGCCTTTTGTCCCGGGGCCCTCATCCAAATGAGGGGCTCCCCTCTGCATTTTCCCAACCTCTGGCCATGTGCTGTGTCCATCCCTTACAGTGTGATTTGGTGATTCCTGAGGATAACAGCATCACAGACAGTGTCACTTACGTCCTGTCTTTCTCATATCAGTCCATGCTCCTACTGGTGTGCTGAGTTGCCTGACCTTCCAGGCCTGTTATAATAAGCAGGCTTCCTGAAAAGCAGTTCTTTCTGGCAATAAAACAACATCTTTTAATCTCAGAGCCTCTACGATTGACCATGTGTAGAAAACCATGCAAGTTTAAAAAATGTAAATATTGACATTCTGAGGTTTTCCTGTGTAACCTGATTTCATCTGAGTTCCCCATTATTTCTGCTATTTCTGTGGGCATTTTATGGAATCTAGGTTTATTGAACAGCACAGCTGCATTGTTTGAGAGGTAAGAGCATGGGCTTACAGTCAGACAGGCTTATGGTCAAGGCCCAGCTCTGCGGCTTTTTAACTCTGAGACTTGATATAAATTTTATCCCCAAGCCTCCACTTCTCCATTGGAAGAACAATACTGGAACCTGCCACTGCTGCTGTGAGACTCAAATGAGCTACTGCCCACAGAGGCCCTAGTTACAGAACTGCGTTTTGCCTGATGTCACTCCCCGGAACCAAATGAATGATTCAGTTGCGATGTTTTTCCATCATTAGAGAGCTTTAGCTAGACAAAGGTCAGTTGGGATTCTTTTAACGTGTGAAATGCATTCATTTTACTGAAAGAGATAAGAAATATTACTTTTAAAGTTTTGTGCCTTACTTCAGGAGCCAAGTTTCATGATTAGTAAGTTTTCACTGGAGGGTTCTTTCATTTCTTATCCTTTCACTGAGCAAGATCGGAAGGCATTCTCTCTGTTATCTTGGCGGTGTGAATGTGAAAATATCCTGGAGGTGCCAAGTACATCTCTGTCAACATATTGTTTGTTTTAATCTAGCCTTTTAATGTCAAGAAAAATCAACGTTCCAATATAATAACAATGACAAAAATGCTTATGAAAAAGCACATTAAAAGATAAGGCTATTTCAAGAACTCAGGGGCATATAAACAGGCTATTATTTTTTCACAGTTGCATTAAATCAGGCATGCAATAGCCAAGTTCTAACTCTATGGAGGATACTTTTTTTTTTTTTTTTTAAAGTTTTATAGAAATAATACTAAAATAAATGAATGTAAAATCCTTTGCCAGACCTTTGAAGGAAACAGGAGAACCTGACCTACCTCGAAGGAGTATTAAGAGAAACAACCCAGTTATATTGCCGCAGGCTTAGAATCTTTAAGTAGTCTTGAAGATCAAATCGGCCTCCGTTCCATAGACTGGTTCCATATGCTGTCCTCTGAGACTTCCTCTTTATCTGTAAATGGGAGGAGTAGGCAGTGGAACAGAAGTCCAGCCCCAGGAGCCTATGCAAGACACGGCAAACAGAGACCTCTCTGAGGATGACGTCCTCGTTTATAGAGAAGCCAGGGCTGCCCGTTTCTTCTCTGCTTTCTCCACACGTTGCCCCTCCCACTGCTCACACTCGTGCATAAGCTTGTGTGCACAATATACATACACCCTTTCTTCTCTTGGAAACAAAAGACTTAAAACATTATATGCTTGAGGAAAAGGTACCACGAGTCTCCAATTTGAAGAGGAATCTGTTTTAAGTCCTTTGATGCTACTAAACACGCAGAAGTGTTGAGCAAGGCAATCAGGAGGCCACATGTCGCTCCAGACGCGCCTTACATATGGGCCATGTCCACGTTACTGGTGGGGCTGGTATCATTTTAAAACATGGCCATAACATGTGTGGTCCCTTGCTCTTTGTTCTGGCTTCTGAAGTCTTGCTGCTCCAACCACACCATCATTATGATACTTGCACAACAGCAACTATCTATCTGCTCTTGAGTTGTGAACTCCACACGCTTCTTTTGTACAAGGTAGTTAATTTTTAAATGAAAGTGAGGGGCAGGGAGCTTTGGGTAACACTTCCCTTGCAAGGAGAAGAGGCATGTTAGATGTAGGAAGATGGAATTAAAGGGAACTAGACTCTTCCTTTTCTGTGTTTTAGACCCTACTCATAAGTTTTCAAGTGCTACTGAATGATACTTAGTAATTCCCTTTCCAGTCAACACTCCAAAGTTTGATTTCAGAAAGGAGGCTAAATTCTTTGTGTTTTGTAAATATCCTATTTCCCATCTCTGGGAAGAATTCTTCAACAGCTCAAGTTTTCAAGGAGGCAATTTGAGGGAAGTTGTTTTGTTTGGCTAGCTATTTATAAATTATTATTTTTCAGTCTGAAGTCTTGCTGATTGCTTAAAACTCTACAACAAAAGACAGCATCGCCCTTTACTTCTCAGCCTTTGCTTTGCTGTTTATGCACCTGTATGATTACCTTGAACACCACTAAAAGAAACTGCAAAATAATGCTTGCTAAACACAGATTTATAAAATGATTATAAGGGGCTTTTGAAGAAAATTATTCATATTCCTTTCATTGTGTTCAAGGCTATTCTACACAGTTGAGTCACATGTGTGTTCAGGGATTGTGGTGGCAAACTGGGAAGATAGTCCAAAAAAATGTAGTCATTTTACATTTTCCGACTCATAGAGGCCATGGAGGATAGAGTAGCATTGCTACAAAGGGTGCCTAAGACCATAAATTTTTACAGAAGCAGACTGCTACATCTTTCTCCTGCAGAATGGCTGGTGGGTTTGAACCACCAACTTTTTGTTGGCAGCCAAGCGCTTAACCACTGCACCACCAGGGCACCTTCATTTTACAATAGAAAAAAATATATTAGTGGTGTTGATACTCTTATTCTTTAATTAATTTGACAAACATTTATTGAATACCTTCAGTGTGCCATCAGGAAACTTCACCTCTTTTTGAGTAGGAGGTTTTTACTTGGGTTTTACTTTGATTAATTTTGTGAAAAGAGGTAGCAACCCAAGGACTTTATAGTAGTTACAAAAAGGCAGGGCCAGTTACTCCTTATAACCTAGATATGGGGGGCGGGGGGTTTTGATTCATTCTCTGAATGCTTCCACCACGGGACAGTTCATAGCAACAGCACTAAGATTTTGAAAGGAAAAGAACAGGGCCATGAACAGAGTCCAAGAATCCTCTCGTGACACTTACAGCACGTATTTCGTGGTAGAAAATTAATAGATATCAACACAGTGAGTTTGGATGGCATTTTATCTATTCTTTGACTAGGTTTAGGAAATATAATTGACTTGAGCTCTGAAATATGAAATACAATTTTTGTACTAGCAATTTTCCCTGCAGCTTTGGCGTTTTCCTTTCCATTAAACTCCTTAGATCCTGTGAGGGGAGTAGAGCCCTGGTCCTGCTTTGTCATTTGGGGATGATTTATTTTAAAATTATACTATGGGTTTTTTGGTCATAATTCCACCAGGCTAATTTCAAACCGAGTTTGCTGACTCTAACCAGACATAAACGGTCCCCACTTCCAGTGTACAGAACAGGAAGGGGCATGGTAGGATGCCAGGAATAAGGCGATTGGGTGGATGGAAGAACACTTGGCAGTTGGGAGGAATTTGTTGATGTCAGCCTAAATCATAGGTTAGAGACTGGCTTGTGGGATGCATTTCTGCCAACTATGGTCCATTTTATAGCCAAAAATGGGAAAAATTACTTACATACTGCAGCTGGCTCTTTGGCATTGAGATCACTGATGGAATAATCAGAGGTAACTCTTCTAAGTTATCAGAAAAGATGGATTGTGGCATGGGGTGCTTGTTTTCCTGGGTTACTAACTCTACCTGCCTCATATACCGCACATGACATGAAAGCTTTAAGGGAGAAACTAAAAGGCAAAATACATCTTTAAAGTGTTAAAGAACAAAGATGTCACTCTGAAGATTTAAGGTGTGCTTGACCCAAGCTGTGGTATCTTCAGTAGCCTCGTATGCATTTGAGAGGTGGACAGTGAATAAGGAAGACCACAGAAAAATTGATGCATTTGAGTTGTAGTGTGGTGAAGAATATTGAATGTACCATGGACTGCTAGAAGAATGAACAAATCTGTGTTGAAGTATAGCCAGAATGCTCCTTAGAAGCAAGAATGGCCAGACGTTGTCTCTGGTACTTTGGTCATGTTGTCAGGAGGGATCAATCCCTGGAAAAGGATATCATACTTGGTAAAGTAGAGGGCCAGGAAAAAAGGGGAAGACCCTCAGTGAGATGGATTGACATAGTAGCTGGGAGGATGGACTCAAGTGTGGCAACGATTGTGAGGATGGCTCAGGACTGGGCCGTGTTTCGTTCTGTTATCCATAGGATCACTAGAAGCCGGAACCAACTCCACTGGCACCTAACAACAAAGGGGTGGGAAACTGTCGAGGGTTCCTTAGCACTGATTTGCTCATTGGTAATTAATGCTTGTGAATGCCCTTTCTGTCGTGCCATTTCAGGGGCCTGTGTTTATTAAGAGGTGGGGCTTTGAGAAGACTCTTTAGTTCTTTCCTATGTTCAAGGCCCTATGCATGTAGAAGTGGAGTAACTTCTACTAGAAGTGTCTGTAACTTCCTACTCGGGGAGTATGCGCATGATTCCTAGAAGCTTGCAGCTGAAACGCTAAACATCAGATTAACTTTACCTGCTCATTGGAAGTACACCTAAGACTAGACATATTTTTTCTTTTTGTTCATGCCTTGTGTGCATGCTCTTTAAAAATTAATAATAAATCATCCTAAAAATAAGATTTCTGAAAGAGGAAGTAAGTCGCCACTTACCCATGTGTACCACGTAGCTCACTGTATTCACTGATGAATTGTAAGTCCTTTGGGTTTTTCCATACTTATGTCTCATTGAATGCTCCTATCCCAGAACACCTCCCAGCTGTTGTTTGTCTCCGTGTCCTCCATCCCAATGCTTCTAGAGCTAAGGAAGAGCCTAAGGATCCTTCTCTTGGTGGTCCTACCTCCCTGCTTTGTAATTTGCTACCTGTGACCTCTACTTCAGGAACCTTGGCTCTGACTACCCTACTTACTCTGTCCTTCTCTTTGGATTATACATTCCTTTAAAGGAACTTTCTGTGTTCGTTGAAGGCAATAGTATTTTAATGCCTTGGGAGAACTCACTCTCCCCTTGTGCATGAAAGATACCCCGGTTAAAATACTCTGCTCTCCTCTGGACAGGAGGTAGACACATGATTCAAATAAAGCCACCAAGATTCTATCTCTGTTCTGAGAATTTCAGTTTTGAGCAGAGCCCTTCTGGGCTAGAAAACAGTTCGAGATGATTCGCCTCAAGGGAGTTCTCTGAAGAGAAAGCGTCAAATCCTTCTAGCCTTCATGTGCTGTCTGCTTCTCATACTTTATGAGGCCTGGTTGGGTAGCTTTACTTTAGGTTCTGTGAGCTTTCCCATATCTTTCTAATAAATACCTTTATTTTGACTAAACTTGTCAGAATTTGTTAGTGGTTGTTGAGAAAGTACCCTGACAACACAGACTCTATTTTTCAGTGCCAATCCATCAGCCATGTGATGGTCTGCAGCATTTCTAAAGCATAGGAAAGTTGTTGCTTAAGGCTCTGAAAGTTGTAGAATTCAAAGGGTCACAGATATGAAGTAGACTGAATAATATTATTCTCCCTTCTATCATGTCAGTTTTTCCCAGAGTTTTAAGAACTTTTGGATTTAAAACAGAAAGTTAGAGTAGAAATTAACTGGCAATTTATGACCATTATTTATTTATTTATTGAGATAAACTGTTTATTTTAGAATAGTGTAAGATTTACAGAATTACCGTGAAGCTAGTGCAGAGAATTCCTGTATAGCTTCCACTCGATTTCCCCTATCACTAGCATCTTACAGTAGTATGGTATATTTGTCAAAATTAATGAATCAGTATTGATACATTATTATAAACTAAAGTCCATACTTCATTCTGATTTCCTCAGTTTTTGCCAAGTGACCTTTTTCTGTTCTAGGATCTTATCTAGGGTGTTTAACTACATTTGGAAGTCATGTTTCCTTAGGTTGTGACAGTTTCTCAGACTTTTCCTTGTTTTTGATGGCCTTGACAATTTTGAGGATAACTGGTCAGATATTTTTTAGAATGATCCTCAATTGACATTTGTCTATTATATTCCTTATAAAAAGCCTGGAATAATGTGTTTTGGGGAGGAAAATCCTAGAGGTAAGGTACCATTCTTATCACATCGTATCAAGGATACATCAATTTCACTTGTCACTCTAGTTGGTAATGTTGGTCATCTGGTTAAGATAGTGTTTATCATATTTCTCCACTGTAAAACTATTCTTTTTTCTCTCCCTTTATGTGCTATAAGGAGCCTTTGTACACAGTGGTTAAAGCGCTTGGCTGCTAACCAAAAGCTCGGCAGTTTGAACTCACCAGCCTCTGCAGTAGAAACATGTGGCAGTCGACTTCCTTAAAGATTTACAGCCTTGGAAACCCTGTGGGGGCAGTTCTACTCTCACCTTTAGGGTCACTATGAGTCAGAATTGACTCAAGAGCAGTGGGTTTGGTTTGGTTTTTATTTTACATACTGTGTTCTCTGGAAGAAAGTCATTATGTGCAGCTCACACTTAAATAGCCTTAGGACAGAGTCTCTACATTGTTATTTTCAGTTCTTGTGCATGGGAGATTATCTGTCGTCTTCCATGTATTTGTTTATTCAATCATTTATTTAGATCAATATGGACTCAGAGGTGTTTATTCTAAACTTTGGGTTACAATTCAGTACTGCTTTATATTATTGCTCAACGTTTTCCAGTTTTGACCAATGGGTACTCTTTGAGTTGGTTTCTGTATCCCTTTGACAAAGCCCCATCCCTGTGGGTTTTTTTTTGTTTATTTGTTTGCTTTATATGTTGTTGTTTTTTGTTTTTGAGCACGTTCATGCTTTCTGCTACTAAAGATGTCTCAGACTTATCTTGTCTCTTTCCTGCCCTGATGCTAGAATCAGCTGTTTTTCTAAGAATCCCTGATTCTTTTTATTGAACAATGGTCTTAGAAACCAAGATCTAGCACTGGGTAAGCTCATTAATACTGATTTGGCTTAGGCCTTCTCAGCTGACAGAGCAAGGAGATATATCTGTGTACACGTTTCTTTAAATATTTCTATACATAATCTTTTGTGTCTATATTAAGTTGAACGTGAGTTCATACTTATCTCTCCCCTAATCTACTGCCATACGGATTCTAGCCTTGTCCACTTGCTTTTCTATATGGTCCCACTCCAACAGTGAGAAGCATCGTTCCCACCATCTGCCATCCATTTACCTAATTGTTCAATTCCAGTATACATGTATAGTGGTTTCAGAGTTATTCACCTGTAATCCTGTAGGAAACTACTTTATCAACTAGAGTACAGTGCGTATGTACAATTCCTTTTGTCTTTAGTCTAACAGACTCCATTCACTTCCAAAGTTACTTAGGTTAGCACCTTATTCCCCTTCTCCCTGCAATGATGTTTCATATAATTATCTCTTTTAAATTATGGATTGTATTTATCCAAGGGATAAATAACTAGCTAAAACTGTTAAATAGTACTAAAAGGCTTACACTCCCCTCTTCCCACCCCCACTCTATCCTGGCCTATTATAAGAGCAACGACTTTCAACTCTTGTAGCTGTTTGCATACACATCTCTAAATAATCTGCTTCAAGGCTATCTCTTGAGAAATTAATTTTAAACATTACCTATTGTTGTTGTTGTTATGTGCTGTCAAGTCAGACCTGACTCATAGTGACCCCTCTTTGGGTGTCTGAGGCAGTATCACTACGAAAGTAGATTGCCCAACCTTCCTTTCAAGGAGTGGCTGGTGGATTTGCACTGCCAGCCTTCTGGTTAGCAGTCAAGTGCCTTAGGCACTACTATTATTGTATGTCTTTTATACCTCCTTCCCCTAACCCATATCTTCAAATATAGTTATTTCACAAATTTTAGTTAGAGAAATATTCAATGTTTATATTATTTATTTTCTCATTAATATTTGAAAATCCTGGAATTAATAATTACTTTATTCTTTGTAGCTGTAGTTGTCTTCTACCCTCCAACATTTGTTTTTTCCCATGTAACTAAACTTACTAGACAGTCTGAAGTTCCTTTTCAGACCTCACCCCACCTCCTAGGGCCCTCTGTCTTTTTGGTCTACTTTATTGAAAATAAGTATGTGGAGCCAGGAATAAGACTGCTAGTATCTGGGAATGCAAGTGGAAGGAGACTGAGGTCTGGATGTTTTGAATGTAGGCTTTCACTTAACCTCCCTTTTATTAGGTTGGTGCCACATCCACTTTACACGGTGCACAGGTATCTGAGGCCAAAGCCTTTGTGATTCACTTTCTGTAAGACTTCGACTCCTCTTTGCTAGTATTTGGAAAATGTGGGGTGCAGTCACCTGTGTAGGTAGGGACTTGGGGGAGTCTGCATAAGTTCTCATACATACTTTCAAGCAAACTGCCCGCTTTCAACTCTGTTCCTTACCTCTGCTTCTATGCTACCTGGTATCTTTAATTCTTGTCCCTTGTTTAGATTGTATGCAATAATGCAGCTTGTTTCTCTTAGGAATCCCCTTTGCAGACACATGGCTTGTTACTCTTGCTTTACTTTGCCAATAAGTCAATAAGAATTCCTGTATCTGTTTTGCATCTTCACTTAGTATAGTTTGATGTTACAGATGTCTTTAAAGTTCACCAATGATGGAGTTTGTATTTGTGTTTCTTGTGCTACTGGCTGTTTATGGGGTGCTTTTAGAGAGAAAACGTGACCAAACCGAACTTAAACCATAAGTCACATGGCCAGTCTATGACCTCAAAGACCCACACTAGACTCACACTTGTTATCTCTTTGGAGAAGGCACTCCTGAGTCCTCTCAGCAAGGTAAGTTACTTTGTCCTTGGCCTCTACTGCATTCTACTGTAGCTCTGTAGGGGCACATACCATACTCTGTTATAATACATCTGGTCATTTTCTCCACTAATCTATGAGCCTGTCTAGGGCAGGGACCAAATCTAACTAATGTGTGAACACCATGATCCCCTCACTGGCTTGCTTCTGGTAGTTCTGCTCACTCTAGTTTATTGAATCAAGAATGGCGCTGTGTTTGTTGCATTAACTTTGAGGTGGGCACTAACATCTCTGAGATCCATTATAATTGTTCAGGCACCATTTGACAAGTTAAGGGGCAATGTTGGGGTGAACTAGAATCCTAGGTTTTAACCCATTTTTTTGCCCCAAAACAATGCTACCTCTAGAAAGTATTCTTACATGACCTGGAAAAGTACTGTAGGAACTTGAGGGTACTGTAATTTATTTGGGAGGTTCCCAAAAGGACTTGACACGATAGATACATCTTTCTTACTTTAATTTCAGTTCTGCACAGATTTGCTGTGAATTTTCTGTGATTTGGCCTTTAGAAATAATCACTTGAGCATGGAATTAACGTAAGAGTACAAGTAGGGTTAGGATAAGAAGGCCGCGTGAGGTAACAAGAATATGGGAGAGTTTGATCTGAATTTGAATCTTAGTTCTTCCTCTTACTAACTGTGTTATGTTGGGCAAGTGACTTACTTTATCTGAACCTCAGATTCTCAATATCAAGAATGGAATAACAATACACATATTAATGGATTGTATGATAATTAAACACTTACCATTATGCCCGGCATGTGGTAAGCTTTCAATAAATGTTATTTGTTATTATCTATCATGACAATTAATATAATGCTAAGCAAATATTTGATGAGTGTCTGAAATAACTCGAAGGAGTTCAGTGAAGAATTTTGAGATAGGGGTTGGCTACTGGGCATAGAAATTTAGCAATCTAGGGAAGCGGTGGTACTTTCTTTGCAGAGCCCTATTAAATGGAAAGATTGTGTTCTAGCAGCCAAGGAAAAGAGCAGCTATACGAATCATTTCTTATGATCTAAAGTCCATTAGCTACTCCATTTAGCTGTTAATGTTGTGAGGCCATCGGTGTAAATAAATGTGTTATTTTGGTAATGGACTTGTTTTCTTAACAATTATAATACATTGTTCTCACCAATTGCTATACTTTAACTCTGGCATTCTGCTAATTAGTCAGCAGATCTGCTTTCAGCATTGTTTCATAGCCCATCCTCTCACCACATTTTTTGGTTTTTATACTAAAGCTCGTATTTAGTTGACATCAAGGAACAAAATTTAGACTAGTATTTCTAATTTTATTGTATACCTTGCAGCTGGTGTAGTGGATAAGGCACTTGACTGTTAATCGGAAGGTCAGTGGTTAAAACCTACTAGGTGCTCTGAGGAAGGAAGCGTAAAGATGTACAGACTTGGAAACCCAATGGGGTCACTGTGAGTCAGAAACGACTCCATGGCAGTGATTTTTTGTTTGTTTTTTTGCAGCCTGGTGGCACAATAAACTCACGACCATTGAGTCGATTCCAACTCATAGTGACCCCCACTGGGTTTCTGAGGTGCTAAATCTTTATGGAAGTTTATTGCCCAGTGTTCCTTCCACAGAGTGGCTGGTGGATTTGAACCGCCAACATTCTGGTTAGCAGTCAAATGCCTTAGGCACTCTGCCACCAGAGCTCCTTAGAGTACTTAACTGCTAACCAAGAGATTGGCTGTTCAAACACACCAGTGGCTCTGCAGGAGAAAAGATGTGAAGGACTTGCTCCAGTAAAGATTCCAACCTTGAGGAAATCCTCTGGGGTAGTTTCACTCTGTCCTGCAGGGTCCCTCAAGGAGCTCTTGTGGCAAAGTGGGTAAGGCACCTGGTTGCTAACCAGAATGCTGGCAGTTCAAACCCACCAGCTGCTCCGCAGGAAGAAGATGAGCCAATGTGCTGCTGTAAAGATTTACAGCCTTGGAAACCCCACGGTGGTCACTATGACTTGGACTTGAGTCTGACTCAATGGCAGTGGGTTTGGTTTATTTGGTTTATAGGGCCGCTATGAGTCAGAATAGACACCACACAACAACTGTTTTAGAAAACACTTACACACACATCGTTTGAACCTCTCTCCCAAGACCTATGAGTTAAGTGTTATCATTAAGTCCATTTTACAAATGAAGCAATTGGAACTCAGAGAATTTATACAAACGCATAGCTCCTCATGGCTGCAGGTGGAGTTTGAACCCAGGCAATTTTATTTAAACCCTCTGCTCTTTGGACTTTACCAATGTGTTTCTCACTTCTCTTTTTTCTTACCATGAGCACAGTGTTTAGACCCAGTTTATGTACTGGATTTGGAGTGAGATTGTTTTGAGTGAGCTTGAGCGGTCTATCACTGACAGGGTACCAATGATGACTGAATTTTGACTAAATCCCTGGCTGAGGAAAACAGCATATTGCCAAATCTGGAAAGAGCATTTTTATTACTCAGTTTCCAGAATCTACTGCCTTTCAATATCTGTCACTGTCCCGCTGAAGGGGAAGAGTGGAGTATTGATATGCCCATTGCTGTTTTGTGCTTTTAAGCCATTTTGTGTGGTTAGATCAACTTTTAGTTGTTCATTAATTCCACAAATATGTATTGAGAACCTGTTATAAGCCCCAATTTCAGACATCGGTTTTTGAGGTAGGAGCTAATGTCGTCAGCATAAGAGAGATGAAGGAGAAAACTGTTGGCTCTTGAGCTAGAGAGACTTCTCTTTTCCAGGACATTACACTGTAGCTAGTTTTGTTTTAAAAGTACACTTTCCCCACCTTCAAGTTAAACTTTCAACATTCCCCTTCATTCTCAAAAAGATTTCCTTAGAAATTTGAAAGATGTTGCCTCAAAATATTATAGCACATCTGATATTGCTGGCTCTGTATAATCTTAGTTTATCATCACAGTCATTCATAATTCAAGTTATAACAGTTTGCTTAGATGCAGAAGTACCTTGGGAGAGAAAGTGGATACACAGGGAAGGGACATTTAAGGGACAACTTTGATTTGGGATTTCTTCCCTGTTGTTTTTAGAATGCAATTTAAATAGGTTTGTGTGTATTATGTTGTATTTCCAGAAACGGAGAATGTTCCTATTCCTTTCCCTCAGGCCAAGAGTAGCAGTGATTTAAAAAAAAAAAAAAAACTAAAATCTTTTAAAATTTTTATTTATTTATTTTAATTTCAGAGACCTGTGTTATTCTTGTGTGACAACAAGGAGTCCATAACTTTAACTTTTTGGCCATCTAATTAGAAAGATACTTTCTAGAGATGATCAGCATTGGAATTGGTCCAGAGCCCATATTTATAAAACAGTAACTATGACAACTCATTCTTCCTAACTAGGGTCAACCCCAATACTGTCCCAACTATCTGTTTTGCAAGATGACATAAGTGGAGGGTTTGGAAAAAAAAAAAATAAAACAACTTTGGATGATAAAGTATTTTTTGCAGACGGAACCTATAAAGCTGTTTGTTCAGCAGCATGTGATTCAGACGGTGGGAGTTCATCAGACAGCAAGGATTAACCCCTTAATTTGTTTCTCTTTCTCCTTTTAGAAGGGGATAGGCTGCAGTGAATTCCATGTACTTGGGCTGAGCTGCCAAACATGATTGGAAACCATTTGTCTGACTAGTGACCAAAACATGAGACAGGGACAGTATATGGTTTTCCTGCTGCTCGTGACCCTAGTAAGGTTTTATTTTAAAACAATAAAAGTATATTACAGCTTTCACTTCAATATGTTCCTTAGCCTGAAAGGCTTTTAAATATTTTATGCTTTTTCTGGTAGACTAGTATGTTTCTTATCTGTAACAATGTTAAGCAAATTCCTTATAGTTAATTCTACCTCTAATGCAGAAACTCCTCTCAAGCGAATACTTAAGCAGGTCATAATATATTAGAAGAGCCAATTTCTCTAGCATAAGTGCATACTTAATAGGTTTTGATTAGACTACTGTGGTATACCAAAAAAAAAAAGCCCAAACTCACTGCCATGGAGTAGATTCCGATTCATAGCGACCCCTACCGGGGTTTCTGAGATGGTACATTTTTACAGAAGTAGATTGCCCTATCTTCCTTCCGCACAGTGGCTGGTGGCTCTGAACCACCAACTTTCTGATTGGCAGTCAAATGCCTTAGGCAATATGCCACCAGTGCTCCTTACTGTGGTAGGCAGAAGTGTCAAAACATCCAAGGCAATGTCAGAATAATCCACCAGGGTTTGATTAGGTAGCATATTCCATAAGATTAGCAGATCTCCCAAACTGAAGTACTAACCAACCAGTTAAACCAGTTGCTGTCAAGTCAGCTCTGACTCATGGTGACCTTGTGTGTGTCAGAGTAGAATTGTGCTCCATAGTTTA
>NW_006921608.1:16670346-16671735 GCF_000298275.1 Orycteropus afer afer | reverse complement strand
TGCAAGCTTTTAAGATCCCAGTTGCTACTCACCAAAGTAGGAGGTGGAACAATGTTTTGTGTAGTATGTTATGCCAATTGAGTTTGATGTCCCCTGTGACTCTGGTCCTGAGCCCACAGGTTCAACTGCCTGGTCCCTCTGGGTAGGTGGCTGTGACCAAGAAGTGACTACAACCTTGTCTCTTGTCAGCTCTACTATACACCTGGGAATTCAGATCATACAAATACACTTCTAGGACCATTGTCTGCCAACCCTATACATGGTCTTGGGTATACTCCCTGCTTCATAGACATACTTAATAGTTCAGCCTGTCCACCCATCTATCCCCCTGTATTTTTGCCTTCACTGACAATGCAATATTGTATGTGCAAAAGGGTTCATCTTTGTTTGTACCTCTCTATGTCTTCCTCTTCCTCAGTGCCACCATGTTGATCACTCACATTTGGTACATTACCCTTCTCTTCATCCAAATCAATACTTATCTCCACCTATCTAACAGTGTTCCCTACTCTCCCCTCCCACCCCTGGTAACCAACAAAGAAAGTTTCCTTCCATATATACACCTCTTGTTGACTTTTACAATAACTGACTAATACAAATAGTCCTTCAGTGAATGACTTACTTCACTTAGCACAATGTCCTCCAAGTTCATCCATTTTATGCAGTGTTTGCAGATTCTAGGCTACTCTTTATGGTTGCATAGTATTCCATTGTGTGTATGTACCAAAGTTTGGTTATCCATTCCTCAGTTGATGGACACCTATGTTGTTTCCATCTTTTGGCTATTGTAAATAGTGCTGTGACGAACATGGGTGTGCTTATGTCTGTGTTTGTCATGGCTCTCACTTCTTTAGGATATATACCTAGTAATGGAATAGCTGGGTCAAATGGTATTTCTAATTCCAACTTTTTAAGGAATTGTCGTACTCCTTTCCACAGTGGTTGTACCATTTTACAGTCCCACCAGCAGTGTATGACAGTCCCAATCTCTCCACATTCTCATTTGTTATTTTCTGTCTTGTTGAACTTTGCTACTAGTGCTGGCCTTACATATTGTCTATCATAAAAAATGTTCCATGTGCACTGGAAAAGAATGTATATTGTGCTGTTGTTGGGTGAAGTGCTCTGTAGATGTCTATAAGGTCAAGTTGGTGAATTGTATTGTTTAGCTCTTCTGCATCTTTGTTGAGTTTCTTTCCAATTGTTCTATCTATCATTGAAAGGGGTATATTAAAGTCTACCACTGACTGTGGAGTCATCTATTTGACTTTTCAATTCTTTTAAAGTCTGATTGATGTATTTTGGGTCTCTTTCATTGTCTCCATAGGTGTTTATTATGGTTATATCTACATGTTCAATTGATCCTTTAATCATTATATAATGTCCTTC
>NW_006921608.1:16660584-16667819 GCF_000298275.1 Orycteropus afer afer | reverse complement strand
TTTCTGTGTTTTCCTTGGTCTGTCTCTCAATCCTTTGAAGATACCTAAATATAATTCTTTTGAATTCCTTATCAAGGAGTTCCAATGCTGTATCTTCCTCAGGGATGTGTTCTGGGTCTGTATCCTGCTCCCTTGTTTCTACCACTTTATCTTGCTTCTTTGTGTGGATTGTGATGGTCTGTTGTCTCCAAGACATTGTGGCATTATTGTATTTAGATCTCTGTTAACTATGTGTGAAGAGCAGCCAAGGGTGAGTCAGGCTTTTTCTTGGTGGTTGTTTATTGTAGGCCCATTGGTGGAGAAGGAAGTGGTGGCTCTCACTCAGTAAGTGAAACTGCAGAAAGTGTGGGTGTAGTTGTGTCATATGGGGACTGTTGCTGTCTTCCACTCAGTTAGACAAAAATAACAATTGAATAATCATCAATAAAGTAAAAGCAAATGGACAAAAATACACCATGTAATCACACAGGAACAGTCATCAAAAAAAAAGGAAAAAGAAGAAAAAGAAAAAGCCCTGCAATATCTGGGGAGAGGTCAATAATAATAAAAATAATAAAAGGGTAGAGAAGGAGAGGAATGAAGAAAAAAATTGGAAAAATGCAAAAGGAAAAACAAGGAACAGAGTTAACCATGAGAAGGAAAACAAAAATTGCAACCAGGAACAGGGAAAAGAAAAAAAGCTGAAAACTAGAACCTGGGAGGGGAAGAATAAAGAATAATAGTAAAGAGGATAAAAGTAATAATAATAGTAGTAGTTTTAAAACAGACAAAAACAAACAGACTAAAAAACAAAAAAGAAAAAAAAATCAGGGCAGGTGGGGCAGGGACCTGGGTTCCATTCAAGTATATAGACTGGGATGGAATTCCTGCTGGCCCAGAAAGTGGGTGTGACTGAGGGATGGCTGCACCTTTGTTCACCAAGTGGGTATGGGGTATAAGAGTAATAAGGGGAATGTCGCACCTTTCCCATCCTCCGGGTCCGGAATGTCCTTGGGGTTTCCTGCAAAAGGATCCTGTTCTTAAGTCCCTGGAATCTGGGAGAATGCTGTCGCTTTAAGTATCCAAAATGGTCAATCCTCTTGTAAACATTCAAAATGGCTGCGCCCTCTGGACAGACAAAAGTCCACAGCTCAGCCTGCCTTCCTCTTCATTGCTTCCCCTTTTATTCCTCAGCCACCAGAGCAGTCCTCCGTGCTGTCCCTGGCTATTGTTGTTGTTGTTGTTATGTGCCGTCGAGTCGGCCCCGACTCATAGCGACCCCTCCTTGGGTTTCCGAGGCAGTATCACTACGGAAGTAGGATTGCCCAACCTTCCTTCCGAGGAGTGGCTGGTGGGTTTGAACCACCAGCCGTCTGGTTAGCAGGCAAGTGTCTTAGCCACTATGCTACCAGAGCTCCCTAGCAGGGCCAATTTTTAGGTTAATTCTTAGGTCCTATCACCACTCAGGAATATCCAAGCTGTCTGTGCCGACAGGATCGCCACCAGACTGCAGCTCTGTATGTCTCCTTTTTTGGTGTTTTGATGCAAATTTTTCTGCTAGTTGGAGTTTAGTCCACTTCTAATATCCTTCCCTTCAAGGCTCAGGGGTCCAGGGTTATCTTCTGTATCTGTGTTAATTGGTTCCCCTTTTCTTTGTTGAAGAGGGTCTGTGCAGTCTTTCTGCCTATTCTGCCATCTTACCGAAACTCCTCCATAGGGGTTTCAGTGGCTAATTTTTTGGAAGTAGGTCTCCAGGCCTTTCTTCCAAGGTGCCTCTGGATGGACTCAAACCTCTAATCTTTCTATTAGCAGCTAAGCTTGTAAACCATTTGTACCACCCAAGGACTTCCAAGTGTGGCTAGAATGTGCAGCTGAGACCACTGCTTAACATCGACCCCTCTCCTAAGTTTGATTCCATATGTCTCAGTGGGAATAAATCCTCTATAGGGACCAGGGAGTTGGAAGAGCTACCTCTACCAGAACATCCCCATGTTTCTTTGGCCCAGCGGTAAGTGGTAGGTAATGGGCTCAACTATATTTCCATGAACCCTTACCACTGGATATTGAAACTATTTTGGCTGGGGCTTACTACTTCTTAGTCATGATCACACCAGGCCTCTTAATGGCAAAGGACACACTTAACTAGCTTGTCTTTTTGCTGTTATCTTCCCTTGTCTTTTGTACCATCATCTCTTGATTTTTTTTTTTTTTTGGTACACCTACCCTTTTTGGGAGCTCTGGTGGCATAGTGCCTAAGGCATTTGACTGCTAACCAGAAGGCTGATGGTTCAAACCCATCAGCCACTCCTCAGAAGGAAGGTTGGGCAATCTACTTCTGTAGTGATACTGCCTCGGAAACCCAAGGAGGGGTCACTATGAGTCGGATCCAACTCAACGGCAATGGGTTGGGTTGTTTTGTACCCTTTTCAAATCAGAATTCTAACCTGAAGGGTAAAAGTAATGCATTAACCTGAAGTTGTGAAGATCATTATGCAAAGAAGTATAAAGAATCAATGGAAAAATGAAACTAAATCTCAGAGATTAGACAGTTAAACTCATGGTCTAGGTATTCAATGAGTGGCCCTTACTAATAAGCTCATCCCCCACCTGTTCATGAAACATCTCCTTTCCTTCCCTACACTGGCATAGCTCTTCCATCAGAATCGCTTTGACTAGGTCCTAGAATCTGGCCAATGGGAACAATTCAGTCCCCTTCTTTAATTTCTTTTTCTCTTATTTCCATGACTCCAGTCTCTATCTTCTTATTTTATGCATTGTTCCCAGTAATATACTCTTGTTTACCCATCCTTCCACCACCTACTCGTCCGTCCATTCATCATCCTTCATTGAGTATCCACTATGTGCATGTGAGGCTTATTCTCAAAACATCATTTCTGTGGCCAACCTAGGAAAATAATGAAAAATGAGGTGCTGGAGATTTTTTGAGAAACCTTGTAGAACAGCATCAGAATCATTCTCCTGAGGGGCAGGAATGCCAGAATGTGTATCCATTGATTTCTATCCCTGATCTTTGGTGAGCTAGCCTGGGAGCATTACATTCCCAGCATTTTCAGGAGGGCTTTTTGCAAGATCTGAAAAACTAACTCATTGCCATTGAGTCAGATCCAACTTACAGCAACCCCTCCTTGGGTTTCCAAGGTGGTATCTCTATGGAAGTAGGTTTTCCAATCTTCCTTCTGAGGAATGGCTGATGGGCTTGAACTGCCAGCCTTCTGGTTAGCAGTCAAATGCTCCAGGAACAACTCCACCAGAGCTCCCTTAAATGTAATTTCAGCCACCCCCTCAGGGAATCAAACCCCAGTCTTCAGTGTGACAGGCTGGGATACTTATCACTATACTAAGGAGGACAGCGGTTTACAAGATCTAGTGCTGGAGAAAGCCCTCAGGCAGAAAAGCAGAGGGCAAGGAGAAGAACAGGTTCTGTTCATCAAGGCTGCAAGTGAACTCAGAGGTGGACCCAGAGGCTGAAGGATGGGGCATCTATAGCATCTGCTTCAACTTCTATCCCAGTTGCCTTAAATGGAAATGCATGAGAATTTGCCATTTTCCAGTAAATGTTTACCCGAGTGTGCATTTATTGTGTTTCATGTGCAGACACACAGCACTATGTTTAGAATTTGATTTACTCATTTCCTGAATATATATATACATACACACACACACACATATATGTATACGTACATACACACACACACACATATACGTATATATATATATGTATATACACACACATATATACACACACATATATATATACATATACACACACATATACATAAATACATATATATGTTGTTGTTATGTGCCGTCAAGTTGGACCCGACTCATAGCGACCCCTCCTTGGGTTTCAGAGGCGGTATCACTTTGGAAGTAGATTGTCCCATCTTCCTTCTGAGGAGAGGCTGGTGGGTTTGAACTGCCAGCCTCTGGTTAGCAGTCAAGTGCCTTAGGCACTATGCTACCAGAGCTTTTATATATATATCCTTTTCTCTACAACTTCCTTTCAGTAGATTTATGCAGAGAAGAAAAATAGTGTAACTGAAAGCACCACTGCAAATTTCCCTGTACTGATATTAATCATACCCATTTGATTTATTATCTATCATATAAAAAGGTATTTTGCAACTCTTGTGCAATGATTTATTTTTTAGAAAACTAGGAATGATTACATCTATGTAGCATAACTCTTCCAATGGCTAATGCAGCTTGCTTTGTCACCCATTCACTCACTAATTATGGTGTATTAGTAAGCAGACACTGTACAATGAAAGTTGGGAGAGAAATATTTGATTTAACCCATCTTTCAAAAAAGAAAGCATGGATATAAAACCAGACTAGATACCATGATTGATTATTGAGTGCTTGGCTTGTTGGACTTAATTTATCAGGTACTATTGAATTGAATTAAGGAGCTCTGGTGGTGTAGTGGATAAGGGATTTGGCTGCTAACAAGAAGGTCAGCACTTCAAACCCACCAGCTGCTCCCCTGAAGGAAGATGGGGTGATCTACTTCCAAAAAGATTTACAGCCTTGGAAACCCAATAAGGGTGACTATGAGTCAGAATTGATTTCATGGCAGTGAGCTTTTTTTTTTTTTTTTCTTTTTCTTTTTTTCCTGTATTGAATTGATGAGGATTTCTGGTGGTGCAATGGTTAAGTGCTTGGCTGCTAACAGAAAGGTTGCCAGTTCAAAACCACCCCACAGCTCCACAGGAGAATGACCTGGTGATATGTTCCGTAAAGATTACAGCCTAGAAAACACTATGGGCGGCTTTTCCCTGTCATTTGGTATTGCTGGAGTCAAAATCAACTGAATTGCACCTAACAACAACAACACTGAAATGATTAAAAAATAGACAGTTTTGTGACTATTAATATTTTTAAGTGTCAAAGTTTGAATGCTATCTGCTTTGGGTCCATTAAAAACATTTCCATGAACCCTTTATATTTGAATTAACCTTGTGTTTTTCCTTAACTCAGCTAACTCATTTTTTTTTATTGTGATTTGAGTGAAAGTTTACAGAGCAAATTCACTTTTCATACAACAGTTCACATACATTTTGTTTGATGACGTTGACCACAATTCACCACAATAAAACAGCTCCCCTCCCACTTCCTTCCCATAGTTACCTCTTCCCTGTGTCCATCCCTCCATGCACCCCTGTCCCCTGAGCTGTCTCCCTGTGCATAAACAGCCCTTCTTTCTCCCATGATTGTTCTCTTCAAGGAGTGTATGTGCCTCAGGTAAATGTTCAGCTCCTATGCCTGTCTTTTGCTTGGCTGGAAGCCACAGGTGTGGGTTCAATTCCAGACCTGAAGGGCAGCAAGGTGCCATAGTCTCAGTGGTTCCACCAGGCTCTCTAGCAGACCAGCAAACCTGGTCCCCTTTTTGTTTTTTCCAAATGATTTTGAGTTTTGTTCCACATTGTTCTCCCTCTCTATCCAGGATAAATCCCCCTGTGAGTGGTTGACAGTGGTAGCCAGGCACCATCTAGTTCTTCTGGTCTCATAGTTGTGTAGGCTGCGGATAGTGTGGTGTACCAGTTGCAAGGACTAATTGTTTCCATGAATCTTTGGTTTTCTTCATTCTTCTTTGCTCTGGTCGAGGAGAGACCCATCGTTGCATCTAGACAGCTGCTTGCAAGCTTTTAAGATCCCAGTTGCTACTCACCAAAGTAGGAGGTGGAACAATGTTTTGTGTAGTATGTTATGCCAATTGAGCTTGATGGCCCCTGTGACTGTGGTCCTGAGCCCACAGGTTCAACTGCCTGATCCCTCTGGGTAGGTAGCTGTGACCAAGAAGTGACTACAACCTCTTGTCAGCTCTACTATGCACCTGGGAATTCAGATCATACAAATACACTTCTAGAACCATTGTCTGCCAACCCTATACATAGTGTTGGGTACACTCCCTGCTTCATAGACATACCTAATAGTTCAGCCTGTCCACCTATCTATCCCCCCATATACCCATGTTTGCCTTCACTGACAATGCAGTACTGTAAGTGCAAAAGGGTTCATCTTTGTTTGTACCTCCCATGTACCTCTATATGTCCTCCTCTTCCTCGATGCCACCATGTTGATCACTCACATTTTGTACATTGCCCTTCTCTTCACCCAAATCAATACTTATCTCTACCTAACAATGTTCCCTCCCCTCTCTTTCCACCCCTGGTAACCAACAAAGAAAATTTCCTGGACTTCCAGTAAGATGGAGGAAAGGCAGACAAGCGACACAGACCCTCTTCAACAAAGAAAAGAAAAACCAATTGACAGAGATATAGAAGATAATCCTGGAACCCTGATCTTTGAAAGGAACTATACAGAAGTGGATTAGGCACTAACTAGTGGAAAAACCTGAATGAAAAAAGTGAGTACAGAGATGGTCGGAGCTGTGGACTGTCAGCTACTGTGACGACACCAACAGCCTGAATTTTTCCAAGTGGTGCTGGAACCTGAGAATTGACCTAAAGATCAGTCCCAGTCACCAAGGGCTCCACGGAAAACTGCTCTGGTGGTCTATGAGTAGGAAGGGAAACAGCAAGGAGGGAGACAACCTGAGCTGTGGACTTTCTGCTGTCCAGAGGGCACAGCCATTTTGATTGTTTACATGTAGCAGCCATTTTGGATATTTAAATTGACCGAGGGAGCAGCTATTTTGAATATTTACAAGTGGTGACCATTTTGGATTTTAAAGTGATAGCATTCTTATTTGTATTCCAGGGACCTAAGAGCAGGCTCTGTTTGCCAGGGTCGGCAAGAACATACAAGAGACTGACAAAGGAAAGGAGACAGGTGGTGAGTGTATAAGTGCTGTCAACTAGTGAATAGGGGAGCACAGCACAGTACCCTGCCTGTATAGACAACATACAAAGAAAACAAAAATTGTGGGCAAGTCACTCCAACATATAACCACCAATTAAATATAAACACAAAAACGTCACAACGCCTTTGAGACAACAGAGCATCACAGTCCACACAAAGAAGCAAGATAAAGCAGGAGAAACAAGGGAGCAGGATACAGACCCAGAACACATCCCTGAGGAAGAGGCAGCATTGGAACTCCTTGATAAGGAATTCAAAAGAATTATATTTAGGTATCCTCAAAGAATTGAGACATAGACCAAGGAAAACACAGACAAAATCCTAGAAGAATTTTGGAAGAAAATACAAGAACAAAATGACAAAATAAATGAAAAATTAGAAATGATTCTAAATCTACAGATAGAAATCCA
>NW_006921608.1:16653180-16659504 GCF_000298275.1 Orycteropus afer afer | reverse complement strand
AGAAATGACAAGCCTTCACATCAAAATAAAAAAGAGGACCAGCATAAATATTCAGCAAATACTAAAACAATAGCAATGAAGGAAGTGATATCATGATTCATAAACAAAACGAGCTCAGCATAGAAAATTATATGGAACAAAGAAATCGACACCACAAAAAAGCACATAACAAAAATGACAGCAACAAATTCTTATTTGCCAACAGTTACATATCTGGCAAGAGACTTATCTCTAAGATTTATGGAAAACTCCAACCCCTCAACACCAAAGGAATTAACAATCCAATTGAAAAAAAGGCAGAGACATGAATAGACACTTCACCAAGGAGGATATTCAGGTGGTCAGCTAATACATGACGAGATGCTTACAATCTTTGGCTATCAGAAGGATGCAAATCAAAACAACAATGAGATATACTGCCTCATCCCAGCACTGATGGCATGGTTCAGTGGGACAGAAAATAGCAAATGCTGGTGGGGATATGGAGAGATTGGGACTCTCGTACACTGCTTGTGTGACTGTGCAGTGACACAACCACTGTGGAAAGCAATATGGTGATTCCTTAGAAAGTTGGAATTGGAGATACCATTTGACCCAGCAATCCCATTACTGGGTATATATCCTAAAGAGGTAAGAACCAGATAGGAACAAATAACATGCATGCTCATGTTCATCACAGCACTATCTACAATAGCAAAAAGATGGAAACAACTGACGTGCCTGTCAGCAGAATAGTGGATGACCAAACTATGGTACATACACATACTGGAATGCTATGCAGCACTAAAGAATAATGGAGAGTCTGCAAAGCACCACATAATATGGATGAAGTTGGAGGACATTATGCTGAGTGAAATAAGTCAATCACAGGACAAATATAGTATTAGTTCATTGTTGTGGAGGGTGAAGGAAAGGTTTATATATCAAGGGAAACTTTCTTTGTTGGTTGCCAGGGGTGGAAGGGAAGTGAGGGAACACTGCAAAAAAAAAAAAAAAAAAGCAGAAAAAAATGCATTGACCATGTCACTTTAGTTTTGTGTATTTCACTGTACATAAATTATATTTCAATAAAATGCATTTTAGAAAAAAGAAGAAAATTTCCTTCCATAGATAAACCTTTCCTTGACTTTTACAATAACAAACTAATACAATATTTGTCCTTCTGTGATTAACTTATTTCACTCAGTATAATGTCCTCCAAGTTCATCCATGTTATGCAGTATTTTGCAGATTCTAGGCTACTCTTTATGGTTGCATAGTATTCCATTGTGTGTATGTACCAAAGTTTGGTTATCCATTCCTCAGTTGATGGACACCTAGGTTGTTTCCATCTTTTGGCTATTGTAAATAGTGCTGTGATGAACATGGGTGTGCATATGTCTATTCTTGTCATGGCTCTCAATTCTTCAAGATATATACCTAGTAATGGAATAGCTGGGTCAAATGGTATTTCTAATTCCAACTTCTTAAGGAATCGCCATACTGCTTTCCACAGTGGTTGTACCATTTTACAGTCCCACCAGCAGGGTATGAGAGTCCCAATCTCTCCACATCCTCACCAGCATTTGTTATTTTCTATCTTGTTGATCTTTGCTATTAGTGCTGGAGCAAGATGGTATCTCATTGCTAACAATCTCTTTACGTAAGTTTACTCTCACAGGACTGAAAACAAAAGTAACGAAGTGATTAATATATGGAAACTATTTATTGAACAAATAAAATAACTCCATTTGAAGTTTATGTCTAAGAATAAATTCCTATAAACTGCAATAAATATGAATAAATTAATCTTCTCTTTGGGTTCATTTATGGTGTTCCATCCTATGTTCCCTGCCAAGCTGAGAATATGTATTTTTCAAAAACATACCAGGTTATCCCAGGAATGACTCTTTCTTCTCTCCATTTATCCAAATCTTATCCAACCTTTAAAGCTCAGGCATAGGTTCTTCTTGAAGGAAATGTCCCCATTTCTTCCAATTCAGTGCTTCTTTTACTTGGGCTGTAATTACTTGGGCTGTGATCTAATTAGAATAACTTGGGAGCTGTTAAAAGTCTTTAAGCCCAAGCTGTACCCCAGATCAGAGAGCCTCTGTTGTTGTTATATGCTGTCGAGTCAGACCCGACTCATAGTGACCACTCCTTGGGTTTTCGAGGCAGTATCACCACGGAAGTAGATTGCCCCATCTTCCTTCCGAGGAGTGGCTGGTGGGTTTGAACCGCCAGCCTTCTGGTTAGCAGTGAAGTGCCTTAGGCACTATGCTACCAGAGCTCCTAGAGAGCCTCTAGGGGTGGTATTAAAGCCTTAGGATTTTAAAAAATTTCCTCAGGTGGTTACCATATTCAGTCAAGGTTGAGAACCACCATCACACCTGGATGTGATTGCTCATGTCTCTGAAATCCACTACACCTTGACTGACCCTCATAATGACGATTGTAACTGACATCCTATTTTATTTCAAAGTACTTTAAAGATCAATTAGTCTAAGCATCCTTCCATCTCCCAGATACCTCTAACTTTGCGGTCATCCAGCTTAAATACCTCGAATACCTGGTGACATGTAACTTATCTCCTAGTACAGCCAAGTTCATCTTTGGGCAACTCTGACCAGTTTCTATCCAAGTCTGTCTCTTTGTGGCATCAACCTATTCTTCCTGTTTCTACCAGTTTGAAGAAATGCAAAATAACCTTCCCAGCAAATTTTAAAAATGTTTGAACAATGCATTCACTCAATAAAATTTATAGAATGCCTGCTAGGTATCAGCACTGGGGTACTTCATTGGAAATAAAAGTCAATCTTCATTTCTATAAATAAAATTCTGGACTTTTTTTTTTTTCCAATCTGCTACATTACTTTACATAAAAGATTAGCCTAGGTTGGTAATGGTAAAAGAGCAAATGAGCTTAAGGCTACAACATGTGAAATTTAGGTAGCAGAGTGATGACTATTAAACTTTGGAAATGGTTTTGTGAGTAAGGTTGAAGAATCTTTCCTGGAGGGTTCAAATGTGACATATTTTGTGACTCCATTTATATACTGCCTTGAGGGCAGAGGGCAATGCTGAAATTACTGCTCAGAGTTCCTTCTGAGTCATTCTGTGTCTCTCAAAGAGGCAGCTCTGGGAAAGCCAGAGTGAATGATAAGATACTTGTTTGATGTCCTGATGATGTTTTTTGGGGAAAGATAAAGTCCCAACAATCCAAGAAGCCCAATGAGGTCTCCTGGGAGAAATTTTGTCCATCCGTGCTTTACTTTAAAGGTTTTGCTGGGAAACAAAGAACTTTAAGGCAGATTTGTGTCACATTGGCCTTATATAACTCCCCAAGGCTTATTCAAGGAGTAGAAAGGCAGGGTTGTGATCATCAGGACACTTGGGGCTCTGTTCATGTTGCTGTGCTCCTGAGGGGCTGCATTCATAGACATCAAATGAAAGAGACACCTGGAGTAGTGTCATGAAGTGACCTGGGCACAATGAGGATGAGCATCTTGTAAAAGAACTGATCCCAAAGAAATGTTGAAAACTCTATGCTGTCCCCTGCAAGGAAAAGTTAGGGTCCTAAGGACTCTTTCTTGGGAACTAGAACACGGTCCCATTGTCACCAACCCAGAAACACATCAGGGAGGCATGTTGTACCCCAGAAATCAAGGTATTTCCACCATCTACCTTTGGTCCTGGATCCTCCTTTCCCTCAAATACAAACAGCCCTGAGATGATCTGAATTCCTTTTAATCCATCAGTGCAGTGATATTTGCACTCTGGTGATTAGTTATGGCTTCTTCCTCCACTATGCCATGTTTTATTCCATGGCACAGATTGTGCCAGGAGATGCCCTTTCCTGATTACAATTGCATCACATTAAAGCAGACATAGGCACAGGCCAGATAAGCAAGTCCCATACAGCCCAAGTTCCTCATGGTCTTTACAGCCAACCAATTACTCAGTTCATTTTATAGGTTGACTGAGCCCATCTCTTACTCTCAGGGAGCATTTTCTAATATCATAAGACAGGGAGTGAGAGAAAAGTGCTCTTTCACTTCTAAACCTTGGGGCATTTATGCACTAACAGCCTCTCTTCTTTATGCTTTTCAAAAGAATGTAAACCAAAGCAATTAAATTAAATGGAGTTAACATTGGCATGGTAGCATAAATCAACTGTCAGGAAATTCAATATTAAAGGGTTAACGTTCCTTTCTCATAAGCTGTCTAGTATCTGCCTACTTGGAATTCAGAATAGACCAAAAATTAGGCCTTGGTATAAATGAGGGAATTGCATGAGAGAGAAGGAGAGAGAGAGTGAGGAGTGGACCTTGTGTGTAGCAGTGGATAAGCAGCCTTGCGATTTGTGAGGGCCCTGTGTTTATCAGATGCCTGTTTTTCTCTGCCAGCTGCAGGCCTCTGATGTAGGTTCCCCTGCCCACGATATTCTGAGCAGACAAACACGATTAAGCAGTTTACCTCTACGTCCAACGGTACCAGAACAGAAAGCAAACAACCTGTGTGTTTAGACTGCACCCACCTGGGCTTGCTTAGCAGAGCTGCCAGACTCTTCACCTCACTGCCTTTCACAGTGAAAAACAGAGGCCCCTTCTTTTTGTTCATCCGCTGAAAGCTGCTTGCAAGATGATGGACTTCTGAAGTTCAGACCCTGACGAAGGAAAATAATGCTCCAGGTCTGAGGGTGGCAAATCAGAAGAAAAAATTTGTTTTGATTTGGGTCTGATTTTAATTTGAGGAGTCAGGCCTAGAGGCTTCCTGCTGAGTCTGAAAACAAATAAAACCCAAACTCCCCAACTCCTGTTGCTTTTGAGGAATTGTAAATCATTTTAAACCTGCTTTTTTATTATAACTTACTTCCAATGAGAAGATGCTCTCCCCTTCCACCCTCATCTGTGCACATGACTGTCTAATGAACTGTTAACAAGCATTTATATTAAGAGCTTGTGCAGGTTTTTGAATGATGGCAGATCATTCTCATTGAAATGAGTGATAGTTTAAAATTCCAGGTTATGGGGTGGGGGGCAGGGTATAAGGGAAGGAACTAAAACTCTGGAGAGAACCTTCAAAGGCAAAAGAATAAAATGTACAACATTCTATTTTGTCAGCACGATGAAAGCCTCATTTAAGTCTTGGTGAGCGGGTCCATCCCACTGTACTGGTTAGAGGAATGCTGGAAGATAAGATGATTTGCTGTGTTTCTAGCAATGTTATATGTTAAAGGAGCCCTGATGGCTCAGTAGTTAAGTGCTCAGCTGCTAAACAAAAGGTCAGTGGTTCAGATCCACCAGCTGCTCCATGGGAGAAAGATGTGGCAGTCTGCTTCTTCAAAGATTCCAACCAAACTCACTACCATCAAGTTGATTCTGACTCCCCATGACCCTCTAGGGCAGAGTAGAACTGTCCCATAAGGTTTCCAAGGCTGTAATCTTTTTGGAAGCAGACTTCTACATCTTTCTCGCACCAGTGGAGTGGCTGATAAGTTTGAATCACTGACCCTTTGGTTAGCACCCTTTGCTTAACTGCTATGCCACAAGTACTCCCTATAAAGATTCCAGCCTTGGGAAGCCAAGGGGCAGTTCCACCTTCTACCATGGCCTGTAGGGAGCTCTGGTGCATAGTAACTAAGGCATTTGACTGCTAACCAGAAGGCTGGTGGTTCAAACCCACCAGCCACTCCTTTGAAGGAAGACTGGGCAATCTACTTCAGTAGAGATGCCACCTCAGAAACCCAAGGAGGAGTCACTATGAGTGAAATAAACTTGATGGCAGTGAGCTTTTGAGTTTTTAATGGCCTGTAGAGTTGCTATGAGTCAGAAGCTACTCAATGGCAGGAGGTTTAGTTTTGTTGTTATTCTGTGGTAAAGATGTTATGCTCATGTCTCATTACCTGCTTTATGAGGTTACACAGAAGTCTCATCCCCTGTCCTCGTATGGTTTCCAGTGCAAACATCCCCGTCCCCATGCTAGAGCACTGGCGTTCAGTACCCTCTCATGTTATTCTCCTTTGGCTTAATTTCCGAAACGTATGTACATAGTCTTGTAGCTTTTTTCAGCATAGTTCAAAGCATGGTATGTCATCAGTTCTGACTATCTCTCTGAAACATGCTTAATTTCTCCTCTGTCAGTCCTTACATTGTAAAATTTAGGTTGAAATTGTACTTTCACTATATTCTCTTTTTTTTTTTTTGAGATTGGGATGGATAAAAATATCTATCTTTTTATTTATTTATTTTTATTTGGGTGAAGATTTACAGAGCAAATTCACTTTCCATACAGCAGTTCACATATACTTTGTCTCATGTCATTGACCACAGCTTACCACAATGC
>NW_006921608.1:16604659-16649490 GCF_000298275.1 Orycteropus afer afer | reverse complement strand
TGTGTCTCCTTTTTTGGTATTTTCACGCAAATTCTGCTAGTTGGGGTTTAGTCCACTTATGTATCCTTCCCTTCAAGGCTCAGGGGTCCAAGATTATCGTCTGTGTCTGTGTTAATTGGTTTCCCTTTTCTTTGTTGAAGAGCGTCTGTGCAGTCCTTGTGCCGAGTCTGCCCTATTCTCTTATTTTTATATAAGCATCCAAATGAGTTATACTTGGGTAACATTACTCATTCTTACTTTTAACTGAAAGCCTGTAGTGAAAAATATGGATAGGGAATTCAGTAGACCTGTGTCTCAGACTATCTTGGTATGCAAACTTTTTTTTTTTCTTAGTAATTGCTGTATCTTGAAAACAGCCTTTGTGTGTGCTGAGAACTCAAGGAGACCCCTGTTCAGGTCAAAGTTTAAGGTGAGATATATCAAGAAACACCTCCAGCTGGAGCAGTCAGACACCAAGAGGGGAGAATCTTATCTTTTCTGAATGTCACTGTTAGGAGCTCAAGAGAGAGATAAAGGTTTCTTGCAACATATTCAAAACCATAGGGGTTTCTATGACAACAAAAGTGAAAAATGAAAATAAAGAGTCATCTTTTTCTTTTAAGATCCCTCAACTTCAAGCCCAAGATCAAGGAATCAAATAAAGAAAGTCACAGCAAAGAAGGACCATGTTTCTCTTAGCCCAGCATATGGCTGGAAACAACCTCCTCAGAAGATGAAGAATCAAGAGAACCGTTGCATTTTCTTTTTGTTTTTCTTTTTTTCCTGAGACCTTTTTGGAAAGTTTGAATGTCAATCTTTTCTTTCTTTTTTTTTTAAATTGTGATTTGGGTGAAAGTTTACAGAGCAAATTCATCTTCTATACAGCAGTTTGCATACACTTTGTCTCACGTGAATGTCAATCCTTTTTACAGAAGTTGTTTAGAATAAATAGCTTAGCTCACTTTCCAAATTCCTTATGGGATGATGTCCATATAATTGTTGTTTCAGATCTTCGATTCTTTGGTTGGCTATTTCCAAAGTATAAGTCAAAACCCCCACAAATACTGCTTTCAAAAGGTTCCATCCATAGCAGTGAGGATGGTACTCTTCGTAGATTTTTAGTTTTAAAGCACACATAGTACTGGAGGAATAGTTTGCATGAATCCCATGGTTAGATGGAAAACCTTCCTTGCCCTCCTGGCTCTCCCAGCGATGACTCTTTAGGTCTGCAGAACATGGAGGACAATGCCTACCCCATTCATAGCATCACCACCAGACCTGTCATTTAAATGCCGGGGTGGGATGGGGCGAGGAGCTGGAATGATAGTTATATCTGGCCAGACTCCAAGATGAGGAAATAATTTTGATTTATATAGTTTATATAACTAAATGGATATATAATTTTGATTTATATCTCTTTATACTTGAGTCTGTCAGCATTGTTAAGAGGAGGGAAATGGTTTTTCCCACAAAGAGATATTAAGAGGTCAAAGATGTACATCAATGTGCTAAGCTTTATAAACTTCCTTTGCATCAGCTACCTCGGCTGGTGGTCCCCAGGGATGTGTGAACATCCAGGTTGTAGGGAAGGAAATTCGTCTTCTGTCAGTGGCTATTTATACGCAAAGGCAGTATTAGCCTTTCATCAGACACACATGCAGCCTCCAACCTAGTCCTCCCTTCTTCCCCACAAAAGGTGTGATGAAGCAAGAATTATCTTATTGGATAGTGGGTAACTGGCTTCCCCTTACAGAGCATTCTAGGGACCAAGGCTATTCACTGAAGTTCACCAAAGCTGGTGTAACCCTTTCACGTAATAGCCACAAAATAGGCCAAAAAATTTTGTTTTTGGCTTCTTTTGTTTTTACTTCTCTTCACTTTTTCTGTTGTGCTCCCAGAAGGACAAGTAGGTCTCTTGATTATCTAATGAAGCTTTGGCAAAAATGAAGTTTTGGTCTTATAGTTTTTTTGGTGGCATCTCACATTTTGGTTTTTATCTCACATCAGTGTTTGTTTTCACCATAGTTCCACTCTTCCTTTGCCCCCATTTTACTTACCAACTTGTAATGCTAACTCTCCTGGGCCCTGTATTGCTCCTGTGATCACCCAGGCTGCATGCACCTTGACCTTCAGGAAAGGAGTAGGCATAGCAGGCAGGATGCATATGAGGCTCCCACAGGCTTAGCTTGCTTTTGTTTGACCTCCCTTTCTTTGATTGGAGGGAGCTCTGGTGGCGTAATCCCTAAGGCATTTGACTGCTAACCAGAGGCTGGAGGTTCAAACCCACCAGCCACTCCTTGGAAAGAAGGTTGGGCAATCTACTTCCGTAGTGATACTACCTCAGAAACCCAAAGGGGGGTCACTATGAGTCAGATCTGACTCGATGGCAATGGGTTTTGGGTTTTCTTTGACTGGAGTCCATAGCTTGGCATAATTGAGCCTCAGAACTAGCAAAACACAGACTTGGATGTCTTTAACATTGAAGCTACTGCTTTTCCCTCCCTCCTTTCCAGCTTTACACACTCTATTTCTCCCAGCTCTCAGAAAGAGTTCTCTGAGCAAAGTTTCTCTATATAGAAGGAATGTCTTTTGGTAGAGCTATGAAGCTCTGGTGGTGTAGTGCCTAAGGCATATGACTGCTAACCAGAAGGCTGGTGGTTTAAACCCACCAGCCGCTCTCTGGAAGGAACACTGGGCAATCTACTTTTGTAGAGATACAGCCTCAAAAACCCAAGGAGGGGTCACTATAAGTCAGAATTGACTCCATGGCAGTGAGTTTGGTTTTGGTTTGAGGAGAAGAAAAGACATCTGATTGCATGTTGGTATGGTGAACGGTGAGCAGATTAAGGTCCTCCTAGGTTGTTGTTGTTAGGTGGCATTGAGTCAGCTCCAACTTGTAGCAATCCTATGTGCAACAGAATGAAACACTGCCCACTCCTGTACCAGCACCACAAGACTTACTATACCTGAGCCTATCGTTGTAGCCACTGTGTCAATCAATCTCGTTGAGGGCCTTTCCCTTTGTTCTGGTTACCTAGTGCCACTCTGACAAGAATATATACCACAAATGGGATGGCCTTACCAAACAGGAGTTTATTATCTCACAATTTGGAGGCTTTAAGTCCAAGTTCAAAGTGCCAGGCTCTAGGGGCTGGGTGAAAGCCCCTTGACCTTGGGCTTCAGCTCTGTCTCTTACTCCTGGCCCACTGAAGCTAGAGGCATCTCTTCACTCAGGCAGCTAGTGGCTGCTGAGGCTAACAAGCCCAAGGTCAACAAATAAAATGGCACAGTCCTGATGTTACCAAACCAGATGGCAGGCCATTAATTCAAGTCCATTGTAAGTCCCAAGGTCGGCAGAGCATGGCAGGCTGCTGAACAATGACATAGCTACATGCAGGGTCCAAGCGTGCCATAAGCTACAGACCATTCCTCAAACTGCTTCTTATATACAGGAAGCAGACCACATACCCAAAGCAGCTACTCAGCTGCTTGTGGTAGATCCCACCATGGAGTTGATTGCCAGTCTCATCATGGGGAATAACTACCACCAGCTGCCCAGCCACTCAACCAGGTCCAGCCAAGTTGACACACAAACATAACCACCACACCCTTTTTCTCTGACCCTCTACTTTACCAAGCATGACGACTTTCTCCAGGGAATGGTCTCTTCTGACATGATCAAAATAGGTGAGACGAAGCCTGTCCATTCTCGCTTCCAAGGAGTATTCTGCCTGCAATTCTTCCAGGACACATTTGTTCATTCTTCTGGCAGTCCATGGTACTTTGAATATTCTTTGCCAACACCACAACTCAAAAGCATCAACTCTTCTTCGGTATTCCTTGTTCATTGTCCAACTTTCACATATATATGAGGTTATTGAAAATACCATGGCTTGGGTTAGGTACACCTTAGACTTTAAAGAGACGTCTTTGCTCTTCAGCACTTTAAAGAGGTCTTTTGCAGAAGATTTGCCCAGTGAAATCGCTGAGTTCTTGATGCTGCTTCCATTGGTGTTGATTATGAAACCAAGTAATATGAAATCTTTGGCAATTTCAAACTTTTCTCCATTTATTGTGATGCTACTTATTGGTCCAGTTGTGAGGATTTTCATTTTCTTTATGTTGAGGTGTAATCTATACTGCAGACTATAGTCTTTAATCTTCATCAGTAAGTGCTTCAAATCATCTTCACTTTCAGCAAGCAAGATTGTGTCATCTGCATATCGTAGGTTGTTAATGAGTCTTCCTCCAATCCTGATGTCATGTTCTTCTTCATATAGTCTAGGTTCTCAGTTTATTTGCTCAGCATACAGAGTGAATAAGTATGACAAAAGGATACAACCCTCACACACTCCCTTCCTGGTTTTAAACCATGTAGTATCCCCTTGTTCTGTCCAAATGATAGTCTATGTACAGGTTCCTCATGAGCATAATTAAGTGTTCTGGAATTCCCATTCTTCTCAATGTTATCCATGATTTGTTATGCTCCACACAGTCAAGTGCTTTTGCATAGGCAATAAAACACAAGCAAACATCTTTTCAGCCAAGATGCATCTGACATCAGCAGTGATATTCTTCATTCCACATCCTCTTCTGAATCCAGCTTGCATTTCTGGAAATTCTCTGTCAATATACTGCTGCAACCATTTTTGAATTATCTTGAGCAAAATTTTACTTGCATGTGATATTAATGATACTGTTCTATAATTTCCACATTCTGTGGAAACACCTTCCTTTGGAATGGGTACAGATATGAATCTCTCCTAGTCAGTTGGCCAGGTAGCTGTCTTCCAAATTTCTTGGCATAGACAAGTAAGTGCCTCTAGTGTAGCATCGTTTATTGAAACATCTCAATGAGTATTCTGTCAATTCCTGGAGCCTTGTTTCTCACCAATTCCTTCAGTGCAGCTTCCTCCTAGGCTAGGAAATCCTTTTCCCTTGAGATATTTATGAATCTATCTAGACTCCTTCCCTCCTGCCAAATCACTAACTTCCTCAGAGGGAAACTCGTGATGTTTTATTCTAGATCTTCTATGCAGCCATTTTTAACTTGTCCTAATATTTCTTCTTTCTTATACTATTTAATGAGCTCTTGTGGGGCAATGCCTAAGACATTTGACTGCTGAACAGAGGTTGGTGGTTCAAACCCACCAGTCACTGCATGGAAGGAAGATGAGGCAATCTACTTATTTTTATTATTATTATTATTTTTATTTTAAGAGCTTGTTTTACATTCAACATTATGTGTACATTTAGTTTCACTCCCCATTTACCGTTTCCAACTCTAACCCAGTCTCCTCCCCTCCCTACACTGTAACCCTCCCCTGTGCCCCTCATATTTATGCACTCCTGTTTGTCCTGCATTTCCTCAATTAGAATGTTGGTCCTTTGATGCCCCCTGGTCCATTGCTCTAAGGGATGTATTACTATAGAGTATGTGGGTGCATCATCCTGGGTTGAGTGGTCTGCATGTACATCTTATTAACTATTAGGCTGAGAGCCAGTCCCTGGGGGTGCATTTTATTCCAGGAATGTATTCCAGGGCCATAGTATTGGGGGTCTCACCAGATTTCATCTGACCAGTAATTCTGGTCATTATTGAGTTTTTGGATTTTGTTCCACGTTTTTACTCCCACTCTATCCAGGATATCCAGATTTGATCCTTTCCTGAATGGTTGGCATTGGTAGCTGGGCACCATCTAGTTCTTCTAGTCTCGAGGGCCATTGCGTCCTATGGGTGATTGCTTCCAAATGCCCCCCCCCCCTTTTTTTGTTGTTGCATTCTTCTTCATTTCCAATGCTAGGAGACTATTGGCTGCATCTTAGATGGCCGCTTGAAAGCTTTTAAGACCCCAATCACTACTCACCAATGTAGGATGTGGAACAAGGCTTTTATGTATTTTGTGCCAATTGAGTCTGGTGTCCCCCAATACTGTGGTCCCGAGACGGTAGAGCTATTAGATCTCTCTCTCATAGTGTCTGGTTGTCTATGAGAGATTGCTCTGTGTCTGTCTTCTGTTGTTTCTGTAAGGATTGCAGGTATTTTGTATCACTAGTTTCTGTGCAAGATTAGCCTCAGCTGAATCTATCCTTGGTCTAGAGTATACTCCTGTTCACTGACTCCCATCTGGTCCTCTCAGGTGCTTATGTGTTTATCTGTAGCCTGGTGTTTGGTGTTAATGATAATGCAGTATTGTGGACACATTGGTTGGTATTAACATCTATCGTCTCTTATGGGCACAATTCAGTGTCCTCCCTTTTCCTAATACTATGGTGGTCACAGATCCTTTCTGTATATCCCTCCCCTTACCCATGTCAGCGTGTGAGTCCCAATTAGCCTGAAATTAATCCTTCCCCCTTCCCTCCCCACCCCAGTAACCTACAAAGTGAATTCCCTTTCCCAAGCAAATGCTTCTTTGTCTTTTTACAGTAATGGGCTCATACAGTACTTGTCTTTCTGCAATTGGCTTATTTCATTCAGCATAATGTCCTCCAGGTTCATCCACATTGTGAGATGATTCAAGTATCAATCTTTTAATCAACAATTAAAGAATTGTTCTTTAATGTGGCATAGTATTCCATTGTGTGCATATACCATAATTTGGTTATCTACTCATCTGTTGATGGGCATTTAGGTTGTTTCCATCTCTCTGCTATAGTGAATTGTGCTGCTATGAACACAGGTGTACATATGTTTGTTCATGCGCTCTCTTTCACCTCTTTAGGATATATTCCTAGTAATGGAATTTGAGGCAATCTACTTCTGTAAAGATTTACTGCCTTGAAAACGCAATGGGGGTCGCTATGAGTTGGAGTCAACTCAATGGCAGTGGGTTTGGTTTTGGTTTTGGGTTTTACTATTTGTCATGAATTGAATTGTGTACCCCCAAAATTTGTGTCAACTTGGCTGGGCCAGAATTCTAAGTGGTTTGGCAGTTACTTAATGATGTAATGTTGCACATATGTATTGATATCCCATGGTGTGATCTTACGTGATAAGACAATCAGGTGTAAAAGAATTAAGATCAAGGGTGGGTTGAAACACTCTTAGTCCCATCACAGCCATGATCCAATGTAAAGGGAGCTTCCCTAGGTTGTGGCCTGTAACAGCTTTTATCTTATGAGACATAAAAGGAGAAGAAAACAGAGCAGAGAAGGGCAACCTACTACCACAAAGAAAGAGGAGCCAGGAGTAGAGCACATCCTTTGGAACTAGGGTCCTTGCACTGGGATTCTCCTAGGAACAAGACACACACCCAGAGAAAGTCTTCTCTTACTGCCTGCACTCGGAACTTGGACTTCTAGCCTTTTAAACTGTAAGAGAATAAATTCTTGTTTGTTAAATCCACCCACTTGTGGTATTTCTATTATAGCAGTACCAAGGAACTAAGGGAGCTCTGGTAGCGTAGTGCCTAAGGCACTTGACTGCTAACCAGAAGGCTGGCGGTTCAAACCCACCAGCCACTCCTCGGAAGGAAGATGGGGCAATCTACTTCCGTAGTGATACTGCCTCGGAAACCCAAGGAGGGGTTGCTATGAGTCGGGTCTGACTCGATGGCACATAAAAACACCACCATGACAAGGAACTAAGACATTTTTTAAATAAATAAATAAATAAACAAACATATTTAAAACAAAACAAAAAGCCCAGACAAATCAGAAAAAGACCAGCATGTATATATCCATTATACATGAATTGAACAGATTATTCTGATTCCTCCCTGATAAAGGAAAAAAAAAATCAAGGCTGGGCTGGGAGGGGTACAGAGGAGTAGGAGAAGTGGGAGAGAAAGGGGAAAACAAACAATAAAAAAGAAACAAAATGAAGCAGTACAAATGTAGCTAAAGTTCTAGCCAGACTTCTCCAGTCTCTTCTCTTCCTTCCCGATGGAAATCACCTCTTGAAGTCTGTGCAGATCATTCTCTTGCCTATTTTAGTGTTTGTATTACATATGTGTGTTTTCATAAATAGCATATGTATTGATTTTTGGTATTACAATTTTAAACAAGCAGTATCTTAATATATGCATCCTTTTACAACTTGATTATTTTAACTAAACATTATTATTGTAACATTTAAAAAAGACTCATCCATATTGATATCTAGCTCTAGTTTATCCAATTTAACTCTGTGAACCAGCCACAGTTTACCAAACATTTCTCTAAATACTTTATTACAAAAAGCTCATTAGGAATTCCCCTGCTCTTCACAACCTGGCCTCAACTTTCCTTTCCAGTTATCATACATTACCTGTTCTTGATCCCATTCCTCTTTGGTCCTGCTTTTCAAAAGAAGCATTACTTCATCTGATAATATTGTGTGCTTTGACCCCAATGAGTACAAATGGTCTCGTAAGCAGCTCCTTCCAGGTAAGTGAGTTCATTTGAGATACTAGATTCTGTTTGTTCACCATTGCTTTTCCAACATCAGGGAGAGTGCTCGATTGTCAATAGCTAGCTATGCAGTAAATACTTGTTGAGTGAATTTCTCCTTGCATGAAAGTAGATGGCTGTAGAATAAGGCTTTAATGTTGTTATTCTGAATGCAGATAAGAGGATATTAAGGACTTTGCTAAAAAAAACCAGTCATATAGCCCACCAGAAAACACTGGTTTCTTGCTGGTTGGTTTATTCTTCAGGAGATACCACAATAGATTTTTGTCATTTCTTTCAAATTGTAGACTCCTTCTGTATGGCCCAGTGAGGACCACTGGATGTTTGCAAAGAGTCACCAAAAGCTCTTGCCATGGGGAATTGGTGATTTGAAAGACTTGGCAGATAGTGTACTCTTTTGCCATCTGTCTCTCAGAAGTAACTTTGATTTGGCTTGACTAGGTCATGAATGCCAGATTTGGTGAGAAAATGCCCAGAGTGTAGTCCCAGCCAAAAGTAAACAATTTTCCCCTTACTCTGGTGTTGTCAGCAGTTCAAGGCCAGTTTGTTCTTGCTCTGCCTGGAAGTGGATGTGCCCCCCTATAACGAATGACTGAAGGGGCTAGCATGAAATGCAAAGTGGTTCCATACCATCAGCAAAGGCTTTGTCCTCATTCATTCAATAATTACGCACTGAATAAGCAATTCATAAGACTTTGTCCCTGCCCCCAAGTCGCTTCTAATTTAGTAGAGAAGATAGAAAAGTGGTGTTTTTAAGGCAGCAAATGAATGCTAAAATAGGGAGAGGAAGCACAGGGTGGTTTAGAAGCACTTAGGAGGGACATCAAAGGCTTTCTGGGGAAAGTGATCTCATCTACAAAACTGAAATAATACCCACTTTGCTGGGTTGAAAAGATTTAAGGTAATGCATTTAAACTTTTCTGCTGCTTCCTAAGTAATAGCGGTGATGATATTGTGGTGTTAGTGGCAATGATGATGATGTAGAGAAGGAAGAAATGGCTTTACAGCTAGATTGTCCTAGTTTCAAGTCCTAGCTCTTCCTATTCTTAGCTCTGTAATCTTAAGCAAATCACTCAACCTTTCCGTGCCTCATCTGTAAAAGGGGAACATTGATGTGTACCTCCAGGATGCCGACAGTGATTACAGAAAATGGTCATAAGGAAGGTAACAGTGCATAACACATGGGAGGTGCTCAATAAGAATGTGTGTGTATGTGTATGTTTTTGTGTGGTCAGGGAGAATTGAAATGAACCCTCAGTCAAAAGGCAACAAATGTATGAAGAAAATACCACATAGGTGTTGGTGGGAATGGACGGCTGAGCTTTGGATATGAAGTTAGAAGACCTAGGTTCTCACCCTGTTTTGTCACTGAGGAGCTGGATGGCCTCAGGCATGTCCTCTCTGGCATCCCCTGATGTCTCCCATCATGCAGGAAGGCCTATCCATGAACCAGGCAATTTGGAAGTGAAAGAAATGCACAACTTGTGATCTAGGATTAAGGACAATGGAGAGATCACTGTGAGGTGTGATGATATGGGAAAACTTCATGGAGGAGAAGGGCATTGGGCTGGGTGCTGAAGGTTGGATAAGTTTTAGATAGGAAGAGGGGAGGGCATTCCAGGCAGGTGCACGATGTAAAAAGACCAACTCACACAGCAAATACGTTAACTGATTCCTTCATCTTCTCACTTCTGGGCAGCTTCACTCCATGGAGGAGAATGGATAATACAGAGTTCTTATCTTTGGTTCAGAATTTTGTTTCTTTGGTAGCCAGGGCTGCTTCTGGCAAAACTGTCAAGTCATTGATGTTTGTCCTTGACCATTCGTCTTCCTGTGCTTCCTTTCCCTGTGCTTTTCTGCCAGCTTGGCCTAACAACCCCTGCCGTGCCCCACTTTGCAAGCCTCCAAAAGAAGCCCTTTATAGCAGCCCTTTTCTTTTCTTTTCTTTTTTAATTGCACTTTGGGTGCAAATTTACAGAGCAAAATTGGTTTTATATTCAATAGTTCATGTACATTTCATTTCATGCCCCAATTATCATTCCTGACCATAATGCACTCTCCTCCCCTCCCATCCCTGTGACCACCCCCTTCCTGTTCCCTTCTTAGCTATGCCCTCCTGTCTGTCCAGCTTTCCCTCCATGTGAATACTGCCCCTCTGGTGTCCCATGGCTTCAAGGGGTGCAGCTCCCTAGAGTAGGTGGTGCATTGCCCTGGGCAGAGGGTATTCTGCATCTAAGTCTTTCTACGGCTGAGCTGAGAGCTAATCCTTGAGAGTGAGTCCAGTCCTAGGCCCAAAGGGTATCCCAGGGCCATAGTCTTGAGGGTTCCACCAGACTCTATCCAACCAGTAATATTGGTCATTTTTGTGTTTTTGAATTTTGTTCCACATTTTTCCTCCCACTCTATTCAGGATCTCCAGTTTTGATCCCTTCCCAAGTGGTTGGCATGGGTAGCCAGGCACCATCTAGTTCTTCTGGTCTCAAGGTCCATGATATCCTTGGACTAATTGTTTCCAAATGGCTTTGATTATGTTCACTCTTCTTTGCTTCAGATGAGAGGAGACTAATAGTTGCATCTTAGATGGCCACTCAGAAGCTTTTAAGACCTTAGTCACTACTCACCAAAGTAGGTTGTGGAACAAGATTTTTATGTACTATGTTGTGCCAATTGAGCTTGTCATCCTCCAATACTATGGGCCCGAATCAGCAGGCCCAGCAATTCTGTCTCTCAAGGTACTTGGTTGTCTCTGAGAGGTTACTCCAACTCTGTTTTCTGTTGTTTCTATAATGAGTGTGTCTAATTTTGTATCACTAGTATCTATGTAAGATTATCTTCAGCTAAATCTATCCTCTGTCTAGGGTACATTCCTGTTTGCCAGCCCCACCTGATCTTCTCAGTTGTCTATGTATCTATCTGTACCCTGGTGTTTGGTGTTAGTGGTAATGCAGTATTGTGCATATACTAGTATTTGCCTCTGTTGTCTTTATCTTATGTACGCATTTCAGTGTCCTCTCTTTCCCCAATGTCATCATGCTGGTCACAGACTCTTTCCATACTGTCCCTCTCCTTACCCAAATCAACATGTGACCCCAACTAGTCCAAAATTTTCCCTCCCTTTCCCTCCCATCCCTGGTAACCTACAAAGTGAGTTCCCTTCCCTAAGCAAACCCTTCCTTGACATTTTACAATAATGGGCTCATACGATATTTGTCCTTCTGCGATTGACTTATTTCACTCAGCATAATGTCCTCCAAATTCATCCATGTTGTGTGATGATTCACATAGTGTTCATTATTCTTTAATGTAGCACAGTATTGCGTTTTGTGAATGGACCATAATTTGGTTATCCATTCATCTATTTATGGGCTTCTAGGTTGTTTCCATCTCTTTGCTATAGTGAATTGTGCTGTGATGAACATGGGTGTGTATATATGTCCGTTCATGTCCTTTCTCTCACCTCTTTAGGCTATATTCCTAGTAATGGAATTGCTGGATCAAATGATATTTCTATTTTCAGTTTTTTAAGGAAATGCCATACCATCTCCACAGTGGTTGTACCATTTTGTAGTCCGACCAGCAGTGTATGAGAGTTCCAATCTCTCCGCAACCTCACCAGCATTTGTTGTTTTCTGTCTTGTTGAACTTTGCCATTATCATTGTTGTTTTGATTTGCATATCTCTAAAAGCAGCTCTTTTCTGATTCTTCCCCCCACCCTCAAAATCATACCTAGAATTGCATATGTCAAAGCTCAAGAGGAAATTAGAATTCATTTTTATAACCCTCTTATTTTATAGTGAAGGAACATGTCCAAGATAAAATAGGGAAAGAAAAGGAATGGATCTTTGTGATCTCTTAGGGTTTTTTTTTTTTTCAATATGCAGTGTGCATTTCTTTCCACTATGCATTATGATTAATTAGTTTGAGCTAGGGCATCAGTTTTCTTCATATGCATGTGACAGCTGGACAATGAATAGGGAAGACCAAAGAAGAATTGATGTATTTGAATTGTGGTGTTGGCAAAGAATAAAAAACAAGGGCATTTAGAAGCAATCAGCCCTAGGACACAATGGCCCTCAAGACCAGAAGAACCTGATGGTGCCCGGCTACCAATGCCAACCACTCAGGAAAGGATCAAATCTGGAGATCCTGGATAGAGTGAGAGGGGAAACGTGGAACAAAATCCAAAAACTCAATAATGACCAGAATTACTGGTCAGATGAAGTCTGGTGAGACTCCCAATACTATGGCCCTGAAATACATTCGGCATCTGGAATAAAACTCACCCCCAGGGGCGGGCTTTCAGCCCAATGATTAGTGAGATGTACACGCAGACCACTCAACCCAGGATGCTGCACCCACACACTCAATGGTAATCCATCCCCTAAAGCAGTAAACCATGGGACATCAAAGGACCAACATTCAAACTGAGGAAATGCAGGACAAACAGGAGTGCAACATTATGAGGGGCACAGGGGGAGTGTTGCAGGGTAGGGAGGGGAGGAGGCTGGGTAGGGGTTGGACATGGCGAATGGAGAATGAAACTAAATGTACGCGTGACTTTGAATGTAAAGCAAGCTCTTAAAATAAAAAAAATAAAGTTCTAAGTTAAAAAGTGTTAATAATAATAATAATAAAGAATATTCAATATATTGTGAGAATAGGCAGAATTCATCTCACATACGCTGACCATATTATCAGGAAGGGCCAGTTCCTGAAGAAGGTACCATGCTTGGCAAAATAGAGGGTCAGCAAAGAAAAAAAAAAGAGAAAGAAAAGAAGGGAAGGACCTCATCAAGATGACTTGACACAGCTGCAACAATGTGCTCAAGCACAGCAATGATGTTGAAGATGAGACAGTGTTTTGTTTTATGGTACATAGGGTCCCTGTGAGTGAGAACTGACTTGATGACACCTAACAACAACAGGGCATCAATGTTGTTAACTGCTGTTGGGTCAGCCCCTGATTCACAGCAACTCCATGCACAACAGAACAAAATGCTGCCCAGTCCCATGCCATACCCATGATCAGTTGTGAATCAGACTGTTGTAATCCTTAGGGTTTTCATTGGCTGATTTTGGAAGTAGATTGGCAGGCATCCCTTCCTAGTTTGTCTTAGTCTAGAAGTTCCACCGAAGTCTGTTCAGCATGATAGCAACGTACAAGCCTCATTGACACATAGGTGGTGGCTACACATGAAGTGCATTGCAGGGACTCAAGCCCAATCTCCCTCACAGAAGGTGAAAATTCTGCAACTGAACCACCACTGCCTCAGAGTATCAATTAACTTATATGTTAACGAGAACTCTTGGAGTTTTAAGTGTTGAAAGACTAATAAAGTTGGTTTAATAACAAGGTGTTATGGATTGAATTGTGTCCCTCCAAAATATATGTTGGTGGGCCATGATTCTCAGTAGTGTGGAATTATCCTCCATTTTGTGATCTGATGTAATTATCCTATTTGTCATAAATCTAAACTTCTATGACATTAATGAGGCAGGATTGTTGTTGTTGTTGTTATGTGCCGTCGAGTCAGACCTGACTCATAGCGACCCCTCCTTGGGTTTCCGAGGAAGTATCACTACAGAAGTAGATTGCCCCATCTTCCTTCCAAGGAGTGGCTGGTGGGTTTGAACTGCCAGCCTTCTGGTTAGCAGTCAAGTGCCTTAGCCACTATGCTACCAGAGGCAGCATTAGAGATAGTTATATTAATAAGGGACAATATAATTTACAGGATTAGGTATCTTGCATTAATCTCTTTCAAGATATGAAAAAGATTAAATGCATGAGCAGAGATCAGAGGGACCTAACTTCCACCAGGAAAGAGGAGCTGAAAGCAGACTGTGTAGTTTGGACTCAGGGTCCCTGTGCTGAGAACCTCCTAGACTCAGATGGAGATGAATGCCAAGACACATGGAGTTCTCTAAGGGATGCTGGGCCCACAGATGTTGTCAGGAGGCAAAGACCTTCCCCCAGAACCGACAGAGAGACAAAGCCTTCCCCTAGAGCTGGCACCCTCCATTCAAACTCTGGCCTCCCAAACTGTGACAGTATAAATTTCTGTTTGTTAAAGCCATTCACTTGAAATATTTCTGTTACATCAGCACTAGATAACTAAGATGGAAGGTAATTCTTTGGGTCTTCATAACTGAAGAAATCTGGTAGGACTGGACCCAGGTGTCAGAAAATGTCAAGTGTTTGCTTTACCTTTGCAAGGCTCTTCTTTCCTCAGTGTGGCTTTATTAACAGGCAAACTGTCTGCTAATGGTATTCAAAAGGCCCTAACAGCTCAGGTTTATATCCTATTATCTTAACACCCCAAGAGAAATTGTTCTGATAAAATTCCTAGGTGGGGCTTTCATTGGGTTGACTTGAGTCATATGCCCACTTTACTTCAGTGAGGGGAGAGTTGAGCTGTGATTGCCCAGGTCTAGCTCAAGTGCCTACTAATGGAGCCAGGAGTGATGGTCAACCTCGCCAAAACCAAAAACTGAGAATGAGGAAGAGATAGTTCCCAGGAGGACATCAGTCTTCTGTTTTTAAAGAATGGGAAATAGATGTTGAGCTAGTGTGCATGCACCTACACACACACCACATATACACGCTTACAATCCATCTCAAGCTGAAAACAGTTTAAGATATTGTATTCTTGATATTATTTGCCTCCTGTGAAGGACTGTCATTGTTTCAGTGTGCATAACATGGGAATTTTATGCACCATGGAAAGTGGTTCGAGAAGATGGAGATTTCAGATTGTAGGGGTTTTCAGGCTCCCTAAAATCATAGCACAAAGTAACTGTCTACTCATAATTCCTTTCCAGATGGTGGCCAGGGAAATCAGCTTGCGATGAAAGAGTTTCCACTGGTTAACCACATAGAGACAATTGAAAGCTGGTGCTAATTAATTCCTCCAACTGTGCTTCTCAATTTGTTCTACCTCTTACCATTTATTGCTTATCTCAACATTGTCTTATGAGCCCAAATTCAAGTAGCGAACATTGATAGGAAATTATCATTTTGCATATATTCTTTCTTTCCCTTTCATGGCTTTTTGTGTAGTTCTCGTGTGCCAGGAAGAAACTATGGCTTGTTTTTTTTAGGAATGACATGTTTCCATTCTCTCACATTGATGCATTGTGGGGATAGGATGAGGTGGACAGATATTATAAAGAGGTGAGTCTGAATGGACTCCACGGCAGTAGTTTTAAAGAGTGGTGACAGCCGTTAGAAAGTTTAGTGTGAGTGGGACTAATGCAGTATTCCTGGACTAAGTAGAAAGGAATTTTTGCCTAAGGTCTTTTAGAAATAATTTTCAAGTCTGTTTTGATTCCTAATGTTGCCCTATATGATATCTGACTCATTTGCTTAATGGTTTCATTTGTATTCAAAAAAGAACAGCAAACTTTCATTATTTGCTTTGCTTGATGCTTTTCAAATACCACAGAATTCTGTAAAGCCATCATAGAGTCAGAGGAGGCCAGTGTTAAACATTCATTTTGGCAAAGAATTTTTGAGATAATTCAGCACAGAGGAATCAGTGCAGGTCCCTGATAGTGATAGCCCATACTAATTAATTCACTCTCACAAAGTCTCTTGAGGCATTTTATAAAAATATCTAAATACCCCCAGTATTGGAGAGATCTTTGGAAACTATTTCAAAACATTTAGGAACATCAGTAGTTTGAGAAACAAACTATTCCTGCACATATGCACATGGGAGACGAGAATAAAATAAAAATAGGGATGATGGCCTTTTTTTGTTTGTTTGTTTTGCCGCTGGTTGTTCTATTTATTTATTATATCATATCATATCATATCCTTGGTCCCTAACAATGGTTGGGAGAGAGGAAATTCACAATAAATCCATGATGAATCATTGACTTTGTTTTTAAGTTAATTCTTGAGTTCCATGATTTCAAAGAATTGCTGCAAAAGACTTCACTAAAGTTTTAAAAAAAACAAAGATGTCACCTTGATGACTAAAGTGCATCTGACCCAAGCTGTGGTCTTTATAATTGCCTCATAGGCATGCAAAAGTTGGGTAGTGAAAAAGGAAGACAGAAGAATTAAAGCATTTGAACTGTGATGCCGGTAGAGAATATTGAATATAATGTGGACTGCTGAAAGAAAGAACAAATTAAAAGAAACGTTGCTGTTAGGTGCTGTCGAGTCATCTCCAACTCATAGTGACCCTATGCGCAGCAGAACAAAACACTTCCTGGTCCTGGTCCTGTGCCAGCCTCATGATCCTTGCTATACCTGAACCTATTGTTGCAGCCACTATGTCTATCCATCTCATTGAGACCCTTCCCCTTCATTGACCCTCCACTTTACCAAGCAGGATATCCTTCTCCAGGGAATGGTTCCTTCTGACAACATGACCAAAGTAGGTGAGATGAAGTCTGGCCATTCTCACTTCCAAGGAGCATTCTGGCTATACTTCTTCCAGGACAGATTTATTAGTCGTACTCTTAGCATTCTTCTCCAGCACCACAGCTCAAAAGCATCGATTCTTCTTTGGTCTTCCTTATTAATTGTCCAGCTCTCACATGCATATGAGGTGATTGAAAATACCATGGCTTGTGTCAGTTACACCTTAGTCCTCAAGGAGACATCTTTGCTCTTCAGCACTTGAAAGAGGTCCTTTGCAGCCAGTTTGCCCAGTGCTATACTTTGTCTGATGTCCTGACTGCTGCTTTCATTGGCGTCGATTGTAGAACCAAACAATGTGAAGTCCTTAACAATTTCAATCTTTTTTCCATTTATCGTAATTTTGCTTATAGGACCAGTTGTGAGGACTTTTGCTTTCTTTATATTGATATGTAATCCATACTGCAGACTATATTCTTCAATCTTCATCAGTAAGTACTTCAAGTCATCCTCACTTTCAGCAAGCAAAGTTGTGTCGTCAGAGTATTGTGGGTTGTTAATGATTCTTCCTCCAATCCTGATGCCTTGTTCTTCTTCATATAGTCCAGCTTCTCAGATTACCTGCTCAGCATAGAGATTGAATAAGTATGGTGAAAGGGTAAAACCCTGACACACTCCCTTCTTGATTTTAAACCATGCAGTGTTCCCTTTTTCTGTTCGAATGACAGCCTCCTGGTCTATGTACAGGTTCCTCATGAGTACAATTAAGTGTTCTGGAATTCCCATTCTTCTCAATGTTATCCATGATTTGTTATGATCCACCCAATCAAATGCTTTTGCATAGTCAGTAAAACACAAGTAAACATCTTTCTGGTATTCTTTGTTTTCAGCCAAGATCCATCTGACATTAGCAGTGATATCCCTCGTTCCATGTCCTCTTCTGAATCCTGCTTGCATTTCTGGAAGTTCTCTGTCAATATACTGCTGCACCCCTTTTTGAATTATCTTCAGTAAGATTTTACTTGCATGTGATATTAATATTGTTTGATAATTTCCACATTCTGTGGGATCACCTTTCTTTGGAATGGATACAAATATGGATCTCTTCCAGTCAGTTGGCCAGGTAGCTGTCTTCCAAATCTTGTGGCAAAACCGAGTGAGTGCCTCCAGCGGGGCATCCATTTGTTGAAACATCTCAATGGGTATTCCATCAATTCCTGGAGCCACGTTCTTTGCCGATTCTTTCAGTGCAGCTTCAACTTCTTTCTTCAATACCATTGGTTCTTGAACATATGCCACCTCCTGAAATGGATGAAGATTGACCAGTTCTTTTTGGTACAGTGACTCTATGTATTCCTTCCATCTTCTTTTGATGCTTCCTGTATCATTCAATATTTTGCCCATAGAATCGTTCAATATTGCAACTCAAGACTTAATTTTTTTCTCAGTTCTTTTAGCTTGAGAAATGCCAAGAGTTTTCTTCCCTTTTGGTTTTCTAACTCCACGTCTTTGCACATTTCATTATAGTAATTGGCTTTGTCTGCTCGAGCTGCTCTTTGAAATCTTCTGTTTAGCTCTTTAATCATTTCTTCCATTTGCTTTAGCTACTCTTTGCTCAAAGGCAAATTTCAGAGTCTCTTCTGACATCCATTTTGGTCTATTCTTTCTTTCTCATAATTTTAATGACCTTTTGCTTTCGTCATTGATGATGCTCTTGATGTCATCCCCCAATTGTGGTTTTCGGTCATTGGTGTTCAATGCATCAAATCTATTTTTCAGATGGTCTCTAAATTCAGGAGGGATATAATCAAGGTCATATTTTGGCTCTTGTGGACTTGTTTTAATTGTCTTCAACTTCAAGTTGAACTTTCATATGAGCAGTTGATGGTCTGTTCCACAATCAGCTCCTGGCCTTGTTTTGGTCAAATATATTGAGCTTTTCCAACTTTTGCATTCCAATCACCAGTAGTAAGCGTCTTCCTAGTAGGTGTATGGATATTGTCCTATCATTGACAGTGTTGTACTTCAGGACAGATCTGGAAACAGTCTTTGTGATGATGAATGCCACACCATTCCTCTTCAATTTGTCATTCCTGGCATAGTAGATCATATGGTTGTCTGATTCAAAATGGCCAAAACCAGTCCATTTCAATTCACTAATGCCTAGGATACCAGTGAACAAATTAAAAGAAATACAACCAGAATATTCCTTAGAAGTGAGAATGGTGAAATTTTACTTTGATCACTTTGGACATGTCATCAGGAAAAACAAATCACTATGCAAGGACATCATGTTCAGTAAAGGAGAGAATCAGTGAAAGTGGGGGAAACCCTTGATAAGATGGATTGACATAAAAGTCACAACAATGGACTCAAACATGCCAACTATCATAAAGATGACACAGGACTGGGCAACATCTTGTTCTGTTAGACATGAGAAGTCATAAGTTGCAGCCAACTCAACAACAACAACAAAACCTTGTTGTTGTTGTTAGGTGCCGTTGAATCAGCTCCAATTCATAGTGACCTATGTACAATAGAATGAAATACTACCCGGTCCTGTGCCAGCCTCACAATCCTTGCTATACCTGAGCCCATCACTGTAGCCGCTGTGTCAATCCATCTTGTTGAATGTCTTCCCCTTTTTCTCCTCCCCTCCACTTTACCAAGAATGATTTCCTTCTACAGGGAATGGTCCCTTCTGACAACATGACCAAAGCAGATAAAATGTAGTGTGGCCATTCTTGCTTCCAAGGAGCATTCCAACTGCACTTCTTCCAGGACTGATAAAAGCTCATTAGAACAGGTTAATAGGGTGATCTATTTTGTGTTGTCATATCTATGGATCCAGCAGCGTATGGTTCCTTTTCTTACTACCTTCCTTCCTCTCCCCTTCCCTTCCTGTCTTCTTCGCATTCTTCCTTCTTCCTTTTCTTTTTTGAGTATTTAATGAAACCTTATGTATCAATGTCCCTCATAAGGATCCAGATCCCCTGCCTTCAAAGAGCTTACAGTTTAGTGAATGACACATACAAGTAAATGGGCAATTTCAGTACAATATAATAAATGTTATAATAGAGAAAGAACATAATACTATGGGACCATTTAAGAAGAGAACTTAGCTCACACTCAAGGAGTCTGGAAAGACTTTTCAGAGGATATGGTATTTAATCTGAGTTCTGAAGGACAAATTGATTTAGCCAGACTTGGTTTTCTGTAGCTAAATTGGCCAGATGGGAGGAGATGGCCTGGAGTGAAGAGTCCCTGGGTGGTACAAATGGTTAAGTGGTGGACTACTAGCCAAAGGTTGGTGGTTTGAACCCACCTAGAAGCTCCTTGGAAGACAGGCCTAGTGATCTGCTTGTGAAAGGTCACAGCCTTAAAAACCATATGGAGCAATTCTACTCTGCACACATTAGGTCGTCATCAGTTAGAATCAACTTGATGGCAACAGCAGCAGCAACGGTTGGGTGAGGCTGTTGTTGGTCGCCACTATCAGCTTCTGATGCTCAGATAGAGTCCAATTTAGTAGTCATATCATGATACCCAAAGAGTTTGGTCATTGGGATCATAGTTCAAAGACACATTCAAAGTCCAGGTACTAAGAGATGACATAGTGATACTGAAAGTCTGTCAGACCTTAGGAGAGACATTTGCATGAGAACAATTGGGCATAGTTCCAATGCCCAGAGACCATAACAGAGCTCAGCCTGCAGAGAGCCTGGGGCTTGAGCCATGGTAACATAGTGCAGTCCAGGTGCTAGGCTGACAGCCCAGTTGTCACCTGCATCTATAGACAACAGAGGCCACCATGCCCACACTTTCTAGGAATCCTCTGTTTCATTACTCTGGGAGGTTTTATCCCTTCCTTCTTATCACTAAACTTCGTAGAAGTTACTTGTCTCTGATAAATTCTTGACTCCTAAAGTTCACTGGATTACATTGCCAGCAGTCCTTATGGGGACATAGTATGTGGCAGGTGCCATGCTGGGCATGAGGATGTAGAGACAAATATAAGACCCAACTTATTCTTTATACTAAGTTACCCAGCATATGCATTTTTAAAGTTTGTGTATTTTCTGGTACTCTTCAAATTTTGTTTTTCTCAAGTAGACATAAATACTTCTCCTTAGAAATAACATTAAACAATATAGAAATTCAAAGCTTAAAATATCAGTGTTTTCCTTACTCCTCTAGTTCTGGCTTCTCTCACCAGTATTAGCCACTGCTAAATTTTTAGTATGTACCTTTCTAAGTCCTTTATCTATGCTTATATATCTATATATAATTGTATCAGTTGGGATCCCAGCAGGAAACAGAGGGCATATTCCATTTACCATAACTGAAGTTGAGTTTAATAAAGGGACTATTTACAAGGTGTGGAGATGGTGTAAGGAAACCACAAGAGATAATGCAATGCCTTGAACTGGTAAAAGCAGCCACCTTTACTATCCTTAGACATGAGGGGCATGGAGACACAGGGAAAATATGGACACAGAGAAGATGCCATAGAAAAGGCCCAATGGCCATCAAGCTCAATTGGCATAACATACTATACAAAACATTGTTCCACCTCCTCCTACCTTGGTGAGTAGCGACTGGGATCTTAAAAGCTAGCAGGCTGCCATCTAGAGGCAATGATGAGTCCCTCCTTGTCCAGAGCAAAGAAGAATGAAGAAAACCAAAATTAATGGAAACAATTAGTCCTAGCGACTGGTACACCATCTGATCTGCAGCCTATATGACTATGAGACCAGAAGAACTAGATGGTGCCCGGCTACCACTGTCATCCACTTGGAAGGGGATCTATGTAGGAAATCCTTGATAGAGAGAGAGAACAATGTGGAACAAAACTCAAAAATCATTTGGAGGAAAAAAAGGAGGGGACCAGATTTGCTGGTCCGATAGAGCCTGGTGGAACCACTGAGACTATGGCCCCTAGCTGCCCTTCAGGTGTGGAATTGAACCCACACCTGTGGTTTCCAGACAAGTAAAAGACAGGCATATGAGTTGAACATTTACCTCAAGTGGATACACTCCTTGGAGACAATAATCATGGGAGAAAGAAGGGCTGCTTATGCACAGGGAGACAGCTCAGGGGGCAGGAGTTTATGGAGGGATGGCCACTGGGAAGAGGTAACTGGGGGGGAGGAGGTGGGAGGGGAGCTGTTGCATTGTGGTAAACTGTGGTCAATGTCATGAGACAAAGTGCATGTGAACTGCTGTATGGAAAGGGAATGTGCTCTGTAAATCTTCGCCCAAATCACAATAAAGAAAAATAAATTTAAAAAACAGAAAGGGCCCAATGATGGACACTGAGACTTCTCGTGTAGGCAATAAACACACTGACAGCCTTTTCCTCCTTCCCATTCTCCCTACCTCTACTTTCGTGCAAAACTCTCCATTGACCAAACCCTACAGGAAGTCGGGGCATGAGAGCCCATTGATGCAGTCCATGTAGGTCAGCCTCATGGGGCAGAGAATGGGGGAGGAAGGTGGGGAGTGGATTAGAAGGGCAAACTGAAAATATCCAGTACAGATACATGCATATCATATGACTTTATGAGGTTGTGCTGCTTTTTTTTCCTGCTTATTGTTACAGAGATGGAATTGCATTATAATATTATTCTATGACTTTTTTTAACCTAGCAATTTGCCTTGAGATCTTTCCATATAAGTACATATTAATCTCATTCATTCACTTTAATGACTGTGTAGTATTTCATCATATGATATATCAGAATTTATCTTTTTAAATTATATATATGCAATAATTGATACATGCAACAAGAAATGCACCCTTTATGTAATTTATTAAGCCTAATAACTGGTTGCATAGTGCCTAAGGCACTTGACTGCTAACCAGAAGGCTGGCGGTTCAAACTCACCAGCCACTCCTCGGAAGGAAGGTTGGGCAATCCTACTTCTGTAGTGATACTGCCTCAGAAACCCAAGGAGGGGTCCCTAAGAGTCGGGGCCCACTCGATGGCACATAACAACAACAATAACAACAATAATAAAATGGGGAGCTCTGGTAGCATAGTGTCTAAGGCACTTGACTGCTACCAGAAGCTTGGTGGTTCAAACCATCAGCCACTCCTTGGAAGGAAGATAGAGCAATCTACTTCTGTAGTGATACTGCCTGGGAAACCCATGGAGGGGTTGCTATGAGTCGGTCCCACTCGACGGCACATAACAACAACAACGATAATAATAAAATGATTATCTGTAAATTAACCCCTTGACTAGTATGATTGATTATACCTTCAGCTCCTCGCCTATGCTGTCCTCATGTGTTGACTAGTCTGAATGTTTTGCATTAATCATCCTCTTCTGCTTTTAAATAGTTTTTCTACATATTTATGTACCTTAAAATATAGGTTAGAATTGCTTTTTTAAAAAAGCTTTATAAAAATACTGTATTTACTGTATGTAGTCTTCTGCAACGTCTTTTTTGTTTTTTATGTACCCTCTGTTTTTTCTGTGCAGTTGTTCTTCCTTTTTTTCACAGCTTATAATACTCCATTGTGTGAGTAAACCACAACTTACCTCCCTGTTCTACTATCGATGGACTTTTGGGTTGTTTCCAGTCTTTGCTGTTATAAACAGTGCTGTTTAAGAACATTTTTGTCTACGTCTCCTGGCACATATGTGCAAGAGTTGCTCTGGGGCATATACCTAGGAGTGGAATTTTCTGGGTCATGGGTTTACACATACTCAACTTTGCTAGGTAATGCCAAATTGTTTTCAATGGGATTATGCCAATTTACATTCCCACCAGAAGTACGTAAGGGTCTGGTGTTTCTTGGCCTCCCCAGTGCTTGTTATTTTCAGACATCTTAATTTTTTACCATTAATATTCTTTTCAGGGATGCCAAGTGCAAGCTTAATAACAGTCTGACTCTGTTATCATAATATTTTTAGCCTGGTTTTCCTAAAAAATGAATTCTGTTCTTCTCTATAAAAATTGATTTCCCTTTCCTGCCCTATTTTATCTGCCTCATTTGTTCCCTGAAGTTTATATCTGTGGACCATGACACATTCTAAATATATTTAAAGTTAGTTAATAAATTGAAAATAAATCTGCCAAATGGATCTTTAAATTCTTTCCAACTCTAAAATAAATGAGATTCTGATAGGGCTCTACATCAAGGCTGAAGGTTGGGGTTGGTCCCATATGGAGGACACAGAGGAAAGAGAAAGCCAAACAGTGCTCCACAGCTCCTTTTAACCAAACTCCAGGCCACCTTGACATTCACAGAGAACTGTATTATGTTTTCTTTGAAAGGAATTGTGTCTCCTCACTTCCCTGTATTCTCTCCTCCTTCCTTTTATTTTTTCTTTCTTTTATGCATTCATTTACTGACTAGCTGAAAATCTAGTGGAGAAGACAAATGAGTTATTACTATGTAGCTTATAAATGAGAGGACAGTAGTGGTTCATTGGTAGAATTGGTGCCTGCAGGGTGTGAGACCCAGGTTTGATTCTTGGCCAGTCGCACCTCATGCATAGCCCCTCAATCGGTGGAGGCTTGCATGTTGTTCTCCACAGATTTCAGTGGAGCTTCTGAGACAGACTTGGAAGAAAGGACTGGGGACCTACTTCTGAAATGAAAACTCCATGGATCACAAGTCTGATCTGCCACTCTATCCTGGGGATGGTGCTGCACTGGTCAACATTTCATCACGTTATATGTGGGTTGCCATGAGTCAGGAGCTGACTTAGCAGCAGCTAACAACAGCAATAAACAACAACAAGCTTTATGCCTTTTTTCTTATATAGTGTAGGAAGAGTTCCCTGGATTTCAGTTCTCCATCTCTCTTCCTCAAGTCTTGAGAACAAGCAAATAAAAGAGACCCTTGGGCAGTCAGAGAGTTGAGCCAGATATCATAGAAAGGACAGACTTCTGGAATGCAGAGGAAGAACTTGACCTTTGTATCCTAAATCTGCCTCAATTCCTGGGATGGGGTAGACTCTGCCTAGTGTTTGCTAAATGAGTGAGTGAATGAATGAACATTTTCAGTTCTCAACTCTTCTTCTTTTCTTATGTAGTGTAGGAAGAGTTCCCTGGATTTTAATTCTCCATCTCTGTTCCTCAAGTCTTGAGAACTGACATTAGCTCCTTGCCATGAGCTAGCCTCATTTTTCTTCCCAGCTTCCACGTTACAAGTAAGAGCTTGTAATCACCCAATGTTTCTCTGACCTAGAAAACTTGAGAAATTCGTATTAATGAAAACACAGGGACTTACAAAATTACTCTCAGCCCTCTCCCATGGAAGCAGGTCTGGTGCTTGGTAATTAGCTGGATGGGATTCGGGTAATGGATGGAGTGAGATGGTGCTGCTGCTGAGAGGCTATGAAACTTTGAAATCAGGAAGCAGATAAGGTGGGGGAGGGGAGAACTGCTTTTAACAAGCTGTTGGCATTGGCTGAACTTGGGTTGGCCTTGCCCTCTTGCTGTTATAACCTTGGTGCCTTTCTCATTTGTAAGCTTTATTAGCATTCCAGAGCTCAGCTGAATTTGCCAGGGTCTCTTGTTGTTTGCTGTCAAGTAGATTACCACTCATAGCGACCCTACAGGACAGGGTAAAACTGCCCCATAGGGGTTTCTAGGATGTAATCCTTACAGGAGCAGATCACCAGGTCTTTTCTCTGGCTGAGCTGCTGGTAGATCCAAACCCCCAACCTTTTGGTTAGCAGCTGAACATTTAACTATACGGCCACGAAGCCTCACTCAGATCCCTCACTCACTGTCATGGAGTCCATTCCTTTGTTGTTGTTGTTATGTGCCGTCGAGTCGGACCTGACTCATAGCGACCCCTCCTTGGGTTTCTGAGGCAGTATCACGGAGTCCATTCCTAGATTTCCTTTAATCTTTCATCCTTGCTGGCTTGCATGTAAATCAGCTGCCTGTATATTGCCCCAGTTTACACTCTATAAATTGTCTTTCTTTGCAGACTTCTGTGCAAAGCACAGCAGTGTGTCTTAACACTGGACAATGTGGTTGCTATTAGTAGTAATGAGTTGTTATTGAGCATCAGTATGGAGCTGAGCAGATGGAATGACTGAGACAGCTCAGGACAGAGGTTTCCAAGCTAGTGTGCTATGGGACCCTGGGGAATTTGCCAAGCCACTCCAGGTCTTGTATTCCATTCCTGCCAGAGGCGAGGTTTTCCTTTTACTACGAGGAATGTCATAGCATAACTGAGAACCCTGATTCTAAAACCAAAAGTTTGCAGTATTCACCACATGTAAGCACCATTATCTCATCTTTACATATATTACGCTTCAATTACTCTTCTCATACCTGTGGATCAAATGTAATCATTTGTAATTTTTGCAAATTTTAAATATAAAAATGCAACAAAAACTGAACTGATAAAAAGATAATGAGGCAAGTTAACATTGAAAGACAAAGATGTTTCATCATTTAAGCTATCACTGAAATACTGGATTTCTTTTAATGATGACCTATGTCCTGATCGGTTTTCCTTTTCCTTTTCCCGGGAGAAAATGAATTTATTTCACAATCTAAATAACAGAGGGGATATATACTAATTCATAATTTAATAAAACTGTCTGGCTATATGTTAGCAGAACCTAGAAAAGCATTGTCCTTCCAAAGCCTGTTTAATTTGATTTCACAAATAGACCACAAAAAACTATTTGATACGTTCTGCTTCATTCCATTTCCTCCTCTCACCCTATAAGGCAGGGAACTGAGCTGATTCTTTGCAGATCTTACTATCTTAGCCCAAATCCCTGTGGTTGTTTTTAAAAGGGGAATTTAATAATCTTGCCAAATGTCATGTTAAGGAAGGAATCCTACAAAGAAAGTGTTCTTAGGGCCAAATTCTCAGGGTGGCCAGCTCTTCACAGTTGCCTTCTTTGGCCCCAGCATGATTTGCAGAGTTGGGTTTTCTATGTGAGACTGGGATGGGGCACTGGGACCAAGCAAATAAAAGGGACCCTTGGGCTGTCAGAGTTGAGCCAGATATCAAATAGCCCATGGCTCCTCTAGCTGATGCAGAAGATCCATCCTTAATAGCACAGATTGGTGGCTCAGTTCCATGGCCTGAGGAGCTCGGGTAGCATAGTGTCTAAGGCATTTGACTGCTAACCAGAAGTTTGGCAGTTCAAACTCACCAGCCACTCCTTGGAAGGAAGGCTGGGCAATCTACTTCTGTAAAGATTTACCAGCTCGGAATCCCAAAAGGGGTTGCTATGAGTCAGAATCGACTCAATGGCAATGAGCTTGGGTTTTGTTTTGTTTTGTTTTTCCATGCCCTGAGCCAGAGTTCTTGAAGCTATTCTCGAATGTCAGTAGGCCCAGGAATCATCCAGGTACTTGCTGAAAATGTAGATTTCCTGAGACCCATGCTCAAGTTCTTATTCCGTCGGTCTGCGTGGGCCCAAGAATCTGAATTTGTACAAATGTCTCAGGTGATTCTGATGCTGCGGGTCTGAGGACCGCACTTGGAGAATTACCAAGTTAGTGCTTTTGCCATGTCTTCCCTTTGGTGCTCTGCCTCTCCTTCAGGAATTGGTTCTGAATAAGAATTTTTAAATGTCACTTCCTAGGGCTGAAGCCAGGAATTCCTGTGATGTACTCTGTCTAACTTGGTTGAGCTCTGAGTGGACTTGAGGTACATTACTTACTGGAGACTCGGCTTTAGGGAGGGCTCCCACTGGTCCCATGTGATGTCCAGTGGTTTGGATGATAAACAGCTGGAGTCAGCAACTAGTCTTCCAGACCTATCCAGATCCTCTTCCTTTCAAAAGCCCCTCAGCTCCTCAATGAAAAGTAAGAGATGTTCCCAGATTAGAATTTTAGTTGCTGTTGTTGTTGTTGTTATCTGCCATCGAGTCGGACCCGACTCATAGCAACCCCTCCTTGGGTTTCCGAGGCAGTATCACTACGGAAGTAGGATTGCCCAACCTTCCTTCCGAGGAGTGGCTGGTGGGTTTGAACTGCCAGCCTTCTGGTTAGGAGTCAGGTGCCTTAGGCACTATGCTATCAGGAGCGCCTAGAATTTTAGATAGGAGAGCTGAATGACCTGCAAGTAAATTATCAAAAATTTGAAAGGTTCCCCCATCTATTATGGCAGGACTTATTTTCATAGAATCTATATAGGCTACTGAAATAATAAAAATAATTTATTATTGCTTACCATGGGTGAGGCCTTGTTCTATACTATGTATTTATATATTGAGGTAATGCTCTTAACAACTAACACTGTGAGTATTGTTATTGTTGTTTTTATTATTGTTGTTTGTTGCTGTCAAGCCAGCTCCAACTCATGGTGACCATATGTATGTAGCAGAGTGAAATGTTGCCCAGTACTGTGCCATCTTTTTATTTTAATTTTTAAATTGTATTGTTGTTGTTGAGACTATACACAGCAAAACATACACCAATTCAATCATTTCTACATGTATGATTCAGTGGCGTTGACTGTATTCTTCAAGTTATGCCACCATTCTCACCCTCCTTTTCTGAGTTATTCCTCTACCATTAGCATAAACCACTGCCCCCTAAGATTCCTATCTAATCTTATGAGTTGCTGTTGTCATTTTGATGCCACACAGATAGTTCTTAAAAAAGCATAATGCTCAAGGCAGACAATTTTTATTCGTTAAGCTAAACCATTGTTTGGTTTTAACTTTGGGGGATATTTTTGGTTTAAACTTTAAATATTAGGACAATAGTTTTAGGGGTCCATCCAGCCCCCATGGCTCCAGAAAGTCTGTTCTGCTTTTTCCCCTTTTGGTCAAAAATTCATCTGTGGCATCTTTTTTCAAAATGTTAAGTAATGGTAGCTGGGCACCATCCAGTTCTTGTCTCATGTCAAAGGAGGCATTTGTTCATGGAGGCAATTAACCACACATTCCATATCCTCCTCCTATTTCCGACTCTCCTTCTTCTGCTTCTTCAGCTGAATAGAAACCAATTATTGTGCCTTTGATGGCTGCTTGCAAGCTTTTAAGATCTCAGGCACATGCCACAAACTAGGAGGTAGAACAGAAGCACTAACCGCATTATTGGAAAAGGCAAATGTTTAGGGACCAAACTTTATCAGTGGTTACCAGGGGTGAGAGGAAGAGGAAAAGGGAAGTTAACAGTGATGGAAAAATTGCATTGATTAAGGGTAAGGTGCACAACCAGTTACTGTAATTGCTGTCCGTAAGTTGTACACCTGTAAAAAGTTGAACCAGCAAAGTTATGTGATAGATGTATTACAAGAAGGACAAGGGAAAAGAAAAAAAAAAAAAAGAGTAGCTATGGAGGCTGCTTATATACAACCAAAAATCTCTTGGATTAGGTTCTTTGGTTTATAGGTGTAGGGTCATGGTTTCTTGGGACATCCCAGTTAATTATCCTGTGCCATATTCATGATTGTTAGTATGTTTGAGTCCATTATTACAACTACTGTGTCAATCCATCTCACCGAGGATTTCCCTTGGTCCTCTATCTTACCGATCTTGATACCCTTTTCTAGCAATTGGTCTTTCCTGATGACATGTGTGATGGTTAATGTTGTGTGTCAACTTGGCTGGACCCTTAATCTCAATGGCTTACCTATTATGATGGAATCATCCTCATGAGGAAATCTGAAACAAGTACCTCCATGATGAGATCTGCTCTGAGCAGCCAGTCAGTTGAAAGGGAGTTTCCCTGGGGATGTGTCCTGGATCCAATATATATGGGCACTGTGGCAGAACTCTCTGGCTTTTTGCTTAATCTGGATCCTGTATCTGGCTTGTCATCATCTAACCTCCAATTCTTTGGACTTGAGCTACAGACTCTTTTATTTCCTGCCAATCTTGGAATTTGTTAGCCTCTGCAGCCTGAGCCAGCTACCTGCCATCTTACCTTCTAATCTTAGATTTGTCAGCCTCCACAGCCAGCAGCCTGTCATCTGAGCTATTGATCTTGGGTTTGTCAGCCTCTGCAACTATGTGTAAAGCCTCCAGCCTGATGTCTTACCCTCAGACTTGGTACTTGTCAGCCTCTACAATCTCATGAGCCATTTCTTTGATCTCTTTCACTCCATATATATATATATATATGTATGTATAAGTTTCAAAGTTTTGCTTCTCTAGAGAACCCAGCCTAAGACAATGTATCCAAAGTAGGCATAGTCTCACCATCCTTGCATCTAAGGAACATCCTGGCTAAGACTTATGTGATAGTTAAGTTTGTGTGTCAGCTTGGCTGGGCCTGGTTGAGTGGCTGGGCAGCTGGATGTAGCTATTCCCCATAGTGAGACTGGCATTTTTATTTATTTATTTATTTTATGAGCTTGTTTTACATTCAACATAATGCATACATTTAGTTTCATTCCCCAATCACCATGTCTAATCCTAACCCAGTCTCCTCCCCTCCCTACCCTGTAACCGTCCCCCTGTGCCCCTCATATTTATGCACTCCTGTTTGTCCTGCATTTCCTCAGTTTGAATGTTGGTCCTCTAGTGTCCCATGGTCTATTGCTCTAAGGGATGTATTACCATAGTGTATGTGGGTGCGTCATCCTGAGTTGAGTGGTCTGCATTTCCTCAGTTTGAATGTTGGTCTTTTGGTGTCCCATGGTCTTTTGCTCTAAGGGATGTATTACCATAGAGTATGTGGGTGCATCATCTTGGGTTGTGTACATCTTGTTAACTATTGGGCTGAGAGCCTGCCCCTGGGGGTGAGATTTATTCCAGGCACAGAATGTATTCTAGGGCCATAGTATTGGGGGTCTCGTCAGACTTCCTCTGACCAGTAATTCTGGTCATTATTGAGTTTTTGGATTTTGTTCCATGTTTTCCCTCCCACTCTATCCAGGATCTCCAGATTTGGTCCTTTCCTGAGTGGTTGGCATTGGTAGCTGGGCACATCTAGTTCTTCTGGTCTCGAGGGCCATTGTGTCCTAGGGCTGATTGCTTCTAAATGCCTTTTTTTTTTTTCTTTCTTCTTCATTTCTGATGCTAGGAGACAGTTAGCTGCATCTTAGATGGTCACTTGAAAGCTTTTAAGACCCCAGTCGCTACTCACCAATGCAGGATGTGGAGCAACACTTCTATGTATTTTGTTGTGCCAATCGAGTCTGGTGTCCCCCAGTACTATGGTCCTGAGGCAGTAGATCTATTGGATCTCCTTCCCATAGTGTCTGGTTGTCTGTGAGTGATTAGTCTGTGTCTGTCTTCTACTGTTTCTGTAAGGACTGCAGGTATTTTGTATCACTGGGGTCTGTGCAAGATTAGCCTCATCTGAATCTATCCTTAGTCTAGTGTATACTTCTGTTTACTGACCCCAATCTGAAGAAGTGAGATTGGCATTTAACGGCATGGTGTAACGTACCGGACCAACTGAGTAACTGCTTTAAAGATGGGGTCTGCTTCCAGTATGTGAGAAGCAGCTTTGAGGAAGTCTCTAGCTTCTTGGCTTGAACCCTGCATGTAGCCAAGTCATTGTTCAACAGCCTGCTATGCCCTGCTGATCTTAGGACTTTTTCTGGACTTGAATTAGTGACCTGCCATGTTGTTTGCTGCCTTTTTACTTTTTGGCCTTGGATTTGTGAGCCTCAGCAGCCAGCTGCTGTCTGAGTGAAGAAAGGCCTCCGGCTACAGTGGGCCAGGAGCAAGAGACAGATCTAAAGGATGAGAGGCTTTCACCCAGGCTCTAGAGCCTGGCACTTTGAACTCAGACTTCTGGCCTCCAAAAATTGTAAGAAAAACTCCTGTTTGTTAAAGCCATCCCATTTGTGGTATATTCCTGTCAGAGCAGCACTAGTAACCAAAACAACTTATTATTCATCCTTTTGGCAGACTAATTTATCTTCAATATTTTTCATCATAATTCAATTCTTCTCTGTCTTCCTTTTTCACTATCCAACTTTTGCATGCATATGAGGCAATTGAAAAGACCATGGCTTGGGACAGATGCATCTGAGTCATCAAAGTGGCATCTTTGCTTTTTTTGCACCAGATTTGCCCGATGCAGTCCATCCTTTGATTTCTTGACTGTTGCTTAGATGGATGTTGATTGTTGATCTAAGTAGAATGAAATCCTTGACCACCTCAATTTCTTCTCCTTTTATCATGATAGTCCAGTTGTGAGGATTTTTCTTATCTCATGTTCTGGCATAATTCCTCAGTAAGTGCTTCAAGTCTTCTTCATTTTCAGCAAGCAAGGATGAGTCATCTGCATATCACAAGTTGTTAATGAGTCTTACTCCAATCCTGATGCCACCTTCTTCTTCATATATAATCCAGTTTTGGGGCTATTTGTTACAGATTGAACAAAGGAGGGGAAAAGATAGAACTGTGCCACATGCTATTTCCAATTTTGAGCCAGGTGTTATCCCTTTGTTCTGTTTGAATCCTCCTTTTATAGATAAGAAGCCAAAGCACACTGAAGTTAAGTAACCTTTATCATGTGGCATAGTTAGAGAATATCAGTCTGGACCTCTTGGTATGGCTGTTTAAATGTATAAGTTAAACTATTGTGAAAACTCAAAATCTGAAGAAGACTCTGTTTTCAGAGGTAAAGGAAATAAATACATGAAGGACATTTCAGGGACATGGCCACTTGTGAGAAGTGATATAGCTTTTTTTTTTTTTAATTTTAGAGTTTATCATAAATGTATCAAGGTACAGTAGCAGTAACCTTTAATGTATATTGAGGTTAATTCCAAGACTACTATTGTCATTCAAGATTTGACAGTGTAATAGTTATTTGTGTCACTAAACCTTTTAGGCTAGAAGATTTTGTACATTAGTAGCTGTTAAAATCTTATTGCAAAAATTACTGTCACAATTATGGAAGCCTCTAATGTAGCCTACATTGATTGTAATATGTTTTGGGCCTACTCACTTTTTTTTCCTGAATCAAGGAGTTTTATAAAGCATATTTAAAGCCTGGCCTCAATCTTTCTGGGGTTACAAAGCTTTTCGGTTAGTCATGGTAGAATTCCTTTTGAGGATTGATTTTTAGTTCTTCAGAGAAAAAGACAGGAAGACAATTGACATTACTTAGTACTGAATTCCCGAGTTTTGTCTTTGATCAAAATGCCCCCTGCTCCTTCAACCTATGAGTGTAAAGCCGGTCTCGTTTCTGTTGACGTCCAGTTTTGTATTGTATAATCCTGGCTTACAGAGCTGCAGGCCTTCAAGCCTCCCTACAAAGCCCCCTCCAGGCATTTTTGGGAGCTACTGGGGATGTCTCTCATGTGCTTAGCCTCAAGTTTGTTCATGACCACTTGCTTCTGTCTCCTTGCTAGCATATCCTGAGAAAATAAAATTTGGAATGTGTAACCAGTGATCGTAAAGAACAGAATCTTATGCTTGACCATTTCTTTCTGAAGAGTGTTTAGTTTTGTGTGTGTGGCAAAATATACATGTAACAGAACATTTGCCACTTCAACAATCTTCTCATGTATGAATCAGTGATTAGTTATATTCATCATGTCGTTCAACCGTTCTTGAGTATTTTCATCAACCTTAACAGAAGCTCAGTGGACCCTGAGCATTTTGTCTCCCTCCCACCCACTCCTGGTAACCACCAGTAAAGCCGTGCCTATGTGGTTGCATCGGAAGGAAGGTTGGGCAATCCTACTTCCGTAGTGATACTGCCTCGGAAACCCAAGGAGGGGTCGCTATGAGTTGGGGCCGACTCGACGGCAAACAACAACAACAACAACATGTGGTTGCATGAAGGAGCTCTGGTGGTGTAGTGGGTAAGACATTTGACTGCTAACCAGAAAGTTGGTGGTTTGAATCCAGCAGCCACTTCATGGAAGAAAGATGAGGCAGTCTGTTTCCATAAAGATTTACAGCCTTGGAAACCCAGTGGGGGGTCACTATGAGACAGAATCGACTTGATGACAGTGAGATGTTAGATGAGGAGTGATGTTTGGAAAAAAAAAAAGGACTAGTGTAATATTCTCTCTACTGGAGGTGTGGAGTTTTTCATATGTCAACCAGCTGTAACCTTTTGAAGATTTAATGAAATCAGCAAATATAATCCAATGTATGAGAGTGGATATGAATCAAGACTATTATTGTTGAACAAATGGCATTAATTTCCAGTGCACATGTGGACCTGAGTTTTAAAATATTTGTTTGAAAAATGTCAATCTCCTCATTGTTTTAGAATATTTGAGCAGCTTGCCAGTATAGTCTTTTTAAACAGTTGTGCTTCTAAAAGGTTACAGTGTGCGCGTATTTACTCTTTTCAGCTTTAAAAATTCTTCCAGTGGCTTGGGTAGTGGGGAAATACCTCAAATTCCTCTTTTAATGGATTGAACTTCCTAGGAGGTACAGAAAATTCCCTTCATGTTCAGCAGTAGCCTTAGGCTGAGGGACTCACTTTACACCCCGGTGCTTGTAATTTTCTTATTGGGGTGTGGAAATTATTTTCAGCACAACCAGAGGTTATATAATTAGAATATGTATCATTAGATTCCTTAAAGCTAATGAAGAAGTTTATATTTCCTATGTCGTATTATTTTCCTGGTGCTGCCATAACAAAGTACCATAAGCTGAGGGCTTAAAATAACAGAAATGTATCCTTTCACAGTTCCAGAGGTTGGAAATCTGAACTCAAGGTGTCTTCAGGACCACACATCCTCCCAAGTCTCCAGGGGAGGATCCTTCCTTGCTTCTTCGACTTCTGGTAGCCCGAGATGTTCCTTAGCTTGTGGCAACAAATCTCTTATCTCTGCCTTCCTGTCTTCGCATGGCCATCATCCCCCTGTCTTTGTGTCTCTTTGCCTCTTTCATAAGGACATCAATCATATTGGGTTAGGACCTATTTTAATATAACTTCATGTTAACAAGTTATGTCTACAAAGACCCTGTTTTCAAATGAGGTCATATTCACAGATACTTGGGGTTAAGACTTCAACGTATCTTTATAGGAAACACAATTTAACCCACAATTGATGTCCAGTGTCAACCTCTTGTGAAAGAAAGGACTCAGGGGGTGTCTTAGTCTGGGCTCTCAAGAGGAGCAAAACCAGTGAAACCTATATATAAATATACAGAGAAAGAATTACTTCAAGGAAATGGCTCATGCAATTATGGAGGCTCACAAAACTCACTGCCGTCAAATTGGTCCCAACGCATAGCGACCCCTCCTTGGGTTTCCAAAGGTGTATCTCTATGGAAGTAGATTGCCCAGTCTTCCCCCTGAGGAGTGGCTGGTTTGAACCACCAGCCTTCTGCTTAGCAGTCAAATGCCTTAGGCACTACGTCACCAGAGCTCCCATTCCCAAATCCATGTATCAGGCTGAAGACCTCCACTGACTCATGGGGTTGCAGGGGCTGGTGAATACAAAATCTGCAGGTCAGGTGGCAGACCAGAGACTTCTGCAAGCTTATGTCTCAAGAACTGCAGGTTGAGAGAGTGAGCTTTTGCCGGAAAATCCATTTATATACTGTAGGCAGGCCATGCTTCCAAGGAAACTCCCCTTTCAACTGATTGGCTGATCACATTATATCACATAATGGAAGGTGATTATATTATACTACATTATGCAAGAGCAGCAAATCCAATGTCTGCCAAACCACTGAGGATCATAACCTAGTCAAGTTGACACATAACACTAACCATCACAGGTTGGTGGGGGGGGGGGATGAATATTTGTTGAGTACTCTAAGGCACAGGGAATTCAATGATGAGCAAGGGAGCCAGAGAGCTCATGATTATAGTCTAGCTGGGGTCAGTGTAGGCAAAGACTATAGCAGACAGGGCAGTGGTCTCCAAAATGAGTGTGGGGAGATCCATGAGGATGTAGGGGGAAAATATAATGTGCCTGATATGTTGGTATAGTGATATAGTTGCATATTTAATTACTTTGCTTCAGGACTCTCTGTTCTGTTCCATCGATCTTAGCTGATATCTTTAAGACAGATTGACAACTGTATTAGAAAAATCTAATCTATCTAATCAGAAAATTGATTTAATCAGAACACCCCATTCCATGATGATTTGATTGGGCATGTTTTTTCTAAAGATGAAAGAGCACCCAGCAGCATGGTTATTTTTGCATTTACATACAATTTAGTGCCTCTTTTGAGTTAGCTCTGAGAATGGGAGGAGGACATATCTTTATAATATATTCCATTGTACCTGTATGCTAATCCATTCCTCACTAAAATATAAAACACAAACTTCCTGTTTAACTTTTTCACTTGTCCCCATTTCATCATAATAGTCCAGTGAGAGTTCTTCCTAAACTGGTTTCTTCTTGCCCTGGAGCCACTTCTTCCTCTTGAGGAAAGTCTGCACACTGCTAGTTTGCTTTTAGATATTCCTCAGTTTGCTTTTTGCCCATCACTAGTGACACTGTACATGGTAGTCAGCCCGAGTGACGTCCAGGTGGCTCGCCTTGAGCAGTATTACAGAATCCTTGGGGTCTGCTGATCCGCTGATGCTGTGGCAGCATCACAGGCTCCTCATATTAGAGTGTCTTCCCATGATGTTGGCCTTCCACTAGACTTTGTGAGAAGAGCTATCTCTACTTAAATTAATTGGTTATTTAACTCCTCTTCTTTTTGATCCCATCTTTAGCATTCATCCCTTCACCAATTTTCTTTGGAAGATAGACTTTTTAAAACATTATCTGTTTGATTTCTTTCCATAGTGCTTCTATAACAATTTGATACTTGCTCTACTTTCATTTTCAAGACAAAATTATTTGATGACTGTGATTAGAAAAATAGTTCTAGAAAGTCATGTTTTAGTATGCAGCATTGAATCTTTCTTGGGACTTCTAGATCTAATTTTTTGCATTTTACCACTTGAAAGAAATTATTATCAGCATTTCTGGGTGAATCTGCTCGTCAGCATCTACTTATTTTTCTAGTTTCTTAGATTAGCATGCCTATCTATAATTCCCAAATCAAATTAAATTATTATGTCTGGCACCACAACTATTTCCCAATGGGGCTGCCTGATTCACTACTCTGCTGAATGCTAGCAAGTCTGTTGTGAAGAAAGACTTGAGTATTCAAACTCATTCCCACCCTAGGGCCTTTGCCTTCGTTTTCCCCTTTGGCTAAAGTTGTCTTTCCAGGCTCTTCATGTGTAAGCTCTTATCATTCAGGTCTCAACTCAAACTTTATCTTCTTGGAGAGCCCCTTTTCTGACCACTCAGAACACTCAGATTATTTGACATTATTTTTTCATAGCATGTGTCACTGTCTTAAGAAATGTTTGTTCATCACCTGTCCTCCCACTAGAATGTCAATTCAGGAGTGCGTAGGCCTTGTCTATCAAATTAATTGCTCTATCCCAAGAGTATAATGTGGTTCCTGGCAAATAATGGTTTGATAGATGCTTGCTGAATTGCTGAATGAATGGATGAAGCATTTGGTAAACAAGGTTAAACAGATTTCTCTAGAGTGGAACATACTAGCACAGCATCTTCCAAATAAACTTGATCAAGAACAGATGTGCAAACACTTATTTTAAATGTTACATTTTTAAACTTCTCCAGGGGTATCTTCCAAGAAACACAGTTGGAGAAACATAGAAGGATGAGATATGACCAGACTAACCTGGCTAATAGTGATTTACTGTAAGCATGCTAGGACATATGGGGTGGTATAGGGGAAACTTCATTTAACCTATAGTGATTAATATTGACAGACTAGGAAGAAAGGCCTGGAAATATATGTCTGAAAATTCAGCCACTGAAAGCCCTATGGATCACAGTGACCTGATGCCATTGTGCTTGGGGTCACCATGACTTAGGGTGTGACTCAATGGCAGCTAACAACAATACAACGTTCTTTGAAGACTGCATTATAGAGCCTGCTTAAAGAAGAATTGAGATGAGCTCCAGAGGATGCAGGATACCCCTTCCTCATCCACTCCCCTTTATAGGAGTGCTGAGCTTATCACTATCCGGTGAGACTCACTCCTTTTGAGTAGATTTTAGAGCCACACCAGGTGAGAGGTAGGCTTCTCTCTTGTCCGGTTATCCATGTTTGTTTTACTTGTGAGCTGATTTCTGGTATAATTACTTGTAGCTGTGGTATCAGAGCTGGTTTCCCTTCATATACATAGCAAGATCCCTAATAACTCTATGCATAAAGAATTCCTTGAGACCATTTTCCTAAGGAGAAGCCTGTGGGTAGGTCAGGCACATAGTTCCACAAGGCACATACTCTTCTCATGTTAGGTGCCATAGAGTATGAGGCGTTTGAAAACACCATGGCTTGGGTTAGGCGCACCTTCATCTTCAAAGAGACATCTTTGCTCTTCACTCTTTAAGGAGGTCTTTTGCCTCAGATTTGCCCAGTGCAATGCGTCTTCTGATTTCTTGACTGCTGCTTCGTTTGGTGTTGATTGTGGAACCAAGTAATATGAAATCTTTGACATTTTCCATCTTTTTTCCATTTATCATGATGCTGCTTATTGGTCTAGTTGTGAGGATTTTTGTTTTCTTTATGTTGAATTGTAATCCATACTGTAGAATGTAGTCTTTAATCTTCATCAGTAAGTGCTTCAAGTCATGTTCACTTTCAGCAAGCACGTTCTGTTGTCAGCATATCACAGGTTGTTAATGAATCTTCCTTTAATCCTGATGCTATGTTCTTCTTCATATAGTCCAGCTTCTCGGCTTATTTGCTCAGCATACAGATTGAATAAGTATGGTGAGAGGATACAACCCTGACATATGCCCTTCCTGATTTTAAACCATGCAGTATCCCCTTGTTCTGTTTGCAGACAGCTTTCTGGTCTATGTACAAGTTCCTCATGAGCACAATTAAGTGTTCTGGAATTCCCATACTTCTCAATGTTATCCATAATTTGTTATGATCCACACAATCAAATGCTTTTGCATAGTCAATAAAACACAAGTAAACATCTTTCTGGTATTTTTTGCTTTGAGCCAAGATCCGTCTGATTTCAGCAATAATGTCCCTTGTTCTACATCCTCTTCTTAATCCAGCTTGCATTTCTGGAAGATCCCTGTCAATATACTGCTGCAACCTTTTCTGAATTATCTTCAGCAAGATTTTACTTGGGTGTGATATTAATGATATTGTTTGATAATTTCCACATTCTCTGGGATCACCTTTCTTTGGAATGAGTACAAATATGGATCTCTTCCAGTCAGTTGATCAGGTAGCTGTCTTCCAAATCTCTTGGCATAGCCAAGTGAGTGCCTCCAGTGCAGCATCTGTTTGTTGAAACATCTTAATGGATATTCCGTCAATCCCTGGAGCCACGTTCTTTGCCAATTCCTTCAGTGCAGCTTTGACTTCTTCCTTCAATACCATTGGTTTTTGAACATATGCCAGCCCCTGAAATGAATGAAGATCTACCAGTTCGTCTTGGTACAGTGACTTTGTGTGTTCCTTCCATCTTCTTTTGATGTTCCCTGCATCATATTGCCCATAGAATCTTTCAATATTGTGACTTGAGGCTTAAATTTTTTCCTCAGTTCTTTCAGTTTGAGAAATGCCAAGTGTGTCCTTCTTTCAGTTTTCTAACTCCAAGTCTTTGCACATTTCATTATAGTTATTGGCTTTGTCTTCTCAAGCTGCTCCTGGAAATCTTCTGTTCAGATCTTTTATCTTGTCATTTCTTCCATTTGCTTTTGCTACTCTCTGCTCAAAGGCAAGTTTCAGAGTCTCTTCTGACATCCATTAAAAAAAAATACTCACTGCCATCAAGTCAATTCTGACTCATAGCAACTCCCATTGGGTTTCCAAGTCTGTAAATCTCTATGGAAGTAGATTGCCTCATCTTCCTTTTGAGAAGCAGCTGGTGGGTTTGAACCACCAACCTTCTAGTTTGCAGTCAAATGGTTTAGGCACTGCACCACTAGAGCTCCTCTGACATCCATTTTGGTCTTTTCTTCCTTTCTTATCTTTTTAATGACCTTTTGCTTTTTTCATGTCATCTCACAATTCATTTGGTTTTCAGTTATTGGTGTTTAATGCATTAAATCTTTTCTTTAGATGGTCTCTAAATTCAGGTGGGATATAATCAAGGTCATATTTTGACTCTTGTGGACTTGTTTTAGTTGTCTTCAGCTTCACCTTGAACTTGCATATGAGCAATTGATGGTCTGTTCCACGGGCAGCTCAAGGTCTTGTTTTGGCTGAAGATAGTGAGCTTCTCCATTGCCTCTTTGCACAGATGTAGTCGATCTGAGTTCTGTGTATTCCAAGGTCCACTTGAATAGCTGCTGTTTATGTTGTTGGAAAAAGATATTTGCAGTGAATAAGTCATTGGTCTTCCAAAATTCTATCATGCAATCTCCATTGTTGTTTCTATCACCAACGTCATATTTTCCAACTACTGGTGAATCTTCTTTGTTTCCAATTTTTCCATTCTAATGACCAGTAATAATCAATACTCCTTGAATGCATATTTGGTCAATTTCAGACTTGAAATTGGTAAAAATCTTCAGTTTCCTCATCTTTGGTGTTGGCCTTGGTGATTGGTGTGTAAATTTGAATAATTGTAGTATTAACTGGTCTTCTTTGCAGGTGTGTGGATATTATCCTATCAGTGACAGCATTGTACTTCAGGATAGATTTTGAAACATTCTCTGTAATGATGAGTGCCATGCCATTCCTCTTCAATTTGTCATTCCCAGCCTGGTAGGTCATATGGTTGTCTGATTCAAAATGGCCCAAACCAGTCCATTTCAGCTCACTATTGCCTAGGATATCGATCTTTATACATTCCATTTCATTTTTGACAACTTCCTATTCTCCTAGATTCATACATTGTACATTGCTTTTTCTCATTATTAATGGATGTTTGCAGCTGTTTTTTTTTCTTTCCCATTTTGAGTGATGCCACATCAGCAAATAGAGTTCTTGAAAGTTTTACTCCATGTCATTAAAGTTGACTTTACTTTGAGGAGTCATCTCCTTCTCCGTCATATTTTGAGTGCCATCTGACCTGAAGAGTTCATCTTCTGGCACCATATCGGACAGTGTTTCAGGGCTATTCATAAAGTTTTCCAGTACTATATCAGACAGTGTTTCACTGGTAATCATACTGTTTTTGTTGGCCAATTCTTTGAGAAGTGGATGCTCCCATCTTTCTTCTGAGTCTGTATTAGTCTGGGAGCTCCGCTGACACCTGTCCACCATGGGTGACCCTGCTGGTGTTTGAAATACTGGTGGCATAGCCTCCAGCCTCACAGCAGCATGCAAGCCACCACAATACGACAACTGATAGACAAATGGTAGAAGTGAGGAGTGGGTGTAATTTAACAACAAAATGGATTAGGAAACTAGATCAGTTGAGCTCTATGTACCAGGCAATGTATTAGACACTTCCCATGCAATAACTTTTACATCAACACCTGAGGCAGTTGTTAATGGCTATTTTTACATACATGGAAGCAGGCCTCAGAGAGCTTAAGCAGCTTGCCTCAGAGTTCTCAGTAAGTGGCAGAGGTAGATTCAAATCTTGGTCTGTCCACCTCCAAAGCCCATAGTCTTTACTCTGGTGTTATAAGAGGGACAAAGAGAAGGTTGAAACATAGTCTACCATATTGCAGTTTACTGAAGAATAGATGGAGATTAAAATTCATAAATTGTTATAGTATATAGTTTTAAAAGATTAAATGATACCCCATTTGATAGGTCACTTAGCTTTATTTCCTCTTACCTTAAACAATGCTACACTTAAACCTGTCTATAAGAGTAAAGAAAGAAAAAGAGAGAGAGATTTACCCATTATTATCCAGTTCTCATTCCTGGCGATCTTTGACCTTCTCTACAGAAATTGTGCTCAAACATGGTATCAGGAAATGCTTTTTGTTACCAGCTTAAAGTCTTCCTTTCTAAAGGAGATACACCAGTCTTTTGATGCTTTTTCCAGGATTCTATTCTGGAGAAATCCCTGTAGTCAGGGCCTTCCTAGAGAAAGCGCTGTTGTCTGGCTGGTCTTGCCAACTGTAAATGCAGTTAATGGTATAGTTATTCACTGGATTGGCTGTTGCCAGGACAAAACTCACCTCAGGTGCATGGGAAGCTTCAGTTCAAACACCTAAATTCATTTTCATGCAGCACTACCTAGTTACCTAATAAGTGCAGAGTTATTTAGAGAGGGCTGCTTGTCTGTGATTTTTTTTGAGCTATTACTTTTTTTTCCCCTTTGCAACTTATTATTGAAATAAAAATGTAACGTAGCTGTTTTGTGGTGTGTGGAATGTTTTCAAATGGAATAAGTTCAAGCTGTTTTAAATTAGGCTCACCAAACAACATTTTTAGAATACTTGTCACATTTCTAAATAACATGTACTTGTGATTGATACTCCCTCTAATTCAAACTGGCAGCACACAGTACCCTAAGCCTGTACCTGCTGAAGCCGTCTCTATGAAATATACTTAAAGTCTCTAGCTTCCTAAGTGAGCATTTCCTAGGGAGAGTGGTTTGCAGCATTTGAGATCATCTTAAGATAATTATGTTGTTGTTGTTGTTGTTATATGCCGTCGAGTCGGACCCGACTCACAGAGACCCCTCCTTGGGTTTCTGAAGCAGTATCACTACGGAAGTAGATTGCCCAACCTTCCTTCCGAGGAGTGGCTGGTGGGTTTGAACCACCAGCCTTCTGGTTAGCAGTCAAGTGCTTTAGGCACTATGCTATTAGAGCTCCCTTATAGTATAATAAATAACGGCAAACATTTATGGAGTTCATGCTAATTGCCAGAGACTCTGTCATTTCCTTTAAGTCTCACAACAGACCTTAAAAATAGGGTTGTATTATTATTCTCACCTTACATGTAGTGCAACAAGGTTTAGAGAGGTTAAGTAAATTGCCCACGTCAAGCTGATGGGGATAAAACTCAAAGCCAAAACCAAACTCACTGCCATCAAATCAAATCTGACTCATAGCAACCCCGGTTGGGTTTCTGAGGCTATAAAGTAGATAGTCCCATCTTCCATGCACAGAGAAGCTGGTGGCTTTGAAACGCTGACCTTCTGGTTAGCAGCCAGATGCCTTATCCACTATGCTACCAGTGCTCCAGTTGTTAAAAGAAAAAAACTCATTACTTTATGTGTATAGGCAAGGAGTGGCAGATGAACTTTTAGCATAGTCAAGTGAAGGTAACGCATGAGAGAAAGCAAAGAAAAGTAGGTTGTGCACCATCTTTTATGAAGCAGGCAGAGGAATGTGATGAAAATAACCATTGGCTCTGGATAGAAGCCCTGGGTCCTGTTCTCAGCCCCTGCCACATGGGCAATATTGCACTTCTCTCTGTAAAACAGAATGTTGGCCATAATTTCTTAAGGTGATTCTAGCTTTATTGGAGTGTGGACATACAAACACAACAAACACACTGCCATTGAGTCAGATTCTACTCATAGTAACCCCTCCTTGGCTTTCAGAGGCAGTATCACTACGGAAGTAGACCTTCCGAGGAGTGGCTGGTGGGTTTGAACTGCCAGCCTTCTGGTTAGCAGTCAAATACCTTAGGCACTATAATAGGAGTCTGAAAAGGAATCATCGTAAGTTCCTTGGTTTATATAATCTCATGCAATTAAAGAGACCTAGTAAATTCTGGGAACTATCAGAACAGTTTTTGTACATTTATGTAACAAAGCACAAAATATTTTTGGTTTCCATACATCACAATTTTGGTTGCTATGTCTCCAAACTCTGTTGGAATTGGAGAAAGTTTAGAAGGGACCATCAAAATGGTATGATAAGGCTATTATAATGGCAATCTTCAGCAATGCTATTATAGCAATCTTCAGCCTGGAAAGGAGAAAAAAAAAGGTTCACTTAGAAATGTCTACAAAATCATGATTTGTATATATCATGGACTTCAGAGAGGAGCCCTGGAGGCACTGTGGTGAAGCAATTCGACTGCTAACCAAAAGCTTGGTGGTTCTGATCCCACCAGTGGTTTCATGGAAGAAAAGACCTGGTGATCTACTCTGGTAAAGAATACAACTGAGGAAATCCTAGGGAGCAGGTCTGCTGTGTCCTGTAGGGTTGCCGTGAGTCAGAATTGACTCAATGGCATACAACAGCAATAACAACAACATGTGCTTGAGAGGGAATCTTAGGACATATAAAGATAAGTACTGTTTCATATAGTAGATGATAAACTTATGAAACTTTCTCCCTATGGAAGCAAAAAATAAAAGTAACTTTGAGAACATTTAGGCAAATTCAGAAATTACAGTCAACCCTGGATTATCAACCCCAAACCAAACCCACTGCCATCGAGTCAATTCTGACCCATAGCAACTTATAGGACAGAGTAGAACTGCCGCATAAGATTTCCAAGGCTGTGAATATGGAAGCAGATTGTGTTATCTTCTCCTGCATTGCAGCTAGTGGGATCCAAACACTGACATTTTTTTTTTTTTTTTTTGATTAGCAGCAAAATACTTTAACCACTGTGCCACCAGAGCCCCTTAGGGATTATCAAAGGAAACTATAAAGTGTAGCGTTCACCTCTAAACATTAGTACTGACAGTGATTATAATCATAATGCCCTCCCCATTGTGTGCCCCTTCGTTCCAACTTTGAAAAGAGGGTAGGGAAGTTGATGTATCAGGGCTCCAGTTCAGGAAAGTACATTTTAAGTTCAAAACATATTTTATAGAAAGGAGTATTTCTTTAATAATAAATATGACTAGTAATATAATGAAAGTTTAAATGTTGTTTTATCTTTGATTACAGAAAAAGCATGATAATAGAAATTTATTGCAGGAAACAATAGTAATATTACAAAAAATCATTAATAATTCACAGGAAGTCATTCCTAATTCCTTCTCATTAAATAATGACCAAGATAGGCCCACTTTTCCTTTTAGAATCATAGAATCTTAGAGGTGATAACATCCTTAAAGATTATTAGAGCCCCTGAGTGGTACAAATGGTTAACACATTTGGCAGCTAACCAAAAGGTTAGTGGTTCAAGTCCACCCAGAAAGAAAGGCCTGGCAATCTACTTCCAAAAAATCAGCTGTTGAAAACCCTGTGGAGCACAGTTCTACTCGGACACACATAGAGTCACTGTGGATTGGAAATGGCTCAATGGCAACTGGTGGTGGTGGTGGTAGTTAAAGATTTTCTAGCTCAGTGTCTACCTCCCACCACCATC
>NW_006921608.1:16597255-16600889 GCF_000298275.1 Orycteropus afer afer | reverse complement strand
CTCAAGTATAGCAGGGATTGTGGGGCTGGCGCGGGATCGGGCAGTGTTTTGTTCTGCTGTGCATGGGGTCGCTATGAGTTGGAAACGACTCGACGGCACTTAACAACAACAACAACTGCTTCAACATGGCCAGTCTTTGGCAGCTTACTCCTTTGAGAGGTGTGCTATTTCCTAATTGGGCCTTTCAAATTCATTTTTCTACTGAACTGAAATCTACCTACATAGGTCCTCTGCTCATTGCCTTGGCTGTACCTCGTAGGGCAACACAAAATAAGTCGACCTCTTGCAGATGAAGCATCTCCCAACCCCTAAACTGCTGTCAAGTCAGATTCGACTCTTAGCGACCCCTCCTTGGGTTTCCAAGGTGGTATCACTACAGAAGCAGATTGCCCAACCTTCCTTCTGAGGAGTGGCTGGTGGTTTTGAACCACCAGCCTTCTGGTTAGCAATCAAATGCCTTCGGCACTATGCCACCAGAGCTCCCATGAAACATCTAGCCCTTTGCAACCTTCTCCAGGCTAACACGTTCAGTGGGTCTTCAAACAACTCTATTTCCAGACCATGTAACATACTGAGAGCTCTTCTCTGACACCTTCTATTTTCTGAAAACTCTCCTTAGAATGAGAGAATCTAGGTGAACAAAAAAAAAAAAAAAAAAAGAAGAAGAAGAGGAAAAAACATTTGACTAATTCAGAGGAAAGTGAGACTGTAAGTTCACATAACCAGGATCCCATATTTGTATCGAAGAACCCTAATGCTTTACTGATTTTTTCCCATATGAGACACACTGTATGGGTGCTTATGTACACCTAGATTTCCTGGTTATTGCCACATGAGCTGCTGTGAATGCCATCTCAAAGTGTACTGTAATCCTTCATGTTTACCAATGCTTAATTATCTTGTTAGGTTTAGGAATGCTTAATTATCTTGTTAGGTTTAGGCTGTTATTTCTGTTTCAGGATATTTTAGAATCTTGATTATTTGGTCTAACATATTAATGATTCATCTTCTCTTTTTATTATCTTAAAATTCATAAACACATCTCCAAGCTATTGATGGAAAATGTTGAGCAAATTGTACCAAGGATTAGGTTAAATGGTGATCACATTCAGAATTTAAGGAAATATAGTTTAGTGAAAATTATGCTTTAATGCTTGCATTTCTTTAAATGTTGCTCTAACTTTATAGTCTATGAAAATATACTGTTTGTGCTCATAAATACTAGTGAATCTAATGAGTAATTGTTTTCATTAGCATTTTTGTTTCTTAAAAAATGCACAACTTAGTCCATTCTTTGTTGTTGTTTTTAGGTTTTCCATAGATGTGTGATAAACTATTCAAAACACATGGCTACAACCAGCACTTAATTGATGAAAATGTAATCTAATGACAAATATAAACACATAGGAGGACATGAATATTGGCATTAAAGAGCTAAATCCACAACATGATAATAAATGCCACAATATACATTGATGAAGAGAAGGGACATTCTTTTTTCATGATATTCTTCTATTTTAATTAATTATAATTTCGGAGAGAGGAAAGCTAAACTATTCATTCTTCTTTGTGATTTCTATTAAGTTCTAAAACTTACCTTTTAAAAAAAAAATCTTTCCTCGTGGACTTTTGGCCACTAATGGGGCTAATTTTTATTCATTTCTCTTTTCAGAGAGGTCAGCACTGGTAACCAGGCACCATCTAGTTCTTGTCTCAGGGTCATGAAGGCTGAGGTTCTCATGGTCCGTTGGTCCTTTGGACTAGTTGTTTCCTTGCATTTTTGATTTTCTTTGCTCTCCTTTGGTCTGGATGGGGAGAGACAATGTTGCACCTTAGATGAGCACCCGTAAGCTTTTAAGACCCCAGTCAATTGCCTCCATTTAATCAGAATGATTTCTTTCCACAGACATTCTCTGCTGTGCCTCTTATCCTCAAATCAATGTTTAATCAATTCACTGCAATCACATTTTATAAATCTACCTAAGACTTGATTTTCCCAAACCAAGATAAATTAAGCCTCTTCTTGCTTTATTCTCAGTTATCAGTCCAATAATGTGCTCTGAGAATTCAACCAGGACTAGACATGATCTTTCTTTTATGAAGCTAATCTGACTGCCCCCCCCCCCACTTGTAGGAGGGGACAATCTGGGAGTGGAAACTCCTTTCAGGAGGAACTGTGGTGATGCGTGAACGTTTGGGGAGATGGTTCATTTTCTTATGAAAGAAGTCTGTATTCCACAAGCTATCAACACTCACCAGCTCCACTAAACAAAGCTTGAAGATAAGAAAGAAATCAATTCAAGAAGATCTCAGATATTTGCTAAGTTGTCTGTGCACACACTGTGTGAGTCAGGAGGCCTGGTCTTATTCTGTCAACCACCTAGTTTGAGTCGTTGGAGAAGAAAATATTTATTCAACCATAGCCCATTTCGTCTGTGGCTGGGTAATAACATGATGCCTTTAGCAACTGCCCGCTAGAAGCCAGGACTTGGTCTCTGGGATTACGCAAACACAGATTTCTTAAGAAGTGCCTGCCCACCTGTGTTTAGATTCTAAATTGTGGGAGGATGCATGGCAGGGAAAGGGCATCTAGGAGTTGGTGAGGAAATAGTATGTTGAGTTATGGAGATTTTTCAAAGGGCAATTTTCCCCCTTTAAGTAGTTAAAATAGAAGAGGAATTCTTGAGAACTGTCATGGAATTTTGCACTAGGTAGAACCTTGAAAGTTTTTATTTATCTCTTGTCTGTTAGCCTTCTACTTAAGATCTAAGAATGTATCCTATTTTCGAAACTCTCTAAGGAAGGAAATTTTCCACAACCTTTCCCCTGTTAGCCATTTTCTAACTTCAACAAAAGCCTTCCATCAGAAAATTCTTGCTCACTTATATGACCCGAATGCTCACTGCTGAAGCCCAAGCCTGTTTTCTTTTGCTTTATCTTCTGCCGTTCATATCCTCCAAAGAGGAACCTGTCAGAACTGAAGCCCATTATTAGGTCACTCCTTGGCCCCTTCTCTAAGGCTAAATGAGATTTTTTTTTTCCCACTCTCCGTTTGTAGGTCATATTCTTCAGCCATTTAATGATTTTTCTTGTTGGAAATTTGATTGGGGATTTCCTGTGTCTGGAAATGTGTTAGCCTCAACTTTGTAGTCCTAATACTCCTCCCTCTACCTCTTTAAATGCACCAGCTAAAGAAGGCCTGGGGGCGGGGGGGGGGAATGAAGCAGCTACAAATGAAACAAAACATCACAGAAACAAAGAAACAAAAGCACAAAGTAGTTAACCTTGTGGCTGTTGATTAAAACATTGGTACAGGGACATAGCTCCCTTACCAATGTTCCCCTGCATTCTCTTTGCTAACAGTTGGTCAGCAGAGTGTGGTCAGGTTAAAATATGTATCTAATCAGTTCACAAAACTTAAAATGCAGAATATTAAAGCTATACATGCCAGGAAGATAAACATAACTCACCAGTGGCCCTGTCTTGGTATATTTGATGTATATGGAACTTTTAGTTACTATGGACATTTGATAACCACTGAGCTCTGGTAGCATAGTGGCTAAGACACTTGCCTGCTAACCAGACGGCTGGCGGTTCAAACCCACCAGCCACTCCTCAGAAGGAAGGTTGGGCA
>NW_006921608.1:16553581-16597155 GCF_000298275.1 Orycteropus afer afer | reverse complement strand
ACTTCCGTAGTGATACTGCCTCGGAAACCCAAGGAGGGGTCGCTATGAGTCGGGGCCGACTCGATGGCACATAACAACAACAACAACAACAAGAAGCCATTATTGCAATACTCTTTAATATGTTGTTGGATACAATTATTATTATTATTATTATTAATTTTATTTGATCTGTAGTTGGTTTTTAGGGAAAATGCTATTATTGTCAGACTTTGGTATCAAGATTGTGACAGTTTTGTAAGTTTATTTTTCTTTGCATTGGAATAGTTGGAATAAAACGAGATAAATCTGACCTTTAAAGTTGGGTTGAATTTACTTATATAACCATTTGAACCTCATAATTTCAAAGGTAGGTCTTTGATAACTCTTGCCATTGCTTAATATGGAACACATGCAAACTATTTAACATCTATGAATAGTCTAAAGAATAATAACCAAAAGATCACACGTTTCACCACTCATTTTCAGAAATAGCGCCTTAGAAAGGAGCTGCGGTGGAGCAGTGCCTAAGGCATTGACTGCTAACCAGAAGGTTGGCATTTCAAACCCACCAGCCACTCCACAGAAGGAAGATGCAGCAATCTACTTCCACAAATGTTTACCACTTTGGAAACCCAGTGGGGGTTGCTGTGAATCAGAACTGACTCAATGGCAGGAAGTTTGGTTTTCTGGTGTGATCCTTCCAATCATTCCAGCACGTTTCTGCCTTACTAAGAAGCCTACCTCCCACTCCAGGGCACAAGTCTTTGGTAGTTGAAGCTAGTATAGCACATGAAGAAGTACAGTTATCAGTCACACAGTTCACTGCTGTTTCTTCCTGTCGCTTGTTTGTCTCAACTCCCTGTAGCTCACAAATAAGGAACCCTACATTTCAGTGCACTGCCAGTTCCTGTTCTGCCTTCCTAGTGGTTCTGTGGTGGCTACTATTACTATTGCTGTTATTTTAATCATTTGTACTCTTTGCCTGCATATGAAGGAGATGGTGGTGGAAAGGAAATTGGGGTAGTGGTATAGGATTAGTCAGTGCTCTGCCAGCTCCAGGAGCAACACAGGAGAGGGATAGATGAATTGGTCTAGGGGGTAGATGAGTGGGTACCACTTCCGTTGGTCTTGGCCATGTTATTTTCTAGAGGTTCTATATCTAGCAACAGAGGCAATGGTGGGACTGTGCATTTTCCTGTTTTATAAGATGATTCTTTTTTATGAAACTGGAGTTTATTATATGCCTAAGTAGTTTGTTTTTGTTTTATTTTATTTGCTTAACCCAGACCCAACTGTCTTAAAATTAATGTTCATTCCTACCTGCCCCCGACATAAGGTGGGTTTTCAGTAGTGTAGTGGGTTTGTATGTTTTGTTGGGTTATTTTTTGTGAAGCTGAATTATGAAATGCCAGCCAGACACCATTTGAATGAGCTTTTTTTTTTTTTTTTAACTACCATTTCCAGTTAATTAAAAACTACTATCAAATTAGGAGACTTTTATTATTACCTAGTTTTTGAATTAATAGATATTAAATTAAAACTGCTATCTTATTGTGGCTCTTAAGATCTTAAATTTTTTTTCTGATTAAAAAAAAAATATTAAATTAAGGTCTCATAGTCCAGAAGGTTTGCAATTATTCTTCCATGGCACTGTGCAAACAGTCTTATCCTATGGGATACAATTTAATTTCCAATCATTTAAAACCATTTTTTCCATCTATTCTGGATGAGAGAATGGAGATATTTAATAAAGCATAAAGAAATACGGTTAAAAAAAACCTTCAATCATTCCTAAGGAAGTCTTAAGTTTAAAACAGTAGCTGCTTTGATTTAGTTACTTTCACATGCTATCTGAGAAAGAATTCATTAAGAAAAAAACATTTTGACACTTTTAATCCATTGTGACTTTAACTTCATCAGGAAAATGGTGTTGAGGTAGGTGAGAATGTTGACTAATTGGGCTATTGGTCCCATATGGGATTACACCACTTTCTAAATCAAAATTTCCCACTATTGCAACATGTTTTTTTTTCTTTATTTATTTCTTCTTTTTTTCCTTAGAAACAATTCATTTGGGTCCATTACATGGTCATTTGTTGGGCTTGTTTGTGAGTAAAATGAAGTCATACTAGGCTGACTTTGTATACAGAGTCAAAGGAGATCCTGCAGCTGCTCAGTGAATAAGGCCATGCAAGTAGTCACCCGATTCTTTAAAAATCCTGCTTCCCCAAAGTCATGATGTATTTTTATTTTAATCATCAGGAAGATTGGCTCCACTTTGTTTTGCTTTCTACATGATGTGTGTAGACATCAATATGTTAAACTTTGTTATTGTTGTTAAACTTTTTAGTGAGGTGTAATAGTATATAGGCAGTTCCTGGATTACAAACAAATTCTGTTCCCAAGTGTATCTTTAAGTCAAATTCGTATGTACATCAGAACAATTGGGTACAGTTTGTATTTGATATCAGTTAGTCAAATGTTTGTCTTAGTGTATAGTATAAAGTATATCTCTCCATGCATAAAAAAAAGAAACAAACTAGATACATCAAAACATCTTTAACATAATATTACAGTAATAATAATAATAATAATCATGCTTTGATGTGCATGATAAGGTGGCACACACATGTTGTTACGAACCATTGTGTGTGCCTCGAATTTTATGGTTTTACAGGTGTTGGTTCATGCTACAGGTTGTACATAAGTTGGACATTCATAACATGGGTACTGCCTGACATATACTCAGAGAAGTGCAGAAAGCCTATGTGGATGACAAGAAGATGAACCTTTGCAAACTGAGCACACCTGGGTAATCAGCACCCAGGTTAAGAAACAGTATGACAAGCACCTCAGACACTCTGTGCCCCTTCCTGTTACTTAACCCTCCTCACCAAGGGTAACCACTTTCCTTGTTGGCTTGTTTTTATACTTTATATCAATAGAATCATACAAGATGTATTATCTTGTATCTTACTTCCTTCATTATTTTTATGCGATTCATCCAAATTTTACATGTAGATGAGTTTGTTCATTCTTAATGATATGCAGTGTTTCATTAATGAATACAGCACAATTTATTCATCCTGCTGACCGCCATGTGAATGGTTTTCCTTTTTTGGGGGGGAGTATTATGAATAATCTGTAATGAGCATTATAGTACATCTCTTGGTGAAAGTGCACACATGTGTACACATGCACGTATGCACACATGCACACACACATATACCTACTTCCTTTGGATATATACTGGGAGTTGAATTGCTTGGTAATAGGGTATATTTATGTTCATATGTAGTAGCTGTAGCCAGTTTTCTGTAATGGTTTATGTACTTAACCAGAAATGTTTAAGAGCTCCAGTTGCTCAATCTCCTCATCAATATTCGGCATTTTCTTTTTTATTTCAGGCATATTGGTGAGTATATATTGTAATGAGGTTTAATTTCATTTCCCTGATAATCATGAAGCTGATTGATACGATTACTAGTTATGTGTATATCTTTTGTGTAAAGTGTCTGTTCAAGCCTTTTGCTTATTTTTCTATTAGTTGACTGACTTTTTCTTACCGTTTCAAGTAATCTGGACATGAGTCTTTGGTGCATATATACTGTGCTATTTTCTCCTCTTCTGTGGCTTACTTTTTTACTTTCTTAGCAGTCTTTTGATGAACAGATAATTTTAATTCTTAAATAGTCCAATTTATTGCTTTCGTATGGTTTGTGCTATTTGTGTCCTGTTTAGGAATTCTTTGCTTCTTCCACCTTGACAAAGCTGACCCCTGTGCTTGCCTCTAACATTTGTATTTAGTTCTGCAATATATCTGACTTGACCTCTGTGGCATAGAGATCACAGAGTTTTCTTTTCCTAAATGACACCCGGCATAATTTTAGTTGGTTTTTAACTTGTTGAAAATGTGCCCATAAAGTTTAGTTCCAGTGAAATACATTTTATATTTTTATAATTTTCTATAGATTAATTACTAATGCTTCTTGAAAAAAAATAAACCTATGATAATTTAAGATTTGTAATATAATCCCTAGCTTTATTTAACATTAATGTAAACTGAAATTTCTCTTAAAAGTCTTTCTGTTCAAACACTTAGCCTCTAGTTTGTAAATGTAGCAAATTTACTTATTTAACACTAGAGTAACTTATAATATATGTTTTGGTTACCTAGTGCTGCTCTGACAGGAATATACCACAAATGTGATGGCCTTAACAAACAGGAGTTTATTCTCTTACAATTTGGAGGCTTTAAGTCCAAGTTCAAAGTGCCAGGCTCTAGGGGCTGGGTGAAAGCCCTTCAACCTTGGGGTCCAGCTCTGCCTCCTGCTCCCGGCCCACTGGAGTTAGAGGCGTTTCTTCACTCAGACAGCTGCTGGCTGCTGAGGCTGAGAAGCCCCAGGGTTGACAAGTAAAAAGGCACAGTCTCGATGTTACCAATTCACACGGCAGGCCATTAACTTAAGTCCATTGTAAGTCCCAAGGTCGGCAGAGCATAGCAGGCTGCTGAGCAACAACACGGCTACATGTAGGATCCAAGTGAGCCAAAGGCTAGAGACCACACCCAAAGGTTTCTTCTTATATAAAGGAAGCAGACTACATACCCAAAGGCAGCTACCCACCTGCTTATGGTAGATTCCACCATGGAGTTGATTGACAGTCTCCTCATGGGGATTAACTACCACCAGCTACCCAGCCACTCAACCAGGCCCAGCCAAGTTGACCCACAAACTAAACTACCATAATACACAAAACAGTTGTTTTTTAAAAAGTAAATTGTCCTTTTTAAAAAAAAAAAAAAAAAAGTTCAGTTCAACACATGTTTATTATGTGTTTACTGAAATTTGGGACAGTTCAGTATATGGTCAAATTTTGGGCTCCATTTTTATGTCATTTTGATTTTAAGCCATATAATAAAGTTGTCAGACATCTGTCAGTAATAAGCCATTTTTCGCTAGTACTCATAATTATATTATAAAGAGAGGTACAAGGTGAGGAGTTTTATTATTATTAGGAAGACCTTGCACTGTATGTAATGTCTCTAAACTGTTTCCACTCATAATGACACATATTGTTTAAGGCTGAAGAATACAAAAGAAAACATGAAAATTTCATTTTTGTATTTGGAATGTCTATGAAAGTTTACTCTTTGATGCCATTCCTGCTTAGTTTTATGTTTTTTCTCTTTTCATTATTTGTTCTAGGTTGTACTGGTCAGTGGACATCTGGACAGCTGGGATGTTGGGCAGGGTGCCATGGATGATGGTGGTGGAGCCTTCATATCCTGGGAAGCACTCTCACTTATTAAAGATCTTGGTAAATATTTGGAAAATCATTAACCAATATGTACGGGTCTTAGCAGTGACGTGTTTATCTCATCAGACAAGATACTTAACAATTTAGTCAGTCTGGTGTGTTCAGAAATCCTCCTGAGGTCTCTAAATGCCTGTCAGTTGATTCACAGAAAAGAACTAACTTAACCCCCTAAAGAAAAATTTTTATTCAAGTGTGTTCCAGACATCCAAAGTATCAGATAACTATGATCAGCCACTGGGGAAAATGAACAACCAAATACAACTGAAATAACTGGAACCACACCAACTGGAGATACGTAAGGAAACTACAGTGGAGTGCAAAGATACATTAGCAGTGCCCCTGCTTCCTTTCCCTTGCTCATCTCAAAGGCATTGTTAGGCCCTGAGGTTAGCTTTGGTCCAGTTGTCTTTCCATGATAGAAGTCAAAGAGAGCAACCTAGGACTGAACGAGTGATTAATTTAGCCACAGTAAGGAATCAGACTAAAAACTGGGGGCATCCTAAATCTGGGAGCTCTGGTGGCATAGTGCATAAGGCATTTGACTACTAACCAGAAGGCTGGCAGTTCAAACCCACCAGCCACTCCTTGGATGGAAGACTGGGTGATCTACTTCCGTAGAGGTATTGCCTTGGAAACCCAAAGAGGGGTCACTATGAGTCGGATCTGACTTGACAGCAGTGAGTTTAATTCTTTTTTTTTTTTTTTTTTTGGTTTGGTGGACACGAAGACAAACAGGCATAAAACAGAGGGTCTAATAATGATAGGCGGAGCCCTGGTGATGCAGTGGTTAATCACTAAGCTGCTAACCAAAAGGTCAGCAGTTCAAATCCACCAGGAACTCTTCTTTGGGAGAAAGAAGTGGCAATCTGCTTTTGTGAAGATTTACAGCTTTGGAAGCCCTTTGTGGGGCAGTTCGACTTTGTCCTTTTTGGTTGTATCCGATGGACTTGACTTGATGACAGTGGGTTAGGTGTTGGTTTAATAGTGGTAAAGGACTCCCTAGCTGGTGCAGGTGATTAAATTCACTGGAAGGTTAGAGGTACTAGTCCACCCAGAGGTGGCTTGGAAGAAATACCTGACGATCAGCTTCGAAAATATCAGCCATTGAATACCCTGTGGAACGCAGCACTACTACCCTGACACAGAGTCACCGTGAGTCGGACTAGACTCAATGATGCCAGTTTATTTTGATGAGCATATTTGAAAATAAAAAACACACTCCTTTTGTGTGAGTCAAAAAGGTGGATTTTGAGTGAGGTTAGAAATAATTTAATTCAACAATGAAATGGTCTGAAGTGAGAGATCCTTGTCTGAATCAGACCAGTGGTGGTTTTTAAATGCCTCTTCAGTGCAGTGTCTTGTATCAAACTGTGGCATAACCTCAGTTTCAGATGCAGTGAAGATCGGAACATTCTCCTTGGTGAAGGCTTTCTGTTATTACTTAAGTATATATACATTTAAATTATGCTTTTGCAACTGCATTTACTGACTATTCTAATCTTGTAAATCAGGCCATAAAATAATTATTTTCATCTTTTTATTTATTATTTTTATTGTGATTTGTGAAAGTTTACAGAGCAAATTGATTTTCCATACAGGAGTTCATACAGATTTTGTCTCATGATATTGACTGAAATTCCCCACAATGTAACAACTCTCTTCCCACTTCCTCCCCATAGTTACCTCTTTCATATGTCCTTCCCGCCCATGCACTCCCGCCCCCCTCCCCCCTGCTGTCCCATACCTCTCTGTGCAAACACTGCCCTGTTCTCCCATGATTGATTGCTCCTGTATTCATCATCTTAAAAGTAGATTGCTGAAATGATCATGCTTCGGACAGATCTTTTGTTATTGCCATTTTGATTTGTATTATGCTTGTGTTTTAAAATGGAGAGCTGGCCGTGCCTTTTTTTATTTCTAAATAAGCAGTTTGTTTTTGTGTATGGGGTGAAGTACGGGTCTTGTTTCATTTTTCTGCAAATGGATATCCAATTTTCCCAGCACCATGTGTTGAAGAAGCTATCTCTTCCCCCATTTAATGGGTTTTGGACTTTTGTCAAAGATTAGCTGTCCGTAGAGGGATGGGTCTATTTCTGGGCTTTTGATTCTGTTACATTGGTTTATCTGTCTATCATTGTACCAATACCACACTGTTTTGACTACTGTGACAGTACAGTAGGTTTTGAGATCTGGGAGTGTGAGACCTCCCACTTTGTTCTTCTACTTTAGTAGCACTTTGCTTATCTGAGGTCTCTTTCCTTATATGAAAAAAAATGGTTTTTCCATGTCCTTTAAAAATTTTTGTTGGTATCTGGATTGGGATTGCATTAAATGAGTAGATTGCTTTGGATAGTACTGACATTTTCACAGTATTCAGTCTTCTTATCCATGAACAAGGCAGGTTCTTCCATTTATGTAGAGTCCTCGTTGTCTCTTGTAGTAATGCTTTATACTTTTCTTTGTATAGGTCTTTTGTGTCTCTGCTAAGATTTATTCCTAGATATTTTATCTTTTTAGTTGCTATTGTAAATGGTATTGTTTCCCTTATTTCTTTTTCAGAGGTGTCTTTGTTGTTGTAGAGGAATCTAACTGATTTTTGTATGTTGACCTTGTATCCTGATACTTTGCTGAACCTCTCTATTGGTTCCAGTAGTTTTTTTTGCTGAGTCTCTTGGGTTTTCTACGTATAGAATCATATCATTTGCAAATAAAGATAACTTTACTTCTTATTTACCAGTTTGGATGCCTTTTATTTGTCTATCTTGCCTTTTTGCTCTGGACTTCCAATACAGTGTTAAATAGAAGTGGTGAGAGAGGGCATCCCTGTCTTGTTCCCGTTCATAAGGGGAATGCTGTGAGTCTTTCTCAGTTAATAATAATGTTGGCCGCTGGCTTTGCATATATGCCCTTTATTATGTTGAGGAGTTTCCCTTCTATCCCTATTTTTCTGAGGGTTCTGAATAGGAACGGGTGTTGGATTTTAATAAATGCCTTTTCTGCATCGATTGAGATGATCATATGGTTGTTTTGTTTTGTTTATGTAGTGGATTACATTGATTATTTTTCTGATGTTGAACCATGCTTGCATACCAGGTATGAATCCCACTTGTCCAGGATGTATTATTTTTTTGATATGTTGCTGGATTCTGTTGGCTAGGATTTTTTTTTTTTTTTTTTAATTGTGATTTGGGTGAAAGTTTACAGAGCAAATTCACTTTCCATGCAGCAGTTCACATACACTTCGTCTCATGACATTGACCATTGACTACAATTTACCCCAATGCAACAGCTCCCCTCCCATTTCCTCCCGATAGTTACTTACCTCTTCCGTGTCCAACCCTCCGTGCACTCCTGCCCCCTGAGCTGTTTTCCTGTGCATAAATAGCCCTTCTTTCTCCCATGAGTGTTCTCTCCAAGGAGTGTATCTACCTTGAGTAAATCAGGGGAAGTTTTTTTTTTTAATGACCTGTTCAATTTCTTCCTTTGTTATAGGTCTGTTCAAGTATTCTGAGTGGGATAGTTTAGGCAGGTCTTGTGTTTCTAGAAACTTTTCCATCTTGTCTAGGTTCTCAAATCTGTTGGAGTACAGTTCTTCATAATATTCTGTCAGTTTCTTTTTTATTTCAGTTGGTTCTGTTGTGATGTCACCCTTTTCGTTTATTATTCTTGTTGTCTGCGTCTTTTCTGTCTTTGGTTTTGTTAAATTTGGCAATGGTTTGTCAATTTTTTTAATCTTTTCGAAGAACCAGCTTCTTGTTTTGTTGATTTTCTCTGTTTTGTTTTCTGTTTCATTTATTTTTGCTCTGATCTTTATTATTTCCTTACTTCTGGATACAGTGGGATTCTTTGTTGTTCTTTTTCTAATTGTTAGAATTGTTGAGTAAGAGTGTTCATCACAGCACAATTCACTACAGCAAAGAGATGGAAACAACCTAGATGCCCATCAACAGATGAATGGATAACCAAACTATGGTACATTCACACAATGGAATACTATGCTACATTAAAGAACAATTAAGGATACATGAATCATCTCACAATGTGGATGAACCTGGACGACATTATGCTGAGTGAAATAAGTCAATCACAGAAAGACTAATATTGTATGAACCCGTTACTGTAAAAAGACAAGGAAGGGTTTGCTTAAGGAAGGGAACTCACTTTGTAGGTTACCAGGGAGGGGAGGGAAGGGAAGGGAATAATTTCAGGCTAGTTGGGGGCCACACACTGAGGTGAGTAAGAGGAGGGATGGTATGGAAAGAGTCTGTGATGAGCATGATAACATTGGGGAAAGGGAGGGGACCGAATTGTGCACTTACGGTACAGATGACAGAGGTTAATACCAGTGTATCCACAATACTGCATTACCATTAATACCAAACACCAGACTACAGATAAACACACAAACAACTGAGAAGATCAGATGGGGGTCAGTGAACAGAATTATATTCTAGATCAAAGACAGATTCAGCTGAGGCTAATCTTCCACAGATACCAGTGATACAAAATACCTGCAATCCTTATAGAAACAACAGAAGACAGATATAGAGCACACCCTCATAACAGCCAGACACTTTGGGAGAGAGATCCAATGAATCTGTTGACTCAGGACCATAGTATTTAGGGACATCAGACTCAATTGGCACAATAAAATACATAAAAATCTTGTTTCACGCGTACATTGGTGAGCAGTGACTAGGGTTTTAAAAGCTTTCAAGCAGCCATCTGTAATGCCGCTAATGGTCTCCTATCATCGGACGCAAAGAAGAGTGCAAAAAACCAAGAGCATTTGGAAACAATCAGCCTAAGGACATGATGGACCTTGAGATCAAAAGAACTAGATGGTGCCTGGCTACCAATGCCAACCACTCGGGAAGGGATCAAAACTGGAGATCCTGGATAGAGTGGGAGGAAAAACATTGGACAAGATCCAAAAACACAATAATGACCAGAATTATTGGTTGGATGGAGTCTGGTGGGACCCCCAGGACTATGGCCCTGAGATATACTTTGGGCCTGGGATAAAACTAATTCCCAAGGGCTGGCTCTCAGCCCAGTAGTCAATAAGATGTATATGGAGACCACTCAACCCAGGGCGATGTAGCCACATACTCTACAGAGATACATCCCTTGGAACAATTGGCCGCAGGGCACCAGCGGGGCAACATTCACATTGAGGAAAAGCAGGACACACAGGAGTGCATAACTAAGGAGGGTGGGGGCGGTGTTACTGGGAAGGGAGAGAAGGAGAGTGGGTTAGGGTTGGGGAATGAAACCAAATATACACGAAATGTTGAATGAAACCAAACTCTGCTCTGTAAGTTTGCACCTAAAGCACAATAAAAACAAAGAGAAAAGAAAACTTAAACTAATGAAAACCTTACATCTTGTATACTTTTAACATCACTGAAAATTCACTGAGAACCTACTATGTGGAAGCACTTCATAAGAGCTTGGCTTAGAAAGTAGCTTAAAGTGTGCCCTCTGTTCTTAAGACCTTTATAATTGAGTTGGGGACATGCATACCCACCTACACACACATTTATCATATAGACGTAATTTCAACATCTGCTTTTAGAATTGGGTTATGATTGAAAGAGAATAAATATCCAGTAAGTAAAACCAAAGAAAGCATGTTCCTTCAGAGGAGGTTTGGGGTACTCTATAAGAATTCCCTCCTTTTCCCTCTTTTCTTAAGCATTTTCCTTTGGATATCTCTTCTCTCTTTCAGAACTTTCAGTCCACAGTGAAATGGGTTCCAGGTAAAGCAGGCGGATGTCAACCATTTTCTCTTGTTTGGGGCACTGATATTTATTTTAGAAGTTAATTTTATTTCAGTGTATTTAGCCAGTGTGGCTGAATACATAGTGGTAGAGTGAAAAGAATACTAGGCCCATCTGCACTGGATTGCAGGTCCCTTTGTGCACAAGCTTCTTATGTGACCTCAAATAAAAAACAAACAAAACTAAGCTCCCAAACCTGTTGCCAATTAAGTTGATATAGTAACCCTATAGGACAGATCAGAACTGCCTGACAGGGTTTCCAAGGCTGAAGTCCTTATGGAAGCAAACTGCCACATCTTTCTCCCACAGAGTGGCTGGTAGGTTTGTACTGTCAACCTTTTGGTTAGCAGCCAAGTGCTTTAACCACTGTACCACCAGGGCTCCTTTTTCCTGGTCTCAGGCAGGTCATTTGAACGCTTATCTCTTTTTCCTTCATCTCTTTTCAACTATATGCTTCCTGAGTGTTTTTTCCACTCTAGATTGGAATAAATATTGTGCCTTCTCTAGGCTTTGACTCTTACTTCTTCAGTACTCAGCATGGTGCCCTAAATCACTGTTAATTGAGTTGAATTTGATTACATGGATAAATGTCAAACATCATGAAAAAGTGATTTGAGTATCTTTTTTCTGCTCTTAAAGTACATTGATTTCAGTTGTTTTTTGATAGCTAGTGATCAGTCTCCTTCAATTCAAGACTTAAATGTCCCATAGACTTTTGAAAACCTATGTAAGTATATTTTGAATACAACTCTAAATTAAAGAGTAATATTTCTTTTGAGTAAGTGTTAAGAGACAGCCTAGAATACTAGTAAAAAACATAGGGCACTGGAACTAGATTGCCCAGGTTCAAATCCCAGGATGGCAACTTACTACCTAGTCTTGGACAAGTTATTTTGCTTCTCTGTGCCTCAGTTTTTTGATCTGGAAAATAATAAGATCTATCTTATAGGGTTACTTTGAAAATTAAATGTTCCCTTCACATAACATACTTAGAACAGGGCCTGACCCAAACTAAGTATTCAATAAATATTAACTATTATTTAATAAACACAACTCTGAAAATAGCATACTTTTATGTAGGAGAGGATGGCTTTTGTTTTGTTGTTAGTTTTACCTTTCCTCACTCCTCCACCTACACACTTTAGTGATTACTTTGCCTCCTAACTTAATATGAGTTACACTGATGGAACTCTAGGGCTAACTATTTTGGTATCCCTAAAGTATCATTTCTGTTTACTATTAAAGTCATCATCCTTATATGATGGAAACCCTTTGACTTCTCCATTTTTTACATTTTTATACTAAATTTTCAGGGGTTTTTCTTGGTCCCTTCCTGCTTCCATTTTCTATGTAGGTTGAATGCCCAGGCTCCTTCCTCCAATTACAACCTTTGAGTCTTATTCTTTAATTTTAAAAATGATTGTGGCTTTCTGTTTGGAGATTGCCTATGTATTTTAATATGAAGAATATAGTCCAATATGTGATATATGAGTTCTGTATGAAAATCACTGTTATGTTTGAATAAGAAATAGGGCCTGGGCTAGATGCCAAGATACTGGTTCATAATTGTATAATTACATTAAGCCCAAACTTTTAATTGGTGAAATGTTAAAATTCTAAAGAAACCTCTTTTTCCAAGAAAAGTGAGACTCTTTTTGGATGCTGTTCCTTGGACAATATGTCATGCAGCGTGCATGTCAAAGTCCCTCTGAGGGGCTTGTTAATTTGAAGTGTAGGCCCAGTGGGGCTTTCCAACATTTGGAAATATTTTTCTCAGATTCGTCCTTCTGGTCTCCTCTCTTTTGTCCTCCTCTTTCACTGCTCTTCAAGATTCATTCTTTCACTCAAGCCATCAGCTTAAACTATATTTAATTAATCTAACAGAAGAGATATTTGTGCTTTGTAAATATAATCAGTCACTCCCGAGTAACTGTCAACAGAAGGCTATTTGCTGTGAAGTACTGTTGAGTCCTTTTTTGTGTTTGTGGTTTACTGGACTTGAAACTGTTTATTTGAAATGTCATTTCCTGGAATGTTCTGGTATCAGTGGACAAAGCCTATGACCAAAAATGTTATACTTCAAAATGTTCATTTGGCACTTGAAAAATAAACCACCATCCATTCCAAAATTCTTCCAATTTATCATGTCTGTGAAGTTAGAATTTTGCATATTCAGTCCTAAACAAATGAGAGAGATCAGGCTTATCAGTATTACCTGATTTTTGAAGTACAGTATACTTAAGAAGCATCTTTTTAGAGAAATTTAAACGTGAGTATCCTGACTGTGCTTATTATACTGCTTGAAAGTTTAACTCTTAGGAAAATATTTTATTTGTGTATTCTTTCATTTATTCACTTTACAAATGTTTATTGCACATTTGGCTGTGTGTCACTAGGCCAGAGAACTTGTACCAAAGAGGAATGAGACATGATCCTTGAATCCAGTGGGAGAGAGATTTACTTAAAAAATTGCAATGCACTTGTTCTTTTTCTAAGTGAGTTATGTACAGATAGCTTTGGGGACCTAATGGAGGAGGGGTCAGCACTGCTTGACTGAATCAGGGAAACTTCACAAAGATAATGCCTGACATTCCTTTTAAAAAGATGAAGAGAAATTCCTGAAGTGGAAGGGGTGGAATGAAGAATTCTCAGCACAGTATAGAGCTTCTGGTTCTTTACAGCATTAGAAATGAGGAGAAAATTGCTGCAGTAGCAGTCTTAGGGCTGGGGGTGGAGGGGATGTTGCAAAATTACAGGAGATGCTCTCTTTTTACCTGATATAGCTATGTAATGTCAGATTTTTATATAATGGGTGTTTCTTTAGTAATCACAGGAGCCCTGGTGGTGCAGCCCTTAAGTGCTTGGCTGCTAATCCAAAGGGTGGTGGTTCAAACATACCCAGTGGCTCTGCAGGATAAAGAACCGATGATCTGCTTCCGTAAAGATCACAACCAAGAAAACCTTACGAGGCAGTTCTACTCCGTCACATGGGACTCTGCGAGTCAGGATTGGCTCAGCAGCACCCAACAACAACTTTAGTAATCAAGGGGAAGAAATTCTCAAAGCCAAATACCTACCTACCTACATACATACATCTTGACATCTCCATTACCACGAACACTGTTAACAGGAACAACAGGGCAGAGGTAGGAAGTAGGAAGCCTTGTGCAGGAGTCCACCAAGGCTTCTGGGCCCAGGGTATACCAGAAAACAGCCAGATGCATGTTCAGGCTTTGATGCAAGTTCTACTGAATAGCTAGAGCTTTATGCACCCATTTCTACTGCAGGGGGTTCTCTCCTAAAGTGGGAGACCAACTGGGAAGAAAGTTTCCTTTTCCCAGTCACTGATCAAATCTGCCTAAGAAAAGCCCCAGGCCCAATCCAGAGTAACTGAGGGAGGGAAGTAATATTGTGCAATGAAAGGGGAACTTAAAGAGTAGAATTAGATACACTAGGTCTCTGAAGCCAATCTGCTTTCAGCCCAGACCTAGAAGAAAGTCTCATTTAGAAAGAAACTCCTTCTGGGCCTACTCATACCTCTGAGGAGAATAAAAATACTAATGGAAACATATTCTAGATAGTAATATGCTGTAGACATTGTGCCAAGCACTTGTCTAGGTACATATTCTCTTTTCCTAACAATAACTCTAGTTGTATCCATTATACAGAAAAAGACACAGAAGCAAAGAAAAACAAAGAAAGTCAGGCAATTATTAAGTATTAAATTTAAGAAGGTTGACTCTAGGCCCTATACTTTTAAGTGCTGTGTAATACTTCTTTCCTGGAATACCATTCTCAGTTTTGATGTTTGATGAATGTCTAGGAACATTCAGCCTAGGACATCAAAAAATGTTATATGGAAAAACAGAAAACAGTTATATGGTCAGATAACTTTGGGAAACTCTCTCTTGGTAATTTCTTTATTCATCAAAATACATTCATTGGGAGAGTCTTTGGTGGATGCAGTATACTATGGGAAACACTGCTCATGAGCATTTTTGGTGGTAGACCTGAGGAAGGTTCCAAGAATACTTGGTCACACATACTTCACAGACTAAGTGCAAATGGACTTGCATTTGTTTTCAGTCAAGCTTGATGGAGCTTAAGGTTGTCAGAATGTTGACAAGGAAGAGCCATGTCATGGTGCCTTAATTGACATGAAAAGGCTAGTCTTGTCTTCCTCCTTGAAGAGCATTTGTACACGCCTAAATGCAAAGTCTACCCAATGATTAACTTATCCACATTATCTGACCCTATTTTATCGTGAATGTAGTATTATTGAGAATGTGTGAAATATGCTAAGGATCTCCTTTGAAGTGTTTCTACGGCCCCAAATGATGCTGAATTTAATGGGATTTTTCTTTCCTTCAAGGAGTTTTTCTATCTTAAAACACTCCATTAACTCTACCTAAACCCACTTTAGATGCTCTTTCTCCACAATTACTGTGTCAACACAGAAGGGGAGACTGATGGCCCTGAGAAAGGTATACTCTTAAAATCTCTCGTCCTTAATACCTTTAGGGAATAATAAATCTGCTTGTGAAGGTGTCCAAGATATTAAGTTGCTTAAAGTCTAAAAAAAAATATTCCCCCTCCATGCCATTATACTTTTTTATAAACTTGAATTTTAATGTTAAGTGGTTGTTTGCTTTTTTTTTTTTTTTTCTGAACAAATTTTAACTTCTTATAATTGCATTTAGTGAGGCAAATACCTAGAACAATAGAGAAATTAGAAACTTTGAGAATTTGCTTACTCTCCCTTTTATTGTTACTTCTAAGTGCAGGTTTGTGGTCATGGACATTTGTGACTGCATCTTATGTGGTTTTTATTGTTTTGTTTAGCATGATCTCTCTTTTTTATTCAGATGATGTTATTTCCTTTAGTGACAAGTTGTATAGTGTCTGGCTTTACCATGAGACCTGTGGCAGATACACATTTTTTCAGCTGAGAACTGCTGGGAAATTTCTTGAGGTCTGAACACATTTATGATTTTCATGAACACAGTCTGCATCTTTACATCTCATTCTGCTAACATGGCCATTTCTACTGGCCGTGGGAAGACAACGTTGTGTTACACTGATCTGCCAGACATGTCCATGAAATGAGAATTGTTCAAAATTAATCACTTAGAATGTGACCTCCCTTTTAGTTTGAATGTAGCATGGGAAACTCTATACTTATTTTAGAGCCTAAAGCATATGAATGTTGCTGTTATTATTTTATCATTTATTTAGGGTACATTTTTCCATGTAACAGGAGGAAAGGCCCAGACCCTGTGGCATACAGCTTTGCGACCTATTCCTTGCTGCCTCCCAGAGCGTGTGGAGGGGTGGCATTTGAATGCTGTGAGAAGGAGAGTCTCCTGGGGCCCCCTGTTCCATCGTGTACTCAGCTCCCCCCGACATCTGCGTTGCTTTGGCCTGTGTGCCTTAGAAATGTGGTGCTGGTAAAGGAAGTGAAAGCTTAAGAAATTAGTATTATTTATCTTGGAGAAGAAGGGTCATGGAAAGACTTAATAATGGTTTGTGCCCTAGTGGGTTTCTTCCCACCCAAGCATGGGATCCATTTAAGTCCAGGGTGGGGCCATCTGGAAAACCCTAGGCTACTTCATTAAAAAAATAAAATATTATCATGGTATTGCACAACTTGGATAAAAATGAGATCTCTTATGCGATTTCATGACCTTCTATTTCAATAATTATTTGCCAGGCAAATGAAAATGGATAGGATACTGTTCCTTCCATCAAGGAGCTGCCAGTCAGGTGGCACAGACTTCATATCGACAGAGAAGTTTGAACAGAGCTTCAAGGGAAGCTTGTTTGAAGGGAAAACAGGTGGGAGAAGAAAGGACAAAATGAGAGCTCATGAAAGGCATAGTCTGAGGCCACGGGGATGTTATTGTACATCTGGAGCAATAGGTGACTGAAGAATTATGGATAATGTGTCTGAAATAAAAAAGTGATGGTCAGGTTGGGAAGGGCATTGGAGGATGCAAGGTAGAGTTGGTGCTATTGTCAGTAGATGCCATTGGAGATTTTAAGCAAGGAATTGGTACAATAAGATTTCTTTCTAAAGTAAAGATATGTGGTAGGTTATCCACTGAACCTATAAAGCCGTGTGCCAAATGCAGTGAAGACACTGAAAAACTGAGGGGGAAGATCCCAGCTATACCAAGCCTGGAAACCCACAGCTTTGGAGTTACTAAGCAAATTTTATGTGCTATGTGGTTGATGAGCAAGCCTCCAGCTCTCTCTATGCTAAATATACTAAAGAGGAAGTGATGGGTTTTCCGAGGATGCTGTGTTGTTCTTCGCCTACACACGTCTCTGCTTCATGCTAATGCTGCATTTTGCAAATAGTGTGGTTTTCCCAGCTTCCAAATGAATTCTGTTCCTGTAAACTTGCCTAAGAACAGAGGTCTGCAAACAAACATACAAGAAAATACATTATGTACATCTTATTGGACCTTTATGATTAATTGGGTTTTAAAAATGGTCTGAAAGATAAGGATTTACTTTAGTCCTTTCTCAGGTCCCTCAAACCCTTTGAGCATCCTCAAAACCAAGCCCTAGGAACAGAGAGTTTCTGATGGGTATTTGATGCAAATGACAGGCTAAAGGAAGTATTGAAAGAAGTTGACTGTTACAAGATTACTTATCTGTAATCCAGCTAATGCCCACCTCGTGTTGGTTGGTCATCATTGATAAGCCATTGTCCAGCCCGTGTTCTTACGTGACACTAGCACCTCTAGATTGTGCCAAGTGACCCATTTCCCCATTGAGTTTTCAGCCATTTAAATTCTCCTTCTTTAACCTGAAAAAAAAAAAAAAAGAAAGAAAAACGTCAAAATCTGGAGGTAAATGACAGGCAACATGAATAGTGGAATGAGTATATACTCTATGTTAGCAATCTGAGTTCAAATCCTTCTATGCTACCTAATAGTTATATTATCCTGGACAAATTATTTAACCTTTTAAGTCTTCAGTTTTCTCTTCTTTAAAATGGGAGCAACTTATCTGGAATAGTTGATAGGATGATTTGAAGTAAACGATAGTAGCTGGCCTCCATTAAAACTGAATCAAGGCCTACTGACATCGAGCTGATGCGACCCACAGTGATCCTCTAGGGCAAAGTAGAACTGCCCCATAGGGTTTTCAAGGTTGTAAATCTTTACAGAAGCAGACTGCCTCATCTTTCTTCTGCAGAGCAGATGATGGGTTTGAACTGTAAACCTTTTGGTTAGCAGCCCAGAGCTTTAACCACAGCGCCTCCAGAGCTCCGTCCTCCAATTAAGGCATTAATTTAAAAAAAAAAAAACAAGGTTGCCGAATGTATTCTGATTCACGACTCACCCCGTGTGTCAGAGTACTTCCAGAGGTTTTCAGTGACTGATTTTTCGGGAAGTAGATGGCAGGACTTTCTTTCAAAGCACCTCTAGGTGGACTCAAACTTCCACCCTTTTGTTTCCCAGGCAAACACCTTAACCCGTTGTACCATCCAGGGACTCCATTATTATCCAATCCTAATGGTCAAACAATGGGTGTAAATGTTCCAGCCAAGGGCATAGTCTCTGTGTCAACTTTGAGCTCTCAATTCTACATGCCCCATCCACACAGTTTAGCTTGATCAGTTGTTGTTGTTGTTATGTGCCGTCGAGTCAGCCCTGACTCATAGCGACCCCTCCTTGGGTTTCCGAGGCAGTATCACTACGGAAGTAGGATTGCCCAACCTTCCTTCCGAGGAGTGGCTGGTGGGTTTGAACCGCCAGCCTTCTGGTTAGCAGTCAAGTGCCTTAGCCACTATGCTACCAGAGATCAGAGCCACCTCCAAAGCAGAGAAGCCTCCAAATAAAATAACAATAGGTGTTCCTAAGGAGCCAAACTCACAAACCATCAAGCCAGTATAACCACCATCTAGGAGTATACATAAGACTGACTCTTCCTCATCACTGCATAGAAGGCGACTTAATGGATGCTTCATGTTATTATACAGGATTAAAATAGCCCACGTCAGCACATGGAGATGGAGAGGACTTCATCTTTTCCCATCTCCTTTGCTCTCTCTAAGGAGCTGCGGTGGCACAGTGGATAAGCACTTGGCTTTTAACTTAAAAGTCATTATCTGAACCCACTAGCCACTCCATGGGAGAAAGATGAGGCAGTCTGCTTGCTTAAAGATTTACAGCCTTGGAAACTCTATGGGGCAGTTCTACTCTGGTCTTTAGTGTCACTATGAGTTGGAATCAACTTGATGTCTGTGGTTTGGTTTTCTTTGGTTTTTGCTCTCTCTGCCAATGTTCTTAACCAGTAACATTATGTATATAAAGATTCATAATATTCCTAAGGAAAAAACAGTAATAACACAGGAAATAGCTGTTGAGGGCAACTGAATTTACTACAAAGTAAATTGTTTGAAATACTATAGGAGAAAAATCAAGTCAGAGAAAATAAAGAACTGAATCTAGTACTTAATGTTTACAATATATCCTTGTGACTAAATTCAGAAGAAATCTTTCTCTTTTTAATATAGCCCAAACCCCAAGATATCCAGGCATTCTCAGAAGATATTCATGCATAAAGAGCGGAGAACTATGGCTAATGATGCTTATATTATTATCCTTTCTCTGTAATAATAACATCTTTTGAAAGAAATATATTTAAGACATAATTGAAACTCTTCTGAGTTACTACTTAGATTAATGCATGTGGGAAGATGTAAGTCAGAAAGTGTTTCCAAGGCTGTATTTCTGTTCTCATTACCATACACCATATACCCATTTAGGCATCCCATATTCACTTGTTTCAGGCAGTACGTTAGAGCAAAGCAATATTTTATGAAGTGCTTCAGACTGGAATTACTCCTTCTTTGAAAGAGGGATGTGTGAATTCAACTGTTACAGTTAAATAATTTTAGATGAAGTCATTTGAATGTCATTTTTGGTCACAAATGAAGAGTTTGGTAGAGGAAGTTTTGAATTGATTACCTTTTTGGATATTTACAATATGTTGTTGCAAAAAAAAAAAAGGTTAAACTTGCAAAGTATCTGGCAAGAGGATCTCATGTCCTATACTTTTATCTTTGTAATTAATGGACGTTTAATCGAACACGTAGGGGAAGAGAGAAGAGAACCAATTTTTACTGAATAGATTTTGTAGGTTAGTTACTTTATGTGATGTTTTTTCAGCCCTTAAAACACCCCACTGGCAGATCACTTGACCTGTTTGGACCTCAGTTCCTTATCAGAAAAATGGATGATAATATGCTTACAAGCTATTTTGAATTAGAAATCCATATCTCTGTCAGACTTGCAGAGATTAGAAATGCATGGCATGTGTGCAAAAGGTTGGCGTGGCCACACTGCTGCTGATGGTACTGATGGTGCCCTCGGTGGCTTGGAATTCAGCCCGAGCATTTAATGAAGCAGTTAGGCGAGACGGAGGGAGACAAGACGACCATCAGGGTGAGTATTGTGTGGAGGAACTTCAAGAGGGTGCTGCAGCTTTTGTTTGTTTAATAACAGTGGCACAATTTTACTAATTACGAATATATGAAATTTCTTTTTTTTTTTTAATAAGAAAATAAATTATTCAAATTGACAGTAACAGTGATTTCCTTCATTTAAAGACTGGAATGAGGTAGAGTCAAATAAGATTTCTCACCCAGTCCTTCTTAGATTGATGTGAGGATGGGAGTAGACTGATTTTAGAATGAAGAGTTAATGGCAGCTAGCTTTCGTGAGCATGCTGTACCTAACTCCCAACTAAATGCTGGATGTGCAGTTCCATGTTGTTAGGTACCAATGACTTGATTTTGATTCACAGTGGCCCTCTGTGATAAAGTAGAACTGCCCCCTTGGAGTTTTCTAGGGTGTGAACTTTATGGAAGCAGTCTGCCAGGTCTTTCTCGTTTCCGTTAACAGATGAGAGCTTAACTCTGCACCTCCAGGGCTCCTTCCATTGATGCTGCTGTTACCGTCCGGTGCCGTAGAGCTGATTTCTACTCACAGAGACCCCATGTGGCAGAGCAGAACCATCCCGCAGGGTTTCTTGGCTGTAATCTTTCTGAAGCATATCCCCAGGTCTTTGTCCCGTGGAGCAGCTGGGTGGGTTTGAACCACCATCTTTTTGGTTAGCAGCCAAACGTTTGCCTATTACTCTACCAGTGCTGCTTTCAAAACCAAACGTACTGCCATCGAGTTGATTCTGACTCACAGCGATCCCTATCAGCTTTCCAAGGCTGTAAATCTTTACAGATGCAGACTGCCTCATCTTTCTTCAACAGAGCAGCTGGTGAGTTTGAACCACCGACGTTTTGGTTAGCAACCAAATGCCTTAGCCACTAAACCACCAGAGCTCCTTATCATTGAGCCTAGAAGGCAGAAATGACTATTATGCCTTTGACAGATGAGGGGTCTGAGGTGATGCTTCTTACAACTTACAAACCTAAAAAATCTCTTATTTCTTTTTCTCAAAGTTGGTCTATAACTTTTTTTTTTTTTTGCCATTTCTATAGTAAGAAATATGTCAACTCCTTAGAAAACTACATAGACTAATAAACTTCTAACATATATCTTCCACCCAGATTTCATAAATGTTAATAACTTCAGATGCCTGTTTCAGATCTTTAGTCTGAAAGAGATAAAAATTATCAATACAACTGTATCCCTCCACAGTCCATTGCCTTCTCTGTCTTCAAATGTGACCATCATTCTGAAGGGATTTTTACATTATTCTATAAATGTGTATATTCACAAACAGTGTAGTAGAGCTTTTGTGTTTTTAAATGTACATGAATTATTTTTTCCCTGGATTAATTCTTTTTGAGGAACTGACAGTGTTTTTCCACAGGGCCTGTACCATTTTACACTCCTGCCAGCAAAGCATCAGAGTCTCAGCTTCTCAACATGTCTGTTGCTTTCCATTTTTTCTGATAATAACCATCTCAGTGGGGATGAAATGTTATCTCCTTGTGGTTTTGATCTGCATCTCCCTGATGACTAAGAATGATGACTATCTTTTCATATGCTTGTTGGCCATTCATATGTCTTCCTTGGAGAAATATCTATTTAAGCTCTTTGTCCATATTTTCATTGAATTGTCTTTTTGTTACTGAGTTGTATAAGTTCCTTATATATTCTGTATATGAAATTCTTATCAGATGTGTGGTTTCCAAATATTTTGTTCCATCATCAGTTTTGAGATAAGTATATTGAAAATTTCCTACTAGGACTCTGATTTTATAAATTTCTTCTTCTATTTCTATCAGCTTAGCTTTATGTAGTTTTAGGCTTTGCTGCTTTATATAGTTGAACCTAAAGACCTTCATTATCCTTAATAATGCTTTTCCCCTGCAAGTCTATTTTATCTTATATTAATATCAGTAGCTCTTTTGGTTACTCTTTCTTTTTCTAGTCCTTTATTTTTATCTAGGTCATTGTGTTTTAGTTGATTCTTTTGCAAACAGCATATAGTTAGACTTTTAAATATCAAATCTGACAATACCTGTTAACAGAGAAGTTTGTTCTGTTTATCATTATTGTGATCTTATATTGTTTTAGTATTTTTTAGCATTTTTCTGTTAAAAGTTGCTATTTTTTTTCCTTATCTCCTCTCCTTTTTTGCTTTACCTTGGATTCATTGGTTTTTCTTACCTCTTCTTCCTTTTTCCCTTCATTTAGAAAGTTCTCTTTCTGTTCTTTTCATAGTTACAGTTAAAATGCACCATGTATATTTCTCTTCATTGGAATATTCAACCATCATAGATTGCATTTTGCTCCAATATATTCCTACATGTTATATATTTACCATGTACATTAATAATAATTGTTATCATATACATTATTGTTGACTAGTGTTTTATTTGTATTGACTGATTTCATTTCTATTAACTACTTAAATTCTATTGACTGATACCTTATTTCTAAACTATCCCCACATTGATTATTATTTGGTTATTATGAGTTGGCTTTGTAAATTGGTTAAGTACTCTGTGCCTAGTTTTCTCACATGTATAATGAGGCTTATAATAGTATCTACCTGTAGGTTTATCGTAATATGTAATTAATTAGTTCAGTTATTAGATTATCAACATGTTTACTGATATTTTTATTATGATTTTTTTTCTTTTGGTTCAATTACCTTCTTCCTGAAGTTAAAACCACAGTAATTATTTTGCTTGGTAACTTTTTATTGTGATTTGGGTGAAAGGTTACAGACAAAATTATTTTTCCATTCAACAGTTCAAATGCATTTTGTTTCATGACGCTGATTGCAGTCCTCACAATGTAACAGCACTCTTCCCATCTCCTCCCTGTGGTTAACATTTCCCCTTGTCCTTCTTTTCTATCCATTCCTGCCTCTGAGCTCTATCCCTGGTTAAATGCTGGAGGCTTCACTCAGATCACACAGCTGCAGGGGCTGACACACTCAAGATTGGCAGGTAAAATGGCAGATTGTTGGTTCACAGATTGTTGCAGGCAACAATTCCAAGATCAGCAGGCAACATGGCAGGCCACTGGTTCAAGTTCAGGAACTGGAGGTAGCAAGCCAAATACAGGATTCTTTCCATATATACAGGAAGCAGGTCACATCCTGGAGGCAACTCTCCTTCCACTGATTGGCTGCTCACAGCACATTCCACCATGGAGGTGATTATACCATGTCCAATGTCATCATGAGGAATAACTATATCAGCTGCCAATCCACTCTAAATCATAGCCCAGCCAAGTTGATACAACCTTAACTACCACAAGGACTAAGGTGCACCTGACCCAAGCCATGGTATTTTCAATCACCTCATATGCATCTGAAAGCTGGACAATGAATAAGGAGAACTCAAGTATCATGGATGCCCTTGAATTATGGTGCTGGCAAAGAATATTAAATATATCATGTTAGAAAAACAAACTAATCTCTCTCAGAAGTACAGCCAGAATATTTCTTAGAAGGGAGGCTGACAAGACTTCATCTTACATACTTTGCACATGTTTTCAAGAGGTACCAATCCCTGGGGAAGGGTATCTTGCTTGGTAAAGTAGAGGGTCAGTGCAGAAGAAGACCCTCCATGAGATGGATTGACACACTCACTACCATGATGGGCTCAGACATGGCAGCAATTGTGAGGATAGCACAGGACCGGGTGTTGTTTTCTTCTGGTCTATTTGGGGTCACAGACTTGATGGCACCTAACAACAGCAATACCAACAAGAACTTTTGTTTCTTTTCTTCTGCTTTGATTCTTTTTATTTCTTCAATCTGAAGACTCTTGTTTTTCTTTTCTTTTTCTTTTAATTCTGTAATGTTTTATCATCTCCTCAAATACTGCTTTTCTTCCTTCTGTTTTCTCCTTCTGGAATCCCCACTAGAAAATCATCATTCCATTCTCCATGTCTCTTAATCTCACTTTCGTATTTTCTGTTCTTTCATGTGTTTGCAGCTTTCCGGGTGATTGCTTCAGATGCATTCCTTTAATTCACGGTAGTTCTTTTCAGTTGTGCCTGTAATTCTACAATTCTATATATCTTTCCATTGCTGTTGTTATTTGCCATCGAGTCATACCCCACTCATAGCGACCCCTCCTTGGGTTTCCGAGGCAGTATCACTATGGAAGTAGAGTGCCCAACCTTCCTTCCAAGGAGTGGCTGGCTGCAAAGAGTTCTTAACTTATACTGCACATAGTTTAGTTATATAAAATTTTGTCGTGTAGCTTTTCATTAAGGAGCTCTGGTGGCGTAGTGGTTAAAGCATTAGTCTCCTAACCAAAAAATTGATGATTCAAACCCACCAGCTGCTCCACAGACGAAAGATAAGGCAGTCTGCTTCCATAAAGATTTATAGCCTTGAAAAACCCTATGGCAGTTCTATTCTATCCTAAAGGGTTGCTATGATTTGGAATCAACTCATTGGCAGTGGGTAGCTTTTCATTATGATTTTATTGGGTCCTTGTTTGTTTGTTTGTTTCTTATGAGGGTGAATTGTAAAGACACCTGCTAAGCAAATCCACACATGCTCTGGCTTGATCCCTCTGGGTTTCAGAGATTGCAGACCAGTCTTTCTTGTTACTTTCTCAGCTTGTGGTTTTCAAAACTCCACGGGTTCCTGCAGCATCAGCCTTTGCTTTCAGTTCTAGTTTGAATTCCTTCATTATTTCTGTTATTTGGGGGTATTTCTGTCTCTTAAATTGTTCTTGTTCTTTCTCTTTTTCCTCCCTTCCTTCCTGACTGCATTATACTATGCATTAAACAACAACAGCTTTTTAATTTATATTTTCTAAGCATTTTTACACATTTGTATAATAAGGAAGTCCTTCAGTATTGCCTTGGTCAGCCATAAGTCCTTCTAGTTATTTTCCAAAGAAACAAAACTCCTTCCATTCAGCCTGGAGAAGACAAAAGCTAGAAAATCAGAACACTGACCCGTCTGTGTCACCCGTTGATGTGGGATAATGAGAGAGGGTGACCAGAACTGGGAAAAGCACGAATAGCTAAGGCCAGTGATCTCTAGTCATTTCATCACTAAGTTTCCCTTGTATTTTTATCTTTATTTCTATGCTTTGAAAGATTCTGTTCCCCATAAAAAACTGTATGGATTTGTTAACTAATACTTTATTTCCAAACTTTGTTAATTATACAAATTTGTGACAGTCATACTCTAATCAGTTATAAGATGATGAATGTTACTGTATTGAGCTGATATTCTTCCCACCAGGAGCAGAGAAGTTAAATTTGCAAGTTTAGTTTACCCAGGGAGCCATCTCACCTTTGAAGTATGGTTTCTTCTGTGCCTTTTAGAATTTTTAACATTTGGTTACAGACTCCATTTCATGATCCTCGGTTTGGGAGCACTGGCATAAAGGTTCTGAGTGGAATGCCAGAAAGAGAGACACCATTCTTGCCTGTATCCTTCTCCTCTTAGGATTCAGCTGCTGTTGGCTGCACCTGCAGCCACTGCTTATTCCCTTGGTGCAAGTTACAGCATCTACAGACTGTAATGGTCTGTTGTTGTTGTTATGTGCCGTCGAGTCAGACCTGACTCATAGCAACCCCTCTTTGGGTTTCCGAGGTGATACCACTATGGAAGTAGATTGCCCAACCTTCCTTCTGAGGAGTGACTGGTGGGTTTGAACCACCAGACTTCTGGTTAGCAGTCAAGTGCCTTAGGCACTACACTACGAGAACTCCTCTGTAATGGTCTAGGTGGGAGCATTGATTAACTTTTAGGGATGTTCTTTGGATTAGCAGGAAGAGTATCATACAAAATCATCTCAGTGCCACCTTTGATAGCCTATCAAATTATAAAGTCCTAGACCATAATGGTCAGAAGGAAGGTTAGGCAATCTACTTCCATAGTGATACCACCTCGGAAACCCAAGTAGGGGTCGCTATGAGTCGTGTCCGACTTGACAGCACATAACAACAACAACAACAACAGACCATAATGGAGGAGCTTTGGTAGCGTAGCGCCTAAAGCATTTGACTGCTAACCAGAAGGCTAGCAGTTCAAACCCACCAGCCACTCCTCGGAAGGAAGGTTGGGCAATCTACTTCTGTAGTGATACTGCCTTGGAAACCCAAAGAGGGGTCGCTATGATTTGGGTATGACTTGAAGGCAGTGTGTTTCATTTTGTTTAGACTGGCTTCCACATTAAATAAATATTTATTTATTTGATGGCTTATCTAGGAGGCATTGGTGGTCCAGTAGTAGAGTTCTTACCTTTAAGGCAGGAGATTCAGGTTTGATTCCCAGCCCCCATCTGTCTGTCAGGGGAGGCTTATGAGTTGTTATGGTGCTGAAGAGGTTTTGGTGGAGCTTCTAGACTGAGATGGACTAGGAAGAAAGGCCTGGCATTATACTTCTGAAAATCAACCAGTGAAAACCCTGTGGATCACAGTGGTCATGTCCACAACTGGTCTTGGGATGATGGAGGACTGGGCAGCATTTTGGTCCATTGTGTGTGGGTTTACCATGAGTTGATGTCATGGAGACTGACTTGATGTCGGCTAACAACAGCACCAACATGGTTTATCTTCCCAGCTTTGAAAAATGCAACTTAAACAAACAGCTTCATTTAACAAAGATGTTCACCATGGGTTTTGGTTTGCTTCTTCTTTCAAAATAGTACCTTGGAAAATTTTACACTGACTTTTCTTGACAGTTATTAAACACATCTCCTCCATACTTCATCCCTGAATGTTAACTCCAGCACTGAAGAGGAAACAATTCCCTAATTCCAAATCTAAGCCCCTTGTGATACTTACAACTGGACTTACTCTGAAGTTGGTCTCTCATAGAAGGACAGCAGACAAAGCGCTAGTCACTGGAGAGCCTGGGGAAACAGCAGGAGGTGAATCAGAAGCCATCAGTAGGAGTAGACTGCTCTTTGTTGGTTTATATAGTTAGAGAGAACATTTTTAGAATGGACTTTGCTAGAGGGATAAATAATATGGTTCTGTTATCGGGACTTTGAGTCACACTTCTAGCCTTGTAATTTACCTGATTCACCTGTATGTACTATTCTTTTTTCCTAGTAAAAAGAGAGCATTAATTGAGGGACATGCCTATTAGTAATTATACTTAGGGCTACTGCATTTAGGGAAACATGGGTAAGGAAACTGGCATGGGAAGTGATATGGTCAGTGTTAAGTCAGTGGCCAAGAAGCAGAGGGAGGTAGGTCACTGAGAGGGTCATATAGGCAATGGACACATGTGCATCATTCACAGCCTTCCACAGGCCTGCTGCCTGTTCAGTGTGTTCAAGGACATTTCATGTTAGGTTTATATGCAGATCCCTAAATATGCCATGCAATTTCACTTCTCCTCATTCACTTGTGGGTACTCTTTGTTTCCATTATCAAACTTGAGCTCCTTACAATAATACATATTACTTCTAATCTTTGCATGCCCATCACCCAACTCAAGGTGCTTACTAATAGTGCCTGTCAGATTTAGCAGAACTGACTTCACCAAAATACTTCGGTCTAGGAAAGTGAAAAAGCCAAAAGAAAATCTGCTTTGGGGAGTAGTGGAGTCAACTGACAGAGAGCCTTGTCTCCTATAGGAGCAGATAAAGGGTAAGGAAGTGTAACTGTGATTAAAGGGAAGGAAAAGAAGAGATAGAAGGAAAAGGGACACAACCAAATAGAACTGGGGTCTGGTGCAGGGAAGCACAGTGACGTTTGAGTTGCACATCATAAAGCCTGATAGGAGGTCCATGTCTACATCCATTTGATCTGGTCACCATCATTACACTGCCTCTGAATTTTAGCCTTTTCTTTTCATAATAATTTTTCTTGTGTCCTTCTTTGGCATCATCTTAAACATCACATTAATGTTAACTATTTCATAAACTAAGAGAATGTCTTTTAACCTGAGCAGTCTCCCAGGTGAACCTCTTCCAGTCCTTTTTGATATACGCATGTTTAAAGTGGAAGCTATTTCCTTTTATGGAAGAAGACAGACCTCATTTAATAATGGGTTTCAAGCGGGGAGATTAGTTGTGGTCACAGCAGCAAATTTTTCATAATTCCCCAAGTGCTATAAAAAGTAGCTTAATGGTATGAAGTGCATTCCCATGATGGGAGCTGTCTTGTCACTGGGAATTGCTGTGATCATCTTTGAAGAGATCTTTCTTTCCACACTGTCTGTCAGCAACTATGTAGGGTTTGTTTTAGATTCAAAATGTGTGAGAGGAGTTGGTCTACATTCAGGGGATTCAAACATATTTTGTGATTTTTATTGGATCTGGTCTGGACTAGCTGTTTGGTATTTGCTTTAGGACAGTTTTGTTATGTTTACTTGTCCTGAAATATTATATTCAGATGGAATTTTTATGTACTCTTTTTCTTCCTCTTCATCACTGAAGAAAGGCTATAGAAGAAAAAGAATTTTTTTAATCATTCTTCAGTGATATTAGCTTTATTACAGTTTTGTAATAAGTTATATACCCACTACTCTACACAGGTCTTATTTCCAAAAATTTGAAAGATATATATCTCAAAATTATATAAAACCAGTGGAAGCCAGAATCTGTGCAAGGCAGAAACCTGTCTGACAGGGAAAACGCAAATATTTTCCACTAACAGAGCAATAGAAAAGAGATAAGATTGCACGCTGTGAAAGGCAGCAAACTTGCGAAACCTGGAAAAACAAGGGAGTCCCATCGACTTCTAGCTCTGACAAGTTTCACTTACAGAATTTTAAAATTATATATATGTATATATATATATATATATATATACATATATATATATGTATATGTATATGTATATGTGTGTATGACTTTGTATATATCTTAGTAAGCACACACATGACTTAAGACTGATTACCTATTCCATAAATATCCAGGATTTTTGTTTTCTCTTTGTATCTTCCAGACTGGGAAAAATATGTACTATTTATAAGCAGATAATTTAATTTTGATAAATGCCTTTTTATTTTTCTCTCTCTGTGATTTACTGCTTGAAGCCGTGAGAAACATTGCAGTACAGGCACTGCTTTCCAGCTTTGACCAAACCTTCGTTGCTGACTTCACAAACTTAGAAAGATTTATCACATGTGATTCACTGGTAGAAGTAATTATATTAGCAGACAAAACCTTCTAAGATACCATCAGGAAAAGGGAAGTTTTGTCTTTCTGCTTCTTGTTCAGAACAGCTGGCAATTAAAAAAGCAAACACTTGCTAAAGGGGAGGAGATAAATAATGATCAAACAAAAATGCCTCCTCCTTCAGTTAAATATGAACCAAGGGTGCTGCATAATCAAAAAACAAACCAAACCCACTGCTGTCAAGTTGATTCCAACTCATAGCAACCCTATAGGACAGAGTAGAACTGCCCCATGGGTTTTTAAGGCGGTAAGTCTTCATGGAAGCAGACTGCCTCATCTTTCTCCCATGGAGCAGCTGATGGGTTCTAACTACCCATCTTTTGGTTAGCATCTGAGTGTTTTAACCACTGTGCCAGCAAGTTTCCCTGGATGCTGCATAGTAGTAATAAAAATTAAAGTCTTAACACCTTTCCCTTGATGAGTGTGCATGGATGTGCCGATTTTCAGTTGGTCTTCGAAGATGAATTTCCTTATGTTTTTTTTTTTCTCTTTGAGGGAAATACATCTAGATCAAACTATTTCTTGCAAAATAGGTGATCTATATACAAGCCTGTTTAAGATGTCATGTTTGCCCTGGCTGTGTTGAGACTCAGACAAGCTTATCTGCTGTGTGAATTATATTTGCAAGAGACAGACCCTTGCCGTGCCTTCTGCACAACTATCCCACTCATCTGCCAGGAGGCAGAGATGATTCCTGCCATTCTGAAGGCTGCCTGTGGAAAGCAGAGCCCTGTGCAGTCCCCAGCACTAAGGCACTATGTGAAAGCCACCACTGTGCCCTTCTAGAACCTGACTGTGAGGAAGCATCTTCAAGAAAAAATGATGGTGAAGAAAGAAATGTTCATGACTAATTGTATAGGTTGTGATGTCATGTGATTGGTGTAGCGTGACTTCCTATCAGAAGCACATACAGCACATGGGAAGAGAAATGACCATGTGAGCTACATTTCCTCAATCCCCACCAAGCTTGAAAAGTGGGCCCTGGGAGCAAAGGAATATTGATCCATACCATCTAACATTAAACCAGCCCAAGTTCTTCCTTCTGGTTTAAGGAATTTGAGGAAGTCTCAACTGTGCTAAAAATACTAAAACCTTTTTCTCTTTATGGCATTGGTCTCTGTCCCTCCTGACTTTTAGCCAGAGGTTGAAATGCATGCTTTCTTCCCCCAATAGCTTTGAGAATCAAAGAACCTTAGCTTGCAGAGCTGGGAGGGGATCTCAAAGATCATCTACTGGAACAATCTGATTGTTCACCTGATTAAACTGAAACCCATAGAGAATGTGGTTTTGTTCATGACATGGACCACAGCTTGTGCCAGAACTAAGAGCCGAGTTCTGACTTGTGGTTCACGTCTCTCTATAGTATACCATGCCAGCTGAATACTGTTTATCTCTAAGACATCTCCTCTGCTTCAGCCAGCTGGGTCTCTTCACTGTGTCCTCCACATACCACCCTCACTCCCACCTCTGCATCTTGCTGATGTTATGTACTCTGATCAGCATGCCCTTCTCCTTCAAGTCCTCTGCTCAAATCTATCAAATCCCACAATGTGGAGTCAACTGACAGAGAGCTTTGTCTCCTATAGGAGCAGAGAAAGGGTAAGGAAGTGTAACTGTGATTAAAGGGAAGGTAAAGAAGAGATAGAAGGAAAGAGAGACACAACCAAATAGAACTGGGGTCTGGCGCAGGGAAGCACAGTTGAATGGGACAGTGACGTTTGAGGTGCACATCATAAAGGCTGATAGGAGGCAGAGGTGATTCCTGCCATTCTGAAGGCTGCCCGTAGAAGGCAGAGCCCTCTGAATCCCCCTTCCAAAATTGACCCTTCCTCTCTCTGGACCTATTTAAGCCCTTTTTCATTTTCTGCTCCATGTTGATCTCAATTTCCTACCCAGACTAAGCTTTCCAAAGTCAGAGTTTGTGTCTTCTTCACTGTAGTCCTCCACTAGGCTAGGTACAGAGCAGACTCATGGCTTATTGACAGGCATGTTGAACAATCTTCTGTTCTGGGACCTGAAACTCTGGGGCAGGAAAGGCAAGGAAAAGAGGCCCGGGCACACAGAACTCAAACACACAGGTGTTCAGGTCTCCCCAGAGTCAGCCTCCACTGGTCAGATATTTCCAGAACCTGCATCCATAGCCATTTCCATCATCCTTCCTCTCCCCAGGCAGTTCTTACAAGAAGCATTTCCTATTGTAGTTGAGATAGAAGCTTCTCAAAGTCCTTGCCAATATTATAGTTTCAAGATCCTCAATTACATCTAAAGCTTCCACTTAAGAGGAATGGAAACCACAGGACAGATATCCACATGGCTATCAATTTACAAATATTTTCTAAGTGGTCAGCAACCCCTAGAAAAGTCACAAATGTCCTAAAGAATAACAGGAAGGTTTTTCATTGATGAGGACCATGATTATCCTAAATAAAGGCACTTCTTTGAATCATAGTGCAATCCATGCTTTCCAACTCCTCTTTTTAGCCTTTCCTTAAGCAGTGGCCCTATGGTTTAAAACCAAGAAAGGAAAAAGACTCAGGGCATCTCCAAAATCAATTATAATCAATTTAAGCTATCCCCTTTCTTGTTTGTATTCATCATATCCAACCTACAGTAGATGCATTTGATGCAGAATGCCTTGGTAGAAAAGAGTTATTAGAGACAGGCAACTGAGCAGTGTAACAATGTAGAAAAAACCCTAGACTAGAAGTCTAAGTCCAAGTTTATGTTCTGATGGTGCCACTTACTGTCTTGAAAACTGAGCAAAGTTTCTTATTTCTCTTAACTTCTATTTTCTCATCTGTTAAATGAGAATAGTTCCTGCTCTACCTCTTGACATTTTTCAGATATGTAATTATTTCTTAATATTTTTCTTCACTAGTACATGAGAGCTCTGGTAGCATAGTGGCTAAGGCATTTGACTGCTAACCAGAAGGCTGGCGGTTCAAACCCACCAGCCACTCCTCGGAAGGAAGATGGGGCAATCTACTTCCATAGTGATACTGCCTCGGAAACCCAAGGACAGGTCGCTATGAGTCGGGTCTGACTCGACGGCACATAACAACAACAACAACAGTACATGAAGGCAAGCTTCATATGTGTCTTGTTTATTATGTTTTCCCTAGAACTTGACCCATAGTAAGGCATTTACTGTATTCATTGGTTGGTTGACCAAGTGACAGGGAAAAGTTCAGAGCAATTATGAGCAGTGATTATGAATCTTAGTATCTTTGATGTTGTTGCGCTTAGGTTTACTGGAGAGTGGTAATTTGTAGTTTGGACCCCATTTTCCACTCTCTGTGACTAAGAGGGAACCGAGACAGGAGACCCACAGTGAATCAACAGAGGCCAACCACTGACCCTTGGTCATAAGTAAGTAACTTCTAAAGTTCATGGCATTTCTTTGTAGATTCTTCACTGGTCTTCATACCTGGTACACAAGGTGGACGGATTTGACCTTTTCTCAAGTCTGTTCTATGCCCATTGATGGGTGCATGCCAGCAATCATCAACAGCAAAGTGACCTTCTCTGCTTGTCATCACTAGCCACTTTTCTTCTGTAATGTTTTCTCCCTTTGGTCTTTGATGTATGACTGTTTTTATTGGCAAAAATAAGCTTCTAGTGATACTGTACTAAATGTGGTTTCCGTCTGAAGATGTATTCATGTCTGTGGAGGATTGAGATGTCCATGTGGCATTTATTTGAAAGCCTCTTCTACAGGTAGGCTCTGAGACATGGGGGAAAGAGCAGGACCTTTGGCATCTTGACAGGTCTGCTTTTAAAAACCTCATTCAGTAAACAATTTAGCAGGTCAGAAAAATGTTAAAGAAATAATTAATCTGTGAAGAATGCCTAGATGTAGGGCAGATATTATTTTTTAAAAAAAGTGAGAAAACTGAGGCTGAGAGAGATAAGAGGCTTTGCTCAAAGTTTTCAAAACAGTAAAAAGCTCAGTCAGGCCTCCTTATTGCAAAAATTGGGATAATAATAGTGCCTTTTACAAGGGATATTATAATGAATCAGTAAGGAAATATGTATGAAACTGTTAAGCACAGATTCTGCCATAATAAGTGTTCTATAAAAGTGACTTCCCACCCACTTTCTTTCCCTTTATTTCTTTTCCTTACGTTTAAACAAAAACCAAACCCACTGTCATTAAGTCGATTCCACTGGCTTGTAAGCTTGTAGGACAGAGTAGAACTGCCCCCATAGGATTTCCAAAGCTGCAAATCTATATAGAAGCAGACTGCCACATCTGTCTCCTGCAGAGCAGCTGGTGGATTTGAACCCTTGACCTTTTGGCTAGCAGCCAAGCCCTTAACCACTGTGCCACCAGAATGTGATAGAATTAGACTTTAGGCCTGTAATGGCTCATCCTCTCAATTCATATCCCTCTTTCAGCATGCCTGTTGTACCTCCATTTCTTATTAACACAAATTGGAGGGAGTAGCATGACCTTCACTTGTTGACAGAGACACAAGTAGGCAGAACACAGTGATGAATGTCTCAATTCAAAGAGGAATTGAATATTACCTGTGGGGTAGGCCAGCTCTGTAACCTGCATTGACTATACATCATCCCTGGAAATTAACCCATCTTCACTATAGTCATTGAAACGGAAACTAGTGCCTGTCCATTGAACATCACCTTCAAATGGGAAGGATGAGGGCCCAGCATGGTATATAGTATATCCACGTGTATAATCATGTTTATATTTGCATTTTCTAGGTCAACCACTTGGAAAATGTCTTAAGATATTACATTGCATGAGTGGATTTGTATATATATATTATTTGTTTCTTCACTAGGAGCTGATCAGAAGCAAATAGTTTTATATGAAAGTATGATTAGCAAATTCAGGAATCAGTGTCCTGTTTCACATCTACTTTGGCATATAACTATTTTCTCACTTTAGTACAACTTTATGTATCATCAGGCATGTTGATATACAAAAATATTGATGTAGATTCTCATCTTTTTAGGCCCAAAGATGATGATAATCCTACATCTTTGTAAATTTAAAAGATATAATCTTTTATGAAAATGTGTAAGCCATTTTCATTTAAAGGAATGATTAGATGTATGTATTAAAAGGTTGTATATCAACAATTTTTTGTCTTCTCTGCATTAAAGACATTAATCTTATTGAATCTATTAATTAGTTAATTAATGTATTAATTATTTATCAATAGGTAGATAAGCTGAAAACTAAACATATAAGTAAAGTTTTCTATGAGATAATAAGCTTGTATACATACACAGTGAAACCTCTATCTACACATTTAAGTGTGGAAACAAATTATTAGTATCTCTTCATAAAATTAATATATTTAGATTCCTGTCATTATGTTTTATTTCACGATGCATCCATCAGAAGGACAGAAACTAAGTATTTCGAGCAGAAAGAGAATTGTGGCAGAAAGAGTTAATATTCACTGAATATCTCCTTACTCTCATATTCTCTCTTATGTTAGGTTGGGTCCTTATAACTGGTCCTAATAGAAGGACTGTGAAGGAGAGCAAAGTAATTTTTCAGGGCCAAACTGATTAGGAGCTGGTGTTCCCTGCCAACCCTCACTTGCCTTGAAGCAACTTCAGAAGTTATATGTTGAAATGGGAAAGAAAAAGATGGAAGAATTCTGGTTCTCTGGCTCACCAGATGGGGGAGAGCCCTCACCAACCTGCACTGGCCTTTGCATGAGGAAAAAGTCAACTTTTCTGTTGTAAGCTACAGAGATTTGACAGTTTTGTCTATTGATGCAACTTACAAATACAGGGATTTATAAAAACGTTAGAAGTCCCAGGGGAGAAAGATCAGCGATGCAACTACTAGTACTGAGAAAAGCATGAACCACAGAAACTGCAGAAGACTCCCACCAATAACCTCAGCTGCCTAGAGCACCAAAGTGAGTGATTTGTAGGAAGATACTTGGAGGCTTTTGGTAAAATCTCACATCTGCAGTCTGCCAGATCCCATGTAACTACTCACAATAGAATAACAATAACTCTGATTTCTCTATTGCCTTTGAAATCTCACGTGAATAAGTCTCATTGCTGTAATCTAAGCCATAATCAAGCTGGCAGAGATTTTGGGGCTATAGTACCCAGGTTTCCAGTCTCTACAATAAAGGGGAAGTATAGAGAAGAAAATGATGTTGAGTCACCAAAAAGCGATGTGGCTGATCCTAATTATTAGCCCAATTATTAGGATGATAGTATGCCCCAGTTTGTCTGGGGCACTCCTAATTTATTCCTGATGGCTCAGAGTAACTATTCATAGTGCCGTGTTTTAATCTCAAAACTTTGTCTGTTTGGATTATAAATTATGTGACCATCCCGTCCCTTAACATGATGAAAATACTTCATTCATTTCCTTAGCAAGCACTTATTGAAGATCTATTAAGCGATGATCATTGTGTGGAGCAAATAATCCAAGAAGATGGACTATATGAAGAGGAATGTGGCATCAAGATTAGAGGAAGACTCATTAACAACCTGCAATATGCAGATGACACAAATTTGCTTGCTGAAAGTGAAGAAAACTTGAAGCACTTACTATGAGGATCAAAGACTACAGCCTTCAGAATGAATTACACTTCAACATAAAGAAAACAAAAATCCTCACAACTAGACCAATAAGCAACATCATGAGAAATGGAGAGAAGTTTGAACTTGTCAAGGATTTCATTTTATGTGACTCCATAGTCAACACCCATGGAAGCAGCAGTCAAGAAATCAAACAATGTATTCCATTGGGCAAATCTGCTGCAAAAAAAAACTTCTTTGAAGTTCTACAGAGCAAAGATGTCCCCTTGAAGACTAAGGTGCACCTGACCCAAGCCATGGTATTTTCATAGCCTCTTATTCATATGACAGCAGAAGAATGAGTAAAGAAAAAAACTGCAGTAGAAATGATGCACTTGAGTTGTGGTGTTGGCAAAGAATATTGAATGTACCATGGTCTGTTAGAAGAACAAACAAATCTGTATTGGAGGAAGTACAACCGGAATGTTCCTTAGAAGTGAGAATGGCCAGACTTCATCTCTCATGCTTTGGTCATATTGTCAGAAGGGGCCAATCCCTGGAGAAAGATATCGTGCTTGTCAACGTAGAGGGTCAACAAAAAAGGGGAATCTCAATGAGATAGATTGACACAGTGGCTGGGACCATGGGCTCAAGCATGGCAGTGATTGTGAGAATGGTACAGGCCCAGGCAGTGTTTTGCTCTGTCGTGCAGAGGATCGTTATAGTCAGAACCGACTGCACGGCATCTAACAACAATCACTGCGCTAAGGAACCCTGGTGGTGCAGGAGTTGAGCACTTAGCTGCTAACTGAAAAGTTGGCAAAACCACCAGCCACGGGAAAAAGATGTGCAGTCTGCTTTCACAAAGATTACAGCCTTGGAAATCCGATGGGGCTGTTTTACTCTGCTCTATAGGGTTGCTGTAAGTCAGAATTGATTTTACGGCGATGAGTTAATCATTGTGCTAGATGCTGGAGACATTGATGGACTTCATGGGACTTATTGACTAGTGACTGATGAGGGCCTAAACAGTGCAGTGGCTATGAGGATGGAACAGAGAGAACATATTGGAAAGAGTTTGAGGAAGTAAATTGTACACATCTTAATAACTAATTAGTACAGGCTCTTTAATAAGACTATCTGGCTTTGAATGCCAGCTCTACTGCTTGTTAGCTACTACCAACTTATCTCTCTGCTCCTATTTACTCTTCTATAAAATGCGGGTAATAACAATACTTACATGACTGCTGTGAAAATTAAATGAGGTAAAAACTTATAAAGCTTATGAGTATCTAACATGTATTTGCTGTGATCACAATATTGGAGAAGAAAATAATGATGTTTTCTTTTGTAATGGCTGAATATGAGAGAAGTGTCTATGAAAACTCTCCGACTTCTGACTGGGATGGCTTGGTGCATGCGTCTGTAAAATAGTAAAGACAGCAAAAGTTGATTTATGTGAAGGAAATGATGCATAAAGTTTGGATGGATCGCTAAGAGTAAATACAGTAAAAGTCAACTTATGTGAGGGAAATAATACACTAAGTTTGTATTTGTTGCATTTGAGGGGCCTGTGGGTTATCCAAAGGAGCTCTGGTGGTGTAGTGCCTAAGGCATTTGACTGCTAACAAGAAGGTTGGCAGTTCAAACCCTCCAGCCACTCCATGGAAGAAAGACAGGGCAATCTACTTCCATAAAGATTTACCCCATCAGAAACACAAAGGGGGTCGCTGTGAGTCGGAATCGACTTGATGGCAGTGAGTTGTTTGTGTGTGTGTGGGAGAGGGTATCCAAATGCCCATGTCTAATGGGCAGCTGAATTTTTGGTTTGAGGATCAGAGAGAGTTCTGAGCTATATTGTGAGTCTTTAGGATCTACATGACAGATGAAGCCATGGGAATGTGAGAAATCAACTAGAGAGAGTATTCAGAGTAAGAAGAGAAAGGGTTGTTAACAGATCTCTGGAGTAGACTAGTATTTAAAGGGCAGATGAAAAGAAGCCCATGCAAAAGACAGGAGGGTATAGTTAGAGAAGTAGAAGAGATCTAGCAGAGTGATGTGAAAGAAGTCAGTGTAAGAGAAAAAAATCAAGAAGAACAGTGTCCAACAGTGTTAAATGCCAAACACAAATTATGAAGGTAAGAACAGAAAGGAGTTCTCTGGACTTGGCAGTTAGGGCTATTGAATTTATTAAGAATCGGCTTAATGGAGAAAGGAAGGTAAAGTCTGATCCAGAGGGTGTGGGTGAGAATCAGGAGAGAAGACACATAGTGAGATATGACTCTTGTTTAGGGGGCTCGATTGTGAGGAAGAGGAAAGGGTCACCTCGTCGCTGGAGGGGGCTTAAAAGTGGAGCCTACGCAATCATTTTTTCCCAGAGTTGAATTGCACAAAAGATTTGCAGATCAGAGAATGTTTTGGATTTCATGATTCCAAAGTCCTTTTTGCCTGAGAGTGTTTATTATTTCGTGTTTCTCTACTTGATAAGAATAGGTTCAGCTTTTATTTTCACTGGTTGAATGACATAAAATATGTTCATATCTGAATAAATTTAAGTTGAAACTCGAATTTATAAGTCCTTAGGAAAGTATATTTTTGAGGCCAAAACATATATTCACATACTTTATTTTTCAGTAGTGTTCTTAATTTTTTGCATCCAGACATATAATTCCTTTAAATCAATTGCTTATGCATATGTGGATTTTAGCTTTTTGACCTTTTTTTTTAAAAAATTTTTTTCATACATTTGTTTCCAGTTTCTCTCAAAGAGTGATTATTAAATCATTAGATCATACCATTGGATGGGATTGACTGAATGGTACTTTTTCAAAGGCTTTAACATTTTCCCCTAGAGCTTTGGTTGGTTTATTGACTAGAGCAAAGCAGTTAGTTTGCATTGCTCTACTGGTGGAATAAGGCTAAGCATCTGGAAATGTTCTACCAGGAGGAGCCAGTGACCTTGTTTTTGAAAGGTCCCAGGTCTCCCATCACTCACCTCCAGTCTTGCTAGGACATAAGAGAATCAGAATTTATGATTGTGTCATAATTCTATACAATGACTTTTATCTGGGATCTTCTGTTTGGAAAGTCTTTCAACTGTTTTCTTTGCCTCAAGGGAAAAGGTTCTCCAAGATACTTTAATTTTGATTAAAAACAATTGACAAGTCCCCTCCTAGCTTTTCCTCTACCAATTAAGGTCCTCTTAACTGGGTAGATTGAAGCTCATAAACTTGGTTCTATCGTTTATTAGAAAACACACATTAGCTGTAAGAGTCAAAAGTTGTTCATATGGACAGACGATAGGGAACTAGGAAAAGGTTATTTTCCTCCAAAGAGTTCAAGCCCCTGTAATTTAATTTTCCTCTGGTTTTGACCAAGCTCAGACTTTTGCTACCTTTGTAGTATAATACAGCCTATCCATTTCAGTTAGGGATTGGTTTCTGTTGTTACCATTTAATTAGAAATCTCCAATTTGTTGCTCTCTTTTATTTGTCCTCATGCTTATGATGAAAAACCTTTTTGTAATTATAACATTAATGTATTCTATTTCTTCAATTCCAAATAACATTAATTTAAAGATATTTCTTTGATATAAAACATTTTCAAGAGGAAAAAAATAAAACCTTCTTGACGAATGCATGTATTGATCATAAGACTGTTCTAATTTCAGAAACATTAAATGTGAATAGATGGTCTATCCTTCATTCATCTATTCAGCCTACAGTTACTTACTGAGAGCAGTATTAGGTCCCAGTTTTTTGTTAAGTAATGGACAATGAAGACTTCCTGGAGATAGTTAACGTTTTGAATTTGTAAAGTGAGCCATTTATAATATAAAGTGAGCCATTTATCTATGTCTAAGTCTAGCATATTTCTTAAAAGGAGTCAGCTTTTTTCTTTAGGTATATTAAAATCCAATCTGAGCCAAATGGAAATTATATAGTGGCTTTTTTCACAGAATCATCACTCCAGTCTTACATTCCTTATAACTGCCAGAAATTCAAGCTGGATTCAGAAGAGGACATGGAGATATCTTATTGATGTCAGATGGATCTTGGCTGAAAGCAAAAAATACCAGAAAGATATTCACTTGTATTTTGTTGACTATACAAAGACATTTGACTGTGTGGATCATAACAAACTATGATTACATTGCAAGGTATGGGGATTCCAGATCTTTTCATTATGCTCATGAGGAACCTATACATTGACCTGTACATAGACATAGGCTGCCATTCTAACAGAACAATGGGATACTGCATGGTTTAAAATCAGGAAGGGTGTATGTCAGGGTTGTATCCTTTCATCATACTTATTCAATCTGTATGCTGAGCAAATAATCCAAGAAGCTGGACTATATGTAGAACAGCACAGCATCAGGAATGGTGAAAGATTCATTAACAAGCTACACTATACAGATGACACAACCTTCCTTGGTGAAAGTGAAGATGACTTGAAGCACTTACTGACAAAGATTAAAGACTTCAGTCTTCCAGTCTTCTTTAGATTACTTTTAGATTAGATTAGTCTAGACTTCTTTAATCTTCTAGTCTTCAGTATGGATTACACCTCAACATAAAGAAAACAAAATTCCTCCAAATGGGCTAATAAGCAGCATCACAATAAATGGAGAAAAGATTGAAGTTGTCAGAAATTTCGTTGTCCTTGGATCCACAATCAGCACGCATAGAAATTAAGAAATCTGACATCCTATTGCACTGGGCAAGTCTGCTTACAAAAGACCTCTTTAAAGTGTGGAAGGGCAAAGAGGTCACTTTGAAGACTAAGATGTGCTTAACCTAAGCCATGGTATTTTCAGTTGCCTCATATTCATGTGAAAGCTAGACAATGAATAAGGAAGACCAAAGAAGAATTGATGCTTTTGAATTGTGGTGTTGGCGAAGAATACTGAAAGTACCATGGACTGCTAAAAGAACAAACAAATCTGTCCTGGAAGAAGTGCAACTAGAATTCTCCTTGGAAGTGAGAATGGCCAGACTTTGTCTAGCCTACTTTGGTCATGTTGTCAGAAGGGACCATTCCCTGGAGAAGGATATCATGCTTGGTAAAGTGGAGGGTCAGTAAAAAGAGGAAGACCCTCAACAGGATGGAGTGACACAGTGGCTGAAACAATAGGCTCAAGTATAACAATGATTGTGAGGATGACGCATGACTGGGCAGTGTTTCGTTCCTTGTGTGAATTGAAGCCAACTCAATGGCACCTAACAGCAACAATAACATATCTGCATTATAATGAACTTAAAGAACATTGGGGACTAAATATTTGCCTTTTTCAATGGGGAGATATGAAATATTGCCTAAGCTTTCTTTGATAACTAGGGGTCTAAGTTGTCAATGATTTCATTCAAAATCAACATACATGGAAACAGCAGTCAGGAGATCAAATGACATATTGCACTGGCAAATCTGCTGAAAAAGACCTCTTTAAACTATTAAAAGACAAAGATGTCATTTTGATGACTAAATTGCATCTGACTCAAGCCATGGTCTTTTCAGTCACCTCATATGCATGTGAAAGCTGGACAATGAAAAACAAAGACAGAAAAAGAGTTGATGGATTCAAATTGTGGTGTCTGTGGAGAATATTGAATACACTGGGGACTGCCAGAGGAATGAACAAATCAATCTTAGAGGAAATATAACCAGAATTCTCCTCAGACATGAAGATCAGGAGAGTTTGGTTTGCTTACTTTTGATACACCATCACGAAAGACCAATTCCTAGGAAAGAACTTCATGTTTGGTAGAAGGTCAGCCAAAGTGAGGGAAAGCCTCAGTGCGATGACCTGACACAGTAACAAAGAGTTCAGACATACCAACCGTCATGAGGATGGTGCAGGGCCAGGCACCATTCCGTTCTGTTATACATAAGGTCACTATGAGTTGGAGCTTATCTGGTAGCAGCTAACAACAGCATTCTAGCACTCTGTGTTGTCTTCTGTTGATTCAGCTGTGTGCTTGCTGTTACTTCTCATGTAGTCATTGTATTAGCCTCTAACAAAGGGTTGACTTTAGAACTGGCACATAGTAATACTAGATAACAATAGCTTATGCATTTATAGGGTGTTTACTAGGTACTAGACACCTTATTAGAATTTTCTCATCTAATCCTCTCAACAAAACTATGAGGCCAGCACTATCGTATCATCCCCTTTTTCCAGCTGAGGAACCTAAAACTTGTTGGAGAGTCTGAGTCATTTGCCCAAAGACAGGTAGCTCATAATACGTGGCACATCGCAGATTTTAACAACGTCAGTCTTATTCCAGAGCCCAAATTCTTGATGACTATTCTATGATACCTTCTTTTATGAGAAGCCTTTAAGAAAACTACTGGAACTTCAGCAGTCTTTTTCAGTTGCCTTTCTCCTCCAGAGCTGTATTCCAGAACATTAAGATTGATGGAATTCTGACCTCAATGCATGTGATTAGTTGTTTCACAGATTTTTTTTTTCTTTTTCAAATCCACATGTAGCTAAGACCATCCAAGGTGGATAATCATAAGTACTCTGTCAGCCAGTCTAATTACTTCTAAGATATATTTCAAAGAAATATTTCAGAAACACATCAGGCTCCAAGGCACACAACATACCTGCTTTTTAAAGAACGCTAAGAGTCTTCTCTTGCCAGAACTTCAAGGCCTTCCTTGCTTCTTTTGAAAGCAGATGGTGGTTGTAAAATTTCTCCCAAATCACAATAAAAAGCTTTGTTTTGTTTTTTTAAATGCAAAAGCAGATGCCAGGTCTCCTTTTAAATTTTATAAGGTTGGAGAGAAAAGACAAGTTGAGCTTTCTGTGAAGATTGCACAAAGGACAGCCACAGAAGGCTGCATTTGCTTGGCCTTTGGGCAAGTCCTTTAGACTGTGGACAAGCTTCCCTGGTAATACCTACCCCAAGGCCTTCTTCAGTAGAGGTTTCCCTGAGTTAAGAAAAAATAGTTGAGGACACACTGAGGGACAGAATGAAGAAACATATCCACCAAGGAAGCTATTTGTTCCAAAATTTCCACTGAGCACTTGGAGGAAAAGCTAATTTTCATTAGCTCCACATGAATGAAGGTTATAGATATGGTGAAATTTCTGGAGAAACAGAACCAGTAATTAAGCCTATGAGGAAGGGCTATGGCAAAGCCAAGGAATTATTGCATTAGATCGCAAAGTTGGCTGGTCTCATAATCTATTATTTTGGCATTGGTTCCCACCTCTACAATTTCAAAGCCCTATGATTATGGAGTGCCTTCCAACCCAAGGGGCTCATCTTCCTGCACTGTGTCAGACAATGTTTCTGAGCTATTCATAAAGTTTCTCAGTAATGTATCAGACAGTGTTTCTCTGTTATTCATAAGATTTT
>NW_006921608.1:16540012-16540858 GCF_000298275.1 Orycteropus afer afer | reverse complement strand
GGAACAGACAAGAAAAATTAATAAAACAAAATACTTATTAAAATGTAGTACAGTGGCTGGATCCCTGATGACGCTGACAACCTTTGCTGGCCGCCCAGGAGGACCCAGGTGTGCTGGAAGGACACATGTGCCCTGGAAGCCAGTAGCTCTAAAGGGAGCCTTTTGTTACCTCGCTTCTGTGGCAGGTTGCTGGCTCATTTTCCAGTGTGGAAGAGTTAAAAGTTGTCTTTCAACTAAATAGAGTACATGGGGGCAGAGATTCTGTCTTAGTTTGGCAACCTAAGTATATTGGGGGAGTGGGGAGATGATGCTGCAAATAGCAGAGAAAGCGTGAAAAATGCTTTATGAAGAAACATAAAAGAAAACCAGAGGAAGGCATATTCAGCCTCTGTCATTAAAAAGTACACTGCTGCTCTCCATACTGCCTGCTCCCACCGCCTCCCCGCACAGTGTGTTTGTTTGAACAGTTTCCTGCAAAATAAGACAACTTCAAAATAGGCCCCAACTATGCCAGTGCCTTCAACAGCTGGTTCTGGGATGAGAGGGACTCTGTTATGAGAGACACCATCTTCCATTTCTTGTAGTGTTTTACCCAACAGCTTTCTGCATGGCTTAATTTTTGGCATCTGACTCTTTTAGCAGGCGCCTTGTGGAGGTTTTCAGCCAGTTTTTTTGCGAGCTTGTGTCCTCCCACGATGCCCCTGGCAGGTGATAAAAGCAGGCCCGTCCTGCAGAAAAGCCACAGGTTCTGTCTAGCATGGAATGACACATGTGAATGCCCCTGAGAACTCATTGGCCTCCCGCTTCATATTTTCATTTCAGTAAAGAGGCTGTTTTCAAAGTTGA
>NW_006921608.1:16513290-16539277 GCF_000298275.1 Orycteropus afer afer | reverse complement strand
TCTGGTTAGCAGTCAAGTGCCTTAGCCACTATGCTACCAGAGCTCCTTTATTTAATGCTAGAACAGTAAAATAGTCTGGGTAAGGTTAGATTAGGCAGTTGACAAAGCACTCAGGGTTCAAGGCTCAGAAATGAATAAATCAACATGGTTACTGTGCAGAGTGCATGAACAATATCTGTGGTGGGGGGATGGTGGGTGGTGAATGAACCTTCCTGTGTGGAGTCCATGGTCTACAGAAATGAGCTGACATCTTTATTTCTTTAAATCTCTTTAATGTCAGTTCCCATTTGAAGAAGTTCAAGACAAAATTATTTGCTCATAACAATTCAGTGCTTTGTGGTGTTGATCCAGGGTACACAGAATAGGCTTAAGGAACATGGTGGTGAGTGAGCCAGGGGAGCTGGGAAGCTGGGATCAATAGTCCAGTAGTCTCTGTAATAAGGTGTCATTTAGGTCGTACATTTTAGAGTATCTCCTTATACAAATAGAGTCCCTAGGAGGTGCAAACAGTTAAACACTCGGCTGTTAATCAAGAGGTCGGAGGTCTATGTCCTCCAAAAAGCACCTTGAAAGAAAGTCCTGGTAACTTACTTATGAAAAATCAGCCACTGAAACTCTATGGAGCACAGTTCTGCTCTGACACATGCAAGGCTGCCATGAGTCAGAGTCACTTTCCTTCCCACATGAAGCACCTAACTAGTTGGTTGGTTGGTTTATACAAATATGTATACATGTATCTTCAACTTGTAGCCAGGATAAGCCTGTTGCCAAGAGAACAGCTATTCCTTTTGACTGGGTTCCTCATTTTTCAGTTTTGTGACTGGATCCGAGTGTACTTTTTCTTACTGGAGTCTTGTGAGTGTGTATCTGATGAAGCCATAATAATCTTCATGACATGCCTGCCACCAGACTTCCCAAGTGAGTCAGCTCCAGTCTACTGGGATTACTGAGGGTAGTGATGGATAGCAGAAAAGGCTTACACTATGAGCTTTGGGGTCAGAAGGATCAGGGTTTAAGACCTGTTTCTGCTCCTGATAAGATATGCAGCCATGTGTATGTTGCCTCACCTCCCTAAGCTGTAGCTTCCTGAACTGTAAAATGGAGAAAATACATTAGCTACATCCTGAGGTTACTGTGAGGATCAACTGAGCAGCATTGAAACAACTAATGTATCTAAAGTGCTCAGCATACAGCCTGGCACATAAGAAACAAAAGAAAACAAAAAACCCCATTGCTGTAAAGCCAATTCTGGCTCATAGTGACCCTATAGGACAGAGTAGAAGTGCCCTATCGGGTTTCCAAGGCTGTAAATCTTTACAGAAGCAGATTGTCACATCTTCTTCCTGCAGAGTGGCTGGTGGGTTTGAAATGCTAACCTTATGTTTAGCAGCCAAATACTTAACCACTTCCCTACCATGGCTCCTTAATAGACATGCAAGAAATGCTAACTTCCTTTTGTGCTTTACTTCATTACCTAACACTTTTATTCTGCAGTTAACTTCCACATCAGGGTCAGGATGACACCAAGGAAGTGTATCTGGTTTGTATTTCTGTCTGCTGCTCACATGACTGTGTCTTCACTTACCTCTCTTGATAGCACTGAGATCTTGGCCATGTACCCTTCTGTGCCTGGCTTTGGATCCCATCAGCTTCTATGCACAATGTCAGGAGTAGACCCTCTTTCCCATCAGTGACAGAATCCTCTAGATTCCTCTGCACTGGTGCCTCTGCACGGGCAGCTTACTGGGCCCAATCGAAATAGTACCTCGACAGTGGTTCTGCACCAGCACGAGCTCTGTCCTACCTTCTAGCAACACTAATGCACCTTCTTCTTCTTTTTTTTAATGTCTACTTTTACTTTATTTGTTAGACACCACAGGTTTTGTTTTGCTTTTAAAAAAATTTATTTATTGTGATTTGGGTGAAATTTTATAAAGCAGATTTGTTTTACATTCAATAGTTCATACACATTGTGACAGTGGTTACATTCCCCAGAGTGTAACATCTCATCTCCCACAATAATGTACCTTCTAATGCCTCAGACAACCAGGTCGGACTGACATCTTCCATCCCTGGGATTCTTTGATTCAATGTTTGACAAGTCCCGATGTTCTTTTTACTTAGTCCCATGCACTTTCCACCTCATTTCCTCTATGTCACATCTGATAGTTCCTGCCTGTAGAGGAGGGTGCAGGGCCTGAGGAGGTGAGTGCTGCTTCCTGGCAGCTGCCCCAAACAGCCTGGTGCTGGCAGAAGAGGCAGGAAGTGACAGGGTAGGGCACCTATATCTTTTCTTGAGTTTATAACAGTGCTGTTTATGACCACTACGTTTTATTTGAGGAGTTATTCATCTAATGGAAAAAAGATGTCCTTTGTTCTATGAGTCCTTTAAGAAGAAACTCAGGTTGCCATCTGACTTTCATCATTTGAAACAGGCCTTAAGAATGTCAATATCATAGCTATAGCTTCTATGTCCCCATTTTGCTCTTGGATTTTCTTAATTCTCAATTTTTTTCTCCTTTTTTAGTCCCTTTCTTTTTCCCTCCTTCTCTTCCCTCCTTTTCTTCCTTCCTTTCATCCACTCATCTATTTGATCAATCCTTCAGTCTGCTGAATTATAATATAAGGTGATGACTTTTATCAGAGAGTTTTTGCATAAGGTGTGGTGGGAGAGTGGATAGAAGTGCCTTGGGCCTTGCAATTCATGATGTGTTTCTATAGTTTCTGTGATTTCTGTGAGCATTTGTCTGATGGTGTTTGATTTGCTTGGGCTATACTTTGTGTCTGTCTTTGTACTGCTTCTTTCCTGTCCCACACTTTCCGTTTTTCTCAGTCCTCATTTTCTGGGGAAGATTTCAATGGAAACTTAAGGAGGGGTTTGAGGGTAGGGTCATAGCAGGAATGAAAGACTTCAGAGTGATACTCTCTTCTGCTGTGATAACACCCTGTGACTTAACATCGATAACTCAGTTTCTGGACCGTTTAGTGAAAGATATTAAATAAATAAACTCCCTGCGGCCGAGTTGATTCTGACTCAGCAACCCCCTTTGGGTTTCTGAGGCAGTAAATCTTTATGGAAGTAAATTCCCAGTCTTCCTTCCACAAAGTGGCTGGTGGGTTTGAACCTTCAACCTTCTGGTTACCAGTCAAATGCCTTAGGCACAACGAAAATATATGTCGGAAAGCAATTCTACATTGTTACTGCTGGTTTTTATCTCCAACTTATATGGTCTACCTGTGTCACCAATATTTGTCCTTATTTGGTCTTTCATATGTCTGAGAATGTTCTCGGGGTAAAAGGGGATGAACAGTGTGATCTAGTTGGAAAGGCATAGATGCTGGGATAAAAAATGTCTGGATTCATATCCACCTCCAGCACTTATTAGCTCTGTGATGTTGTGCAAGGCACTGAAGTTCTTTTAACCTTTGCTTCCTTATCTATAACTTAGAAACAATACTCCAGGTATTATAATACTCCCATATATTGCAGAATTGTAAATATTAAATGAGATAATTTCTGGAAAGAACTTAGCACAGTGTCTAGTAGAGTAGTAGGTACCCAGTTAATCTTGGTTTCTTCTCTCCCCCAACCAACCTCCTTTGTGGTGGCCAGCTGTCTCTCATATAGCACCAGCTGGACTGTACATACTTTCCCTAGTATGTAATGGCTCTCCACCAATCTTTTCCTTGATCACTTTTCTGCCTTCCTTTCATATTTATTCCATTATGACTCTCCCACTGGTATAATCTCACTCTCTGCAGAGAATAATGAAACATGGTTGTTGGAAACATCATTGTTTCCTTAGAACTTAAACCAAACCAAACCAAACTCACTGCCATTGAGTCGATTCCAACTCATAGCGACCCCCTTTGGGTTTCCGAGGAGGAAAATCTTTACAGAAGTAGATTGCCCAGTCTTCCTTGTCCAGAGTGGCTGGTGGGTTTGAAACACCTTCTGGTTAGCAGTCAAATGCCTTAGGCACTATACCACTAGAGCTTAAAGCACCTACAATGTTACTGGAAATTTTTGTTTTCCAACAGAATTTATTGTTGTCAGTAAAAAATTAATATATTTATATTTGGAGTTTATTTTTCACAATAATCTTGGCAGTAATACTTTTCTGATTTTTGAGAAGCCTGTGATTTTTGTGTACAAAAAGTGCCTTTTGCTGATTTGTCTCAGTGGATGCTAGGTTTGTCATTTTTTAGATTCATTTTCAGATTTTCTGGAGCTCAGTTCCCCAAAATGCAAATAAGTCTTCAGTAACCCATGTGAGAGATAAATTGTTCTCCTTTTCTGTCCCCTACTAATTCAAGGTAAATGATTTTTGGACTCAGCAGTTCAAGTCTTTTGTCATCTTTTTTGTTGTAAATTTGGTTACCCCAAGTTCCAGTGTTGTTCAGCATCTGGTGCTCTTAGGGACTATTGCTTATTTCCATCAGCCTAGGAAATGGCCTTATGAATACCTTCTGGATACAGGGAAACACTGTCTGATACATGACTGGGCAATTTTGTGACTAGCCCAGAAACACTGTCTGATACAATGACAAAAGATGAACCATTTAGGTATTCAAAATACGACTGGGAAAGAGCTGCATCATCAGAGGAGAACCAGCCTTAATGATATAGATAAAGTAAAGCTTTTGGGACCTCCATTTGCTTACATGGCATGACTCAAACTGAGGAGAAACAGCTGCCAACATCTGCTAATAATCAGAACATGGAATGTACAAAGTATGAATCTAGGAAAATTGGAAGTTGTCAAAAATGAAATGAAACGCATAAAGATTGATATCCTAGGAGTTAGTGAGCTGAAATGGACTGGTTCGGGCCATAATCTACTATGATCTACTGTGCCAGTAATGACAATTTGAAGATGAATAGTGTGGCATTCATCATCACAAAAGATGTTTCAAGATCTGTCCTGAAGTACCATGCTGTCAGTGATAGGATAATATCATACGCCTACAAGGAAGACCAGTTAATACGACTATTATTCAAATTTATGCACCAACTACCAAAGTCAAAGATGAGGAAATTGAAGATTTTTTTCAACTTCTGCAGTATGAAATTGAACAAATATGCAATCAGGATGTGTTAATTATCACTGGTGACTGGAATGCAAAATTTGGAAACAAAGAAGAATCACCAGTAGTTGGAAAACATGGCATTAGTGATGGAAATAGTGCTGGAGATCACATGATATAATTTTGCAAGACCTATGACTTATTCATTGCAAATACCTTTTTTTGACAACACAAATGGCAGCTATACATGTGGGCTTCACCAGATGGTGTACACGGAAATCAGATTGACTACATCTGTGACAGGAGGCAATGGGAAAGCTCAATATCTTCAGCCAAAACAAGGCTAAGAGCTGACTGTGGAACAGACCGTCAACTGCTCATATGCAAGTTCAAGTTGAAGTTAAAGAAAATTAAAACAAGTCCATGAATAGATTTGATGGATTAAACACCAATGACCAAAAACCAGAGGAGTTGTGGGATGACATCAAGAACATTATCCATGAAGAAAGCAAAAGGTCATTAAAAAGACAAGAAAGGAAGGAAAGACCAAAATGGATGTCAGAAGAGACTCTGAAACTTGCCCTTGAGCAGACAGTAGCTCAAGCAAATGGAAGAAATGACAAGATAAAAGAGCTGAACAGAAGATTTCAAAAAGCAGCTCGAAAATACAAAGTCAATTATTATAATGAAATGTGCAAAGATGTGGAGTTAGAAAACCAAAAGGGATGAACATGCTTGGAATTTCTCAAACTGAAAAAATTTAAGCCTTGAGTTGCAATGTTGAAAGATTCTATGGCCAAAATATTGAATGATGCAGGAAATATCAAAAGAAGATGGAGGGAATACACAGTCACTGTACCAAAAAGAATTGGTTGATGTTCATCCATTTCAGGAGGTGGCATATGATCAACAACCCATGGTATTGAAGGAAGAAGCTGAAGCTACAGTGAAGGAATTGGCAAAAACAAGGCTCCAGGAATTAGCCATTGAGATATTTCAATGAACAGATGCTGCATTGGAGGCACTCACTCAGCTATGCCAAGAGATTTGAAAGGCAGCTGCCTGGCCAACTGACTGGAAGAGATCCATATTTGTACCCATTCCAGAGAAAGGTGATCACATAGAATGTGGAAATCGTCGAACAAATCATTAATATTGAGCACAAGTAAAATCATACTGAAGATAATTAAAAAATGGTTGCAGCAGTGTATTGACAGAGAACTTCCAGAAATGCAAGCTGGATTCAGAAGAAGACATGGAACGAGGGATATCATTGCTGATGTCAGATGGATCTTGACTCAAAGAAAAGAATGCCAGAAAGATGTTTACTTGTGTTTTATTGACTATGCAAAAGCATTTGATTGTGTGGATCATAACAAATTATGGGTAACATTGAGAAAAATAGGAATTCCAGAATACTTAATTGTACATAGACCAGGAGGCTATCATTTGAACAGAACAAGGTGACACTACATGGTTTAAAATAAGGAAGGGAGGACTTCAGGGTTATATCCTTCACCATACATATTCAATCTGTATGCTGAGCAAATAATCTGAGAAACTGAACTATATAAAGAAGAACATGAAATCAGGATTGGAGGAAGACTCATTAACAACCAGTGATATGCAGATGACACAACTTTGCTTGCTGAAAGAGAGAATGACTTGAAGCACTTACTGATGAAGATTAAAGACTACAGTCTGCACTATGGATTACACCTCAATATAAAGAAAACAAAAATCCTCACAACTGGACCAATAAGCAGCATCATGATAAATGGAGAAAAGATTGAAGTTCTCAAAGACTTCATATTACTTGGTTCCACAATCAACACCAATGGAAGTAGCAGTCAGGACATCAGATGACATATAGCACTGGGCAAATTGGCTGCAAAAGACCTCTTTCAAGTGCTGAAGAGCAAAGATGTCTCCTTGAGGACTAAGGTGTGCCTGACATAAGCCATGCTATTTGCAATCACCTCATGCATGTCAGAGCTGGACAATGATTAAGGAAGACCGAAGAAGAGTCAACGCTTTTGAGTTTTGGTGTCTGGAAACATCTTAGTACAATGTCTGGCATAGAACTAAGTACCCAGTAAACCTTGTTTCCTTCTTCCCCATCTTTCTTTTAATTTGGCCCTCTCTAAAATTACATTGGTGTTGTTGCAGATATTTTCTTTCTTGTTTTTTTTCATTATTTTATTTTATTTTTGCAGTGTCCCCTTCCCTGTTCTCCCACCCCAGTAACCAACAAAGAAATTTTCCTTCCATATATAAAGCTGTCCTTAACTTTTTACAATAATGAACTAATACAATATTTGTCCTCTGTGACTGACTTTTTTCACTCAGCATAATGTCCTCCAGGTTCATCCACATTATGCAGTGTTTTGTCGATTCTACATTATTCTTTAGTGTTGCATAATATTTCATTGTGTACATGTACCATAGTTTGGTAGTCCATTCTTCTGTTGATGAGGGTGTAGATATTTTCACCATTATGTAATTGCTCTCCTGTGATCCTTTTCTTTATTACCTTTCTGCCCTAACTCTGGGCTCTATTATGACTCTCTTTTGCTCAGACAACCCCATTCTCTGTCCAAAACAGTGGAAACAAAAGGAAAATCAATTTTCTTTAGATGAAGTCAACAGTGATGATGGTAAAGATGATGATTATAAAGATAATATGGGAATTTCTTATTCTCTTTAATCTTCTAGATTGTATACTCCATGAGATCAAAGAGTTTGACTGTCTTCCTCAACCCTAAGTCTCTCAGTTTCTGGAACAGGAATTGTTTCCAAATGAATGAATCTGATATTTTGGAGTTTGATTATGCTATTTAATCTATTTTATTGCACACAGTTGGCCCAAATATCTATTTGTTGCTTTGCGAGTTCACTTCTCCCATTACAGAATTTCAGTTCCTTTTTTTTTTTTTTTTATGAAATAGAATTCTTAAATGTATGCTCTATGTTCAATATGGACATTGATGATGTGTCTTAATGTGTCAAAAGTGGAAATTAAACATAAATAAGTTAGAACAGAACAGGAAATGGTGTTCTTGAAATGTTAGTGATTACGCAGGGAAACATCTCTAGATTGATTTTAAGGTTTAAGGACGGGGGTCCTGGGAAAAGCTCTGAGAATGGAGGCAATACATTCCTTCCCACGTGAAGCAAATAACTTTGCATGGATTTGGTTTCATTTCAAAAGTGGAGTGTTCACAGACTGTGAGCACACCCTGTATGCTCATCGCTAGGAGGGCAGCAGATAAACTTCTAAGAGAACAATCCCCTGAGGTTTTAAGTAAATTTTTACAAGCTCCTATAAATACTTTTAACAGACTATGTAAAATTCCTCCCTTGCCTAGCAGCTTTTATATATAAGATGTGACAAAACAACCCAGAGAAGCAAAGGCTCCAGAAGATCAGATAATCCTTTTCCTTAGCAATGAACCTTAGTTCATAAATTGTGAAGCTTTGAAATTTCCTGTAAACACCAGTTTGCTCTAAGTTTTTATTTAACTAGAGGATACAAATGTGTCTCACGCTTTCCATAATTAAGGCCTGAGAATGTTTGTGATAAATAGCACTTCTCTTGGGAGGCCAAACACTTCTCTTGATGAAATGCCAGTCCCATATCCCTGTGGATACCAAAACCAAACCAAACCTGTTGTCATTGAGTCAATTCTGCCTCATAGTGACCCTAAAGGACAGAGTAGGTTCCCAAAGGTTGCGTTCTTTACGAAGGCAGACTGCCACATCTTTCTCCCACAGAGAAGCTGGTGGGTTTTAATTAGCAGCTGAGTGCTTAACCACTGTGCCACGAGGATTCCCTGTGGATAGGGTGCAGTATTTGTAGGGTCACCATTTCAATAGCATAGGTCTAACCAAGATTGTTTCCACCTAACCCGCCTGCCTAAGCCCTATCTTATTTCCAGGCTTTCCTGTCCCTGAGGCAAATGTAGCTGATAACTGATTTAATGTTTAAAAATACTCTCTGTCCAAAAGTGTTTTTTGGAAAAAAAAAATCTAATCTATATCTGTCTTGTTGCAGCTTAAAACAATTTCCATTAGGTACGCTAATCTGTTCAGCAACAAATATATGTACGGCTCTTTTGATTTACCATGGACAATGGCAGTAGGTTTTGGTTTTTTTGGGTGGAAACCAAAAGCAGAAAGTACATTAATCATGATTAGTTGTCAAATGGGTGGAACAGAAAATAACAGCCTTGCAGTTCAGAAGTAGGAGAGAGTGGAGCAGGAGAAATCTGAATTTGGTCTTAAAGGATGGTTACGATATGGGTAAGGTGAGACAAGATGAAGGGCAATCCAGGTGGGATAAATAATGTGAGGAGAAGCAGAGAGATGGGAAGAGAGGGAGGAGACAAATTAATCTGGAAATGAAACTTTGGTCAGAGATGTAGCTGGAGATAAGCCTGGAGAGGCAGACTGAAATCAGTCTGCATAGGGCCTTGATGCTGTACTGAAGAGGATGGACTCTAGCCTATAGACCAATGACCTCCAAAGCCAGGGGGGTATGCAGGACAATCCTTTTGGGTACTAGAAATACTTATTCTTCATCTAGAAAAAGAAATAAATTAATTTTTATTAATACTTATTACATGGATTGATAATACTGTATATGTAATTTATATATAAATATATGTATGTAAGTGATGCACACTCAAAATTATTTTACTGATAGAGATGCATGTTCAAAAGAATTGTAGGTGATGGGGGAGCTGCTTAAAGGTTCTCATGCAGCCAGTGACATGTTCAAAACAGTATTTTAAGATGACTCTGCCAGCAGTTAGTTACACAGGGAGGACTGGAGGAAGCAGTTAGTTGCCAAATGCAGCAATTCAATGGGCCTAGGATGGTAAGGAGCTCTGGTAGCATAGTGGCTAAGAAACTTGCCTGCTAACCAGACGGCTGGCGGTTCAAACCCACCAGCCACTCCTCGGAAGGAAGGTTGGGCAATCCTACTTCCGTAGTGATACTGCCTCGGAAACCCAAGGAGGGGTCGCTATGAGTCGGGGCGACTTGACGGCACATAACAACAACAACAGGTTATGGTAAGGAGCTCTGGTAGCATAGTGCCTAAGGCATTTGACTGCTAACCAGAAGGCTGGCGGTTCAAACCCACCATCCATTCCTTGGAAGGAAGGTTGGGCAATCTACTTCCGTAGTGATACTGCCTTGGAAACCCAAGGAGGGGTTGCTGTGAGTTGGGTCTGACTTGACGGCACATAACAACAACAACAAACGTTATGGTAGCCACAGTAGAAATGGAAAGGAGGGAGAAACTTCCAGAGATCTTTTGATGATCTTGTTCTTTTCAAGGTGAGATTTTCCCCTTAGCAAGAACATTCAGCAATCACTTTGGGGGCTGAGAACGGAGCAGTGCGCAAGTTGAGTGGCTTTTTTTTGTTGTTCAAAACTGAAAAATGTATTCGTAATACCAAATACGGTATGGTTTGACCAACTAAACTTAAATGGAACCAACAGTTTCCCCCCCAAAAAAAATCATGAGTAATTACTGGCCAATCATAAGTATCAATAACTTTATAACTAATTTCTACGTAAGGACAATCTTTGAAAAGATGGATAACATCCTCTCCACCACAAAAAGGAGCACCTGAAAGGGTTATCAGAAGTAGCTTCATGATGACTCCTGCCTTATCAAACAATTTATGCCTCATATCTGCTGTTTGGTGTTGAAAGGGGACCCAAGAAATTTTTTCATTTCAGTTGTGTGTTGAAGATATATTACTTTTTGATAACCCCTTATTCCAGTGCAAATATACTTGTTTTTTTCTTGCACAGCTTGATCTTCCCAAGAAATAAAATTTAAAGAACCACTTTGGTTAATGTAAATTTGTAAAAGAAGTCATGGTACTTGTATTTGATTTACCATCATTTTCTAAAACAACAACAAAAAAGTACTGTGTGTTTAGCTCCTCGTCATTTGATGTCTCTGCAAGGTAGAATTCTTAACAAAAGTGTGATATGGAGTTCAAATCTATCATTACCCAGCACTCTCAATTTCTCTTTGAAGATTAAAACACTCTAAATAATGATAGGGGAAAAGAACCAGTATGTTTTAAAATGTCAGCTAGATCAGGTTTGTGATCTATACATAATACTAATATTATCTTAGAAATATATTGATGCAAGAGTCCTACTATCAGGCAATTTAAGTAAGAAAAACAAGTTCACATATTAACTCTAGTCAGGCATCAGATATAAACTTAACATTTGTCTCATTCAAGTTAAAATAGACTACAGATTATATGTGTGTGTGTTTGCCTATGCAAGCATGTATATGTGTGTGCATGTGTACACACCTATGCAACCATGTGCATGTGTGTTTATAATTATTTTTTGCTGAAAATGAGTAGAATATGAAGTAGAAAAAATAGATATAACCGATTGGCTCATTCAAAAACAAAGGGGATGAGATTAGATGTTCCACATTAACTAAAAGTAAATATTCTCATATGCTTCTGGTGGGAATACAAATTGGTAACTTTCTGTAGGGCAATTTGGCAAAATGTGTCAAGAACCTCAAAATGTTTATACTGTTTAGAATCAATAGTTCTACTTTAAAGAACATATCCTAGGGATAAAAATCTTAAATGTCCAACAGTGAAAGAGTAGCCAAAAAAATTGACTCATTTTCTTTAAGATTATTGATTATAATAAAGAAAGGTTGTATATGCTACGATTTTAAGTAGAAAAGTAGTATAAAGCCATATATAAAATGTAAACATTTACATATATGTACACAAATATATACATACTAAATTTAAAAATAAATGCAACAATATACTTATAGATTATTTTTGTTTTCTAATTTTTAATTGTTTTCCTTAGTTTTTAGTTAAAATGGATATATATTGTTCTTATAACCAGAACAATTACCAAGAATTATTAAAATAATAATAATAATAATTAAAGGGAACTATTGAAGTTTAAAATGCAAATACCTATAATTTAATTCAGTTAACTGAATGGAAAGATTTCTGCAATATATTTATTGAATGACTTGACCAAGAAGCACTGTTGATATACTACATTTTGACTAGACCCAGGTGAATCTAATAGCAACTGAAGCAAATGTCCAAGTTGAAGCACATCTAATTATATTGGCTATTGGAGTGGTTTCACCTGCATTCTTTGGGCTTTGATGTCACAAAAATAACATGTCTGATCATCTTTCTAAACTGAGGCAACACCATCATGCTTCAAGAGACAGTATATATATAGATATATGACTGACTGTCATATACATATATGATGTGCATGAATGCATTAATTTACTCATCAGTCATTCAGTGAATAAGCATTTACCCAGCACTTGTTAAATAGCAGGCATCGGACCAGGATAATGTAAAAACAATGAGTAAGACTCAGAGAGCTAATGGTCTGGACAGTAGGTCAACATTGAAGTGTGGCTGAGAATGAAAACAGACATATATGTGAAGTTCTAGAGGAGCTTTGACAAAGGAGCAGCCAGCCCTTATCCTGAAGCTGGGGAAGCCTTTCCAGAGAAAGTAATATTAGAGTTGGGCTTGGTTGAGCGAGTAGGAGTTTGCCAGATGGAAATGGTGAATTTCTAGTCACCAGATGGAAGAAGAGCAAATGCAGAGGGCCAAGGATCTGATACAGTGTGGCATGTTCCGGGACTGGTAGGAAACATGGTGTGGCCAGAGCTTAGGATGAAAGGCAGGAGCAGGAGATAAGAGTGGGTAACCAGATTAGGGCCAGAAATGGACTTTACATACTGGTAGTCACAGTGTTTCTACTTCAGGAATGATGAACAGTGATTTTTCTGGCTAATAGAATCCTAATCATTATAATGAGGTAGGACTGTTTCCTTTTAATTATGGAAATTATAACTGTTATGACCTGTTCCACATACACAGGTTATAAATATGATCACACCTCTTTAATCTCCTTTACAGTTAAATCACCCAATCCTCCACATGTCTTATTAGCAGGAAGTTTAGTATCTCTGCTAGAAGTCTCTCCCTCCCGCCCCTAAGTTGTTCATGGATACTGGGGCTTGTTGTTGTTGTTATGTGCCCTCGAGTCGGACCCAACTCATAGTGACCCCTCCTTGGATTTCCGAGGCAGTATCACTACAGAAGTAGATTGACCAACCTTTCTTCCAAGGAGTGGCTGGTGGGTTTGAACTGCCAGCTTTCTGGTTAGCAGTCAAGTGCCTTAGGCACTACACCACCAGAGCTCCTTACTGGGGCTTAGTCAGCCCAAACAAATCAGTCCTGCTCTTGAAACCAGTAGCTGGAACCACTTCTGGCTGCTGCACAGTATCACTTACCATGTGTATTGAATGAAGGTGTGTTGGTGCTACAGATCCAGTCCTGGTTTCAGCCACCAAAACCAAACCAAACCCATTGCCATCAAGTTATTCCAACTCATGTTGACCCCCATTGGGTTTCCAAGGCTGTAATTATTTACTGAAGTGGATTGCCTCATCTTTCTCCCATGGAGCAGCTACGGGGTTTGAACCACCAACCTTTTAGTTAGCAATCAAATGCCTTACCCACTATACCACCAGAGCTCCTAAGCCACAGGGTACCCAATTTGGGTATTAAGGTCCCTTTGCTTACATTCATCCTCAACCATTTTCCCACTTAAAGGATGGGTCTGGAGAAGCTTCTGTAATTGGCCACATGTTAATCTGAAATTAGTCTTTCCTCTAGAACCTTAGGCCATTGTTTTCAACTCAGGTCAACAGCACAGACTCTTCCTTTTTTATCAGGGTCATTTTATTTCAGTGACTTCTAGGACCTTCCTGGGGCCTTAGTGTCACCCTGATCCAACAGGTCTCTCACCCCCTGTCCCCAGTCTAAGGAAACACAGCTGAAGGCACTGGGGCTTCCCTCTCAAAAGGCCCCAGGTTTCCTTTACACACTGATTCTCCTCCTGCCCGGTGTTCAGGTTGCTCAAACATTAGCAGCTTGCATGATGGAGTTTAAAAAACATGTTATTGCCCTGACCAGTAAGTACCCCACACCCAAAAAAAACTTACTAGTTTACATTTTACATAATTAAAAAAAAAAAAATCAAAGGCATCTGCCAAGAAGAAAAATCTTCTTCAGGTAGTTTTCTATTCCTGCCTATACAGAGGTTCTCTGGTGGTATGGTGGTTAAAGCATTTGGCTCCTAACCAAAAGGTCAGTGGTTAGAACTCACCAGCCCCTCTGCAGGAGAAAAATGAGGCAATCTGCTTCCGGAAAGATTTTATAGCCTTGGAAACCCTGTGGGTCAGTTCTATTCTGTCCTAAAAGGGTCACTATGAATCAGAATGGACTCCTAGCAGTGGCTTTGGTTTGGTTTTTGGTTTGCTGAAAAAAGAAGTAGTTAACAATTTATTTCACTAAAATAATTAATCTCTGTCTAACCATTCTCCCTATTTTTTTTTAAATCAGTAACAATATACTCATATATTATGACAAACTGTATAATTTGTCCAAGGTGGAAATAGGTTTCAACTCCCAAAGACATGTGTTTACCCACTGAGCTTTACTCCCTCTTCTCATTCAATTTATATGCTAACATGCCATCATTTATTTTTATAACTCATGTGGCAGTTAAGGTTATATGTCAACTTGGCTGGGCCTGGTTTTGAGTGGCTGGCAACTGGTTATAGTAATTCCCCACGATAAGACTGGTAATCATCTCCATGGTGGAATCTACTGTGAGCAGATGAGTAGCTGCCTTAGGGATATGGTCTGCTTCCAATGTATAAGAAGCAGCTTTGAGAAATGTCTGTAGCTTTTTGGCATGCGTGGACCCTGTATATAGCTGAGTCTTCATTCAGAAGCCTGTCATGTTGCCTGCTGATCCTTGGACTGTTTCTGGACTTGAACTAGTGGCCTCCTGTGTTGCTTGATAATCTTGGGACTGTGCCATTTTACTTGTTGACCTTGGGTTTGTTAGGCTCAGCAGCCAGCAGCTGCCTGAGTTAAGAGAAACTTCCAACTTCATTGGGCCAGGAGCAAGAGGCAGAGCTGAATCCCAAGGTCGAGGGTCCTTCACCCAGCCCCTAGAGCTGGCACTTTGAATTCAGACTTCTAGCCTCCTAAACTATAAGAGTTTATCTCTGTTTGTTCAAGCCATCCAGTTGTGATATTTTCTGTTAGAGCAGCACTAGATAACCAAAACACTCATATACTTTACTTCTTATAAAGGAGCCCTGATGGTGCAGTCAGTGGTTGAAGCAAACAGCCACAAACAAAAGGTCAGTGGTTCAAACCCACCAAATAGATGTGATGATTGGCTTCTGTAAACACTTACAGCCTTGGAAACCCTATAGGGCAGTTCTGTGTTGTCCAATAGGAGTGCTGTGACTCAGAATTGACTCAATGGCAATGGGTTATACTCATTATATTAGCCAAGTTAATTGTGGAAATAGAATCCTCTTTAATGTAGGCTTTCTTTTCTGAAGTGTTGCTAAAGGCAGGTTGAACAACAAGTGTGTTTATGAGCTAGTGGAAAAATAAGTATATTTCCTATAAGAGAAAGTTGTTTTTTCTCTAATTAGGTCACAGAAGAAGAATAGTATTCATACATAGTTCTAGGAAGGCTTGAAACTAAGGGTGAATGGGAGTTTGGGTCAATACACATTATTAATGCATAGAATTCTTTAAGATTCACATTTGGGAAAGCTATCTTCAAGGCTAAATTAATCTGAGCTGTTCTACTGAAAGTCAAGTTTATTTGCTTTGCTTTGCTCTTGATGCAAATCTAACACAGTGAACTGACATTTTCAATTTATCTGCCTAATGATAGTCACCTCTCAGACATCTCTTCTTTTAATTTCGTATTAATGGGGGGAAAAGGCCAACAGATTTTTTTCACCTCTTCTCATAGGCACTATTTGCCCAAAGGATTATTACTTCTCTCAATGAGAGTAAGTTAAACCCAAAGCATACAAATAAACACCAGTTGCAGGCAAGTCGATTCCAACGCAAGGCAGCTCCATGTGTTTCAGAGGAGAACTCCACTCCACAGGGCTTTCAATGACTATGACCTCTCAGGAGCACATCCCCAGGGCTTTTGGTTTAGTAGCTGAGTACTTACTGGGTTTGTGTTCTCAGGGACTCCAATAAATGCATGTATTTTATATTTCATAAACAAAAACAAAGTCCTGACACATTATCAGTAATTTTTGTTCTTTTAGAGGAAAACTATAATGCTGCAAAATGTTTGTTGCAATACCTGGAGGTCTTCATAGAAATTTCATAAAGTCAGGGGACCTTTGGGCCATTTCTGTACATCTATGAGAGAATCAATTACCTGTACTCTGACAAAACCCCAGTGAGCCGTGACTCCAGGCAACTAAGACCAGGGCCCACCCTCTAACCTCCAATTCTAGGACTTTCTTTCACGGGCTTGCTTTGGGCTGGTGCTGTATACTCCTGAGCCAGGGCAGGGTTGGAAGCAGGACTATGACTGGTGCTCCTTTATCCCCCATTCAACTACAAAATGAATCCCTACATTTGACCTCATATCACTTTGTTTTCTTGCTATTTGTTCTGGTTACCTAGTGCCACTATGACAAGAATATCCCACAAATGGGATGGTTTGAACAAACAGGAGTTTATATTCTAACACTTTGGAGGCTTTAAGTTGAAGTTCAAAGTGCCAGGCTCTAGGGACTGGGTGAAAGCCCCTCCACCTTGGACTTCAGCTCTGCCTCCTGCTCCTGGCCCACTGAAGCTAGAGGCTTTTCTTTATTCAGACAGCTGCTACCTGCTGAGGCTGACAAGCCCATGGTTGACAAGTAAAAAGGCACAGTCCCAATGTTACCAAACCACACAGCAGGCCATTAATTCAAGTCCATTGAGAGCCCCAAGGTTGGCAGAGCATGGCAGGCTGCTGAAGAACAACACAGTTACATGTGGGTTCAAGAGTGCCATAAGCAAGAGGCCATTCCCAAAGCTGTTTCTTATATATGGGAAGAAGACCACAGACCCAAAGCAACCCTCAGCTGCTCCAATAGATTCTACCATGAAGTTGATTACCAGCCTCACCATGGGGAATAACTACATTCATGCTCAGCCATTCAACCAGGCCCAGCCAAGTTGACACACAAATTTAACCACCACACTGTTGTTATTATTGCTTTATTTTATTTTACTTTATTATTCTTTGAAATTCTTGGCTTTTGAAATTGGTTTGGATTTGAAGTACACAGCAAATGCTGTCATTTAAAAATGATAAATATAGACATCCTTAATTGAATTTATTCCATTTTCAAATTTATTAACTTTTTTTACTTCACTCAGAAATGAAAAATTCTGATTGGCCCTCTCATAGGCTCCTATGTCTGTTTGTTAGAGTTTGGATATGTTTCATGTTGGGCTGGAGGAAACATTTCATATTGAAAGAGGTTATGTGGTTTTCTACAGGTTAGGCCACAGTTCCTTTGGCTGGATATATCCATCCTGTATTACAATAGGTGCTCCATCCAAGTCTCCTGAGGAAGAGGAATGAGGACTATCCACTCTTTCCTAGTTCTCCCATGGAATCTATCTGGGACTGATTGCTGGCACTGACTGAAAGTTGCCTAATGGGCAGAGAGAGAAATTAACAGTGTTGGAGAACCTACTATATGCCAGACACTGGGTTTAATATATATTTGCCTTGTCTCAATTTTCTTAACAATTCCATTAAGCAATTATCATTTTCTTTAGTGTACTATTGAGGAAACAGAGGCTCAGAGAGATTAGGTAACTAATCCAAAGTCCCAGCACTAGGAAATGGCAGAGCTAGGAATCAAATATCATCCATTCAGACACTATGGCCAGTCTGTGGTGACTACACTTGGTTCAGGGTGTAGTCAATGAACGAAATCCCATGTATTCTTCTTAAGTTTAGGGACAATGAGTGTATGAGAGTGGGGAGACTTTAGGGTTCAGTTCAGTATTTTTAAGCCGCTGATTCCTATTGCTTCTGGCAGGACTTTGATATTGATTGTTTAGTAGGTGCTGATGTTCCATGCTGACATGTGCTGAGCTTCTCAGGGGCTTGAAGGAGGCTCTGTTTGTCTTTTTAGGGCCAGCTATACACCAATAGCTATGCTGTTATCGCATTGAGGCCTTAGCATTTCTCACTTCAAACCGATTACTTCTTTATTATCTTAATATGACATCATTGACCATCTGTCTGGTTTGAAATGTGAAGAAAACTAATCCTGTACAATAATGACTTTCAAGTGGAACACCAAATCTATAGGGATATTCAAGAATTTTCCTTTTAAAAAATGAATTTTCTCTAGCCTGTGCTAACTGTCCATTTATCCATATTTATAGAAGTTCATCATTTAATAATTTGATATCATTTTGCTTGTGAGGGCAGGCATATTTTAAGATAAAGCATTATTCCCCTTTCTTATTGATTTAAAAATGTTTAGAATTTTCATTTGTAGCATGTAAGCAATAATACTTTATTCTTTGTTATTTTTCCCTATGTTATAAGCCAAATGGCATTTCATTTAAATTGATTCTAAGCACATTTCTTTTAGAGAAACCAAAGATTGTGATCTTAGGCCACACTGATTAAATTTCATTCTGAGTCAACAGTTTGCTATGTTTGTGCTGAGCATGTGAGCAGGTGGTTTGGTTCTGCGACGAGGGCAGTGGTCCCCCAGGATTCATCTTCACCAAGCACAACAATGCCTTTGTAAGAAGTTCCTCTTCTCTCTGAGGGGCAAAGTGTACATTCAGTGCCTGGATATCCTTTATTTAGTTGAATAGTTCATTTATTGAACTTCTGTTACATACCAGGCATAGAGGTGTTTTACATACATTATCACATCTCATTAAATCCTCATGGCCACCTGTGAAATAGTTATGGCATAGGCATCATTATCTTCACTTTCCAGGTGTTAAAGTTTAGTGATTACACAGATGGTGTCTAATAATGTCAGGGTTCCTATGTCTGTGTGACTTTTCAACTATAACATCTTGCCCAGGGATAAATTAGGAGAAGAATTTTAGGTGAAACTGGGGAAATAGTGAAAGGGCCTTGGATTTTATTCTGCGAGTGACACCAACATTTTCACTCATTCATTCAATATGTAAGTATTGAGCATGTACTAGGTGTCAAATGAGGGCAGTGATGGTTCAGTGACAGAGTTCACCTTCCATGTAGCGGGCACTGGTTCTGTTCCCAGTCAGTGCACCTCAGGTACAGCCCCCACCCATCCGTCACTGGAGGCTTGTGTGTTGCTATGATGCTGAACAGGTTTAAGCAGAGCCTCCAGACCAAGACAGACTAGGAAGAAACACCTGGTAATCCACTTTAAAAATTCAGCCAGTGAAAGCCCTGTGAATCACAGTTGTTCAATCCCATTGTGCATAGAGATCACCATGAGTTGGGGACCAAATAGAGGGCAGCTAATAACACCAGCAACACTATGTGCCAAACTATCTAGGCAGTGATGATGTAGCAGTGAATTAAAAAATAATAATAATAGTAATAAAAACCCCATGAATCCCTGCCTTCCAGTTTACAATCTAGCTATTGAAGGTACTGAGCAGAGAAATGATGTGGCCTGGCTTGGTTTTACCAAGATCCTCTAGCTGCAATGTGAAGCATCCCCTACAGAGGGACAAAGGCTGTGACAGGGAGACCAGATAGGAGGCCAACGAAGCAATCCAGGCAAGAGAAGATGATGTCTTGGACCAGAGTGGTAGCAAAGGTGAGAGGCTGATTCTAAATCTACATAGAAGGAAATGCCAATGGGATTTGCTGATGAATTGCATGTGGAAATTGCTTTCCCAGACTTAAATTTGAACTCAGGTCACTCTTCAACCTAAGCTCCTTTTAAACTCCTTAAAATCAAACCAAACCAAACCCAGTACCATCAAGTCAATTTTCAGTCATAGTGACCCCTATTGGGTTTCCAAGATGGTAAATCTTTATAGAAGTAGATTGCCCCATCTTGCTTCTGCAGAGCGGCTGGTGGGTTTGAACCACCAACCTTAGGGCTGGGCCTACCAAAAGAGACTACCTGTTAGTGGTAGGCAGAATGGACCTCTGTCATTTAAGCTGTGGTCAACCAGCCATCTCCCTTGAAGGCCATGTGCCTCAGTGGCAGCACTGAGGTGATGACATTTTACATTTGTAGTATGTCCATCTCAGAGCCACTCAAAGTACATTTCAGTCCTGCCCTGTGCCCCCTCTGTAAGGAGGCAGGAGAATGAATCCTCTTAATGGAATTTCAGCCCAGCTTCATGTTTTTCTGCCTTTGTTATTCCTCAGAAATGACATCATCAGAATAACCAAACTCACTGCTGTCGAGTCAGATCCAATTCATAGTGACCCCTCCTTGGATTTCCAAGGCGGTATCACTTGGAAGTTGATTGTCCAATCTTCCTTCTGAGGAGTGGCTGGTGGGTTTGAACTACCAGTCTTCTGGTTAGAAGTCAAATGCCTTAGCAGTCAAATGCTTTAGCAGTCAAATGCCTCAGGTACATCAGGTCTGAAATAAATACAGATTTTAATTCCTGTTCACAAAGTAGAACTTTTAATGTAGTACTGTTTTACCTTTTTTTTCCCCCCAAAGTTTAGGAAACAGAACTTCCTTTGGAGATAGCTTTTACAGAATAGATGTAGTCACTCAAAACTGGTGCTAACTCCAGGATACAGCTTTGTATTCCCAAGACAGTGTAATGACCACCAAGTTGTATGTGCCATTGTTATTGCTGTTGGGTGCTGTTGAGTCATTTCCAACTTACAGCAACCCCATGCACAACAGAGCAAAACACTGCCTGGTCCTGCACCATGCTCATAATCCCTGCTATGCTTGAGCCTGTCCTTACAACCACTGTGTCAATCCATCTCATCAAGGGTCTTCCCCCTTTTTGCTGACCCTCTACTTTACCAAACACGATACTCCTCTTCAGGGACTGGTCCCTTCTGAACATGACCAAAGGACGTGAAATAAAGTCTGGCCATTCTTGCTTCTAAGGAGTATTCCAGCTGTTCTTCTTCCCAAACAGATTTGTTCGTTCTTTTAGAAGATCATTGTATCTTCAATATTTGTCACCAACACTGCAGTTCAAATGTCTCAATTCTTCCTCAGTCTTCCTTACTAATTTTCCAGCTTTCACATGCATACGAGGCTATTGGAAATTCTATGGCTTGGGTCATGTGCACCATAGTCTTCAAAGTGACATCTTTGCTCTTTAACACTTTAAAGAGATCTTTTGCAGCAGATTTGCTGGTGCAATACAATTTCTTAACTGCTGCTTCCGTGGGCATTGATTGTTGATCCAAGTAAAATGAAATCCCTGACAACTTCTTTTCTCCATTTGTTGTGTTGTTGCTTATTGGTCCAATTGTGTGGATTTTTGTTTTCTTTATGTTGAGATGTAATCCCTACTGAAGACTGTAGTCTTCGGACTTCATTAGTAAGTCGTCTTCACTTTCATCAAGCAAGATTGTGTCATCTGCATATCTCAAGTTTTCAGTGAATATTCCTCTAATCCTGATGCCATGTTCTTCTTCAGAGTCCAGCTTCTCAGATTATTTGCTTAGCATACAGGTTGAATAAATATAGTGTAAGAATACAACTCTGATGCACAGCTTTCCTGATTTTAAACCATTCAGTATTCCTTTCTTCTGTTCAAATAAGACTGCCTCTTGGTCTTGTGGAGGTGTATATGCAGTAGTAAGGCAAAGAAAACATGTCTTCATTCAGTTATTTTTTGTTGGCCTTAAGTGAATGACCTTGTATTTCCAAATAGTAGAGGAGCATGGCCATGGGCAGTCATTACATTATTAAGGGCAGCATGAGTGGCTAGCTATACTTGTAGAATTAGACTAAGAAATAATCCCTTACTGTAGGGATGAATGACTGGGTTTCAGTTATCTGCTTGGAGACCTCCTAACTGTGTCTTCTGGACACAATCTAATATCCCACTGAACTTGGGGATACATTGAGTCTTGCTGGGCAGTATATCCAGTTTACAGTGTAATTAGAGGCTTTCCTTCCCAGGCCTGCAGACAGAATTTTTGACACAAACCCCTCTCCTACTAACCTTCCCTGGAGATCTGCCCTGAGGCTGCACCTTTCCTGTGTCAGCTACACCCTGAATCAGGCAGCTACACAGGCAGGTGACAAGTGTCTCTGATTCCCTCCTTCTTCCAGAATGCAGAGAAGGGCATCTGCCAGCTTTTTAAAATCCAAAATCACCTGAAGTATCACTTGTTTCATTTTATTATTTTTCCTAGGACTGCGCCCAAAGAGGACTCTACGCTTGGTACTCTGGACTGCGGAGGAACAAGGTGGTGTTGGTGCCTTCCAGTATTACCAGTTACACAAGGTATGGCCAGGGATTGCTGGACATTTGCAAGTATAAACCAAAAGCATTGGTGCTTTTGTTTAAAAATTCCTTTGATTATCCCACCTAACACCCACAACAATACTTTGAGGTAGGGAGACCCTGGTGAACACTCCTTGCAAAAGCCTTCTTCATCCAGTTCTATAAGTGAGAAGGTGCTGGTGAACTGGGAGTGCTGAAGTGTGGAGCAAAGGATTTTCTTGTTTCTACATCATGGTCTGTGGTGCAGAAGAGTATGAAGGGATGGACACTGGGAGGAGGTAACTATGGGGAGGAAGTGGGAGGGGAGCTGCTGCATTGTAAATTTTGGTCAATGACATGAGACAAAGTATATGTGAACTGCTATATGAAAAGTGAATTTACTCTGTAAATCTTCACCCAAATTCTAATAATAATAAAAAAAAAAAAGATAGACCCTGAGTGCATAGAGACTGAAATTTAAGAGAAGAGACCAAGCACTAAACTTCAATTACATTGTAATGTGTTTAGAGTTCTGATGGAGAAGTAATTAAGTATTGATAGCACACAGCAGAAGTTCATCAGAACTGATCTTAGATGGCGAGGGGGTCAGGATAAGCTATGTGAAGGAAATGATATCTAAGCTGAGGTCCAAAGACTGAGTAGAAGTAAGGCAAGGAAAAAGAGTTGCAGAGGAGGTGGATATTCCTCTTGGTAGATCAAAAAAATATATATATAACAAACCCAAATCACTGCCGTTGAGTCAGATCTGACTCATAGTGACCCCTCCTTGGGTTTCTGAGGCGGTATCACTGTGGAGGTAGATTGGCCAACCTTCCTTCCAAGGAGTGGCTGGTGGGCTTGAACCTCCAGCCTTCTGGTTAGTAGTCAAATGCCTTAGACATTTAGGAGGTAGAGTGAGCGCAGCATACAGAAGACACTGAAAATACTTGAGAGTGGCCTTGCACAGTGGTAGGAGCATAGAGAAGAGCTCTGGTGCTATAGTGGTTAAGGCATTTGGCAGCTAACCAAAAGGTCAGTGGTTGGAACCTCCTAGCCACTCAGCAGAAAATAAGATGAGGTAGTTTGCTTCTGTAAAGATTTACAGCCTTGGAAAGCCAACAGGGGTCACTCTGAGTTGGAATGGACTAGATGGCAGTGAGTGAGTGAGAAGAGCGTAGGGTAGAAAGGTAAAAGAGAGCCTAAGAAGAACTGCAAATCATGGTGAGAGGTTTGGGCTTTATCCTAAAGGCAAGAGGAATAAGTGAATTAAGTTATGGTGGAGCTTTAAGATTCTGTGCATCTTGAAAACTATAGAAAACACAAAACTTAAAATACTTGTTCTGAGTTCCTTTATTCTCTATAATATATTCCAAGAAAAAAAAAAAATGGTTTTAAACTGTAGTGGATCAGACTTGAAATTTCCTTGACCACTGACATTCCTTAGATCTGAGAAAAGGTTTACAGTATGTGCCGCTTATAGCACTATTGCAAGCCTGATGCCCCAAATGACTTGATTTCAAACTTCTAAGAGGTTGGCAGGGATATGGATCTCCAAGGGACAGTAATCACATTACCAGAGCTTGTTTATTGTGATGGTATCCATGTTGCCTTCACACAAACGTGTCTAGAGATTGGTGGCTGGTCTGTACTGCAGTTTCAAGAACGGAAAAAACAAATTCCAGAAAAGGAAAATATAGGATTCTTATTTGAAGATAGCTCTTTATCTTCCCTTTAGAAAGATGTTCTGCATGTTTTACATGATGTAGCCAGTTGTGAAGAACTTACTCTGGATTCAGTGATTACCATATTGATAGAAACACTGTGAAGAGCATAATCATTTCTGAAGTGGCTGAATTTAACTTAAAAATTAAATGTAATGTAATAAGCAACTCACAAACCAGGAGCAACAATTCAGATTGCCTTTCTACTTCTCCATAGCTTTATTCAATGCCAGGAGACAGTCAAACAATGTCCAGAGAGATCCTCTGTTCTGAATAAGGTGATGGTACCTGCTGAAACAAATAAACCCTAAAATTTCAGTAGCTTAACATGAAACTTTATTTCTTGGTTGCTTAACATCCAGTCAGAAAAAGGGCTGTACTCTACACAGTTATTCAGTGATCCGGGAGGACAGACAGACTCTTCAGAGACATGACTTTTAATATCACCTTAAGCATCAACATGGCAGCAGGAAGAGAGTGAGAGTCGTATATGGAACGTTTCTATGGGCCATTCAGGAAGTGGCTCACATTACTTTCACTCACATTCCATTGGCAAGACCTAGTCACATAGTCCAACTGCATAAGAGGTTAGGAAATACAGAATCTGGCTAGGCAACCACTTCCCGGAAGTAACTCTATACTGCAGAAGGGGGCACACAAGCTTTGATGGAAAGCTGGCTTTCGCTGGGGTCTTTTTCTCACTTTTTGTCCTGGTTCTCAAAACACCTCCAGCTTCCCTGAAGTTTCCACCTCCATGATGCTCAGAGATGAGCTGCCTAATAGAATTCACTACCACCATTCCTATCCAGAGGCCTTTGCCAATCAAGATACACAGGCACACTCACACCCATACAGAGGAGAGCTGGACTCCTTTGTAAATCCTAGCTGTGCCAACTATATTGTACATGTCAAATGCATCATTAAAGAAAGACCAAACTTTTTCCTACAATTGAACAGCAGAGTTAACCTCAAATCATATGCCTATTCTTGGACTTTATATAATGGAATCATAGAGTATATACTTTTGTGTCTGACTTCTTTCACTAAACAATATGGTTTTGTGATTCATCCATGTTGTTGCATTAACAATAGTTTGTTCCTTTCTGTTATTGAGCAGTTTTCTACTGTATGGATATACCACAATTTTTTTTATCCATTCTCCTGTTGATGAACATTTGGGTTAAATATTTTGGTGGAGATATACATTAAATACTTAGGAGTAGAATTGCTGGGCCATATGATAGGTATCTATTTACCTTATTAGAAACTGCCAGAGTTTTCCAAAGTGGTGGGACCATTTTGCATTCTCACCAGGAACATATGAGTGCTCTATTTGTCCTTTATTTTCCCAATACGTGCTATTATCATCCTCTTAAAAAAAAAAAAAAAAAGACTTTTGTGGGCATTATATTTTTCTATTTTGCAAGGTAGAGAGGCCTGTAGAGTTACAAAGAAAAGTTCTGCCTCCACTTTTAATGGCGTTTGTTTTTTGACCCTTCTCCGCTTCCTTGTGTTGAGACACCTTCATTCTGTGTTCTGCCTTATGATTTGAGGGAAGCTGAAGGCTCTTGTACCCTGTATGAGGTCTGTGGGGCCGTTAATGGTCAGAGTAACTCTATTTCAGTTTGGAGGAATGGCGATGTCCAGACCTCTACGACTGCTGCTTGACAAAGCTCCAGCTGTCAAGAGTCTTGGGTAGAAGCCAATTTCACCTTTACTTTCGATTGTATTCTGGTCCGTTATCTTAATTGTTACAATAATCTTTATGGTGATCATGCTCCTTCTGGTTCATCCCAGAGGGTCCAAAACTGATTTTCATGTTTCCCATGAATCAGGCCACCTTCCAGATGACTCTCTGATTTCCAATTCCAAAAACCCCGGTTTTCCTAGAAA
>NW_006921608.1:16507120-16508209 GCF_000298275.1 Orycteropus afer afer | reverse complement strand
AAGTTATTCTAGAAAGGGATAAAAGACAGCAGAAAATGTGTGTGGTTTTTTTTTTTTAAGTTGATTTTATAAAGTATTTTATTTTTTTTAAATAATAACTTCCCTATTGGTTGAATTCAGCTTGCATTCACTAAGAAGGAAATGTCACCACACATAGAGGGATAATATTGTGGTCTAGTGATTTTTAAGAGTTTGTTTATAAAAGTGGAATTTAACTTTGGAATTAAAAAATATTATAGATGATTTTATTGCATCTTCAAATCAGTGAGTAACATGAGAGTTGTCCAGATGCCATTTTGCCTAATCTTCTTTTCATGGGAACAGTATTACTTTTTCTCTGCTCTTGGAAGGAGAACAGGATGTCATTTCTCATATCCTAGTCCTGAAATGTACAAAGAAGTGTGTGTGTGGGGGGGCAACTAGCATAGTTTCAACTGGATTGCTGGCTTTTTTTTAAAAAAAAAAAAAGAAAAATCTTTTCCATTTTAAGCAAAAACATGATCTGGCATAATTATAATGATTAAGGTAATCTGGCCTTGAGAAAGCCTCATTACACAAGGTAATCAAATAAAATAGATTGATATGTTCTATTCTGGCATGAACAATATTTTAACCTTTTCCTGATTTATTGCATAAACTTCTGGCAATTGAATTACAGGGATTATGAACACTGCTGTGTTCTGTTAGTCATTAATAAGGGCAATATTTTAAATAGGCTTTATTAAATGAGAGATAGGATGTATGGTCATTCTAAATACATTAGTTTATCCTAACTCTAGCCAACTCTAAAACAGGAAGAGATAAAATGAATATGCGTAATGTTTTGTCAGAACTTCCTCGGTTGCCAGGTTGAGGAATAAATTAATTATCTCCTTCCTTATGTAATAAACAACAATGCTAGCCTCTTTTAAGGAGTGAAGGTCTTTCCACTTCCTAACCCACATTACATTACTTGCTTCACCCTAAACTAAAGGAATGCATTATCATATTATCCAGGCAAATGGGTTTTTTGGCATTTTTGTTTTCCCAGCCCTATTGCCTCTCTATACTGTTAATTTAGCTTGGGTGACACTGCTAGGGTGAGACAGC
>NW_006921608.1:16505694-16507020 GCF_000298275.1 Orycteropus afer afer | reverse complement strand
GTTGTGTCTGGACTGTGCCTGCAGCCCAGCCTTCTTTCTATCTTTCATGTTCCAAGTGTGTAGATGCACTAATCAGAGGTTATTGTCTTAATCATCACCGCTGGCCTTTTATACATCCCGTGTTCTTCTTTCAGGGCCTATATATTTGCATTAGTCTGTTGAGCATACTGCAAAATTGATTTAAATTTAATTCATCTCGGTGTGTTCTTGGTTTGGAGCCCCTGTAGTTCCAATATCCACATAATTTCTACAGTACACCGGGAGCTCTTTGAGATCTAATTAGAATTTGTGGATTTTATTTTTTGTAAAAGGGGGAGGATATAGAGGATGGGTTGTCTTTTGTACGTGTTGTTTTCTCCGGTGTAGAATTTCATTATGAATGTGGCACTTCAGAATCTTATATATGTTATTAATTATGTATAGATATACGTCAACCCAGGCAGAGCTAGCAAAATATTCCCTTGATATTAGGACAATCACATTACGCCACCTTGTAAATGAACATGAATAGGCTTTGACTTACCTCTTTCCTTTATCTCTCTTTAGAAGAGATCTTTCTTAACTGTTTTTTGTTTTTTTTTTCTTTCTCCAAAGAAGAGAATAGAAATAGCTGAAAGGAACAAAAGATTGGCTGTGCTGACTAGAATGCTAGAATGGATTCTTCCCATGTTCCTGGGATGGCAAGACCTTCTAGAGTTCTGGGTAGGATTCATTGAATAGCACCTTATGGTTTCAGATACTGGTGAAGTTTTTTTTGAGTGTTGCTTACAGCCCAATACAGTAACCTGACCTCTTTGCTCCAATTTAAACAAACATAGCCAATTACTGTAATTGCTGCCATCAATTGTACACCTGTAAAAAGTTGAATTGGCAAAAGTTGTGTAATAGATATATTTGCAATGAGCCCTGTCCCTGCCCCCCAGCCCCACCCCCAAAAAAAAGAAGAAAAAGAAAAGAAGTAGCTGCTAAGCTTGCCTATGTACAACCAAGCACTTCATGGGATTTGGTTCCTTGGTTTAGAGGTTAGGGTCATGGTCCCCTGGGATATCCCAGTCAAGTGGCCTAATACCATGTTTAGTGCTTCTATTCTATCTCCTAGTTCTTTGCAGCAGTTCCTGGGGTCTCGAAGCTTGCAAGTTGGCATCAAAGACACAAAAGTAAGTTTCTATTCTCCTGGAGCAACAGAGGAAGAAGGAAAGTCAGGAATGTTGTTGTTGTTGTTATGTGCCGTCGAATCGGACCCGACTCATAGCGACCCCTCCTTGGGTTTCCGAGGCAGTATCACTACGGAAGTAGGATTGCCCAACCTTCCTTCCGAGGAGTGGC
>NW_006921608.1:16503039-16505594 GCF_000298275.1 Orycteropus afer afer | reverse complement strand
TCTGGTTAGCAGGCAAGTGTCTTAGCCACTATGCTACCAGAGCTCCCGAAAGTGAGGAATAGGAAGAGGAAATGGAATTAGTGGTTAATTGTCCCCATGAACAACTGCCACCTTTGCTATGAAACCAAAAGAACTGGATGGTGCCTGGCTACTGTTACTGAACATTTTGATCAAAGAGTTCATAGAAGAATCTTGAACAGAAGGGGGAAAGTTCACACCAGAATTTCAAATTCTCATGGATTCTAGACTTTCTGGAGCCATGAAGTTTGGATGAATCCCTGAAACTTGCCCTGAGTAATCTTTAAACTTTAAACCAAAAATATCCCCTGACATCATCTTAAAACCAAGTAATAGTTTAGCTTAACTAGTGAAGAATATCTGCTTTGAGCATTATATTCTTTTAAGAACTATCAATATAGGACCAAATTGACTATAACAAGTCAAAAGATTAGATAGGAACCTTAGGGGCCAGTGAGCTTATGTCAATGGGAGAGGAACAACTCAGAAGAGTAGAGTGAGAATGGTTACACAACTGAAGGGACTGGGTTGTACATGTTGTTGTTGTTATTTGCCGTCGAGTCGGCCCCGACTCATAGTGACCCCTCCTTGGGTTTCCAAGGCAGTATCACTATGGAAGTAGGATTGTACATGTAGAAACTGTTAAATGTGTATCTTCTCAACAACAGCAAAATAAATTTAAAAAGAAAGAGAAGAGAAAACAAAACCAGCTGCCATGGCTTAGTTGCCAGTTCATGATGGCCCCGTGTATTTCAGAGCACAGCTACACTCCCTAGGGCTTTCAATGGCTGTTCTCTTTCAGAAGTAGATCAAGTGGATCAACGAGTGCACCATCCAAGAACTCCAACTTTGTTAACATTACTAACCCAAATAAGGCAACTGCCTTTCAAGGTTGATTCTGAAAATATTGTGCCAAAACACTGAAGGTTATTACGAATTATTGCAGCTGGCATCTTATATCATTTAGTCTCCATTTCTGAAACCATGAATAAAGGCTTCAGTTTTATCAGCTTCCTAGAGGTTGCCTACCAGGCCTAGATAATTTCTGCCTTATTGCCTTCCTATTTCTAACCAAGTCATGATATGACTTGGAAGGACCTTTGGCATATCTAGTTGCATAGTGCATGAACTTTCCAAGGAAATCAGATAGGCACGCCAGAATACACAAATCCAAACTGAGGTGGTATGCCTTGGGCTTACAAGTAACTTAAATGGGTCAGAGCCTTTGAGTCTAAACTGTCCCATCATGTATGCTTGGGCCTCACTAAGTTATAGAGTCAGCAAACCACTTTTTGAATCACCAGCACTGTTTTAATTTGCCTGGAGCTATATCTTCTTCCCTCATTTTCACTCCATCTTCTAAACCAGGGGTTGGCACATTTTTTCTGTAAAGAGACAGAAAGTAAATATTTTAGACTTTGCAGGCCAGATGGTCTCCCTACTAAATGCTGCCATTGTGTAGCGCAAAAGCAGTCACAGACAATACTAGACAAATGAGCATGGCTATGTTCCAATAAAACTTTATTTACAAGAAAAGGTAGCAGCTCAGATTTGGTCCACTGGCTGTAGTTTGCCAACCTCTGTTCTAAACTCTTAGTGAGCCAAACTTCAGAAAACTTTTTCCTGAAGTCTTTTCCAATCTCAATCACACCTTTTAGTGGATGAAGTTTGTAATACATAGTGGAATTAGAAAATTTAGACCTTGTGTTTCGTTAGGCTATTAATGTGACTGATTATAAACTCAACCCTCAAGAGGATCCGATTGTTGCCCTTTAAGTACTTCTCCAACAGAATAAACCATAGCCAGGTCAACCAGTACCTTAGTTGTGCCTTAGTTATAGTCTAATGAGCCACACCATAGTCAGAGTCACCTGATTGGAGGAAGGGGGTTAACATATGTCCTCAGTATTTCTCAAAAAAAAAAAAAAAAAGATCTCTTTATTATGATTGTTGTTGTTTGTTGTTATGTGCCGTCAAGTCGGACCAAACTCATAGCGACCCCTCCTTGGGTTTCCGAGGCAGTATCACTATGGAAGTAGATTGCTCCATCTTCCTTCTGAGGAGTGGCTGGTGGGTTTGAACTGCCAGCCTTCTGGTTAGCAGTCAAGTGCTTTAGTCACTATGCTACCAGAGCTCCCCTTTATTATTATTATTATGATAGTTAAATGTAATAATATTCAAAAACATATTTAAAGGTTTTTATTTATTCACTTATTTAATGTCTATACATATGTTGTTGTTATGTGCCGTCAAGTTGTACCCGACTCATAGCGACCCCTACTTGGGTTTCCGAGGCAGTATCACTACGGAAGTAGATTGCCCCATCTTCGTTCTGAGGAGTGACTGGTGGGTTTGAACTGCCAGCCTTCTGGTTAGCAGTCAAATGCCTTAGGCACTACGCTACCAGAGCTCCCGTCTATACATATAGAAGGGTCTTTTAAAGAAATTTCAATACCACATACTTGGCTACTTTCTTACCAATTCTTAATGATTACCATTTGCTGTTTAATTACATACTAGTTTTACCCATAGGAGAT
>NW_006921608.1:16484773-16502394 GCF_000298275.1 Orycteropus afer afer | reverse complement strand
ATTAAGCTATGTCCTCTGGTAGTGCAGTGCTTAAGGCATTTGACTGCTAAGCAGAAGGTTGGTGGATCAAACCCACCAGCCACTTGGAAGAAGGATGACTGGGCAACCTACTTCTGTAAAGACTTAGTTAACTTCTGTAAAGATTTACTGCCTCAGCGGTGGGTTTGGTTTTGTGGTGCCACTTGTCACTTGATAGCATTGGTCCTGGTCTGGCTTTTTGACTTCCTTATTAAGTAACATCTGTAAACCCTTCTGATTTGCTTATTGTATATTTTATGTAAAATACATAATTAGAACTTTCCTTCCTTATTTTCTTTCTGAAGATCTCACCCTTGCATGCACTTATCAAATTCTTGTCTTGATTTGCAGTGACTCATTCTAGAAGCTGTGGTTGCCTCTAGCAACCTGCAGTTTGTCTACACTGCATTAGTTTCAGAGTTTTCTTAAAGGAGAGTTTCTCAGAATCAATTTCTAAAGAGCTTTTATACCTACCCACCCCCAACACGCAGCAAAACATATTTAAACAACAATTCAAATTTAAAAAGCTTAACCAGGCTTTTCAACAAAGGTTTAAAGTGGTTTCATTACATGAGCTATTTTGAGATTAGACAGAATTTCCATTACTAGTTAAAACAAGAGTGTAATTTGCCTTTATGGGTTCCTATAGTTTCATTTAATAAAAGACATCCAATGAGATATACCACCCCATGAAATCAGAGGCAATGCTATGGTGAGTACTTGTAACTGTGTTTCAGGAACTCTCCAGGTATTAACTGAGGCCTGAGAGAATGTATCGCTTGCATCTATCCCCCTTCACTGGCATAGCTAGCTGGTTTTCTCACCCTAGCCCCAAAGTTCTGGAAAATACTATATTATGCCCTGCAGAGCCGAATGGGAGGCAATCAGGTTGTTTTGTCATTTGAATTAAGAAAGATCAAAGGGAAGAGAACATAATAGTGGACAGAGGAATAGGGCTTTGTGAAAATTGCCCATTTTTTCCATATAAGGGAGAGTAATTCATTGGTTTTATTAGATCTAAATATCTAGTAATGTACTAGTGGATTTTTTTTTTTTTTTTTTTGATAGAGAAATGAAACTATCAAGAATTTTGAAAAATCCCACTTCTCAAAGAGATATGTAACAAATTCTTATCATTTATATCACTTTAATCCCTGGCATCTATGTGATTATTTGTAAATCAGAGTACTTGTTCATAGCATGTACAGCATTTCATTGATGATAGTAATAATTTCGGTAGCAGGCCAGACAACATACCATTTTCCTTGTTTCACAGATGAGGTAGCAGATCCTCAGAGAGGCCAAGAATGTACCCAAGGTTGTACAGCACACCCCATTAGGTGGAGACCCTGAACTTGAACCTTGCTCTTTTTGTCATCAGTCAATTCTGACTCACAGCAACCCCTGTTGTGTTTCCGAGGCAGTAAATCTTTACAGAAGTTAACTAAGTCTTTACAGAAGTAGGTTGCCCAGTCATCCTTCTTCCAAGTGGCTGGTGGGTTTGATCCACCAACCTTCTGCTTAGCAGTCAAATGCCTTAAGCACTGCACTACCAGAAGACATAGCTTAATGCTATAGGAATGGCCCATTAAAATGAGCCTCAGAGAGAAAGACTTTCAGTTTGTCCTCACAACTGTATCCTAAGATTCTGCTCATTTCCCTGCCGGATCTTCAGTCCTGAAGTTGGCAAAGCTTTAGTACTAACCATGTGTGGCGTCTGGACACGGCTTTCCAGAGCACAACTCACCACCCACTAGTTGCTTTCCAGCACTGACCTTGCTGGCCTGCCAGTATTATTCTGCCCATTAATTCCTCAAGACATCTTGGCCAGTCCAGTCTGTGATATTTATGTATTAGTCTAGCAGAAACACAGAAAAACCACAGTAGTCAGAAGTGGACGACAAACTTCCAGAAGGGCTACTGATTACCGAAAGAACTGCTGTTCTTGGAATCTCCTGAGAAGAACTTCATTCACAGACAAAAATTTCAAGTTTTAAAAAGAAACGCTGTAGGCAAAACTAGTATGTAATTAAACAGCAAATGGTAATCATTAAGGATTAGTAAGAAAGTAGCCAAGTACATTGTATTGAAATATCTTTAAAAGACCCTTCGATATGTATAGACTTAAAAACCTTTAAATATGTTTTTGAATATTATTACATTTAACTATAATAATAAATGGATCTGTTTTTGTTTTGAGAAATACTGGGGACATATGTTAACCCCCTTCCTCCAATCAGGTGACTCTGACTATGGTGTGGCTCATTAGACTATAAAAGACACTGACTGACTTGGTGTGGTAGTTAAGTTTGTGTGTCAACTTGGCTGGGCCTGGTTGAGTGGCTGGGCAGCTGGCTGTAGTATTCCCCATGATGAGACTGGTAATCCATGGTGGAATCTACTGTGAGCAGATGAGTAGCTTTCTTAGGGATGTAGTCTGCTTTCTGTATATAAGGAAAAGCCTTGGGGAACAGTCTCTAGTTTATGGCACACTAGAACCCTGCACATAGCCTGCCATGCTCTGCTGACCTTGGGACTTTCAATGGACTTGAATTAATGGCCTGCCATGTGGTTTGGTAACATCAGAACTGTGCCCTTTTACTTGTCACCCTTGGGCTTGTCAGTATCAGGAGCCAGTAGCTGTCTGAGTGAAGAAAAGCTTCTAGCTTCAGTGGGCCAGGAGGAGGAGGTAGAGCTGAAGCCCAAGGTTGAGGGGCTTTCACCCAGCCACTAGAGCATGGCACTTTGAACTCTGACTTAATGCCTCCACACTATAAGAGAATAAACTCCTGTTTGTTCAGCCATCCCATTTGTGGTATATCCTTGTCACAGTGGCACTGGGTAACCAGAACACCTGGTAATGGTTTATTCTGTTGGGGAAGTACCTAAAGGACAACAATTGGATCCTCTTGAGGGCTGAGCTTATAAATAGTCATATTAATAGCCTACCGAGATGCAAGCTCTAAATTTTCTAATTCCACTATGTATTACAAACTTCTTCCACTAAAAGGTGTGATTAAGATTGGACACACTGCACCACCAGAGCTCCGTCTCTGCCACCCATCTCAAACATAGGTATCTATCCACTTGGAAAGAGTGTGTCAAGGTTGTATCCTTTCACCATACTTATTCAATCTGTATGCTGAGCAAATAATCCAAGAAGATGGACTATATGAAGAAGAACAGGGCATCAGGATTGGAGCAAGACTCATTAACAGCCTGCAATATGCAGGTGACAAAACTTTGCTTGCTGAAAGGGAAGGTGACTTGAACCACTTACTGATGAAGATTAAAGGCTACAGTCTGCAGTATGGATTACACCTCAACATAAAGAAATTGAAAATCCTCGCAAATGGACCAATAAGTAGCCTCATGATAAATGGAGAAAAGATTGAAGTTGTCAAAAATTTCATATTATTTGGTTCCACAATCAACGCCAATGAAAGTAGAAGTCAAGAAATCAGATGACTTATTGCACTGGGCAAATCTGCTGCAAAAGACCTCTTTAAAGTGCTGAAGAGCAAAGATGATGATTTTGAGTTGTGGTGTTGGCAAAGAGTGAAAGTACCATGGACTGCCAAAAGAAAGAACAAACCTGTCCTGGAAGAAGTGCAGCCAGAATGCTCCTTGAAAGCGAAAATGGCCAAAATTCGTCTCACCTACTTTGGTCATGTTGTCAGAAGAGACCATTCCCTAGAGAAGGATTTCATGGTCAGTAAAGTGGAGGGTCAGCGAAAAGGGGAAGGCCCTCAATGAGATGGATTTACACAGTGGCTGCAACCATGAGCTCAGGTATAGCAAGCATTGTGAGACTGGCACAGGACTGGGCGGTGTTTTATTCCATTGTAATAGGGTCGTTATGAGTTGGAGCTGACTCCACGGCATGTAACAGCAACATCCACTCAATCATAGTCTGAAGACATACACACCAATATATATTCAAGCTTGCTGGATAATCAGTTACACTTGAATGGATGAATGGAGAAGTCACTTCAAGGTGCTTTGTTTAGAACACATGTAGCACAGAATCATATTCTATCAAATTTGGGCGATAAGGCCAAGCTATATTATGTTACTGTGCAGATCACTGATCATTCCCAGTGTTTTACATTTGCACGTTTGCCAAAGAATCTAAAAATAAATATATGTATCTGTTCATGAAGTGAACTCTTAAAATCTTGCACAATGATTAAAAAAGAAAACACACTTCAATCTTCAGTGAAATATTATTTTACATTGGGACATTTTCTACCTGAAGTTTTAGCTGGACAATAGATAAAATAAAAATTCAAAGGAACCCATTAGTGATATGAAACTCTTTCTCACATTGATAAACACTAAAGTCATTCCACTATTTACAAGATTGTCTTCAGATCAGAGGCACCCCAGAACAACACCTTAGAATATTTTGCATTGCCTCTAATCTAAGAGAAAAGAAAAGTCAGATCAGAACCTTCATCTTTGAGAGATGGAGATAGAATGTGTATATATCCATTTAAATCTCCTCTACATATATACAGCTTGGACGCCTAGGAAAACATATCAAGACCCTCCACAAATTGAGTCCAGCATCCTTCTTCCAGGGTAATTGTGCCCGATACACCAAAGACAGAGAGTCACCAGGTTTGGATCACTGCTTATGCTGTTTTCAAAGATTTCTGAGAACAGAGATTTCACTTGTCTGTATTTTTTAAACATTATCAGGCAATAAACATATCCCAGGTCAGGTCCATTTAGTGATGTCTTAGTTTAAGAATGCAATTTAGAACAGTGAAGTAAAAATTATACAACAAGTAGCTACAGGGTCTCCAAGCATAGTGTACCATAGTGTACCGTAATCCTACCTGCTTTAGTAGTTCCTATGTGAAAACACTAAGGTAGGATAAGTGACTTGGAGGGGATGTGAATTGTGAATTTCAAAGGAGAAATTTAGTCTTTATTTGCAAACTAAAGTCAAAGCACAAAAGACTTAACACGTATTCTCTTTTGGTTTTGGTTTTAAGAACATGGGCTCTAATTTAGTGTTTCCTGGTTGGATGATAAATCATCCATAACTTTTTAATGTAATTCATAATTAAGAGCCCAGTTAGCTATGTCAGTCTCTGGCAAACTGAATGTATTAGGAAATTGCACCTGCCAAAATGGATTGGTGTTTGCTCTTCTTAAATGAAAGGTGGCTGTGATCTAGAGCTGCCCCTCTTGGATAGTTCAGCCTGACAAAGCCCAATAAACAGAAATGGAAAGGAAAATGAGAATGAAAGGCATATTCAAGAGTGTAACAAATAGTTGGAGCCCAAGGCACAGCCAGTTGGCTTCCAAAGGGTTTGGGAGAAAGGTTTTGACCACCATGTGATTATTATCTTCTCATCTTTTAGGCAGTTGCCTTAATATGGCATACTGTAGTGACGTCCTCCACTGAAAGTCTCTATTTAAACAACTTTTTGTGAATCGCCAAGACAAGAATGAAACAAATGAAGAGGAAGAAAAAAATATTCCATGGTACACAAAGCTGCTACTTCCAGGTCTCTAAAATTGTAGGGAATGCAAAATTATACTGACATTCCTATTGTGTAAAAATGTTGAGAATGCAAATATAATTTCCCAGTTAATTATTTCATTACATGAAAGTGACACATGTGAAGTAATAAATTAGCATTGTCTTCATAAGAGCCAGCAATTGTGGACTTTAATATTGAAATTTTCAAGTGGAATGAAGTGTATTTTTCTGGTGAGTGCCTATGGCACTTGACTGCTAACCAGAAGGCTGGCGGTTCAAACCCACCAGCCACTCCTCGGAAGGAAGATGGGGCAATCTACTTCCGTAGTGATACTGCCTCGGAAACCCAAGGAGGGGTCCCCATGAGTCGGGTCCGACTGGACGGCACATAACGACAACAACAACTCTGATTAGGTCAAAAAATGCCTTCTATATTCATATGTATAATGCTGTAAAGAGATATTTCACCATTAAAATAAGGTGATGAAGTTTATATGAGTAAATGATTACTGGCAAGGTGAGGTAGTTAAGGTTATGTATCAGCTTGGCTGTGCCTGGTTTTGAGTGGCTGGGCAGCTGGTTGTAGTGATTCCCCAAGATGAGACTGGTAATGGACTCCATGGTGGAATCTGCTGGAAGCAGCTGAGTAGCTGCCTAGGGGTGTGGTCTGCTTCCAGTATATATGAAGACACTTTGAGAAAGGTCTCGAGCTCTTTGACACAATTGAACCCTGCATTTAGCTGAGTCTTCATTCAGAGGTGTGCCATGTTACCTGCTGATTTTGCGACTGTTCCTGGATTTGAACTAGTGGCCTGCTATGTTGCTTGATAATCTTGAGACTGTGTCATTTTACTTGTCAACCTTGGGTTTGTCAGCCTGAGCAGCCAGCAGCTGCCTGAGTTAAGAGATGCTTCCAGCTGCAGTGGGCCAGGAGCAAGAGGCAGAGCTGAATGAAGCCCAATGTCGAGGGTCCTTTACCCAGCCCCTAGAGCCAGCACTCTGAATTCAGACTTCTAGCCTCCTAACTGTAAGAGAGTAAGCCTCTGTTTGTCAAACCCATCCACCTGTGGCATTTCTGTTAGAATAGCACCAGAGAACCAAAACACAGGGCAACCAATATGGTACCAGCAGCTGTGACAGTCCTGACTGTCTTAAAGCATGGTTCAAGCCGTTGATGTATGAACAGTGGTGAAAGAGATTTACTTTTTTATAAAACACACCCACTCACCCTCTTCAGCTTGGACAACAGAAATCAAATATTGTATACTCAAATTTTAAACTAGAAAATATTGGTGCTGCCTGAGAGAGGGAAAGTAACAGCTTAAGTGTGATAGAGTAATACAGTTAGAAATAATACAATTCTCTATTTCTTGGATTTAAAGATTATCAATTGTAAGGAGTACTATTAAAGTTAGCAAAGCTTTTCAGAAAACTAAACTACATTAAATGTCCAGTGTTCTAAAACTGGCAATAGTATGCAACACCTAACACTATTCCCCCCAGTAGCTAACACTTTCGTTTTTAGAATCACAGTCTGTGTCTGAAACATTTTCATTTCAGAGTCTAAAGATTGCTCTGAATTTCTTTTGGTCATTAGCAATGAAGCCTCAACATTAGGCTGTGAACCACTTTGTGTAACCTGTGCTCCTTGTTTTGACATCTTTAGCATCTTTCGGGTTGACAGTCTAATTATGAGGAATATTGAATGTAGGCTTTCCTCTGTATTTCCAAATTGGCTAAAGGTTTTTTCATTAGTATTATTTTATTTTAAATTTTGTTGTTGTTGTTGTTGTTATGTGTCCTCGAGTCAGCCCTGACTCATAGCAACCCCTCCTTGGGTTTCTGAGGCAGTATCACTATGGAAGTAGATTGCCCAACCTTCCTTCTGAGGAGTGACTGGTGGGTTTGAACTGCCCGTCTTTTGGTTAGCAGTCAAGTGCCTTAGGCACTATGCTACCAGAGTATTTCTAAATTCCATACAACTTCTCCTGAAAATCTAACAGAGCCTTTGACAAACCATTTAGTACCTGGGGGTGGGGGGAGGTCTCCATGATATGGGATTGATTACACCAGTCTTTTTTGACCTCGAACCTTGCAGGATCTCTTCTGAACATGCGACAATTTCTACTGTCTTTAATTGTTTTGACTCACATATGAAAGCCAGTCTTTGGTGTACACCAAAAACTTCTGAAGAATTTGAGTCAATAATTAGGGATTCAGATTTAATTACAGTTGTGTTGTTTCCAATGGTATAAATAAGTTTGTGCTGGGTGTGGCCCAACAATGACAAAGGAGCAACCCTAGGTAGGGGTCTGTTCCATGGAGGATGGAGACCTCCACTTTCAAAGAGAGCAAAGGGCAGCTGCCTCCACAGCCACTAGTCAAAGAGTTCTTCAAAGTCTCTGTGGAGCCAGTGGGGGAAAGACTCCCCCCAAACCAAGCTGCAGTGGTAGAGTTGAGGCTGGCCCAATAGTGGTGCCAGATGGTGGCAGAGAGGGTTAACAGCTGTCCACCCAGGAGCAGCTGGAATCAGCCAGGCCCACCTCAGAAGGCAAAATGACCTGTGACATCCAGCTCTGGGTGTCAGCAGAATACTGTGAGCACAGCCTGGCCTTGGAGCAGGACATGGCATCCCAGAGGACCCAGGCGCCAGTCTGGTAGCTGGACGTATTTGAGCGGGCCACTACAGTGGTACCCTAAGGGACTTTGGTTCCATGGTGGGTGATGCCAAGTTCTCAGAGCTAGCCTATCTGGACGCCTTTAGGAACAACTACCTGAGTGGTGCCCTGCTGTAATCCCTGCATGAAGCTATGAGCTGGGAGGTTGACCACCTGTGGTCAGCATGGACCAGGCAAAGTTTGAAGCTGGTCAACACTGCTTGATGCTGACAGAGGCAGATTGTGGGGGCCAGCACCCAACCCAACCCTCCTTATCCTAGATTTGGCAGGACCAATCCCACCTCCTAGCCTCCAGACCATCCTCTCCCCAGAGGACTCTACTCCAGCAGTTCTGAGGACTGTGACAGGACAGGCAGGCCCCTTGACAGCCTCTCCTACACTTCCAGCTGGATTTCTTTCCCATCTTCTCCCCCATCCCTACCCCCAGGTATGTTTCCTCAGCGTCCAGAGGCCAGGACAGCCCCTCAGGAAGGAGGCATAGCCACACACTCACCAAAATCTTCCTCCATTCCCCAGAACTGGACCCCCTCCCCCGCCTTGGGCTGTCTACACACACACACTTCTCCCTCTGCAGTCTGCCTGGGCCCTGCCCTGGCTACTCCACATCCTTCTTTGGCCTAAGAGCTTCTATCTCACGATCTCTGATGTTACTACCCCAACTCTGGTTACTGGCACTGGGGTGTACACAAGGCTGCTCACCATGCCCACCCATCTCTGGCCAGCCAGGGCTCTGCCTAGCTCCCACACATGAACTTGGCCCTCTCCCTCCCCAGAGCTAGACCCAGATGTGTTGCAGCATCTTCAAACCAAGACCTGCTGTTGCCCTTAGGGCCAGACCAGAAAACAGCTGCCTTCTCAGGATAGGAAGGCAAAGGCTCAGGGATCTTATGGGAAAGGCCTTTAACAAATGTCACCACTATAACTGCCCTGGAAGGGGCATAAGTGAGAAAAAAAAAAAAAAATCCCAGCTCTGTTTTATTAGAAAATGAGTGAACAGAGTTACATCAACAGGAGCATCCCCCTCTGCCCACCCTTACCCATACCCTCTACCCCCATCCTCTGGACCTCTATACACCCTTGTACAGAGGTTGCAGTACCTGTGATAGGGGAGTATAGCCTCAAGTGGCTGGGCAGCAAGGTCCCCAGAACCCTGGCTGCTCCCCACCCTAGTTCCCTGGTATATTTATTGCATTTAAGACAAAAAAAGAAAGCTCTGATCCACTGTTTCTGTCCCTCAACCCTGCCTGCCCAGGCCCATGCCATCTGGGGCTCTGTTTGACCAAGTTCCACTGCCACCACCAGCCTGAGTTGGGGGCTATGTCACCACCACTGAGGACGCCGGCCCAAATGGGGCAAGCCTTGTAGCCCTGGTCACCTCTTCCTCCCATCCACTCCCAGCCCAGAGTTTTCAAGACTGGACATATAAACAGAAAGACTTGTCAGGCGGGGCCACTCCTTGTAGCTCTTGCACCCTGTACTGCTGCTGTAGGGGGAGGGGTTCCTGGAACAGCCCCCCACCCCTGGTGTCTTGTGTTGATACTATGATAAATAACCCAACTGAAGTGTAAAATGAATGACCAGAGACCTTCTCTGCCTGATGAAGTTTGCACATGGACAAGAAATGACACCTAGTATACGGCACAGTTTGTTTCTTTGCCTGTCTATGGAATGCATTACCAGCAAGATGCATTCCATTGTCTAAAATGTTAAAATGTTGTTGTTATTGGGTGCTTTTGAGTCATCTCTGACTTGTAGGGACCCTGTGCACAACAGAAGGAAACACTGCCTGATCTTGTGCCACAAACCCCGCTCTACCTGAGCCCATCATTACAGCCACTGTGTCAATCCATCTCATTGAGGGCCTTCCTCCTTTTTTTGTTGGCCCTCCACTTTATGAAGCACGACATCCTTCTCCAGGGAATGGTCCCTTCTGACAACATGACCAAAGTAGGTGAGATGAAGTCTTGCTTCCAAGGAGCATTCTGGCCGCACTTCTTCAAGGACAGATTTGTATGTTAAAACAGGAGAAAAAAATTTTTATAATAAGGAAATAGGGTGTTTGACTGTTGCATTTTATAGTGGCAGAAACAGAAGAAACAGAAAATCAGAAAAGTAGTATTCAAGTAGCCTCTTGGTTCCTGACTTGCCTGAAAGAGTCCAGTTTCCACCCATTGTCTTTTTGTAACTATTGATAGTGTCCCCTTTCACTGCAAAAGGTGCTCTGGGTTGGATGATAAATTACATGATTGCTTATTAGGTAGGCACTCTTGTTCATGGTAATAATAATTTTATAAAAGTTTGAAATAGAATATACTTCAAATACATTGCATTATCTCAATTAATTCTTAGACTCTTTAGATGATTTTAGGTTCTTCTAGAATCCTTAGAACAACCGCTTAAAACAAAAGGTCTTTGCTTTGCTGAAGAAGAAATGAAGCTTAGTGAGATTAAATGGCCAAGGTCATCTAGCTACTATGTAACAGAATTAGGGCTCAGAGTCAGGTATCCAGGACAAGCTAACTCAGTGAGTTTAATAATAATAATAATAATAGGAATCATCATCATCACCATAATAATAATAGGAATAAAAATAATAATGGTCAGAGGTTCTTGAGCATTTTTTTTTTCTTGTGCCATGGCTTACTTTGGCATTATAGTGAAGCCTATGGACCTCTTCTCAACTAATGTTTTTGAATGCATAAAATAAAATGCATAGAATTACAAAGAAATCAATTTTCCTAAAATATAATTATCAAAATTTTGAAAACTAAATTTGTGACATAGTCATATATGTGTTTATAAAAATGCTTTAAATAACAAGACCTTGCAGTATTATCTAATTATTGTAATTTCAAAGTAGTGAGGAATTTAATGATTATTTTGAGATTTCTGCGACAATTCTAATGTGTTATGAAAATATCTGTGATTTCTGTTGGTGCCAAAGTGACAACGTCTGCTTGTACTGCTGTGATTTGTTGCTTATATTCATAATTGAAGGAAATAACTAAATTTCAGTTAGAGGCTAATGATAATAAAGATGTAATATTTTCCTGTTCATATTCACAGACTCTCCCAATGCTATCTATGAACCCAAATGGGATCCCAGGTTAAGAAACCTTACTTTACAGTACACTTGCAAGATAACTGTTATTGACCCCATTATATAAATAAGTAAACTGAGGCTCAGAGAAATTAGTAACTTGCCCAGCAATTTCCACATAACGGCCAAGAAAGAGGTCAAATGAGATTACTGTGTGAATGTCAGGTCACCTTGCTCCCGATGGCAATCATCATTGAAGTGGGAATTGGAATATTACTCCACTCCAGAACCTGACAGCACCCTCTGGGTTATTACCCTGATCACCTGCACATTCTTCAAACACCAGGGACACCCTTGGTGAGGAAGGCAGATGTCTAAAGAAAAATTTGGGGAGGGGTCTGTGCACCTGAGTAACTGCTTTTTACTCATCTTGCCTTGAGTATTTCTAGTGTTCAGCCTCCTCTAAGTGGTCCTTAGGTGGCCTCCCAAAATGATCATTATTTCAAACATACTTGATGCTATTTTCTGCCTTAGCTATTTTCCTTTTCCCTTTAGGTGATTACTGCTATTGCTTATTACTATTCTCAGATGAGGAAAATTGTTTTTCTTTGCCTTCTTTAGCTCAATGCAGGTACTTATTTGGATTTTTTTTGTATAATCGCTATAATTCCTTAGCCTCCTTTTATCTAAACTATACCTATTAAATTATCTGAACTCTTCTCAAAAGCTAAATTGCCTCATCTGTTTATTATTTTCTTTCATTTTGTCTGAATACTTTAAAACTTACAAAGTATGTGAAATAACTGTTAAAGCTCTAAGTAGTCCCAGAATGCATTTATTAGTTTCTGTAATTGAGTTTTACTGATTACATCATGTAATATTAGCCTCAAATTATCCTAACTTTAGCATAACCAGCTTTAGGATTTTTTTTTAATTAAAAAAAAATTATTTAAAATTCTCTTCACTGCCCACTCAGTTGGCAGTCCAATTGTTATTGTCTATTCCCTTCTCCTCCAAAGTATGATGCCCACTTTATTTTGGCAACTCTTGGGTGTTGAAGGTTCTTATCTTATTCATGAAGGTGACGATAACATAGTTTCTGCTAAGGATGTATTCAGCCACGTTATCACCTGAAAAGGAGACATCTTTTGCCAAGCACCCTCCAGAATAAAGGTTTTTCGTTTCATTATTAAAGGGACCTTAGATCTTTTACTTGTATTTAGGCAATTTAAGGCCAATGTTTTTCATTGATAACACTTTGTAGAGTCTTCTAGAAAAAAATCTATTTTTAACATTTATAATGAATATTATAATGTCTTGTATATTTTTAAGTACTTTGTATAAGACACACTAAAGATGCAGCTTATAACCTTAGTTGCTGAACTCTATGCTTTAAGAAGAGAAGAAAAAGTTCTGAAAAGCTGATGTGTCCTTATCATCAGCAACCACACCATCATTATCATCATTATCAAAAAGAGCATGTGGTTTTGTGCTTGTACAGGTTTCTCTACACAGGTACACACGTGTTTAAACACATACATGTATATTAATTTACTGAACACATGTTTATTGAAAACCTTCTAAGTGTCAGGCACTTTATTAAGCTCTGCTCTCCCGTTGTTTACATTCTGGTTGTTCAGGACTGACCAGGAGAAATAAATAAAATAGATAAAGATTGCTGCAGGAGGAAAATAAAACTGAGAAAAGGTAGGGTATGTGGGCAGGGAGTTGTTTTTAATTTTTGATAGAAGGGACAAGGAAGGCTTCACTGAGGTGATATTTGGTAAAGACCTGATGAAGATAAGGAAGTGAGCCACGGGGATATCTGGAAGAGAGCTTTCTAGACATAGTGGAGAATTGTTGAAAAGATAGGAGCATGGTTGCCATTCTTGTTAAAACAGCGAGACCAGTATGTTGAGGAGAGCCAGTACACTTAAAAAAGGTGATGAGATCGTTGCTGTAAAGGAGGCAGATCTTGTTAGACATCATGGACTATTTTTCTGAAGGAGACTGGAACCATTGGAAACTTTGAGCAGAGTAGTGACTTGATCTGAATTAACATAATAAAATGACCACTGTAGCTGCTGGGTAGAGAACAGACTGAAGGGGTACTAGAACAGATGCAAGGCGGTAATCTAGGTAACTGATGATGATATCTTGGAGCAGACTCACAGCAATGGAATGAGTGAGAAGCCATCAGACTCTGGATATATTTTAACGCAATAGCCTACAGGAGCTCATGGTGGATTGCATATGGAGTGTGCGAAGAAGAAGAGTTAAGAGTGATCCTACAGTTTGGGGCTTAAGCTAGTGGAATGGAAGCAGTTGGAGTGTGGACTAGACTTAGAAGCAGCTTTAGATTTGTTAAGTTTGAGATAGCAGACATCTACCAAGAGAGGTCAAGTAGGCAGCTTGGTAAACAAGTCTGGAATTCAAGGTAGAGTCCATAAATATTCAGGGACATGGAATGTTCTCCATATAAATGCTCCATTTACCTTAAGACTTACCCTCCTCCCCACACCTCTACTTCTTGTTTAGTAGAAGCTCAGCTACTATGCTATTAATACCTAGGATTGCTGTTTAACTCTCTCGGAGATATTCTATTAAATAAAATAATAAAATATCTGGGAGATTTTTTTAGGGCCTGTCTTTTCATCTTAATGATCCTTTAGTTCCCAGTGTCCTACATTTTCCACAGGCTGCCTCCATGCCATCCTCATGAGCTTCACTGGGGTCACTGTCTATGGGCTGTTCTCTCCCTACTCCTGATTGCTCCACCTAACTTCATACTCCATGGCAATATTAGCCACCAGTCCCCAAAAGCCATTGGATCTGTTACCTTACCATTTAACATGTCAACGATTTAGTTGGGTGGCATAATTTTTATTGCAAATTTGTTCAGCCTTCTTTGAGGTTCAATTCAATAGAATATATAACTTAGGATTCTTTCATCATAAAACCAAAAAATTTATAACTCTTGCCCTGTTCTGGTTACCTAGTGCCGCTCTGACAAGAAATATACCACAAATGGGATGGCCTTAAGAAACGTGAGTTTATTCTTACAATTTGGAGGCTTTAAGTCCAAGTTCAAAGTGCCAAGCTCTAGGGGCTGGGTGAAAGCCCCTTAACCTTAGGGTCCAGATCTGCCTCCTGCTCCTGGCCCACTGGAGCTAGAGGCATTCCTTTACTCAGACAGCTGCTGGCTGCTGAGGCTGAGAAGCCCCAAGGTTGACAAGTAAAAAGGCACAGTCCTGATGTTACCAAACCACACAGCAGGCCATTAACTTAAGTCCATCGTAAGCCCCAAGGTTGGCAGAGCATAGCAGGCTGCTGAGCAACAACAAGGCTACATGCAGAGTCCAAACATGTGATAGGCTAGAGACCATTCCCAAGGCTTCTCCTTAAATACAGGAAGCAGACCACATCCCAAAGGCAGCTGCTCAGCTGCTTGTGGTAGATCCCACCATGGAGTTGATTGCCAGTCTCATCATGGGGAATAACTACCACCAGCTGCCCAGCCAAGTTGACACACAAATGAAACTACCACATGCCCCTAGATCCTTCCCAGTCAAAATGATCTCTTCTGTTCTTTTGGTGAAGACTTCTGGGAATTCAACTGAGTAGATAATTAGGCATTTCAGCAGATGCTAAGGTGCTACTTGAGAATGGTTTTGGCTCTGCTCAGACAGGTGCTCCTGAAGCCATCTCCACAAAGAAGAGAAAATCTGCCACACTGGCCAGATTATAAACCAGACTAATATTTTAAATAATAAAATTATAACCTTCCACATACCCAGGTTGCATATAAACACATGATTTTCCTTTAAGCAATAATATAGAATGTTTGTTTGATAAACATTTATTGAGCACCTGTTACAAGTTCCTGATGCTATTCTGGGCACCAGGCTCCCTGTCTTTAGAGAGCTTACATTCTTCTAAATATTGCATGTTGTTTTTGTTGTTATGTGCCGTCGAGTTGAACCCAACTCATAGCGACCCCTCCTTGGGTTTCCAAGGCAGTATCACTACGGAAGTAGTTTGCCCCATCTTCCTTCCATGGAGTGGCTGGTGGATTTGAACCGCCAGCCTTTTGGTTAACAGTCAAGTGCCTTAACCACTGTGCTACCAAAGCTCCCTAAATACTGCATAAGATACACTTATACTAAAAAAAAAAAAAATTGCCGTTGAGTCGGGTCCTACACATAGCGACCCCTCCTTGGGTTTCCCAGGCAATATCAATACAGAAGTAGATTGCCCAACCTTCCTTCCGAGGAGTGGCTAGTGGGTTTGAACCACCAGCCCTCTGGTTAGCAGTCAAATGCCCTAGGCACTAAGCCACCAGAGCTGCCATTATTTATCTAAAATTCAAATTTATTTGGAATCCTGCATTTTATCTGACAATACTAAACAGTGAGGCTGCATTGTAAACAACGGCCTCCCTTACGTGTACGGAAGTTGGGATTGGCTCTCAGCTAAGCCGCTCTCTGGATATGGTGTCTAAGCCTCAAGGAGGCTGGCCTGGCTTCTGTACATATCAGACTTAGGGCAGCAGAGGTCAAGATGGAAGCTGCAAGGTCTCTTGTGGCTCACACTCAGAAGTCACATGTGACCACTTCTGCCATAGTCTATAGGTCAAAAAAGCCATAGGGTCAGCCCAGATTCAGAGGTTGGGGAAAGACACAGTTCCTCTTGAAAGGAGCAGCAAATTCACATTGCAAAAGTGCATTCATACAGGGAAGGGAGGGGTTTATAGTCATTAAATAATGTACCACAAGTAGTGAACACAAACAGAAAAGACCCTGCCTTGCATTCTTCCAGGAGACAGTAAGCGTTGGGGTGGGGAAGGCTATGTCTCATTTTATATAGGGTAGAGAGTTTCCAAAGAAGAGTACATTTCAGCAGAACCCTTAAGGAAGTGAGAACTATTCAGAGGAAGCATATTCCAGTCAGAGGAAGTAGCTAGTGCAAAAGCTCTGTGGGTCAAGCATGATTCAAAAACTGCAAGTGGTTGGAACAATGAGACTGAGGTGGAGATTAATAGAGGAGGTCAGAGATGTTGTGGGAGGTCTGTCCCTGTAGGGCTTTACACTGTAAGAACTTCTTTTACCATGAGTGAGATGGAAGCCATGTAGAGGTATGAAAAGAGGGGTAATATCATCGACTTAGATATTATAACGGGATTACACTGGCTTCCTTGTAGAGAACTGGCTAAGGAATGAAAAGGGTTAAAACAGGGAGACAATTCTGAAGCTATTGCAATACTCCCGGCAAGCGGTAATGGTGACTTAGATTGGATGATAACAGTGGAGATGGTGAGAAGCTGTTGGAGTGTAGGTATATTTTGAAAATGAACCAACAGGATTTGCTGAGAGGTTGTATTTTGGGTCTGAGAGCAAGAAAGGTGTCAAAAATGACTGTCAAAGTTTTTAGACTCAGCAACTAGACGGAGATTGACTCCTTACTGAATTGGAACCTAATAAGAGGGAGACAAGAAGGTCAGAAGTGGCAGAAGAGATGCAACAATGGAAGCAGGGAGAAGAAAGGCAATTTATGGGGGATCATAAGCCAAGAAAACTCTAGAATCTGGAAGAAGGCAAGAAAATGGGATCTCCTCTAAAGCCCCCAGAAGAAACCAGCCTTGCCTCACCTTGATTCTAGCCCTGTAAAACTCATTTCAAACTTCCGAAATCCAGAACTAAAAGATAATAAATTTGTATTTTAAGCCACTAAGTTTTTGGTAATTTGTTACAGCAACCATAAAACCCATTGCTATTGAGTCATATCCGACTCATGGCGACCCCTCCTTGGGTTTCCAAGGCAGTATCACTATGGAAGTAGATCGCCCAACCTTCCTTCCGAGGAGTCAAACCCACCAGCCTTCTGGTTAGCAAATAGGAAACTAATACAGCATTAGACATTTAACTGGAGATATTGAGTAACCATTTGATAGGAATGTGGAGTTCAAGAGGAAGGCACAGCTTAGAATTACAAATTTGGAACTCATCGCCATATAGATTTATTTAAAACCATGAAAGTGGATGAGGTCACCAACAGAGTGAGTGCAGATGGAGAAAAGAGGCCTTCAGACTGTTTTGACCACCCCGAGGTCCAGAGGTCAGAGAGATGTGAAAGAATCAGTTGAGGAAAATGAGAAGGAGCTTCCAGGGAAGGCATGAGGAGAGCCAAGAGGTTGAGATCCCAGAAGCCAAAGGAAAAAAAGCATTTTCAGGAGTGACGAAGTATCAAGTGAAGCTCTTTCAGATATTTGCAATGTAATACTTACTAGTGGGTCCCCGGGAGCAAGGTAAGCACAGGCAGGCTTGTGCTTAGTAACCGGGAGCGAGGTAAGCATGGGCGGGCTTGTGCTTACTCACTGATCTGCACTGAA
>NW_006921608.1:16470613-16481713 GCF_000298275.1 Orycteropus afer afer | reverse complement strand
ATGGGCTCAAGTATAGCAGGGATTGTGGGGCTGGCGCGGGATCGGGCAGTGTTTCGTTCTGCTGTGCATGGGGTCGCTATGAGTCAGAAACGACTCGACGGAACTTAACAACAACAACAACAACTTACTAGTGATCCCAATCTGGACAGTTTTGATAACCCCTATAAAAATTCTAGGGGAAGTGATAGATATTAGAGAATACGATGCTCTGTAGAACATACGTATTTATCCTTTTAGAGATTGCCCAAGCTCCACTCATTTCTCAGAAAACTGCCTATCTGGACAACATTTTTTAGACACCCAGAATAGTCATTCATTCATTCATTTATTCATTTGACAAGTACTGTTGACTGCCTCTTGGCTACACCTTGGGGATACACTAATGAACCAAGATCCTTGCCCTCAGGTAACTTCCAACCTAGGGATTTTACCCAGGCAAAACATCGCCTTTTTTTTTTTTTTTTTTATCAATCTCTCTTCAACTCTTTCCAGTCGTCCCCTTCCCTTCTTTGTCCATATCTCATTCATAGGACAGCTGACTATTGCCTCTTCTGGTAAAGTCCAAAGTCCACTTTCCTTAGGGAAGCAATCCTATGACAGTCATCTGTGTATACAGATTGGTTCCTGGCTAGGTTGACTGTATGGTTTATTGTTCAAATCAGGAAATTTTTGTGAGACAAAGGAGGCATTACTAATAATCACCCCACGGTGATTGATGTAAACTGGGACTACCCCTGCCAACAGGGATGTGTGGTCACTGTCTTCCTCAGTTTCTGTCTCAATAACTGTTTGTTGAATAAATATATTTTGCTCCCTGAAAGAGCACCTTTACTGAAATATGACTTAATGTTTTCCTTTTTGCTTTAATTGAGGATCAATATGTAGGAAATAGTGTTTGGAAAAGAAAGTGTTTCTGCTTCTTCGTAAAACAGTTATTGAAGACTATGTCCATTATTTTGTTCAATGTTCCTTGTATAATAATTCCTCTTAGAATTGAAGGCTGGAAAAATAGTTATTTTTTTTCAAGGAGCTTGTGGTAGCTTTCTTTTCCCAGATAATGAGTGCTCAGTAATACATCAATCTTCCCTTTTCCTTTGCATCCACAAGCTAGAGCGAAATTATATCCTCAAGTTGCTATTGGGATATTATGTCAGATTTTCCTGGTTATGACTCTGCCTCCTCAAACATTTATTGAATACCTACTTTGTGTGCTGAACTCTGCTGTTGAAGCTAGAAGCACGGCAGAGATCCGTACACACTTGTTCCCTGCCTTCATGGCATTTTCTTGGTTCGTGATAGTTTACCTACTGTTTTAATGTGGTATTTGGATCTCTTCTTGTAGGAAGCCTTGAATTCTCTCAGGAGCAAGGCAGGTATAGAAAACAAATGGAATAAAGTTCAACAGCACAGCGTATTAGATAGTGGTATGGTGTGTTAGAGCATGAAGCCACTGAGGACACCAAGAGCCTTGCAGCTCACATTTGAGTGATACTATTTTTCATGATGTTTCAAAGCCATACTGTGCTTCTGGGAGAGAAAACAGAAAGGTGTGCTTCAGAAAGTAGAATTATTTCTAAAGCTGTGTTTAGCAGCTTTACTAATATTTGTAAAGAGAAGCTTGATCAGATGAAGTAAATGGGACAATAGCACAATTCAGGAATGCTGTAGGTACTTGACTGTAGGTTATAGAGAAAGGAGAATTAATGAACTGGGTTTTAATATGATATACCTTGCTGTTATGTGCTGTTGAGTTGGACCCGACTCATAGTGACCCCTCCTTGGGTTTCTGAGGCAGTATCACTACGGAAGTAGATTGCCCCATCTTCCTTCCGAGGAGTGGCTGGTGGGTTTGAACCGCCAGCCTTCTGGTTAGCAGTCAAATACCTTAGGCATCCTCAAGAAGGGCTTTGGAAGTTAACCATGAATCACTTCCATCTGGTAAAACAGCACCACCGTAAACAAGAAACATCTTTATGTTTATTTAGCATATCACAATGTCAAAGAAAGAGTCAACTGAAGAAAGATTCCTCACTCAGGCAATTTACTCTTAACATTGTAAGCCTGGGAAAGGACAGGAGTGTGGTGGGCATAAAAGGAAAGAATGATGGGGGAAAAACCTGGGAGGGAGGGGAGAGAGAGAGGGAATGATAAGGATGAGAAGTCGGCTTTCACCAAGCCAGTGGTGTTGGCGTTTATCTTCTAAAATCGCACATTGATATGCGTATGAAGCAAGCAACACAGAACACTTGTGTTAAAGTACTGGTTGCTGTTGAGTCGATTGTGACTCCGGTTGACCCCATGTATGTCAGAGTAGAAGTGTGCTCCGTAGGATTCTCAATGGCTGATTCTTTGGAAACAGATCACCAGGCCATTCTTTCAAGGAACTGTTGGGTGGACTCCAACTCTTCAGTTGGCAGCCAAATGCATTAACCATTTGAACCATCCAAGGACTCCATCAATGTATTAAAGGAATCAAAATTTGATCATGAGCACTTGAGTCCCACTGATTTTATTATGTTCCTCAAAATGTAGGAGTAAAATTATAAACTGAGATACACATTAACTTGCCATGTGAGCTTTCTTAAGTCTGTCCACAAAATACACTGGGTATTGTTTTGTCTTTTTCTTTTTTTTTCCTCCCTAAAAGAAATGTGGTAGCATAGTGGCTAAGACACTTGCCTGCTAACCAGACGGCTGGCGCCACTCCTCAGAAGGAAGGTTGGGAAATCCTACTTCCATAGTGATACTGCCTCAGTAACCCAAGGAGGGGTCACTATGAGTCGGGTTTGACTCGACAGTACATAACAACAACAACAACAAGAGAAATGTGAATGCAGTCATATTTCCTAGATCATGTATACGTCCTTTAGCCTGTGTTTATGCTATCTTTTCTACAGCTTTCTGGTTCACCATTGTTACCATAGCAACATTTTAGAGAAATGATGTGTTTTCAGTGTGTTTAAGGGCCATCTACGGACTTCAACCAGCACAAGAGAAGAAGCCACTGAGATCGAGAGCACCTCAAATGACATTGTAAATTGGATTGCCTGAAAACATAGGCTTGCCTCACAGAATGATAGGGCTGGAAAGGGACCTCCAGAAGCCATTTATTCTGTTCCCCTGTCTCCAGGCAGATTGGTGGCAAACCACAATAGGTGTCTGCAGTTTTAGTGCTAATGTAACTTACCTGAGACTGCCCATTTCCCCAAGCTGCAGCCAGTTTAGCTGTCAAATAAAAATAACTTATAGTACTCCACCTTGTCATCAGCCCTTTCCTGGCTCTCCCATGAGTCCCTGAGACTGTTCAAAACAGAATGCTGGAGACTGTCAGAAATAAAAATCTGAGCTTTGGGATAGACCTGACTAGAAAGTAAAGCCTCTTTTGGCTTTACACAATAGGGAGAAACCTCTCCCTGTTTGAGCTCTGTGAAGGATCTCCACCCTCCTCCCACCCCTTGGCCTGGGAATTCCAGGGTCACTGCCACAACTGGAAAAGATGATTGCAGCGACTCAGCACACATGTCATAAGACAATTTGCTTTTGAGAACTTCTTTAAGCCTACCACCTGACTAAACAGAATCCCCACCATCATCTGTAAAACGTTAACATCTACTAGGGCAAGAAAGTGGTTCTGATTGCTCTGTATCGGGGTAGACTTCACCTCTTTGAAGACTGAATTGAGGGGGTGACATGGGTAATTGAAATAATTAGGAGTCTCCTTTCTCTTCATTTGATTTTGGGATTTCAGTGTTACTTTATGTCAAAACCAAAGGTGTGTCACCTTGGTTATTTAAAATATAAAAATTTTAAAACAAAGAAGAAGCTGCCAAATTTAAGGAGAGAGTGTATATTGTTGAATTTGGCTGTATTTCTAAACAAAAATTACCTTATTCTTACTTCATAAAAGCAAAGCATACAAACATCATCCTTGTGTTTATGTTAGGAAGAATTTATAACAAACGACATGTATTTTCAACACTTTTCTTCTTTTTAATCTTGCATTGCCCACAAAGAATGCTAATGGTTACCAAACTGTTCGTAGGCAGAATGAGCTGACCCTCTAAAAGGAAAAGAAAAAAAAGGAAGAAATGTTACAAGATGTGATTGGAACACAAGACCAAATTATGAACATTTGGCCAGGAGCAGATACAAATTAATCCCGTTCTCCCAACCTGGGAGGCTACTAGGGAGCATTTCCCTAATGGTCTTCATTCCATTGCATACATTACATGGCAGTGAAGGAAGTTTCATTAGACCTGACTTTTAATAAAGAGAGGGTTTATTAAGAGAGGAAAGTGTGTGTGTGTGTGGGGGGGGGAGTTACAGATCATATCTGAGCTTCTCATTGCACTGCCTCTTCATCTGTGTGTCTCAATCAGTGGTGATTATCACAGCAACAAAGTCCTCAGCCTCTGGAAGCACATTGCCGTATCTTAAGATGTGCTACAGCACTGAGTGGACCAAGTGACTCTGCTGTCACCAGCTATAATCAGCTTCTCAGATCTACACTGAGTACACCCCCCCAATGACTCATTACATAGTAAGGACCATGAATGCTTGTGAGAACACATTTTTTTTTTTTTTAAATTGTGATTTGGGTGAAAGTTTACAGAGCAAATTCACTTTCCATACAGCAGCTCACATACACTTTGTCTTATGACATTGACTATGATTTACCACAATGCAACAGCTCCCCTCCCACTTCCTCCCCACAGTTACCTCTTCTCTGTATCCTTCCCTCCATGCACTCTTGCCCCCGGAGCTGTCTCCCTGTGCATACACAGCCCTTCTATTCTCCCATGATTGTTCTCTCCAACGAGTGTATCTACCTAGTATAAATGTTCACCTCATATGCCTGACAACACATTCTTAAGAAGTACTGGTTTGAATAGCCCAGTTCTGCTTGATCATTCCTATTTCTTTATGCAGTGACATTTTGTTCACTCAACTCCTTTACCATGTGCTAAGAATTAGATAGTGATCGTAACTGAGGAGAAAAGTAGTATCTTGGACAGTGGGTGGTTGGTTTTCTTAGTTCTTTATTGAAAATATCTGGAGATGTTTATATAAAAACAGGGGGAAAAAAGAATGCTATCATCATGTTAATAGCAGCTAATATAATTCTATATGAATAGAAATCAAACATTTCTTTACCTAAGCCAGAATTCTGCTTTACTGATATCTGCATATCCTGTCTAATTTGGCTTGAAAAGATGTTTTATTATTTTAGGCTATTTATTCCTAGTTGGAAGAATACTGTAGAGCCAGTTTGTTGGTTTGTTTTTCTCTTCCTTTCTTAATCAAATTGTTTTTATTAGCAAGGACAATGAATTCTAAGTAGACCTTGTGTTATATTGTGGAAAGTAATTTTTTAAGTCTATACATCTGTTCCACTACAGTCTCTCTATTTTTTGAATCAAAGTGAGGACTTGTGCCTGACGTTGGAGGAGTCTTTCTGGAGACAGGGTACTGTAGGGGTTGGGAGCACAGGCTGGGGGAGGCAGACCTCTGGGGTTTGAATTCTGGCTACACCACTTATTAGCTAAATAACCTTGGGAAAGTTAGCTAACTTTATTAAACCTCAGTTGCTTCATCTTTGAAGTGAGAGCTTTGATAACACTTATAGAATGTTTTTGAATATTCCATGGGATAAGCTGTAAAGAAAGCATTTTGCACAGTGTCTGGCCTATAAGAAGCACCCCCAAAATTCTACCTCTCATTGTTATAACAGGATGCTTTATATGAGGACGATCCTTGAAAACTTGAGAGGTATTGATGTCTAGTGCTAAGAGCAGTAACAACAGGGGTGCTGTGTTTAGCAGCATGTCTAACAGCTCCTTGATGTGGGTATCACTGTCATCCCCATTTGATGGAGACAGAAACTGTGAGTTACACAGACTGCCCAAAGGCACACAGCTAGTAACTGGTTAATTGAACAAGCCCACTCTGTATAATTCCAAAACCCATACCTACTCTCTCTCTCTACTCTACTGGCTCTCACATATAAAGCCTACCACACTTTTGAATGCTCCTTTATTTAAATTAGTTTCTACATTCCTATCAACATTCTGTGACATTGCACAGGGGCACTTGCAAACTGTAGAGTCCCCTGTCCCTAAGATACCTGTTCATTTGCAGTTGGAGAGGGCCAGGAAACTGTGAATGAATATTTTGTTTAGAGGTCTGTTGAGTTGAATTTATAAAATCACTTTCACGTTGGTCTACAAAGGTCTTTTCTTTGAAGGAGCTCAAAACTTCATGTGCACAGGCTCCTTATGTGAGTTTTTGAAAAGAGCATTTGTCCCAACCTACAGATGGAGAAGCCAAGGGCCAAGGTGACATGACTTGGAAACAGAGGGAGATCCAGTCATTGCCCTCAGTAGTCCAGTGTGTTATTTGCTGAGTTGGAAATAGACCAAGTAGGTCCAGGGCTGTGTCCATCCTACCAGACTGCTCATTAGTGTTAGCTCAGGCAGCCACACTGCTAAATAGCTCCACATCTAACCTAAAGAGTGCATAGTTAGGAGCATTGCCTAATTGTCTTGTTGGAAAGACAAGATCTACCTGCAACATAGGAACCCTTACATTCAAGATTACTCAATTCTGTGTCCATTTTCAAGATCTATTGAGATTGTATTTTCTCCTTTCTATAGAAGAGGGAGAGTTCAGGGGTAGGGAGCTGGAATAGGAAGCAGAGCACACAAGGATAAAGAGGGTAGGACAGCCAAATTACATGTCAACCTGCTGACCTAGCATCAATGCACTAGGTAAACGAGCCTTGAATATAGCACATTAATGCAAATACTTTGCATGTTATTAACTCTAATGATGCTAGCACCATGCAGTAGCCACAGGTGAAAGCTGCAGTGGTACTTTTTATTATAAACACCTTGGGTCTTTCTCTGAAAATCACCATGAAGACGGAAATGCCTTAAAAGTGGGAGGGGAAATATGAGCAGACTTCTACTTTACTAACCTTCTCATCGTTAAGAATCAAAAAAAAAAAAAAAAAATGGTGCTGTTTCCCAGGACCACAGCGTTCAGTCCTACAAATGCTGGGAACACCTGCCTTTAGAACGGCAGCTGCTCCTGCCCTGTGACAACAGTGGGCTTCCACAGCCATTGGATAGGAAATCACTGTAAAATGGAATCCGTTTTAGGGGGGAAAATTATTTTTGTGCAATGCTCAAATAGTTATGTACGTGAAAAATCATTCTAATTCAGGACAAGTATTACTTACCACTTCAGTGCCACACTAATAATGGAAAGCATAAGATTTCAGACAGCACTCTACTGTTTGCCAACTGTGTGATTTTTAGCACATCACTTGACCTCTCTGATCCAGTTCCTTTTCTGTGAAACCACATCCTTTGTCTACTTTATGGGGATGTCAAAGAAGGTCGAAGGAGATTGGAAATAGGAATGCTCTCTGGGAGCACTATACAAATGTTATTGATTTTTACTAGATAAATAATGAGGAATGAGCGGCAGTGCCGGTCCAAGGATATCATAGGAATAACTCAACCTTGGGGGTGGTTGGTCATTCTTGAACAAGTGGTTGGCTCCTGGCAAACAGATGACCTTGCCAGCCTAAAGGGCATTAACCTTGTAAGTTCAGCCATGCAGCCAGCAAATGCCTTACATTCTAAGCTCTCGCAGTGACAATGTTGGCTACATGTATCATTGTGTGCTTTCTTACCAGACTTCATTTAGAAAGAGTTTACAAACTAGTGGCCTGGCAAAATTGCCTGGGATGAGAGTGCTGTGGTTTTACACCAGGGAGAGCAGTATTTCATGTCTTGTTCTCTTACATCCCTCCCTGGAGATTCAACAGATGGAACAACAAAATCAGAAACCCAAAACAAACCTGTCAGTTTGATGCCTTTAAGCTTCAGCAGAACTCACAATTAAAATACAATAGAATGTCTCTTTAGAGGGAAAGGTGCAGAGAAGCAGGTCCATAGAGCATACTTCTTTTCTCTGACGGTGAGTAACACTATCAGATCTCCTGCCATAGAGGAGGAACTGAATACTGCTACATGGTTGACATTTAAGAAAAATGGTTGAAATAATGTTATTGTTACTAGAAATAATTGAGCAACTTTAATATGGTGCATTCTGTTTCCCTTCATTATATTTTTTGAGTCTTTCCAAATCAACTCTTGAGTTTGGCAAATCCTGGGATGAGTAATTGTGCATCTCCGAAGGGTTAGGTAATGTACAGACCAGACCCTAAGTCAGGCAGAGCAACATATGTTTTGGCAACAACTTGTGAGAGAGTAAGTATTTGGTTATGAGTGTTGTTGTTTAATAGTTCCCAAGGAGAAAGCAAAGAAGCTAGCCACTGTCAACCAAACACTTTTCTCTTTTGTTCAGGCAAATGTTTCTAACTACAGCCTGGTGATGGAGTCAGACTTGGGAACCTTCTTCCCTTCTGGGCTGCAGTTCACTGGCAGTGACAAGGCCAGGGCCATAATGGAGGAGATCATGCACCTGCTGCAGCCCATCAACGTCACACAAGTCTTCAGGTGCGGGGAAGGCACAGACATTAATTACTGGATCCAAGCTGGAGTGCCCGGTAAGATCAAACGATGAAGTTGTGTAAGAGTGAGATTCCTAATATACTGCCATCAATTTAAAATAAAATATCTATGCTAACATCACACAGTGGACACTGATAGGCCAATTATACCCTCAGCTTTTATCTATAAGGTATCATTTGATGACTTCCAAAATTGGAATAACAATACTTCATGTATGTTCACCTAAAGGAGATCTGGTGGCATAGTGGGTAAGGCATTGGCTGCTAACCAGAAAGTCGGCAGTTCAAGCCCACCAGCTGCTCCCTGGGAGGTAGATGTGAAGCAATCTACTTCCATAAAGATTTACAGCCTTGGAAACCCGATGGTGGTTGCTATGAGTCAGAATAGACTCTACAGCAGTGGGTTTGGTTTTTGGTGTATGTTCACCTATTTATCTTCCCTTTCTAAATTCTAAGCTTCTCACTCCTGGCAATTCTGATTAATGACTCTAGTATTGGGCCAGGAATATGTTCTTTTAAAATACCACCACTACTACTACTACTAATAACAGTACCCTTGGTGATTTTGGCACAAGTGGTTTCTCAAAATTTGAGAAATCCAGTGGCCCGCAATTATTACTACTGATGTCCTTCTGGTTCCAGCCTTTTGCTAGGAAGTCACTGACCCAAATAACTCCCTAACCAAATGTTTTGGTAACTCAAAATTTATCATTAGAAAATGTTTCCCTTCAGGGTGAGGTATTTCTTACGGATTATTTTTTCCCCTTAATGCAAAGACCTCTGAAAGAGATTGGACATAAACTAATTTACCCTGATCAATGGTTTATCAGGACAATATTTTTAAGAGAAGCCCTAAGAGTCTAGGGGCAGGGATGAAATCGTAGAATGGAAGTAGACCTGGGGTGCTGACAGGGATAGAAGGTGAAACAATCTTAAAGAAGATAAGCATACTACTTCACAAATTTTCCTAAGATTGGCCATGAAGAAGGGTTATTAATGATAGTAAGAGTCTGTGACTCAAAGTTGTTCCCTCAACACCACTGTATCTATAATAAAAGAAATGCATCTGCAGGTTGTATTGTATTTGTATTATACAAACAATAATGCCAGCTTTGGAATAACTTTAATAATCCTATTTCTAGAGTCATTTTTATGACCATAAAACATTTCATAGGTATGTATAAAAAAGTGTCTTTCTAGATTTACCCCATTACAGCTTTTTTTTTTTCAGCCTACGAAGTAGAGTTTATCAACAACATACTACATGGATTTAAGATTTTTTTACAAGTTTATTGTTGGGAAACTATAGATTTTTAAAGTGTATTTTACGCTTTGTTGTTGTTGTTATATGCCATTGAGTTGGACCTGACTCATAGCGACCCCTCCTGGTGTTTCCGAGGCGGTATCACTATGGAAGTAGATTGCCCAACCTTCCTTCCGAGGAGTGGCTGGTGGGTTTGAACCGCCAGCCTTCTGGCTTTAGGTTTTCAATAATATTTGATAACTAAAAATAGAAGGACTTTTATTATTCTAATATTCTTCTTCTTTTATTATTCTAGTATAAGGGCCCAGATTCCCCATCTGGTCTATGTATATTTTAACCATAGTTTGAAATTATCTTAAAGCAACATTACCATCAACGGTACAAAACATCATCTGGACGAATCCAAGACTTTCTATATAATGTCATTGATAAACATGATCAAGGTTTGGGGGAGTGGGGAGTTTGCCCTTTAAGTTGTATGAATCATTTGTTTGATTCCTGAGCCTTAAATTTTTCCTGAGCCTTAAATTTTTTAACAAGGATCTTCTAAATTTTTATGTTGTATTAGTCCACTAGTGTAAGAAAGGTTTACATAATGGAAGGAAACTTTCTTTGTTGGTTACCAAGGATGGGAGGGAAAATTCTAGACAGATAAGAAACAAGTATTGATTTGGGTGAAAGGAAAGGCAATATATCAAAAGCGTGTGACTAGCACAATATCAATAAAGAAAGGAAGACACGTAGAGGTACACAAGAGGTACAGACAACAAGATAAACGCTTTTACACACACAATATTGTATTATCAGTAGTAACAAATATTAATGTACGGGTAGATAGATAGGTAAAAATTCACTGTGGTAAAGTCAATTCTGATTCATAGCAACCCCTCCCGTGGGTTTCTGAGGCAGGAGCTCTGGTAGCATAGTGCCTAAGGCACTTGACTGCTAATCAGAAGGCTGGTGTTTCAAACCCCCCAGCCACTCCTTGAAAGGAAGTTGAGGCAATCTACTTCTGTAGTGATACTGACTCAGAAACCCAAGGAAGGGTCGCTATGAGTCGGGTCCGACTTGACGGCACATACAACAACAACAATCTCTACGGAAGTAGATTGCCCAAATGCCTAGACCACCAGAGCTCCCAAATAGGTAGGTAGACAGGCTGAATGATCAGGTATGTCTAGGCAAAAGGGAATATAACATGGTTGGGCAATCCTACTTCCGTAGTGATACTGCCTCGGAAACCCAAGGAGGGGTCGCTATGAGTCGGGGCTGACTCAACGGCACATAACAACAA
>NW_006921608.1:16465153-16467608 GCF_000298275.1 Orycteropus afer afer | reverse complement strand
AGAACAATGTGGAACAAAACACAAAATTATTAAAAAAAAAAAAAAAAGACTAGGCTTGCTGGTCTGATGGAGCCTGGTGAAAACCTCTGAAACTATGGCCCCTAGCTGTCCTTCAGGTCTGGAAGTGAACTCACTCCTGTGGCTTCCAGCCAAATAGAAGACCAGCATATGGGCTGAACATTTGTATCAGATAGATACACTCCTTGGAGAGATCAATCATGGGAGAACAAAAGGGCAGCGTATGTACAGGGAGACCGCTGGGTGGCAGGAGTGCATGGAAGGGAAGGACATAGGGAAGAGGTAACTATGGGGAGGAAGTGGGAAGAGAGCTGTTGTATTGTGAGAAATTGTGGTCAGTATCATGAGACAGAGTGTGTATGAGCTGCTGTATGAAAAACAAAATTGCTCTGTAAACTTTCACCCAAATCATAAGAAAAATTTAAAAAAAAAAAAGGTTGTGTTAGAAATCAACATGTTGATTTGCTTCTCTTCACCTGAGGTAAAGTGATCTCTTTCCTCTTTGCCACAGAGAGGTCAGATTTCATTTCTACCAAGTGGAATGGAGTGGGAAATTGGAGCCCCATTATGATTGCTTAAGTATTAATAAGAGTCACCATTTATTGAGCTCCCGCTATTTAGTGGACAATTGATTAGGCCTTTTATATACTCTCTTGTTTAATCTGTATAAACATCAAATGAAACAGGAACAATTATTCCTGTTTTTCAGATGGAATTACAAGAGTTAAAAGACTTGCCCAAGGCTATACTCTTAAGTGCAGAAGTCACCATGAAAACAGGCCATTTTGGCTTCAAAGTTCATGACCTTTTCCCAGCAATATGCAAACACAGGGTTGTCTGGAATGCTGAGATGGCCCTTGGAATCTATGGCAGTGTCTAAAATGTTTATGTTACTCAGCTCTTGCTTGTGTAAAGCGTTTCAATTCATTCCTGTTCCAGAATAATTTACCCCTGGGAACAAGGAGTTTGTTATTGTAAATAACTACTTATTCCTTCTCACATTCCTTGTTCCACTCCCCTATCTCCCTCTATAGATCAGGAAGGTTTATATAAAGTCAGCAGTTCATTTAGACTGTGATGACTATTTCCTGGAATTCTTTTTTTATTTGCTTTAGAGTGTTGTGAGATAGAACCAAATTATTGTAGTCTTCCCCTTACTGCTTTACCTTTTGATATTTCATATTTGGGCTATTCCTGGAAGAAGTAGTGGGATGGTTTATGTTATAATTCTTGTTAGTTATTAAATACTGCAAGATTTTTTTAAAAAGGAAGAACCATAGCTAATCTGAAAAATAAAATTAAAAATATACTATTTGTGCACTTAGTATTCTTAAAGACCTGGCAAATTATAGTGACTTAAATCTGAGGATTCAAGATACTAATTATGATTTAAATAACCACTCACCTGACTTTTGAAAAATTAACTACAAATAATATTTCCAAACTCTATTCATTCTTTCTTATTTTCTTTCTTCCTTTCTTCCATTTACTGAGTCAATATTAATAAGTATCTTGGCTAGACTTTCCACATAAACTCTCTGTTCTAGAGATATACCTCTTGCATTGGCCCCTCCTACTAGATTTCTATTCTTCTCCTCCAAATTTTAAAGGTCCTTTCAAGATCCACTCTGTATGTGTTACTCTTCAAGTATCCTTTATTACAGCCCATGGTGCTATATTGCTTTCCTAAATTTTAAAAACACTTCTAGTGTGTATCCTGCAATCTGGCACTTGAATTAAATGCTATGATATTGCTCTTGCATTGTTAGAGGTTTATGTGCATCCTACCATCTATACCCAGTGATTAGTTCTTTGAGGTTAAGGTCAATGATTTCTACTTCTTTGCCTCTTCATTAGCTCTCAGTTTAATTTTTGGAAATGTTTAAATTCTTGTAAAACTGACTTTAGAGAAGAAAAAAATAATACAGAAATAATTCTTTTCTTGACAAGGTTCTGGGTCCTCAGCTTAAGAGTATGGAGGAAAATAAAGGATGCTGAGAAAAGAGCCAAAAAATACTTAAAATATTGGAAGAATGATATATATTAGGAAGGCTAGAGCAATTAGGGAGGAAGGTTGGGCAATCTACTTCTGTAGTGCTATCACCTCGGAAACCCAAGGAGGAGTCGCTATGAGTCGGATCCAACTTGATGGCAGTGTGTTTGGGTTATTTTTAGAGCAATTAGGAGTATTCCTCTTAAAGGAAAGAACACTGAGAAAAGGTGTTGAATAATGTCTCCATTACTTTGATGATTCTCATACGAAAGATGATGAACAATTGGTCTCCTGACAATACAAGAATAAGATTTAAAATTGTACAAGGGTGTTCTGGTTACCTAGTGCTGCTCTAACAAGAATATACCACAGCCAACAAACATATGAAGAAATGCTCACGATCATTAGCTATTAGAGAGATGCAAATCAAAACAACAATGAGAT
>NW_006921608.1:16440874-16463878 GCF_000298275.1 Orycteropus afer afer | reverse complement strand
AAAAAAAAAAGAATATACCACAAATGGGATGCCTTAACAAAAAAGAGTTTATTCTCTTACAGTTTGGAGGTTTTAAGTCCAAGTTAAAAGTGCCAAGCTCTAGGGGCTGGGTAAAAGCCCCTCAGCCTTGGGCTTCAGCTCTGCCTCCTGCTCCTGGCCTACTGAAGCTAGAGGCTTTTCTTCACTCACAGCTGTTTGCTGCTAAGGCTGCCAAGCCCAAGGTTGACAAGTGAAAAGGCACAGTCCTGGTGTTACTAAACCACATGGCAGGCCATCAATTCAGGTCCATTGTCAGTTCCCAGATTGGCAGAGCATGGCAGGCTGCTGAACAACGACATGGCTGCATGCAGCATCCAAACATGCCATAAGCTAGAGACCATTCCCAAAGCTGCTTCTTATATATGGGAAGCAGACCACATACCCAAAGCAGCTACTCAGCTCCTTGTGGTAGATCCCACCATGGAGTTGATTGCCAGTCTCATCATAGGGAATAACTACCACTAGCTGCCCAGCCACTCAGCCAGGCCCAGCCAAGTTGATACACAAACATAACCACCACAATGGAGATTTATGTTAGCCTTTATTCACTCCAGATAGACAGAGAGGGCTTGAATCTTAAATTTTGGACTTTTCCTCAGATTATGAACTCTAGGTTAGAATGGGAGGTCTGTGTCACACTGAATATGTCAACAATGAGGTATAACCCATGATTCTCAAATTCCCAAATGCATCCTTCTTAAGCATCTTTCTTAAGAAACCCTTCCATAAATAGACATTAATGAAAAAAATTACATAATTTTTTTTCAATCCCTCTGTTATGAATTGAGCTGTGTCCCTCAAAAAGTTATGTTGAAGTTTTAACCCAGGTACCTATAAATATGACTCTGATGGAAGTAGGTATTTTCTTTCATTTGTGTTAATGAGCTGTAGAAGAGTACGGTGAGTCCTGAAACAAATCCCTTCTGAGTGGTTTTTACTGTTTTATAAAAAGGGAAAACAAACATGAACAGACACACACAGTGGGAAAAGATACACTCTATGTGAAGATCCCTGTACAAGCCAAGGAATGTGCAAGAACACCTGGCACAACCGATATTAGGATAATTGCATCCATTAACAAACTGGAGGATAATTACATAATGCTGAGAATCATGGCCTAGCCAAATGAGCACATATTTTGGGGTGCACAGTTAAATCTGTAACATTTCATGCTTTCACCCACCAAAATTCATTTCCATGCCACATGCAAAGCACATTCACCCTGGCATATCATCCCCAAAGTCTTAAATCAACTCCAAGTCCAACATCTCCTGGGGCAAGATTGTTCTTCATTTGTGAACCTGTGAAATCTAGAATACATGTGGTCTGTTTCCAATGTAATGGTGGGATAGGCACAAGGTAGATGTTTCCATTGCAAATGGGAGAAATAACAGGCACCCAACAAGTCCAAAATCCAGCAGAACAATTTCCCTGAGACCATCTGGGCAGTGGCCCTGCCCTACAGACTCTGAGTGTTGACCATGCTGTCCATATTCTGGGTGGAGACTACTCGGCCCTGTGCTCCAGTCCCCACCTCTAGACCCACTGGAATGGTGGCTCTGCTCTCTTGGCTTTGGGTGATCCCATTCTCCCAGTCCATCTGAGTGGCAACCCCACCCCCTTGGTCCTGGCAGGCCCTTTTCTTCTGTCTCTTAGGCCCAGTGGCCCTACCTGCTCTGCTTAGGCAGTGGCCCCAGGAGGAATGGGAGCACTGCCCCCTCTACTTTGGGCAGCATCCCCATTCCCCTGACACACCTTACAGCAGCCCCACACTCCAAAATCAAGTTGGCGATGATCCAATCTTTGAAACTTAAGAGGCTGGGGCCCCATCCTTTAGAACTAAGGCAGTTCTGCTTCCCTTGCTCCTCCCAACAGTTCTGCTGATCTCTGACCTGCTCCAGGGATGGTCCTTTTCTTTTCTTGGAGGACAACAGATATAGCACCTTTCACATATTTCCAGCCTACAGAATTCCAAGAAACAGCATTCTCTCCTTTCCTTCCTTCTCTGTCCCCTTCAGGCTAAGCTGATGGGTTTTCTGCTGTGTAGTTGGTTAGATCCATGAGTCACAGGCTTAAACTCTTTCACGAAAGTTTGTGTAGCCACATTCTTCGTGAAAATTCTAGAACACATATCCTTAGTTTGTACAATAGATTCTTCTAAATCTTTTAAGTTTGGTTTTCATTTTGCACAGTTCAGTTTTTGAAAATTTATTTGGGTGAAAGTTTACAGAGCAAATTAGTTTTCCATTCAACAATTCATATACATTTTGTTTTGTGACATTCATTGCAATCCTCACAATGTAACAGCACTCTTCCCACTTGCTCGCTGTGTTTACCGTTTCTCTTTGTCCTTTTTTCCTGTCTCTTCCTGTCTTCTTAGCTCTATCCCTGGGCAAATACTGCCCCTTTGATCTTGCACAATTCATTTTTAAGTCCATCTCTTTCCTTTTGATTTTGCTATAAGTGACAAGGTGGAACCACACAGCCCCTTTAAGATCTTGCTTGCAAATCTCCTCAGCCAGATACCCAAGTTCATCACTTACAAGTTCTGTCTTCCCCCAAACATTTGAGCATAATAGACAAGTTCTTTGCCACTGCATAAAAAACATCACCCTTCCTCCATTGTCCAATCACATGTTCATCATTTTTCTTTTAAAGCCTCATCAGAAACACATTGAACATCTACATTCTGTTGCTGGTACTATATGTATTCTGTAAGACAACAGATGCTTTCTCTGTAGCTCTCCTCACTTCCTTCTTGGCCCTCACCAGAATTGCTTTGACATCCATAATCTTCCAACAGTCTCTTCAAGGCAATCTAGGCCTTTCCTATTGGGCACCTTCAGCCTTCATCCATCATTCAATTCCAAGACTACGTCTTCATTTTAGGTATCTGTTAGAGACGCACTCCACTTTGCTGGCACCAAATTCTGTCTTAGTTAGCCAGTGCTGCTATAACAGAAAAACCACAAGTACATGTCTTTAATGAAGAGAAATTTATTTTCTCACAGTTTAGGAAGTTAGAAGTCTGAATTCAGGGCACCAGCTTTAGGGGAAGGCTGTCTTTCTCTGTTGGCTCTGAGGGATGATTTTGGTCTCCTTTCAACATCTGTGGACCTGACATTCCTTGGAGATTTCCATGTAGCTTGGCATTAGTCTTCCCCTTGAGTCTAGGAGGTACTCAGTGTGGGGACTCCAGGTCTGAAAGACATGCTTCATTCCAAATTCTTCTTTCTTGGTGATGGTAGGTCCCTCTATCTCTGCTCCCTTATTTGTTGTTGTTGTTGGGTGCCGTCGAGTCATCTCCAACTCATAGTAACCTTATGTATAACATGGCTGTACACATGGACTTCACCAGATGGAATACACAGGAATTGCTTATTTAATCTCTTTTATATCATAAAAGAAATTGACTCATGATACATCCTAATCATGTAGATTGTATCCTTCCTCATTAATGTAACTGCATCTATTTCTGCCTCTTTAATATCATAAAGGTTCAAATTTATAACACATAAGACAATTATACCAGATGATAAAATGGGGGATAATTACATCAGATCACAAAATAGAGGATAATTATCATAGCCTACCCAGGTTGACCCATGATTTGGGGAAACATAATTCAATCCATAAAAAGGATGATGTAAAAGGAGCTATGGTGGTGAAGTGATTAAGCACTCTTCTGCTAATTGACCAAACCCACCAGCCTCTCTGCTTAAAAAAGGTGTGGCAGGAAGCTTCCATGAAGATTACAGCCTTGGAAACCCTGTGGGGTAGTTCTCTGTCCTATAGGGTAGTTGTGAGTTGGAATTAACTCATTGGCACACAAAAATAACAACAAGGATGGTGAGAAGTATAAGAGGGCATGAGAAAGGTTTGTTCACTGTACTATCCTACACAACCATAAATTATGGTTACTTCAGTAATTACTTTGCTTCATTGAATTATCCTTTTCTTTACATAGGATTTTTTTTTAAAAGTAACATTTTAATTTCTTCCATCTTTTCTATAATAGTCTAGACTCCATGTTGAAGTACTAAATATGCAGATTACTCAGAATTTCACATATTTTCCATCTTGCTTATTTTTGTCCAATACCTCATATGGCATTAAGCAGAACTAAATTAAAACTTTCCATGTCCATATTTCCAAAGGCTTTTCTTCTAAAATGTTCCAAGAAAGGAGACAATCAGGACACAAATGGGAGTGGGAATGTAAAGTAAATTGAAGGTTCAGCCGCTGGACCCAGGACTCATATGTTTTCCAGTCACTAGATGGAATAGTGCAGCCCAGCAGTTCTATGCTCCCTGCTGTTTCCAATTAAAAGATGCCTCTCTTATGAGGAAAACTCTGTGCAGTGGTGTTCAGAGAGATGGCTGCTGCGTGGTCATCCAAACTTACCCCCACTGGGCACCGGCAAAGGCCACTCTCTGGTTTGTGAGTGTAGTCGTCATTTCAATATAGGGTAGTTGTGAGTCGTCAGTTCAATATAGGGTAGTTTTATTCAGTCAATAAACATGTTATATGTGACCACCATGAATTAGGCCCTGTTTGGGGCACTGAGAATACAGCAAGGAAAAGACTTACCAGGTCTTTGGTCCTGTAAACTGTACATTGTAGTGGGTGTTGGTGGAAGGAGACAGACCATAATAAAGAAATATATCAAGAATGAAGGAAAATACTAGGGAGTGATAAGGGTTATACCAGGAATTATGGCAAGGTCATTGCCTCTGAACTCTTTAACTTAGGTGAGTTAGAGCTCTTGCTTTAATATTCCTTGACTGCTATAAACTAGATAAGTGTATATAACATCTGCATTGATACCACATTGTTGGAAATTGCTCATCAGAACGGCTAATAAACATTACTTCTCCTTGCAGTAGACCCACTTCAGCTCCAAAGAAGCTATTGGGTATCTTGCAGCTACTCCCCCAGGATAAACTGTAGCAAGGATGTAAGCCTAGGCTTCATGTTAACCATCTTGCATTATATGAGTAATATGGTGTCTTCCCAGGAGAAATAAATTACATAAAGGCAACATCCAAAAGAAGGTCTGTGTTGCCATGTTTGTTCACTTTGAGTACTAGGTTTATCATTTACTCATACACCCATTTATTCATATATGTGCCAGGACTTGCATGAGGTACTGGAGATCCAAAAATGCTCAAAATACAGAGTTTTCCCTCAAGCATCTTACAGTACAATGGGGAGCCATTTAAGCGTGCAGGCAACTAGCAGTGACCTCTTGACTGTAACAGTCATTGTAGTACACACTCTGTATGACTATTGAGATCACAGGCTCTAGAGTCCCACAGCCTGAGTCTGAATACCTGCCCCATCCTGACCTACTTTTGTGATCCTGGCCATGATATTTAACCCCTCTGTGCCTTGGTTTCTTCATCAATTAAATGGAGCTAATAATAGTATCTCCAGCACAGGGAAATTAAATGAAACAGTACATATAAAGTGTTTAAAACAGAATCTGCTTTATAAATCCTTAATAAATTTATATATTTTTTAGTATCTATCTATTGCAATGAGTTGGTTTCAGCTCATAGTGATCCTATGTACAACAGACAGAATGAAGCACTGCCCAATCCTGCACTGTCCTCATAATCATTGCTATGTTTGAGCCCATTGTTGCAGCCTCTGAGTCAATCCAGCTCCTTGAAGGCCTTGTCCTTTTTTGCTGACCCTCCACTTTACCCACGATGATATCCTTCCCCAAGGACTGGTCCCTTCTGACAACATGACCAAAATATGAGAGATGAAGTCTGGCTATTGTCACTTCTAAGGAACATTCTGGTTATACTTCCTCCAACACAGATTTGTTTGTTCTTCTAGCAGTCCATGGTACGTTCAATATTCTTCACCAACACTGTAGTTCAAATGCATCAATTCTTCTGTGGCCGTCCTTATTCATTGTCCAGCTCTCATATGCATATGAGGGAATTGAGAACACCATGGCTTGGGTCAGAAACACTTTAGTCTTCAAAGTGACATCTTTGCTCTTAAACACTTTAAAGAAGTCTTTTGCAACAGATTTGCCCAATGTAATCCGTCATTTTGATTTCTTCACTGCTGTATCCATAGGTGTTAATTGTGGATCCAAGTAAAACGAAATCCCTGGCAACTTCAATCTTTTCTCCATTTATTATGATGTCACTTATTGGTCTAGTCATGAGGATTTTTTTTTATCTTTACATTGAGATGTAATCCATACGGCAGGCTGTAGTCTTTGGTCTTCATCAGTAAGTCCTTTTCACTTACAGCAAGCAAGATTGTATCATCTGCATATGGTGGGTTGTTAACAAGTCTTCCTCCAGTCCTGATGCTGTGTTCTTCCTCATATAGTCTAGTTTCTCAGATTATTTACCCAGTGTAGAGTGAATAAGGATGGGGCAGGGAATCCAAGACTAATGTATATATTTCCTGACAATTATCTATATCTGGGAAGATTATTATGCACAAGAATTTGAAATGACAGATGAAACATGTAGGAATAAACTACATGAAAATCACTGAAAGTTACTAAAATTAAGAATGAAAGAAATTTAAAATGAATTTATGTAACAGTGAATTTTCAAAAATTTCTAGCCCCTCTACCATAAGAGATTGGGAAAACCAAGTACACAGAGCAAGTGGCTGGTCTTAGTTAGATCATCTTTATTGCCATATTTAGCCTTTTCTAAGTCATTCTGAATTAAACAGGGTTTTAATACTAACCTCCTTGAATTATTGAAGGCTTCGAGTACAGAATCTTGTTCAACCATACAGCCATAGTTTTAAGCGCAGAATAGCCACTGTAAAGAATATTGCAATGCTAAATCATAGAAAGATTTGCTCTCACTGGGGTATACTCAACAAATGCCTGTGAACGCTATCTCTCTGCTTCTGTAACTCTCAGGACTTCTGTGCAAAATGAGAATTTTCTAGACTCATACAAGTTGTAAAAACACCTTCCCTGCTGTGCAGGAGCATTGCTTCTGTGACACTCCCAGAACCACAGTTCCATACCTCCTTCCTCATGCAGTCATCTGTGATTTATGCTTTCACCTTTCCACATCTTCTTTTATGGAAGTTACATTAGTTATTTGTTGACTGTCTAGTTACTATGTGTTACGTGCTAAAGAGGTCTAAAAAATAACTCTCTGAAGTTTTTTTTAAATTCAAAATACATTATTAAAATGTAAAATAATATATAAAATATAAAATAATAATATTGCAGAAAGTTGAGGAAATAGGGATGAAATAAATCATTATGTCCACAGTTATCATTTTTGCCTATTTCTTTCCAGTGTCCTTTCCTATGTCATGAGGCATGTTATGAACACATAAAGAGTTTAATTTTCAATTTATTGAAATAGAAACTAGAGCTCAGTACAAGACGATAGTTTTCCAAAGCAGACCTGGCTCATTTACATTGTAGGATGGTTATTGCCCCAAAAGAGAAAAAGGCATTGCTAAACATGGGGGAGCTCTGGTAGCATAGTGCCTAAGGCATTTGACTGCTAACCAGAAGCATGGTGGTTCAAACCCACCGGCCACTCCTCGGAAGGAAGGTTGGGCAATCTACTTCCGTAGTGATACTGCCTCGGAAACCCAAGGAGGGGTCGTTATGAGTCGGGTCTGACTCGATGGCACATAACAACAATAACAACAAACATGGGGTGGTGAACCCTGCACTGCCTTCTGAAGTTCCATGAATTTCATGAAAGCCAGAGGACAAGGAGGTAGGATTTTAAGATATAGTTCCTTCTTGTCAGTGATGTAAACTTTGTGTCAAACCAAAATCCAAACTCACTGCCATCATATCGATTCCAAGTCATAGCAACATCCATTGAATTTCTAAGGCTGTAAATCTTTCAGAAGCAGACTGCCCCATCTTTCTTTTGTGGAGCAGCTGTTGGGTTCAAACCAATGACCTTTTGGTTAGCAGTCAGATGCCTTAACCACTACAGCACCAGAGCTCCTTAAACCACTGCTTAAATGATGAAAGAACATAAAAATCAATTTAATTTATCTTATTATATAAAATTATTTTAAAGTGTGGTTTTAAAAAAATTGTTAAAGAAAATTTCAAATATATAGAAAAGTATAAAAAATAATATAATGAATCCCCATGTAACCATCACTTAACTTCAATAATGTTTCATTCATGGGCAGTTTTATTTCATCTATATCCCAACCACTCCCCTACATACAGATTATATTGAAGCAAATCCTCAGTATCTTATCATTTTTATTTGTAAATATTTTAATTTCTGTCTCTAAAAGGTAAGAACTCTTTTCTAATATGCATAAATATAATACTATTATTCCACCTAAAGTCAAGAAGCTCTGGTGGCATAGTGGATAAGGCATCTGGCTGCTAGCCATAAATTCAGTGGTTCAAACCCACCTAAAATACTTTATAATAATTTATAAATATATTATCCAACATGTCCAGGTTTCAAATGATACCAGTTGTCTCCAAACTTTTTATTCTTTTTACAGTTTTCTGGCATGAACTGATATTCTTCAAACAATCAAATTGGTTGATATGTCTCTTAAGTCTCTTTTAATCCATAAATTTTATCTTCATATATATATATATATAATTTTTACTCATTTACATTCATTTGTTAAAGATACCAAATAATTTATCATGTGAAATTTTCTATAGTCTCAATTTTTTCTATGTTTAAGTTTTCTAGTGCTACCATAACAAGATACTGCAAAGTGAGTGGTTTATAAGAACAAAAAATTATTGTCGCACTGTTTTGGAGGCTAGAAGTCCAAAATGAGGGTGTTGCCTTGTTGATTCCTTCTGAAGGCCCTGAGGGAGGATCTGTTCCTAGCTGTTAGTGTTGGCCAGCAGCCCTTGGCGTTCAGTGGCTTATAGATGACTCCAATCTCTGCCTCTGTCTTCACATGCCCACCTCTTCACATTCCCCTGTGAGTCTCAGTGTCTTTTCTTTTGTAAGGATTCCATTCATATTGGACCTACTGAACTTCCAATATGACCTCATATAAAATTAACTGATAACATTTTCAAAGACCGTATTTCTAAACAAGCCCCATTTCACTGGTATCAGAGGTTAGAACTTCTTCATATCTCTATGGGGACTCAAGTCAATCCATAACGAGGTGATTTTATTTCCATGGCATCAGCTAACATATCCCTTCCCCTTGTATTTCCTGCGAATTAGTAGTTAGATCTAGAGGCTTGATATAGATTCAAATTTGATTTTACTTTCTTTTGACAAGAATGCTTCCAAGATGCTGCTATTTATTTTCACTAAGAATAATATCTAATTATCTCTCTTTTTATGATGTCAGTAGGCATTAAAGATTTTTGCCTAGACCTAATATTTCATTGGGGGCTGCCAAATGGTATACTATATCCTAATTCTAAGGAGCTCTGGTGGCTTGGTGGTTAAGGAAGTTGGCTGCTAACCAGCATTTCAAACCTACTAACCACTCTGTAGGAGAAAGATAAGGCAGTTGGCTGTCATAAAGACTTACAGCCTTGGAAACTGGAAGCACAGTCCTACTCTGTCCTATAGGATTACTATGAGTTGCACTCCCTATAGCTGGGCAGTCCTACTCTGTCCTATAGGATTACTATACAGTCTGCAGTATGGATTACATCTCAACATAAAGAAAACAAAAATCCTCACAACTGGACCAATGAGCAGCATCACAATAAATGGAGAGAAGATTGAGGTTGTCAAGGCATTCACGTTGCTTGGTTCTACAGTCGATGCCAACGGAAGCAGCAGTCAGGACATTAGATGACGTGTAGCATTGGGAAAGTCAACTGCGAAGGAACTGTTTCAAGTGCTGAGGAGCAAGGATATCTCCTTGAGGACTAAGGTGCGCCTGACACAAGCCATGATATTTCCAATCGCCTGGTATGCATGTGAGAGCTGGACAATGAATAAGGAAGACCGAAGAAGAGTTGATGCTTTTGAGTTGTGGTGCTGGCAAAGAATGCTGAAAGTACCGTAGACTGCTAAAAGAACTAACAGATCTGTCCTGGAGGAGGTGCAGCCAGAATGCTCCTTGGAAGCAAGAATGGCCAGACTTCGTCTCACCTATTTTGGTCATGTTGTAAGAAGGGACCATTCCCTGGAGAAGGATGTCATGCTTGGTAGGGTGGAGGGTCCACGAAAGAGGGGGAGGCCTTCAACGAGATGGATTGATACGGTGGCTGCGATGATGGGATCAAGTATAGCAGGGATTGTGGGGCTGGCGCGGGATCGGGCAGTGTTTCGTTCTGCTCTGCATGGGGTCGCTATGAGTCGGAAACGACTCGACGGCACTTAACAACAACAATAGCTGGGCAGTAGAGGGTGGGGAAATTGGCAGCGATTGCAAATAGGGATGAGATTTCTTTCAGGGATGATGGAAATGTTCTAAAATTAGTTTGTGCTGATAACCCTGTAAATACACTAAAAACCATGGAGTTGTATACTTAAAATGTATAAATTTTATGAGTTGTAAATTAAAAAAAAAAAAAAAGATTGATGAGTCAAACCCACCAGCTACTCCATGGAAGGAAAACTGGGCAATCTACTTTCATAAAGATATACTGCCTCAGAAACCAAAGGGGGTTGCTATGAGTCAGAGTTGACTCAATGGCAGTGAGTTTAGGTTTTTTTCCTTTGTCAAAGCCATTGATAACTTTCTCGCTTTCTTTCTTTTTTTTTTTTCTCTTCTTCTTCTTCTTTTTTTGTTTTATTTTCTTTTCATTACATATACATTTAGTTTCACTCCCCATTTACCATCCCCAATCCAGTCTCTTCCCCTCCCTGCCCAGTAACCCTCCCCCTCAGGCCCCTCATAGTCATGCACTCCTGTGTGTCCTGCATTTCCTCTATGCAAATATTGCCCCTCTGGTCCTCTGGGGTAGATTGCTCCAAGGGACACATTTCCATAGAGTACATGGGTGCATCACCCTGGGTTGAGTGGTCTGTGTGTACATCTTGTTTACTGTTAGGCTAAGAGCTAGCCTCTGGGAGTGAGTTTTATTCCAGGCCCAGAACGTATCCCAGGGCCATAGTATTGGGGGTCTTACCACACTCCCTTGCTTTCTGATACAACAAAATGTTTCAGGCCATTTTGTACATTTCTTTATGGTCTGGAATCAGCCACTTCTTCAAACAGTCAAGTTTTTTTCTTTTTACTGGGTCATGGTATTAGAGGCCATGATCTAAACACCACTGGTCGTTCATTGTTATTGGTTGTTCCTTGTTCACATATAGGGTTGGTCATTGTTTCTAGACATTTTCAGAGGGCAGAACTAGGAAATGTGATTTGTTTGTTTTTTTCTTTAAAGAGAAACTATATTATGGATTAAATGGTGTTTCCAAATCAAGTTCAGAACTAAAAAACTAAAGAAAAAAAAATGCACTGCAGTCGACTCATAGCGACCCCTCCTTGGGTTTCCAAGGTGTATCTATACGGAAGTAGATTGCCCAATCATCCTTCCCAGGAGTGGTGGTGGGTTTGAATCGCCAGCCTTCTGGTTAGCAGTCAAATACCGTAGGCACTGCGCCATCAGAAGGTTTTAAATTTAACTCCACTGATACTATATCTGTATCTCCTTTTTCTCTCGCCTCAAATCCTGATTCTCAGTGGAACAACATAATTACTCATTTGCCTTGTACCACAACACACATACAGTAATCTCAGAATAACAATACCAATATGACCACTAACAATGTTTATTTAAAAATCTGTTTTTTCCCCAGTTCTTTTTGTCTTTAATATGTATATTCCCCTATAGATGTACAAATTTCTGTTAATCTATAATGTAAATTACTCTGAATGTGATATAATTTCCATCTTTCTTATTTTTTGTTTTTAAAACTGAAGTTACTGATTTATAAATGTTTAAACGTTTATCTCTAATTTTCTTTATAAAACAGGAAAGAGTTATAGATAGGAATCATTATGAGATTCATTAAAGTCATTATCTTGGCATATCATAGTTGGAAACAGAGCTCTGATGGCACAGTGGTTAAAACATTAGGCTGCTAACCAAGGGTTGGTGGTTTGAAACCACCAGCCACTCTGCAGGAGAAAGATGAGGCAGTCTGCTTCTGTAAAGACTGACAGTCTTGTAAACCCTATGGGGCAGTTCTATTCTATCTTTTAGGGTTGCAGAATTGACTCAATGGCAGTGGGTTTGGTTTTGGTTTTATCATAGTTGGATCCTTAAGACATATTATTACCTATTCTTTCTTCTTAGACCTGACTCAGACAAGTTCACAATTTCATTTATTAATTCACATAGTGAGTGCTATATGACGTTCAGACAGGTGGAATAAGGAAGGAATTTAACACATATTAAGTATCTACTATATATCAAGTATTATGCTAGGTGCTTTACATATATTATCTCATATAATTTCATAAGAACTTTTGCAGTATACATTATTACTGTAACCAATTATCAGATGAGGCAGTTAGGGTTCAGGGACTTTATTTTATACAAAGATACACAGCTATTAAGTAGAGAAGCTAGAATTAGGATATAGGTCTGTTTGACCCCACTGTCATATATAAGACACAGTTCTTGCACCCAAAGAGTTAACAGAGAGTTTAGACACAGGAAGAACAAGTGCAATGGAACTGTAGGCAAGAAAGTTATCAAACTTTCCGGGGTAACATGAAAGAGGTAGCATTTCATCAGATTCTGAAGAAAGAATAAAATTTTGTTGGATGGAAGAAAAGTGCATTCCATGTGGAAAGATGGATATGAGAAAAATTCTGTAGTTAGGAAAATGCAATGGATAATGGATTTTTTTTATTTTTAATATGATGAGTGATCTGGTTTGGCCAAAGTTTTAGATTAATATAGGGAAATAGTTAGGGATAAGACCAAAAATATTTCTTGGCACTCTAGTTGGGATCTGAATGCAATCCTGAATATTTAGGACAATCAAAAACTTTTGAAGGTTTTCAGCAAGAGTGAGACATCATGGCACAATTCTAGCCATGAGGCAGGCTCCATCTAACTCAGATTCCATAAGGGGTTCAAGACAAGACCCAGCTTCATATATCCACAGATTTGCATGCCTTCTAGAAATTTGTTGCTAAAGTTGTAATTTTCTTTGATGTTTTGCCACTTGAAGTTTTGCCAAAGTAAACCTTCCAGGTGGAGAGACATGGGGTAGTCTCACAAAGCACTGTGATTGATGGTGGTCACACTGGATTTGTCAGAGATCCACAAACAAGTCCAGCTCTAACTGGACATTCTAAGTCTGCTTGTGAAACCTCTTTGATTTAAGTAAGCCTTAGAGTATTGTGACATTTCACCAGCTTCCTATAAACGCTTTGCTAAAAATATACCAATCAATGTAATTACTTTAATAAGCAGGGGATTATGAAAGCAACGTGAAAAACATTGCAATTCAAGAGATATTTATTGGTGAAATTGAGTTCTTATTAGGCAAACACTTTTTTAGTATAGAAATGAGTTATACTTCAATTGTATTCAATAGACTCCTTAGCTTGGACGATTTCACTGGTTAAGATCCTTCTTTTCCTTAATATTAAAGATCAAAAATGACCACTTAACCTGATATTCTTGTGCAAACCTTGTGGGGCTCTCAGACATAGTGAATTAGGTCCCCCCTATTACTGGCATCCTACTTTTACAAAAACATGTGAGATTGCATTATTCATGGTAACTAGACTTTCTTTTATATAGCATTTGCCATCTTAATTGTCCTCCCACTTCATAATACACAAATCAAATAGTGGTTGACATCTGTGTAATCTATTTTAATTACAGATCTTTTGAAACATGAGTGAGCTTTTGCCTGTAATAGGACTAAAACCAAAACACCAAACTCATTGCCATCAAGTCCGTATCTCCATTGGGTTTGGGAGGTGGTAAATATTCATGGAAATAGATTGCCCCTTCTTCCTTCCACAGAACAGCTGTTGGGTTTGAACTGCCAACCTTGTGGTTAGCAGTTGAACGCTTTAGACACTGCACTACCAGAGCTTCTTATACTAGAACTAGTTAATTAATTATGAAATGCGTTCTCTGTATTCTTTAATTTTTGCTTGTCATGGCTAAAATAGTCTTCAGACACATGAGAGAACAGAACCTTATATAAACATAGGTCATTGGCTTCAGCAATACTCAAACTGTCTGGTTTTTAAAGGTGGAAAATGTTTGCTAGATACATCTTTACAAAATCCTTTTTTTTTTTTCTTTTGTGGCCAAAAGAGCTCATCTGTCATTGTTAGTGTCATATTTAAAGAGTGAAGTAATTCACAGATACTGCTTTAATATCTTTAGTCGGAGCTATACTGTAAAGTGAAGTGTTGAATTAGAACAGTTGTCCAGATGGGTCCGTGATTTTACACTCACTGTTTCGCTCAGAAGATTTTTTATCTGAGATATTCTGGTACCTGTAGCCACTTGCCACATGTTTTGGTCCTCTAGTGCTGCTCTAACAGAAAGTACCACAAATGGGTGGCTTTAATAAACAGGAATTTATTCTCTTACAGTTTTGAGTGCTAGAAGTCCAAGTTCAAAGTGCCAAGCTTTAGGGACTGGATGAAAGCCCCTCGATCTTAGGCTTCAGCTCTGCTTCTTGCTCCTGGCCCAGTGAAGCTGGAGGCTTTCCTTAATCAGGCAGCTGCTGGCTGCTGAGGCTGAGTAATCCAAGGTCAACAAATAAAATGGCACAGCCCTAATATTACCAAACAACATGGCAGGACACTAGTTTAAGTCCAGAGACAGTCCCAAGATTGGCAGGAAACACAACAGGCTGCTGAATGAAGACTCGGCTACATGCAGGGTCCAAGCATGCCCCCAAATTCAGAGACCTTTCTCAATGCTTGTTCTTCTATACTGGAAGCAGACCACATCCCTCAGGCAGCTCCTCAACTGCTCCAGTAGATTCCACCACGGAGTTGATGACCAGTCTCGTCATGGGGAATAACCGCACCCAGTTGCCCACCACTCAAAACCAGGCTTAGCCAAGTTGACACACAACTTAACTACCACAGCATATCAGCTCCCACAAGCTTTAGTTTTTCCTTTTCGAGCTAGTGGAGACCTAGTTAAAAGCCCATATTAACTCGAGGTATGTGTTTAGCTTATAGTTGTGGTGCTCACCCTTGATTGAACTTGAGAATCACCTGGGGAGCTTTTAAAACTGTATCAGTGCTGGGACCTCACTCCCAGAGTCAGATTCAATTGGTCTGGCTTTAGGGCCACAGCAGTTGTGCAAGTGCAGGGTGTTCCATTTACTGAGATTATATTCTCCCCTCCCTCATCCTCCTGGAGCACATATCCATTGTATTCTATGTGAGTGGTAGTTGTGCAGACTTGGAGACGCTGAAGATAAGGCCTAAATGCTCCTGTCCTTAATAGCTCCAAAGTGATTTTAGCATGCAGCCAGCATTGAGAACCACTGAGGTGTAATACAGCTTAGACATTAAGAGCATGGGTTAAGGGACCATATAGAATTGGATTCTATATCTACTACTTACTAGCTGTGTGATCTTAGGAAAGTCATTTAACCTCTTGAAACCTCAATTTCTTCATAAATAAAATGATGATGATAACACCTGCCTCATGAAATTATATTGAAGAAAAGACAGTGTAAGTGAAATGCTTGGCACAAAGTGAATGCTCAATAAACCACTATTATTATCTCAGTTATTAAAGCAAGATTTCTGTATTAGTCCAGACTCTTTCACTACCATGTGACAGAAGTCCCACTCAAATGACCTGAAGCAAAACTGGGAAATTTAATTAAGCCTCAAGAAAGGTAGGTTTGGACTCAAGGAGGGTACATGATGGCATTAGAATGCTGTTAGGACACACACTTTTTCTGTGACTTGTCTCAACTTAGGTTTCATGACACTTCATTCTCTCAGACCAACTGCCTCCTTAAAGACTAAACTCTCACCATGGGTAGATTAAGGCTTACATAGTCACAGCCTCAGGAGCACAGAAGAGCAAAATAATTCATCCTTTCCAACTACGAAAAATCCCAGAGAGGAGTTCTCAGTGGCCTTGCTTGAGTCCCATTCTCATTCTCACACTGTGATCAGATTATTGAGGTTCTACATGGGCCTACTTTGAGTCCTATGTCCATATGTGCTAAGTCCTGTAGTCCCTAAAATGGGGAGAAGTGGGATTGTGCAAATTAACACAATACCACTTTTATTTTCCCTCTTGAGACCCCTGATTCAAAACACATATATAAAAACCTCTACATTTCTAAGGTATATTAGCAGATAAGGAAGGACAGTATTAAGATCCCAGAAGTGGTAAAGAAGTCCTCTGAATTTAAGACACCAAGTCACTCTGCTCTTTACTACCTACACACAGTCATCAAACCCTAATTATTTTAGGACATCGAAAGCCTCTCTAGGCCATTTTACCGGAGACACTCAGATTGATAGCCAGATGAAGAGTTGGACAATTTTATGCCATACTCCCAGCTCTTGGCATTTTCTAATACCTGAAGTGTTCTCTACTCCCACTCCCACCCCAGTCTCTCCTTCCCTAAACAAATAGGAAGGCACAGCAGATTTATTTATAGGAACTCTCCACAGCAACTCTGCTGTGTATGTTACCCAAGAGAAAGAACAATCACAAAAGGCCCAGAGATGCCCTTGAACCTTTGAGTTGTTCAAGCCACTTACCTAACACTTGTGGTGGAGAGGCAACAGATGTCGTCAAGGAGGAGTAGGATTCATCTCTTTACAGCAGTGTGCTTTTGACACGTCATTTAACTTCTCTGAGCTTCCGTTTCCTGATCTGTAAAATGAGGGCTGTAATATTTCACAGAAGTGTTGCGAGGATTGAATATGCTAATGTATTCAAAAATTGATTGTGCCCTACATAGCTAGCATTCAAAAGTGGTTGTTCAGGGTTTTAGGATAGCTTTATATTTTAAAAATTGTTGAAGAAGCATTGCTATGAACATACTGTCTTGTATTTAGAACCAGTAGAAAGAATTGCTGGAAGGATGATTTACTATGTCAAGAACATTGCAAGAGTCACAAGTATTGGTTTTCACTAATCTTTGTAGGGAGCTTTGGTAGCATAGTGCCTAAAGCACTTGACTGCTAACAGGAAGGCTGGTGGTTCAAACCCACCTGCCACTCCTCAGAAGGAAGGTTGAGCAATCTATTTCCATAGTGATACCACCTTGGAAACCCAAGGAGGGGTCACTATGAGTCGGGTCTGATTTGATGGCACATAACAACAACCTTTGTAACCACTTTGTGGTTACGTAAAAGAGTAATGTTGCTGATGCATTTGCTCTAAACCACCAGCTACTTTAATGGTTCAATGGCATTATTTAGGAAAATAACTGATCATTTCACCATGAAATAGCGCAGCATAGAGCTCAGAGAAAGAACAAAGAAGAAGAACGTGAAAGATTAATAGCATTAATAACTTTTCTATTCCATATGATGCTTTGGGGATTTTGAGGCCTTTGTTACAGATCCTGTTCAGCCAAATGAAATGAGTATGGCTTGATAAGGGCTGATAGAAAGATTCTATGAGTGAGTGTATATAAACCAACTAGCACATGGCTGAGGACACAGATGACACTTTAGCTCTCATGGGTAGCACCAAGTTCTAAATTGTATAATATGGACAGGTATTTTTTGTTGCCACCACTAATCTGTCAGTTTGTTGTACTATGGTGGCTTGCATGTTACTGTGATTCTGGAAGCTATGCCATTGATATTTCAAATACCAGCAGGTTCACACATGGTAGATGGGTTTCAGGGGAGTTTCCAGATAAAGACAGACTAGGAGGAATGATGTGGTGGTCTATTTCTGAAAGAATTAACCACTGAAAACCTTTCAAATAGCAGTGAAACATTGTCTGATATAGGGCCAGAAGATGAGCCCCTCAGGTTGAAAGGCACTCAAAATACAACTAGGCAAGAGCTGCCTCCTCAAATTAGAGTTGTCCTTAATGATGTTGATGGAGTAAAGCTTTCAGGATCTTTATTTGCTGATGTGGCATGACTGAAAATGAGAAGAAACAGTACAAAAATCCATTAATAACTGGAACATGGAATTTATGAAGTATGGATCTAAGAAAATTGGAAATTGTAAAAAAATGAAATGGAACACATAAAGATTGATATTCTGTGCATTAGTGAGCTGAAGTGGTATTGGCCATTTTGATTTAGACATTCATATGGTCTACTATGCTAGGAATGACAAATTAAAGAGAATAACATCACATTGTTAAAAAGAATGTTTCAAGATCTATCCTGAAGTACATTGCTGTCAGTGATAGGATAATATCCATATGCCTACAGGAAACTGTACACATGAACCACGAAAGCCAAAGATAAGGAAATTGAAGATTTTTACCAGCTTCTGCAGTCTGAAATTGATCAAACATGAAATCAAAATGAATCGATAATTATTGATGATTGGAATGCAAAAGTTGGAAATAAGGCAGCACTCGTAGTTGGATAATATAGCCTTGTGACAGAAATGAGCCTGGAGGTTCATAATAGAGTAGTGCATTTTCCAGCAACATAAACAATTATACAAGTAAACCTCAACAGATGGAATACACAGAAATCAAATCAACTACATCTGTGGGAAGAGACAATGGAGAAGCTCAGTATCATCAGTCAGAAGAAGGCTAGGGGCCAACTGTGGAATAGATCATCACATACAAGTTTAAGTTAAAGCTGAAGAAAATTAAAACAAGTCAACAAGAGCCAAAATACAACCTTGAGGATATCACACGTGAATTTAGAGACTATCTGAAAAATAGATTTGATGCATTGAACAACAATGACCAAAGAACAGATGACTTGTGGACAGGCATCAAGGACATCACAGAAGAAGAAAGCAAAAGGACATTAAAAAGATAAGAAAGAAAGAAAAGACCAAAATGGATTTCAGAACAGACTGAAACTTGCTATTGAATGGCGAGTAGCTAAAATGAATGGAAGAAATGATGACTTAGCTTAGAGTAGCTAAGCGGAAGATTTCAAAAGGCTGCTCAAGAAGACAAAGTAAAGTATTATAATGAAACATGTAAAGACTTGGAGTTAGAAAATGAAAACAGAACAACACACTCAGCATTTCTCAAGCTGAAAGAACTGAAGAGAAAAAAAATCAAGCTTTGAGTAGCAATATTGAAGGATTCTAAGGAGTTCTGGTGGTGCAGTGCCTAAGGCAACTGATGGCTAACCAGAAGGTTGGTGGTTCAAACCCACCAGCCACTCTGCAGAAGGAAGACTGAGCAATCTACTTCCGTAAAGATTTACCACTGGGAAACTCAATGAGGGTTTCTATGAGTTGGAATTGACTCGATGGCAGTGGTTTTGGTTTGGGAAAAATATTAAATGATGTAGGAAGCATCAAAATAAGATGTAAGGAATACAAAGAGTCACTGTACCAAAAATTATTGATCAACATTGAACCATTTCAGGATATAGCATATGATCAAGAACCAATGGTACTCAAAGAAGAATTCCAAGCTGCACTGAGGGCAGTGGCAAAAAGAAGGCTCCAGGAATTGAGGAATACCAATTGAGATATCCAACAATGGATGCAGTGCTGGAAGTGCTCCCGCATCTATGCCAAGAAATTTAAAAGAGGGCTACCTGGCTAACTGACTGGAAAAGAGCCATATTTGTGCCCAGTCCAAAGAAAGGTGAGAAAGTAGAAATTATTAAAAAAAAAATGTCATTAATATCACATGCAAGTAAAATTTTCCTCAAAATAATTAAAAAATAATTGCCACACTGTATCAACAGGGAACTGCCAAAAATTCAACTGGATTCAGAAGGGGCCATGAAACAAGGGCTATCATTGTTGATGTCAGAGGAATCTTGGCTTAAAACAGAATGACAGAAACACGTTTACCTATGTTTTATTGACTATTCAAAGACATTCGACTGTGTGAATTATACCACATAACATTGTGAAGAATGGAAATTCCATAATACTTAACTGTGCTCATAAGGAACCTGTACATAGACCAAGAGGCTGTCATTCAAACAGAACAAGTGGATAACTGCATGGTTTAAAATGAGGAAAGGTGTGCATCAGAGTTGTATCCTTCCACCATACTGATTCAAACTGTATGCTGAGCAAATAATCCGAGAAGATGGACTGTATGAAAAAGAATATGGCATCATCATTGAAGGAAGGATTGTAAATGACCTGCGATATGCAGATGACCCTACTTTGCTTGCTGACTTGAAGCACTTACTGATGAAGATCAAAGTCTACAGTCTTCAGTATGGATTGCACCTTAACATAAAGAAAACAAAAATCCTTACAATGGGACCAATATGCAACATCATGATAAATGGAGAAAAGATTGAAGTTGTCAGGATTTCATTTTACTTGGATCCACAATCAACACCCATGGAAGTGACTGTCAAGAAATCAAATAATGTATTACACTGGGCAAATCTGCTGCAAAAGACCTTTTTAAAGTGTTAAAGAACAAAGATGTCACTTTGGAGACTAAAGAAGGCCTGACCCAAGCCATGGTAATTTCAATAGACTCATATGCATGTGGAAGCTGGACAATGACTAAGGAGACAGAAGAAGTGTAGATGGCCTTGAATTGTGGTGTTGGCGAAGAATACTGAAAACACCATGGACTGCCAAAAGAAGGAACAAATCTGTCTTGGAAGAAGTGCAGCCAGAATACTCGTTACAAGTGGACCTGGAGAGACTTTGGTCATGTGATCAGGAGAGACCTTTCCCTGGAGAAGGATATCATGATTGATAAAGTAGAGGGTCAACAAAAAAGAGGAAGACCCTCAACATGATGTATGGACACAGTGGGTGCAACGATGAGCTCAAAAAACAGCAACGATTATAAGACTGGTGAAGGACTGGCAGAATTCTTTCTGTTGTGCATAGGGTCACTATTAGTCAGAACCAACTCAATGGTACCTAGCAACAATTTCCTCTATTTGCAAAGAGCCTCGTTCCAGACATGATATTGATATTGAGATAGCAAATGCCTTCTCTGACCTGAAAATGGGGCAATTACTGCTCTAAACCTCCTCTAGTATTAAGACTGTATAACCAAAAGCCCATTATTTTTCCAGAGGTAAGAATTGTTTCCTGTGTAAAACTGGAGTGTATGAAAGAAAAAGCAGTCTACTCATGAACGTCTACGTTTTAGAGAGCAAAAGATGAAATACCACGAGATTTCCAGTATCAGACGAACATGAATAAAGTTCAGCTATGGATTTTAAATTGTTTAAAAGATTGGTACTTCACCATCACTGAAATGTGGAGAGAATATTGATGAGGATATCTTGGCAGTGAAGGAACACGTTTTGTTAATTTTATTTTTTTAAACATCTGGTCTTGGTGCCAATTTTGTTTCAATTTCTGCTAATATAACTATGTAGATGCCTCATGTATACGGGTTTAAGTATCCCATGGCAACATGGTCTTGTGCTTCTCTCTTTCATTTCCTTCCTACCCCTCCCCTATGTTCTTCTTGAGAGCATCAGGAAAAGATTTCCTATTTCTGAACTGTTGAATCTATTTATGAAAATTTGAACTAAACAGTTTAACACAATTAACCAGGATGCCTCATTCATCAAACCTTCGTTTTTCCAAGTCTCCTGTCTTGTCAGTCACCAGAAAGCACATGTTAAGTGGAAGCTGCGTTTCCCGTCAGTTGGCATGCTACATCTGTGGATGATTACAGAGGCCCATATGATGCCATTTATTATATGGCATGTGCCTCCCTGGGCTTTGGTTCACAGGCCCTCAGGGACATTTACAAAGTGTGTGCTTTTAACTGTTCTAGAACTGAAGGGTTTAATTTTGCCTGAGAATGTGTTTATGTGTCTTGTAAAGAAGCTAGGCCATTCCCTTTTGTTTTCTCTTATTTATGTGTGTGTGTGTGTGTGTGTGTGTATGCATATGTGCACCAAAGAAGAACCAAGCAAGGTAATAAGCATAAAGACTTTCTTCTATCCACCCACAAACCTTCCTTGTAAATTGCTTCTTACACTTTTTTATTCATTGTTTCATTAATGTCATATCTCTTGGCTCCTTTTGAATTTGGACTGTTTTGTGAATACTACTTAGTCCTGATTTTATATATTCATGTCCTTCAGTTAAGGTATGGGTCATATTTTTTTAAAATAATGTAAGTTCTGTCTTTAAGTTACTGGGGATCTCTCTGGAGCTGTACCTTCTTTCTTTTGGATCTCTCCTGACCTCTAAGTATGTTGTTGTTGTTGTTGTTGTTGTTGTTAAGTGCCATTGAGTCGTTTCCGACTCATAGCAACCCCATGCACAGCAGAACAAAACACTGTCCGATCCCACGCCAGCCTCTAAGTATGTACCTACTATTTTTCATTCAAAAAGCCACATGGTTCAGGAAGTATCTAGTACCTAGAAGAGTGGAGTTAAAGGTAAGTTATCTATGCCAGTATTCTATCTCCCTAATCTTAACACTTGAAATAGTTGACGATTTGTCCCCCATTATTATCCAAATATTTAATATTGGGTATGCACTGCCACAGTAACATTAATTTTTTTAATATAAGAAGTACTACTTTTGAACATTGCATATTGTTAACCTGACTATACCAGGCCCAAATGAAGTCACTTGTGCTGAGACCCATATCAGCCAACCATCTCTTAGCTAAGTTTCTGTTTCTTATTAATGCCTGACCTACCTAGGAGCCAAAATCCACGTCAAGCAATTGACTCTCCCAGAAACTAAAACCTAAGGTAACCATTTAGAACTTGCCTATGCATTTCACCAGGGAGCTCTGGTAGCATAGTGCCTAAGGCACTTGACTGCTAACCAGAAGGCTGGCGGTTCAAACCCACCAGCCACTCCTCAGAAGGAAAATGGGGCAATCTACTTCCATAGTGATATTGCCTTGGAAACCCAAGGAGGGGTCATTATGAGTCGGGTCTGACTCGACGGCACATAACAACAACAATATGCA
>NW_006921608.1:16436834-16440564 GCF_000298275.1 Orycteropus afer afer | reverse complement strand
CTGCTGGTTAGCAGTCAAGTGCCTTAGGCACTATGCTACCAGAGCTCCCGGATTAGGCATTTCCAAATTCATGAATTGAAGGATAAAGATTGTGAGTCCATACACAAAATTAAAATTGTGGAAATTTTATTTCTAACAGTAGTATGAACAATTAAATACTATTATTTAATTTTAGGAGAAAAGCTACTTAACAGAGTTAAAGGCTGAAAAAAGAACTAGGAGAAAAAGAAGTTGAGACAGAGTAATGCCAATGGTGATTTCATCCATGGTGGTTAATGATGTTTCTTAATCTTTAAATATCAAGTGTGTTGTAATGCTTAATTGTCCTTAATATCTAAATGAATTACCACCATGTTGGAGAAAGGAAGAAGTGACCTACAAATGCTTTAGTGTTTGTTGAAGAGGAGAGCATCTTGGAGAGCTGCAAGAATTCTACAAGTGGGAGAAAGCTGTAAAATTCTAGGCTACCACCTCCATCAAATGTGGACCCCAGGATCCATGAGCGTGTCTCTTCTACAGCATTAAATTCTGCATTGGTTTGGTGCTATTAAACTCAAGGAGTATGTGAAGGAAGCAATTTTAATTGCTTGGCACTTAAAAAGCCTATGCTACTGTTCAGTGAATTAGAAATATTTTATAAATTTGATTGCATTACAGCCATGCAAATTTACCTGTAATAAAAATTTTGCTGTACTCCTAAATAATCTAGAATATTCTAGAAATTAACATTTAAATGCAAGGATAGAATGCTCAGAGGAGAAGGGGAAGCTAATACTTATTGAAGACCTACAAGATGCCAAGTGCATTACATTCATTATTTTATCGAGGCCTCTTAACGTCTGTGCGAGTAGTAATTGCTGTTTCTGTTTTACAGATGAGAACAGGCTAGGGACAATAAAGTAAGTAGTATGAGGAAGAGTAAAGATCTAAAACTGGCTCTGTTGGACTGCAAAGCCTGGTTTCCCTTTCTGCTATCCATAGATCCCTGACAATATGTTGAAAATTGTAAAAAGTGGCAGCATCTTAGTTCATTTAGGCTTGGCACCTGGCACAGGCTGATTCACGGAAGATACACACCCAGCCTCACACACAAATGTGCTTGGGGCTTGACTGATCTGGATTGGTGTATAAATCATCCTGTATGTCAAATGATGTTAGATCCTTTCTCTAGTTTCTGGTTTGTAGCCAGCTTAAAATGTCTCAAAATTTACAGTGTCCCCAAAGAATACTAAGATTCTGTTAATTAAGTACATGCTGTCTCTGTGGTGGTACAGTGGTTAAAGCATTCAGCTGATAACAAGCAGTTTCACAGGAGCCCCTTCACAGGAGGAAGATGAGGCAGTCTGCTTCTGTTAAGGATTTATAGCCTTGGGCAGTTCTATTCTGCCCTGTAGCGTAGCTATGAGAAGAAATCAACTCAGTGACTGAGGTTTTTTTCTTTTTAAATCAGAAATCCTTCAGGCTGTCTTGAGAAGTGTGTTGTACCTCTGGCATGGGGAGACCATTTTGAGATGTTTCCTATACAGAAGGAAAGAAAGCTACTATCTTCTGAGTCTTTCCAATTGACCTCCAAACCTTAGCAGAATTTATTTTACATGAAAGTTTTTAATAAACCTCATTATTTGACATTTAGTCAACTATCCAGACTATGGCATTACTTCATTACTTATTTTTCCATTTATGCTTATGTTTTGTGGCTCTTTTGATGATGTTAGCCCCCAAAATGGTGGTAAAATAACCAGAACTGCTAACAGGCTGCCTCCTCTTAAAAAAAAAAAAAAAAAAACATTGCCATGGAGTCTATTTCCACACACAGCTACCCTATAGGACAGAGTAGAACTGCCCCATAAGGTTTCCAAGGAGGTAATCTCTACAGAAGCGGACTGTGACAGTTTTCTCTAGTGGAGTGGCTGGTGGGTTCAAACCGCTGACCTTTCAGTTGGCAGCCCAGGAATTAACCACTACACCTTCTGTCATAGGCTCCTGATAACAGTTGCCTCATAAATATTCAATAGCAGCATTCTGCATGGAAGTCTGAGGAATTAGATGACCTGCCCAATTTTTCCACATCTAATATCTATGATAATGGCTGTAAATTACACAGGACGGAAGGAATGGGCTCACACTGTGCGAAACCTGAGGGGAATCACGAGAGCCTGTGGTTTGTGGCTCTGGCAGGCAGCTGCTCTGGCCCAACACACCTCTCCCTGGAGCCGGCTGCGAAGGTCAGGGCCTTTGCCTCTGCCTACCAGCAGTCCTGCCTTGCGAAGTCCTCACCATCTCTTCTACCACAAGCTCTCCTTTTAAGCTTTTGTTATAATGGTAATTAGCATTACATTTTGAATAGCAAATTAAGAAATCCAAAACAGAATTTTAAATTTAAAAAGCTTTTCCACTAGGAATCCAGTTGCATTAATTTTGTGGACTGAAGGTAAGTTAAATTACCCAGGTTTGTGCATGCATTACCTCATTCTAAAGCTGAACATCACAAAGGGAAGACTGTCATTAAATTTGAGAATTTACAAGAACTGGGATTTCTTAATATGAGTGGTGAAAGATTAATTTGAAAAGATCTCACCAAAAAACACAAAAGGTTATTGCTAACATGGAATATTTTACATTCATATTCTGTACCTGGCTAAAAATTTCCTGTTTTCTGTGCTTGGTTAAAAAAGAAAGAAAAAAAGATACATTTTAAAGTACTTGATCATATTTTAAATTGAAATATTTCTACTTATTGTTTTGTTCTGGTGATTTGCAGGCCCAGTTTATAAGATGATATTGGAAACTTTTTTTTTTTGTCATCAAGATATTGACTTTCATCTTTTATCAATTATTAAACATTTTATATCCAAACAGAAGTTAAAAGCAAAGATGAAAAACAAGAAAAAAAAATCCTATGATTTCAAAAGAGAAAGTACTCACTTCCTTGATACAATTTCACATATTGTGTTTACCCTAAACACATTAACGATGGAGAAGGAATGACAATGATGAAAGCAGAGGTAATAAATATATTTCACATAAGTGGAGTTAATTTCCACCAAACTAGTTGCCAAGCTGGTAGTGGGGTAAAAATAAAAATGTTTCATCTTTGATCAGTGGAATTTTAATTTTATAAATAGCTGTAAGCCTTGATTTATACGTCTGCAGCTCATTTTAAACATCTGTGCTCAAGATGACCATTGGGGAAAAGGAAGCTAAAAGGTTCATAGACTTCATTTAATGCACGTTGTTTGGTTCTATATACTGCATTCAAGTCCCAAATGAGACTTTTTTAAAAAAGAAAATTTACACCAATTTTAGCAAATCAATTACCTTTTTTTGCAGACTGTGTAACTTAGAATGGCTTTTTAAAAACCGGAATGTGTGATTTCATGAGATCTTTTTAATGTTATACAATTGTAGAAGAACTGAAACTTACCAGTTTCAACCGTGAAAATGAGATTTAAATGTTAGAGTGGCTGATAGTCTGTCCCTTGGGTTACCTTTATTATGTTTAGGAGACTCTTGCATTCAGAACCTAGGACCTGCTCTGTTTGTTTGTTTGTGGTAATGCAACTTTAGGGTCATAAATGGTTTGTACAATTATTTTGATAGAATTTGATTAACTTTAGCCATAGGTAGCTTCAAAGAACAGCTCAGTTAAAAACACCAAACATACAGGAAGAAAGGAAATAGACTGTCTACAATATCTTAGTGCCTAAGGCACTTGACTGCTAACCAGAAG
>NW_006921608.1:16426965-16436540 GCF_000298275.1 Orycteropus afer afer | reverse complement strand
TCTATTTTGCACATTAACAACATAGGTGTGGCCAAAGTCCTTGAGACCCTGGCTTGTGAACTCCATGTGCATGTCAAAAAGAAGCTTGAATTGCATCATATCTCACCACCAGAGAGGGTATAGGGGGCCTGGTCTCCCTGAGCCATCAAGTGCGGGGCAAAGCAGAGGGAGGCTAGAGTCAGGTGGCAGGGGCAAGATGTTGTTCAGTGGGTCCTGGGTGCCCAGAGAAGGCTGAGGCTGGGGCAGTGGCAGCCAGTGTCCTGAAAATAGGCTGCCACTGGGGCCAGGGAGGAAGTGGGACCCCAGGGTCTGGCCCCAGCTCCCAGGCCCAAGGGGTGACAGGAACAGGGCAGGCTGTGGTCAGAAGGAGCCCTGAGACAGGGCACTAGGGTACCCAGGGCCTGCAGAACCCCATTTCAGCTGACTGGCACCTGTCCAGCCCCTTATGCTTCCTCAATCCCCCCTCCTCAACAGTCAAAGGTAAGGGTAGGGCAGGCTACCTGGGTGGCGGCAGGGTCACCGAATGAGTGGCCATCGGCAGCTGCAGTTTAAGGTCAAGGATGGCCTTCACAGCCTCAAAGGAAACTCTGGATTGTCAATTTTCATGGGGACATGGAGGCAGAGGGGCAGGGCCACCTAGCAAGTGCCAGCGGGGGCGGGATGCTTGGGTTAGGGGCTGTTGGGGGACCCAGCAAGCAGCATGCACTCCCTCTGTGGCACCCAGGCCCTCCTGCTGGCAGACAGGGAGTCCCTTGTCCCCAGCAAAGCCACCAAGGATGTTTTGGGGTCATGTAGAGGATGAGCTGGGGCCACTCACGCTGAAAATACAGTGAGAGGAGAGGGAGGAGATGTTTGGGCCAGTCTGGCTCTGGAAGATTAGGTAGCCCTCCCCTGTGGGTAGTGGTGGGGGCCGAGCTCTCCTGAGGTGACATCAGGGAGGAAGCAGCAGCGGGAAGGGTAGGAAACAGTGGTAGGTGACCACTGGCAGGGACCTGGCAGGACGTTCACAATACAGGTGGGCTGGTAAGGTAATGTGGCTAGCCTCCATTTTTGCATAATGCCTACTTTGCAAAACAACCTGGTCTTTGGAACCTAACCAAGTGGATAAGTGAGGGGGTTCCTAAAATCCCTAAGCAACCATTGCTATGAAGAAAATTGCATTCCTTCTGTCTACCCTTACTGTTTGTTTCTTTCCTAAAACCACAGGCATAGAAGGAAGTCTGATAATCCAGGATATAGTCTTTAGTCTGCCCTTTAATCAAGAGCAGATCTCAGTCCACAGATTTTGCTAGCGTCAGAGTAGTCCACTAGTTTATTTTTACCTGCTATTGATATGCTTTTTTTTCTTTTTTTTTCTTATGGGCACGAGAAGTCCAGCTTTGTAACAAGAGGGTCTAAAAGACTCTGATTGTTTTCTGCTGGGGATCTGTTTTATGGTGAATAAAAACTCAGAGGGCCCTTCTGAAGTCTTTGCTGAGTAACTCCTAATTTAAACTTTTGCCACTTTTTCCTTCTCAAAACTACTCCTTATATGTATTGAACTCAATTTAGGATGGGAATAGGGAGATGATGGTTCTCTCTTTGAGTAGTCTTTTGGAAAAATTTACCTCTGGATCAGTTGTACTGAAGCAACTATACTTAAGACTCTTTTGTAAAGCGTGCTAAGAGTCCAGATACCTGAGTCACATTCCCAGAAATTTGGAAAGTCTGGGGTGGAGTTGGAATTTTCATTTTTATAAGTTCCCCGATAATTAAGATGCAAGAGGTTCTAAGAACCATCTTTTGAGGAGCAAGATGGGCTCTGATTTCATGGTTATTTGTTCACACAGCAATTATCTACTATGGCCACCTAAGAATTACATGGCCTGTGCAGTGTTTTCCCAGGTTTATTCATGAATATGTTATTTGATTTAGAACCAAACCATATCTGATGTAAAAAATAACACACATATACATGTGTGTGTGTGTGTATGTGTCCTATAAGGATAACTACTAGGCTACTTCATGTGGACAGCAGCTTGGTGGGTTCTGAGAGTAGGAAGACTTGGTAAGCTCCAGGGCCCCAGTGAAGATGCTCTCACAATACTGTACAAGTTCTTACCCCAACTCAATTTTCTAGTATATGAGTAGAGATCATCTAACTTTGCCTCCTACCCACACAATACCAATGCTCTGACAAATGCTGAGGCACTACTTGTAAAAATAATTTATACATGGCAGTTTAGTTATACCAGGTTTCCAGAAACCAAGCACCAATTGAACACCCAGCATTTTCCTTAAAATGCTTTCTCTCAGTTTTAGATGATGGTTTTTGAAACCACTTCCTCAGAGACTTTCCCTAGAACTTTCCACTCTACCTTCATCCTGTCTCATTTAATTTCTATAAAGATACAGAGATACCAAGTTACATGTCATATTTCTAAGCCGCCCTCAAACCAATGTCCTTGGAAATCTTATGTTTCCCACCCTAGGATCTAGGATCAAGAAGGTCAATAATGCGTGATTCTTTGAAAATAACAAACAGCTGCTGAACTAGCCTGGGATATTATATGGGATTAAAAAGTCAGGTTAAACCACAAAGCCTGTACCAATGATGAGTCAGTTTGTGGGTGCCTCTGTGTTATGCAAGACCTCCCACAAAATCAGAAAAAGCTGAGTGAGGGAAAGCTCTCAGGTAGTTCTTTGGAAACTCTCAATGAGATAGATGAATACAAATAGCCACAACATGGACTCAAGTATACCAATGATCAAGATGGCCCAGGATTGGGCAATGTTTCCTTCTGTTAATTTAAGGTCGCCATGAGTTGGAGCTTACTGTTGTTGTTAGGTGCCGTTGAATTGTTTCCGACTAATAGCAACCCTAAGCCTGATAGAATGCAACACTACCCGGTTCTGCACCATCCTCAGAATGATTGCTGTTTGAGACCATTTTTGCAGCCACTGTGTCAATCCATCTCATTGAAGGTCTTCCTCTTTTTTGCTGACCCTCTACTTTACCAAGCGTGATATCCTTCTCCAGGGACTGGTCCCTCCTGATAACATGTCCAAAGTGCGTGAGACAGTCTCTCTATCCTCGTTTCTAAGGAGCATTCTGACTGTACTTCTTCTAAGACAGATTTGTTTGTTCTTCTGGCAGTCCATGGCGTATTTAGTATTCTTCACTAAAACCACAATTCGAATGCGTAGATTCTTCTTTGATCTTCCTAATTCATTGTCCAGCTTTCACAAGTCACAATTGAAAATACTGTGGCATGGGTCAGATGCACTTTAGTCCTCAAAGTGACATCTTTGCTATTTAACACTTTAAAGAGGTCTTTTGCAGCAGATTTGCCCAATGCAATACATCATTTGATGGATGTTGATTGTGAATCCAAGTAAAATGAAATTCTTGACAACTTCAATCTTTTCCACATTTGTCATGATGGTGATTATTAGTCCATTTGTTGTGAAGATTTTTATTTTCTTTATGTTGGCGGTTACCACATGCAACTAACAACAACAATCATAGGGAGGGCAGAGTAGATGGAGGCTAATACCATAATTAGTAAAAGAGCACCAGTCACTCATACCACCCAGAAATGGGAGATGTTTGGTGTTTTGTGGTTTGCACAGTGCAAAAAGGGCAAGGAGGCCACATCTTCCAACCTCCTCTAACCCCACAAGAGGAAGACAGGATCACCATCAGTAGCCCAAGGCCTATTCCTGTGAGGCCAGACATACTGCATCCCTCTAGCCCTTACACCAACCGTTCCTCCCACGGCACCCAAAGCCTATCTGCCGGATTCGATAATTCACTGCAGTGGCCACACAGAACTCACAGACTATGGGGTTTATTAGGGAAGCACCAGGCTACAATTCAAGTTCAGGAACAACGTCCAGTCTCTCTCCCAGCAGTGCGTGTCTCTCACCCTACAGTCTCTCTCCTGGCAATGCATATCTCTCAGTGTCTCTTTCTCAGTAGTGCATGTCTCTCGATGTCTCCTTCTCAGCAGCACGTCTTCCTCAGCCAGAGGTCAGAGAGAGACTTCTGCCTCTAGGAGGTCTCCTTTTGAGTCCAGCAGAGTGGCCAAACCAACCACTCATAACATCAGAATTCTAAGCACTTGAGAGAGAGCGAACCTCCCAGAACACTGCTTTGTGCCACGCCCAACAGAAATACCCCAGGTGGATAACTTTTACAATCAGGAGCTCCTCAGATGCTCACAGCAAATTCCACCACAGAGTTTACGAAGACTTATGGCTAGAAAAGCCATATCAGTAATTTACTACACCGCACACAGAGACTTTGTTTTGTTTGGGCTTAGACAAAAATTATGAAGTGGCTTCTTTCGACTCGTTTTGCCACAGCCACAGAGTGACTTTGTCTGATGCTGGTGTTCTGCGAGCTGGTTTATGTCCAACAGGAGAGCAAGATGGCCAAGCTTCTTTAACAACATTGACTTCTAGCTATAAGTTGTCAGGATAGTTCCTAGATGTCAGGAACTACTTGCTTTCTTTTCCTTATCAAATGTCTTTGTAATATTAAATCACTTTTAGGGTAGTATGTTTTTCTGTGGTTAACATTTCAGGTATTTTTTAAAATTAATCTTCAGTATTGCTGTTGTTCATTTACAGTCAGTTGGTCTGATCTCCAAATGCATGCCCCTAGCACCAAAGGATTTAGGAACACTAAGAAAAAGTACAGCCAGAATGCTCCTTGGAAGTGAGGATGGCCAGACTTGGTCTCACCTACTTTGGTCATGTGGTCAGAAGGGACCAGTCCCTGGAGAAGGATATCATGCGTGGCAAAGTAGAGGGTCAGTGAGAAGGGGGAAGATCCTTTACAAGATAGATTAACACAGTGGCTGCACCAATGGGCTCAAGTATAGCAAGGATTGTGAGGATGGTGAGTGACTGGGCAGGGTTTTATTCCATTGTACGTAGGGTCACTACAAGTCAGAGTTGATTTGACAGCACTCACAACAACAACCACCAGGGTGAATAGAGGTTTGTCCCCATGAAGCTGTGGGTCAGTTAGGAAAATTATATAAGGAAAAGTAATAGAAATGAAATAGTTGCCAAAGTTTACTCAAGTGAGGAGAGTGTGTGTGTGTGTGGTGTGTAATATTAGGCCCATCTGACCTTACTACACCAGAAAGCTGCAATTATTCTGAATACTTCTAGATCCAATAATCCAAAAAATACATGTTTCCTACCATTTTATTATGTATGCATGTATCTACGTATTGCACTTGGTGTTTTTACATAATGCTAAAATTATGGAAAGAGCAGCTAATGTTTCAAGAGACTTTCTTGCTTCATAACTAGAAGAAAAATATGTAGGATGGAAACTTCAGTAGAAAATTGCACCATTTAGTTTCAACACACACTGGCTTTGAAATGAGTCTTCTTCATATCCTGATGCCGTGTTCTTCTTCATATAGTGCAGTTTCTTGCATTATTTGCTCAGCATACAGATTAAATTATGGTGAAAGGATACAACCTTGACACATGCATTTCTTGATTTTAAACTATACAGTGTTGTCTTTGTTCTGTTCTTGTTCTTTGCTGAAAGTGAAGAGGCCTTGAAGCTTTTACTGATGATGGTCAAAGACCACAGTCTTCATTATGGATTGAACCTTAATATAAAGGAGACAAAAATCCTCACAACTGGACCAATAAGCAACATCATGATAAATGGAGAAAAGATTCAAGTTGTCAAGGATTTCATTTTACTTGGATCCACAATCAATGCCTGTGGAAACAGCAGTCAAGAAATCAAACAATGCATTGCTTTGGGCAAATCTGGTACAAAATACCTCTTGAGAGTGTTAAAAAGCAAAAATGTCACTTTGAGGACTAAAGTGTGCCTGACCCACACATGGTATTTTCACTCATGTCCTATGCATGCAAAAGCTGGACAGTGAATAAGGGAGCCCAAAGAAGAATTGATGCATTTGAATTATGATGTTTGTAAAGCATATTGAATATACCATGGATATCCAGAAGGTTGTACAGATCTGTCTTGGAAGAAGTACAGTGAGAACACTCCTTAGAGGCGAGGATGGCAAGACTTCCTCTCTTGTACTTTGGACCTGTTATCAGGAGGGACCAAGTTTGGAGAAGGACGTCATGACTGGTAAAGTAGAAGGTCAGAGAAAAAGAGGAAGACCCTCAGTGAAATGGATTGTCACAGTGGCTACAAACATAGCAATGATGTGAGGATGGCACTGGTCCAGGCAGTGTTTCATTCTGTTGTACCTCGGGTCACTATGAAACATTGATTTTCATATAAATATGGAATGGAGTGAGGTTTTGGGATGGGAGAGTCATTCTTTTTCTAAGTACCTCTGTAGAACTTCCCAGTAGAGAGGAGTCCTTCTCGAAAGCTGTGGAAAGGAACCCAGTTGTGCCTCATAGGTGTTATCTGGGGAGATTGAGTGACAGTTGATGCTTGCAGCTCTGGACAGGGAGTATGTGGCTGCTGTTCCTTCCTATCTTCCTTATAAGAAATAGGCCTGCTGAGAGGCTAAGCCACCAATAAGACCATTTGCTACTGCTTTTTCTTTGCTGTCTACCTTAACCCTAAAGTTTTATAGTAACCAATATCTAGAGTCCATGATGATATTGGGGTCAGAGTTGATATATGAGAGTCTGTTTTATGGTATCATAGATCTACTGAATTAATATTTGTTATGTGAGTACCATAAGGTCTAAGGCTTCACAAACCAAGGTCAGGAATGCCCTTGGTGAGCATCTCCTTCTCATGTTGGGGTGCTTGAAAGTCTCCTTGCTCCTTTTTCCCCCTCTTTTCCTCATAAAGGAGATTCTGATGAGAACAAAACTCTACTTGAGAACTCTTATAAGATGCTTTTGTGCTCAGCTTTCCAAGGATTAAGAATTGGACACATAATTCTCCATTCATTTCTCAAGTGTCAAGAGAGAATTGAGTTTAGAGGCTCCAATTCCCTTTCAGGTTAGACTGTCTATCTAGATGAATTAGTATGCAACAGAGCTTTAGGAAAATCTCAGATGATTTGCAGGTTTGCAAATTGTTCAGGCTCATAATGAAATTTCAAGCTGAGGAAATCGCTAAACAGTTCATGAGCATGAGTTTTTTCCCAGATGTCTGGACACTTTGGATGAATTCATTCATCTTCCTTCTCTGCCCTCTGTACTTAACAGTTCAGGGCTACTTGAAAAGTTACATGAACTTGGTGCCACTGCAAATTCATGATCTCCAACCTTAGCTGGGCCACTGAAGAAGCTTCCTAATCTTACCATTTGTCCTCCGCCAGCTGCTCTCTCAAACTATCACCACTGACCGCATTCTCCCACCTGCCGTATCTTCCCTTGCTCAGCGAAAGGCATCCATTCTCCATAATTTTCCATTCTGAACTTTGGATACAGTAAGACAGGTGTCTCTCTTCTTATCCACGGCTATCCTCTGGGTCCTATCTCCTCCTTTTTTCTTAAGTACTTTATACCAGCAATCACTTCTATGTCTTGAGTTCTTTTCATTAAGGCTTTCCCTTCAGGATATAAAACATTCTCAATGTTTTCCACTCTAAAACATATAAATGCCTTCATCTGACTCCATAAACCCCAGTTCAAGTTTCTTCACAGCCAAGCTTTTTCTCCTCTCACCCATTTGTCTTCCCACTGAGTTGATGATAGCTATACTTATTGAGCTTCTACCATGTGCTGAGCACTTTCTAAATTCTTTTACATGTATAATATTATTCATAATATCATTTAATGGATGAAGAAACTCAAGTTGAGAGAGGTGACTAACTTAGCCAAGTCACATAACTATGAAGTGGCAGAGCCAGGATTTGAAAAGGATTTGAAGTACTCCAGAAACCAAGCTCTTAAAAAAAAAAAAAAAAAAAGGGGGGAAAATTGTTTATGTCCTGATACTAACTTTATTCCATTCTTTTCTCTGTAAGGGAGCTCTGGTGGCATAGTGCCTAAGGCATGTGACTGCTAACCAGAGGGCTGGAAGTTCAAACCCACCAACCACTCCCTGGAAGGAAGGTTGGGCAATCTACTTCCGTAGTGATACCACCTCAGAAACCCAAGCAGGGTTCATTCTGAGTTGGATCCAACTCGAAGACAGTGAGTTTGGTTTTTTTTTTTTGTTTGTTGTTGTTGTTTTGTTTTGTTTTTTTCTTCTCTATAAGAGACAGCATGGAAAGTCAATCCAAAATACATATTATGCATCTGTTTGTGTGGGATTGAGTTAGGTCTTTGAACAAAGTAGAGCTTTTCCCTTGAGTTTATCATCTAGAAAGGCAGATACCTAAATAACTAGTCAAAATATTATAAATGCTAAAACTTAGAAATGTTTTGAAAATTGAAAAGAGAATGTTCACACCTGGTTGAGGAAAACTCAGGAAAGTCTTTTTGGAGAAGATGGCATTTGATAGGTATCAAGTTGAGTCCTAATAGGTGGAGATGGCAGAGAAATGAAGAGTCGATGGGATTAGAAGGGTGGTTCTAGGGTAGTTCCAGAGCAACCACCTCTTACCACCTTGCTTTATGGAAAAGTGGTGAAACAGAGGGCTTGTTGTTGTTGCTATTAGGTAACTTTGAATCAGTTCCAACTCATAGTGACCCTGTGTACAGCAGAAGGAAGCACTGCCTATTCCTGTACCATCCTTGTAATCGTTGCTATGTTAAAGAGGCCTTGACAGGATCTTGTTCATAACAGGAAGGAGAATAGAGTGATACAGTCTATTGATTCTTAAACAAGAATCTCTTGGTTGCTGCTATGAAGGCATCTATGAAATCAAGAAAGTGAGGCCTAGGAAACTTTAAATTGATATATCATTCCCTCTCAGAACTTGGTCCATTTTCATATTAGCTGGTACATCCTACCCATGCCCACTTCACTGGCAATGAGCTGGGTCTTATTAAGGGTACATTAACAATCCAGAAGATAGAGTGACTGGACATCTCAGATTTGAACATACTATAATTCTTGTCTTGAAAAATTCTGAATGGAAAACTATAAAACACTACTACAAGAGAAAACAAGGGTACTGCATAAATAGAAGAACCTGCCTTGTTCATGGATAGGTAGACTAAACATTGTGAAAATGTCAATACTGCCTAAAGCAGGCCACAGGGATCAGTCAGCCACAGGGATCCACGTGAGGAGAGGAAAGTCAGGCACGCCCAAAGCAGCAGGGCAGGAGAGCATGAGAAAGGAGATAAAAAAAAAGCCAGGAACCTGGAGAGAGGAGCAGTCACCCTCAGTGATCCAGGTGAGGAGAGGAACTCAGGCACACCCAAAGCAGCAGTGTGGGAAAGCAGGAAAAAGGGGATTAAAAGCCAGGAACTTGGACAGAGGAGCAGTCACCCCCAGGGATCCAGGTGAGGAGAGGAACTCAGGCATGCCCAAAGCAGCAGGGTGAGAGAGCAGGAGAAAGGGGATTAAAAGGCCTAGGAATCTGGACAGAGGAGGAGTCAGCTGCAGGGACCCAGGTAAGGGTGGTACGAGAGGTTTCCAACAGGGAGGCAAACTTGTCTGTCGGTTTGTCCTACCAGGGTGACATGTTGTGAGTTTTGAGGCTGAACCACTGATGTCTCTA
>NW_006921608.1:16394922-16421245 GCF_000298275.1 Orycteropus afer afer | reverse complement strand
GCACCCACACACTCAATGGTAATACGTCCCTTAGAGCAATAGACCATGGGACACCAAAGGACCAACATTCAAACTGAGGAAATGCAGGACAAACAGGAGTGCATAATTATGAGGGGCACAGGCGGAGGGTTGCAGGGTAGGGAGGGGAGGAGACTGGGTTAGGGTTGGACATGGCGAGTGGGGAATGAAACTAAATGTACATGTGCTGTTGAATGTGAAACAAGCTCTTAAAATTAAAAAAAAAATAGAGCAAAAAAAAAAAAATTCTGAATGCCCTTTTCCTAAACTATAGAGTTGTGCTGCTCCTGCCCAGAAAGCAGCCTAAGGAGTTGCTTTCCCGTTCTGTGGAATGCTCAGGAGACTATAAATACTTTCACCCTGTAAGTCTACTCTAATTTTTTTTTTTTTTTTTTGTAACATAATAGAAAATTATTTTATGGATGCTAAAAGCTAATGATCATAGACAATCAGAACTTAGTAATGAACAACCCTGACATGACTACAGCATAAATTTGTCAACCTTTGACTCTCTTCTTTTGCTTTATGAGTACCCAAAGAATCATTCTTGAAATACCTGTCTTACTATTTTGATTATGGAAGATATTAATACATTGCATTTTTAATTTAATATACATATATGCAAATATGTATGTGATTGTCAACCTTCATGTTATAGTCCTGCTCTTTGTCAGGAATCAGAGAGGCCAGACTCCTAAAACTACCACAGAATTCAGTGATCTCTATATTAGTTAAGGCAAGTAATGCAAGCTGTGACAACAAACAATCCCATGTCAAGGGCTCAATGAAACAAATATTTATTGTTCATGTCACAGCCCTTTGGGGATTGGTGTGTGGGAAGGGTATATGAGGGACGGCTTTGCTCCACAAATTATTCAGGCACCAGGACACTTTCCATCTACTAGCTTTGCAGTGCCCTAAGGCGTCAGAAGGAGCACTGGTAACTAGTGCCTAAGGCATTTGATCGCTAACCAGAAAGCTGAGATTTAAACTCACCAGCCACTCCTGGAAGGAAGCCTGGGCAATCTACTTCTGTAGAGATACCGCCTCAGAAACCCAAGTCACTATGAGTTGGAATCAACTCAAGAGCAGTGAGTTTGGGTTATTTTTTGGTTTAAGGCATCAGAGCTTTGAAGTCTCTATTGCAACCTCTACCTCTGATCAACTGGACAAGCAAAGAGAGAGGGAAGGAACAGGGGGGATTGAAAGAGAGGTTTTCAGAAGGCCTGGAAGTACCACCACTTATGACTTTTTCCCAAATCCCACTGGCCCAAGCAAGTTACATAGCCTCATCTAGGCGCAAAGAAGCCAGGAAAGGTAGCCTTCACATGTGTCCAGGAGAAAAACAGTATCGTTATTTTTATTTTTACATATAGCATTGTCTTTATCACAACCTCTATCCACTTTATTCTACAAGTTATTCTGAATATTTTGAAAGTTTGAAAGTCTCTACCTTCCTTTCAAATGTTAAGGTGGAAAGGTCTGAGGATACAGAAAAAAATACAGTCTTCCCAACTTGACACTTTTTCCTTGATCATGATTTTCTGCAACTGCTTCCCATTTAGTTTAGCTTGGTTTAGGATCATTGGTTGAGCTCTTACCACGTGCCATGCACTGTGCTGGGTCTGGGGAGTCAGTGATATACAAGACAGTCTGCTCTCAAGATGCTCACAGTCGAGCGGGGCTCACTCCTATGGTGACATGCAAAACTTAACTCCAAAGTGCTTTCTCCAGTTCCTCTTACCTCTCAAATTGTTCTAGGTTCTTCAGAGGGAGGACAGATTCCTCTCTCCACACCAGCTCTAGATAGCAGCTCTCTGTAGGAGTTGTTCTGTCTTTTCAAAAACCTTCCTCAAAGATCCCTAGAATTCATTTCAAGAGATAAGTCTAGAGAGTGCATAAGCCAGTGCCGAACTCCTGCTTCTTCCTATGGTTATCTTGTGGTTGTGTCCTGAAGCATGACACAAAGCCACTGATATTCCCTGGCACAGTGTGACCTCTTACACTTTCTAAGTAGAACTGATTGTCTTACGGATCACAAAAAAGGCCATTACATTACTTGCCTCTGGAATAAGTCTGATCTCAGGTAAGTGGAAGAATTGGTGATGGCTCCAAGTTCCCCTGCACATGCCTTCCCATAGGGACAAGGGGTATTTATACAAATCGAGTACCAGAAGCAGCCCTGGGTAGCCCATAATTCCCCAAGGAATATATGCAAACCAAACTCTAAACCTGAGGTTGTAGATATATGCATATTATTAATATTCAGAGAACAATTTTGTGGAGCAAACTGCCTTAGGCTTGTTAAATATAAATTTAATTTAACACAGCCACCAAGGTTTTTTGCTTTTGTTTTTTTAACTAGTTTTTAAAACATTCAAGATGTCAATTTCCTAGGATAAATTCACTGGAAGAAGTTCTAAAACTCCCTCTCTGATCACTTCTATCAGACTTGGGAAGGGTAGGTGTTTGTTTTAATGGATTCAACTCCACCCTTGTTCATTTTGATTATAGTAGAAATTCTTAAAATGTTTTTCTGAGCAAGTGGTTTCTCCTAATACTAAATTCTTACCACCCTGAAATACTGTTAAGAACAGCTCCAGTTGTCCCCAAGGAAAAGATCAAAAAGGGAAAAATATATTAATGAGCACAATAATTCAAAATCCCCTAAACTGTTGTTCCTAAGTGTGGTGGGACTTTCTGGGCATATCTCTAAGAAATGGACATTTTGGATTTTCTTTAGCATGTACAGGAAACCAATCTTCAGGCAGTTCCTCCTTATAATTCTTTACAGATTCCCTCTAAGAATTCCTAAAGTTCATTACTCAGCAATGATGTAGATTTCCTAGAGTTATAAAATCATAAGAGAATTGACTGACCTGGTATCTCAATGTCATTTACTTGCCTAGTCTTCTGATATTAGCCAGCTATATACCTATACCATTAAGACAACCACTTGATTAATGTAGTGGTAAACTGTACAGCAGTGAAATTATGTCACCCTTTCATAAGCACAGGGGAAATGTAACTATGATTTTTGTGCTCAAGGAGCTTAGAAATCTAGTTGTGATGATTTGAATCAGGACCTGTGGTAGTTCAGTTTGTGTGTCATCTTGGCTGGGCCTGGTTGAGTGGCTGAGCAGCTGGATGTAGTATTCCCCATGATGAGACTGGTAATCCACTCCATGGTGAAACTGTGAGTAGCTGAGTAGCTGCCTTAGGGATATGGTCTGCTTCCTGTATATAAGGAGAAGTCTTGGGGATAGTCTCTAGCTTATGGCATGCTTAAACCCTGTACGTTGCCGTGTCTTTGTTCAGCAGCCTGCCATACTCTGCCCATTCGGGTACTTTCAATGGACTTGAGTCAATGGCCTGCTGTGTGATTTGGTAACATCGGGACTGTGCCATTTTTTTTTTGTCAACCTTGGGCTTGTCAGCCTTAGCAGCCAGTAGCTGCCTGAGTGAGTACTAACTTCAGTGGGCCAGGAGCAAGAGGCAGAGCTGAAGCCCAAGGTTGAGGGGCTTTCACCCAGCTCCTAGAGCTTGGCACTTTGAACTCAGACTTCTGGCCTCCAAACCTGTAAGAAAATAAACTCCTGTTTGTCCAAACCATCCCATTGGTGGTATATTTCTGTCAGACTGGCACTAGGTAACCAGAACAGAACCCCAAACTAGAATGTGAGTTCCATGAGAACCAGACTTACTGCTAAATCCTCAATGCTTTGAGTAGTCCTTGGCCTATGGGAGGTACTTCAAAAATTATTTGTTGAATGAATTAAAATCAAACAGCACAGAGCAAAAGATCCTTGAATATTAAAACTATAAGAACTAGAGGAGTTCATCAAGAATAGTGACCCAACAATTCCACTTCTAGGTATATGCCCCACAGAATTAAAAGCAGAATGAAAAAAATACCTGTACAGCAATGTTTACTGTAGCACTATTCACAATAGCCGAAAAGTGGAAACAACCTAAATATGCATCAATGTTGTTGTTGTTGTTATGTGCCGTTAAGTCGGACCCAACCCCTGGCGACCCCTCCTTGGGTTTCCAAGGCAGTATCACTACGGAAGTAGATTGCCCCATCTTCCTTCCGAGGAGTGGGTGGTGGGTTTGAACTGCCAGCCTTCTGGTTAGCAGTCAAGTGCCTTAGGCACTATGCTACCAGAGCTCCCAAATATGCATCAATAGATGAATGAATAAACTAAATGTTATATATACATGCAACGGAATATTTCTCAGCCATAATAAAAATGAAGTCCTGATAGCTGCTACAACATGAATGAATCTGGAAAACATTATGCTATATAAAAGAACTCAGTCACAAAAGGACAACCATTACATGATCCTACTTACTTGAAATATAGGCAGTATTTACGGGTTATAAACATCCAACTTATAGACAACACCTACTGGCCCTTTAACGTTATGTAAATTTGCCATAACTTTGAAACAATTGAGCCAACCTCTACTCACAACAAATTCTTCATCAGAGTCACCTTCATTTGCTGCTTTTAAATCATTGAAAAGATTTTAAGCCTTTTCTTGCACTAAAGTAAGACCACATGAACCTGTTCCCACTTACCTGCAAATTCAACTTAAAGACACACTTAGGAATAGATCTCAGTCACAACCCAGGGACTTGCATCTAGAATTTTGCAAATGTATAGATGCCAAAGGTTATTTGAGAGGGAGGGGAAAAAGGGAGTCATTACTTAGGGTATACTGAGTTTCTGTTAAGGGTGGTGGAAATTTTTGGAAATGGATAGTGGTGATGGTTGCAGATGAATATGATTAATGTCACTGAATTGCATATGTAAAAAATGTTGAAATAGCAAATGTTATATATCTTTTTACCACATACACACAAAATAAAGAATCATGAAGATTTCATGAATGATGGTAGAGTTAAGCTGATCCATGAAGGGTTATAGATTTTGAAAAGTGAAGGAGAGAAGGTGAGTAGACTAGATGTCTTAGTTTCTTAGCGCTGCTATAACAGACATATCACAGGCGGGTGGTCTTAATGAACAGAAATTTATTTTCTCACAGTTTCTGAGCTGCTGTTCCTTGGTTCCTTTGGGATCTCCATGTGGTGCAGCATCTATCTTCCCCCATCTTTGTTCACTTCTGTGCCCATTCTGCTCTTTTGTATCTCCTAAGTGATTGTCTTAAAACACAGCCTAAACCGGTATGGCCTCATTAACATAACAAAGACAACCATATTCCCAAATAGGATTACATTCACAAGTATAGGGGTTAGAATTTATGGAACATATTTGTATTTATAGCACACACATTTTTATTTATAGCACACAATTTAATCCATCATACCAGATAAGAAGAAAATATAAATAAGAGAGGAAGGAATGATGAAGGTATAATGAGGAAGTGGATGTGGGTCACAGGCTTCCAGTGTGGTATAATAGACACCAAGCAGATCAGACATGGCAGTGTGGATTTAGTCAGGCCATGAATGAGCTCTGGTAGCGTAGTGCCTAAGGCACTTGACTGCTAACCAGAAGGCTGGCGGTTCAAACCCACCAGCCACTCCTCAGAAGGAAGATGGGGCAATCTACTTCCATAGTGATACTGCCTCGGAAACCCAAGGAGGGGTCGCCATGAGTCGGTTCTGACTTGATGGCACATAACAACAACAACAACATGTGGGTTTATATCCTAGCTCTGTTATTTATTCACCAACTAGATAAATAACCTAATTTAGCCTCATTAACATCTGTGATATAGGAATCATACTACAGACATAAATAAACATCAAGAAGATATTATAGATGGAAAACTTGAACAGCTATTTAAAAGGTGACATTATTACTATTTTTTATTAAGAAAAACAATATTCTGAGTGGCTTTTTGCTTGGGATGATTTTCTTAGTTGTTGTTGCTGTTAGGTGCTGCTGAGTTGGTTCCGACTCATAGCGACCTTGTGTACAACAGAACAAAACATTGCCCGGTCCTGTGCCAACCTCACAATCCTTGCTGTACCTGAGCCCATCATTGTAGCCACAATGTCAATCCATCTCATTGAGGGCCTTCTCCTTTTTTGCTGACCCTCTACTTTACCAAGCATGATATTCTTCTCCAGGAATGATCCCTTCTGACAACATGACCAAAGTAGGTGAGACGAAATCTGGGCATTCTCACTTCCAAGGAGCATTTGGCTGCACTTCTTCCAGGACAGATTTTTTTCGTTCTTTTGGGAACTGTGGGAAAATAGTCCATGAAATCATCTAGATTGTGTGCCTGGGAAGAAATAGGTTTGGAAAATAAAATTTAAAAAAGAAACATTAAAATCTACTGATTATTTATTGAATAAAAATAGGACAAATGAAAAAAATTTAAAACATTTCTAAGTGTTAGAAATTATTTAAAAGTTAAATTTGTGTAATAAAATTAAATTGTTATTAATTGTATGCATTTGTTTCACAGAGTGCAGATGTAGGATGTGAAGTGCAGAAAGTAAAGATCCATTCATTGACGGAGTCAGCAAAGAAACTTGACTGGAATAATACCCAACCATACTTGTATTGTTAGGAATGTTAGAAAAAACTCTAGGCATGTATAATGTTCCTCATCTTTAGAGTACTTGACAAACATTGATTTAAATTTCTTTTCAAATACACTCTCAAATTAAAGTTACTGTTTCTTGGTATGCCTAGAAACATGCAGTAAGATTTGCTGGTTGCCACACTGAAGAAACTATTTAAGAAATAGAAGTGGAAACTGAATATTCATAGAGTTGAAAGAGCTTTTGAGATGTTTGTATTATCTTAAAACAAATTTGAGCAGTATGTCTACCAATAGTTGATCAAATTGTGTAAACAGTTTCAGCAAATATATAGCAGCACTCCTACAACTCCCCTATTCTGAGCCCATGGCAGACATCACTAATCAATCCTGCATTCTTTCCAGCTGAGCCTTGAATTAGTCTTTATGTCTCTGTCATATAGGGCTCTTGAGAGCAAATACCAGTAGATCAGAATTGGCATAGGCAAGCAGAAGCTTCCTTACCATCCTGGAGTAAAGAATGGCTCTACAAAGTTACAAACAAACAAAAAAGTCCCTTTATCACTGTTAATGGGCTTAAAGTGTATATGATTAATAATACATAAATGCAGGACTTAAATGAAACTACTGTCCCAACCTCACTTCATGTTGCTTTCTCTTAGATTGGGTGCTAAGGAAACAGCAATAGGTGTATAAGACTCAACTTCCTGCTCTAGAGGAGCTTACTATATGCAATGGATGTGGAGATAATGTCTAGCTATGTGAATCAGTGAAATCCTGATCCTTTTTAAAATGAAAATGATCACTTGAGCTTTTTGTTTGTATATTTTAAAAATGAAAATGCAGTCAAGCTGAAAAAAATAAAAAGAATGTGTTCTTTCTGGTTTGGGAAAACCATGTTTGATTTTAAGAAAACTTTTGGGGGTGCTTTTTGCTGTTTCAACTTTGATCAAATCTAGATGCTAAGAAGACATTATAAACCACATAATTACTAAATTGTTCTCATCCAACCATGACTACTATTTGGGTTAAGCTGCCCTTTTCCAGAGACATAGAGGGGACAGGGAAGAGATTCTGTGATGGGAAATAGGATAGGACCAGAGTGATTTGTGTATAACAGGAATATTGTATATGTTGCTATTTCTCTTTATTCAGTATGTAATTGAAGGAGGTAAAGGCATTAGCTAAGAAGATAACTGAGGGAAGAGCATTCCAATTAAACCGAACGGCCAAAGCAAAGGCCTTAAGTCAGAAGCATGCTTGACATGTTCCAGGAATTTACAGGAGATCAGTATAGCTGGAACTGACTGAGCAAGGTAGAGAATGGTAAGAGAGGAAGGAGACCAAAGAATAATAAGATCTAGAGAATATAAGGCATTGCATGCTACTCACGACTGTCATTTCCTGTAGTGAAATGAGGAATCTTTACAGGATCTTGAGCAGAAGAATGGCATGATCTGCCATATTTGAAAAGTATCACACTGGTTTTTGTGTTGGTAGACTGAAAGGAGAAAAGAGTGGTGCCAGGAGAACCTGTGAACAGATTATTGCAGCAGTCCAGGGAGCAGATGATTGGAGCTTGAACCAGGGTGTGGTAGTAGTGGAAATAGTGAAAATATCATGTTCTGGAAGTATTTTGAAAGTAAAGCCAATTTAATTTCCTGGTAAATTAGAAGAGTAAAGGATATCTCTTAAGGTTTGGGATCTAAGCAATTAGAAGATGGGGGTGACATAAACTAAGATATGGCAGGCTGTGATTGGAGTAGGCTTAGGAAAGAGGTCAGGAGCTCAGTTTTAAAGAATTAAGTTTGAGAAGAATGTGTGTTTTGAGAAGGCAAAGTAAAGTATTATAATGGAATGTGCACACACCTTGTGTTAGAAAGTCAAAGGAAAGAACATGATTGGCATTTCTGAAGCTGAGAGAACTGAAGAAGAAATTCAAGCCTTGAGTTGCCATATGCAAGGATTCTATGGACAAAATATTAAAGGATGCAGGAAGCATCAAAAGAAGATGGAAGGAATACACACAGTTACTGTACCAAAAATAACTGGCTGATTTTCAGCCATTTCAGGCAGTGGCATATGATCAAGAGCCTGTGATATTAAAGGAAGAAGTCCAAGCTACACTGAAGGCATTGACGATAAACAAGGCTCCAGAAATGGGTTGAGAATAACCATTGATATGTTTCAACAAAAGAATACAATGCCAGAAGTGCTCACATGTCTTTGCCAAGAAATATGGAGGACAATTACCTGGCCAATCAACTGGAAAAGATTCATATTTATGCCCATTCCAAAGAAAGATGCTCCAATAGAATGTGGAAATTATCCAACAATATCATTATCATCATACGCAAGTAAAATTTTGCTGAAAATTACTCAAAAATGGTTGCAGCAGTACATTGACAAGGAACCACCAGAAATTCAAGCAGGAATCAAAAGGGGTGATGGAACAAAGGATATCATTGCTGATATCAGATGGATCTTGGCTGAAAGTAATGAATACCAGAAAGATATTTACCTGTGTTTTACTGACTATACAAAGGCATTTGACTGTGTGAATCATAACAAATTATGAACAACATTGCAAAGAATGGGAATTCCATAACACTTAACTGTGTTCATGCAGAACCTTTACATAGACCAAGAGGCAGTAATTGGAACAGAACAAGGGGATAATACTGCGTGGTTTAAAATCAGGAAAGCTGTATGTCAGAGTTGTATTCTTTCACCATACTTACTCAATCTGTATGCTGAGCAAATAATCTGAGAAGCTGGACTATTGAAGAAGAATGTGGAGTTAGGATTGGAGGAAGACTCATTAACAACCTGCAATAAGCAGATGACACAGCCTTGCTTGCTGAAAGTGAAGATGAGCTGAAGTACTTACTGATGAAGATCAAATACTACAGCCTTCAGTATGGATTACACCTCAACATAAGAAAAGAAAAATCCCCACAACTGGGCCTGTGGGCAACTGCATGATAAATGGAGAAAAGATGGAAGTTGTCAAGGATTTCATTTTACTTGGATCCACAGTCGATGCCCATGGAAACAGCAGGTGAGAAATCACTGGGTAAATCTGCTGGACAAGACCTCTTTAAAATGTTAAAAAGCAAAGATGTCAATTTGTAGACTAAGGTGTGCCTGATCCAAGCCATGGTACTTTCAAGAGCCTCATATGCATGTAAAAGCTGGACAATGAATAAGGAAGACTGAAGAAGAATTGATGCATTTGAATTATGGTATTGGCGAAGAATATTGAATATACCATGGACTGCCAGAAGAACAAACAAATTTGTCTTGAAAAACAACTTTGGGAGACTAGAAAGGCTGTGTGTGCATAGGGAGACAGCTCAGGGGCCAGGAGTGCATGGAGGGAAGGACACAGGGAAGAGGTAACTATGGGGAGGAAGTGGGAGGGGAGCTGTTACATTGTGGTAAATTGTAGTCAATGTCATGAGACAAAGTGTATGTGAGCTGCTGTATGGAAAGTGAATTTGCCCTGTAAACTTTCACCCAAATCACAATTAAACAAAAACAATAACAACAAAAGAATAAAGCACACACACAAGTTGTCTTGAAAGAAATGCAGCCAAAGAAGTGTAGCCAGAATCCTCCTTAAAAATGAAGATGGTGAGAGTTTTCCTCCTATCCTTTGGACATGTTATCAGGAGTTACCATTCCCTCTTGGATAAAGTATCATGCTTGGTAAAGTAAAGACAGGGTCAGCGAAAAAGAGGAAGACCCTCAGTGAGATGGATAGAAACAATGGCTGCAACAATGGGCTCAAGCTTAACAACAATTGTGAGGATGGCACAGGTCCAGGCATTGTTTCATTCTGTTGTACGAAGGTTTGCTGTGAGTCAGAACCAACTCGATGACACCTATCAACAACAATAACAACCAATGTGGAGATGCCACTTAAAGGGTATGAAGGTAAGGAAGAATTTGGGCTGGAGAAAATATTTGGAAATAATCAACAATATTGCCATGGGACTAGATGAGATCACAAAGGAGTGAATGTAATTAGAATATTAGAAATTAGAAAAATTACTCAGAATGAGAGGTAATAAGGACTGGTTTCTGGGAATTCTAATACTAAGAGGCTGGGGATAAGAAAATGAAGGAACCAGCAAAGAGCTGAGAAGGGAAGTCTGTGAGTAGGAGGTAAACCAAGAACGTATGCAATCCTAGAAGGCAAGTGAAGAAAGTGCATCAAGGAGGAGGGAGTGATCCCCTACTGATATATCAAGTGAAATGAGGATCAAGAATTAATCATTCATTGGATTTTGCAAAGTGAGTGAGTTATTGGTGACCCTGACAAGGGATGTATTAATAGATGATGATGTGAAAAATCCTGATATGAGTATGTTTAAGAGTAAACAGGAGGAGAGGAACTGGAGATATTGGCTAACCATTATGCTTTAGTGGAATTTTACTGCAAAGAGGCATCTTGAAAAACGAAAGAACTAGTAAGTGGTGCACTCCTAATATATTTATGAAGTCCAGGGCCAAAGAACAAATGGAGACCTACATACAAGATATTTAAATATGTAAAAGTTACATATCGAGCTAACAGACTGTTAAATAAAATATGTTCTTTCCATTACATTGACAAATGTACCTTCTTAAGAACTGTAAAAGCCAGGCTCAACCAAAAACCAAAACCAAACTCACTGCTGTGGTATCAGATCCGACTCACAGCGACCCCTCCTTGGGTTTCTGAGGTGGTGCCACTACGGAAGTATATTGCACAATCTTCCTTCCAAAGAACAACTGGAGGGTTTGAACCACCAGCCTTCTGGTTAGCATAGGTACTACGCAATCAGCTCCTAAAGCCAGACTCAGGTCTAGAATTATTGGGCTTTGGAGTTCCAGCCCAAACTTGGTGGCATAAGGAAAGGACCTGTGGCCTGCACACTTTCCCTTTCAAACCCCAGCTCCGTTCCATATTATATGAGGCCCTGGGTGCTTGTGTGTGGACACTCATTGTGTGTCCAAATTGTGGTCCACTCTAGGGATGATACGCCCAGAAAAGAGGACTGTGCAGGCCCTGGAAGAAGCTAAGGACTATTTGGGCATGGAATTCTGCGCCCAGGACACCCCGAGTACGAGTATGGTCTAGAGGGCAGGGAGCATCAGCTCTCGGTAAGCCCTTCCCATTGCTCATCAGACTCCTCGCCGCTTAGGGAGGTACCTGCCTGGAGAAGGCCTAAAACGTGATCCTGTAAGGTACAGGACCAAACTCAAGGGCCTTCTTGCCTCCTTGCAGGCCATTACTGAGCTAGTAGAAAAAATAGATAGAGGGGAAAAAAAGTTTAAGATAAATAGCAGCATGTTTATTTACTGATGAGAACAATTTAGTAAAGAAGAAACATTTACTGCCATCAAATTGCTTCCAACTCATAGTACCCTATAGGACAGAGTGCCTCACAGGTTTTCCAAGGCTGCATATATTTACAAAAGCAAACTGCTATATCTTTGTTCCATGGAGCAGGCTGGTGGGTTTGACTCTCCAAACTTTTGGTTTGCAGACAAGCATTTTAACCATTGCACCACCAGGACTCCTCCTCTAAACCAAAAAAAAAACCAAACTCACTGCTGTCAAGTCAGATCTGACTCATAGCGAGCCCTCCTTGGGTTGCCTAAGCGGTATCTGTACAGAAGTAGAGTGCCCAATCTTCCTTCCGAGGAGCGGCTGGTCAGTTTGAACCACCAGCTTTCTGGTTATCAGTTAAGAGAGAATTATCATAGCAGTTCTCTGAGCAGGCAAAAGGGAAAGGATTTTCTGCACAAGTGTGGAAACTGGCTTTGGATATAAGCTTGAATAGCTCTTCTATGGTGACAGGTGGAAAGGCAGAGATGTGGGCGCCGATGCTGGTGAGGGAGTAGCTGTGGTTGCAGGAGGATGTGGAAGTTCTCCTCTAGCTAATCAGCATTCATATCCAGAAGATCCCAGGTTAGGAATGCCTTGCCAGAATGCTGTTTCAGTACAAAGTTGGGTTTTTTCCCCATTAATTTACTCTCTGTTGTTGTTCTTGTTGTAGCTGCATTGAGTTGGCCCCTGACTCGTGGTGACCTCATGCACAGTTGGCCCAAATGCTACCCTGTCTTGCACCATCCCCATAGTCAACTGATCATAGGTCACGGATCGCACCATTGTGCTCCATGGGGTTCTCACTGACTGATTTTTGGAAATAGATCACGAGGCCTTTCTCCTAGTCCATCTTGGTCTGAAAGCTTCACTGACACCTGTTCAGCATCATAGCAACACACAAGGCTCTACCGACAGCTGGGGGTGGCCGTGCTTGAGGTGCGTTCCAGAAATAGAACCCAGGTCTCCTGCATGGAAGATGGGACTTCTATCACTGAACCACTACTGCCCCCATAAGCTCTAGTTAAAGGCTCACTAATGATCCACTGCTTTTTTAAGGACCTTAAGTACTTATACTTTATCCACATCGTATGGTTCTGTCACTTTCACAATTTCTCCATGATGAAACTGAAGCACAGAGAGACAGTGATTTGTCAAGGGACTGGCAACCCGAAGTAGTAGAAACAGCTCTGCTGCCATTTCTTTCTGACTCATGATATATCAAGCAGATCCCACTGGTGTTTTGAATATATTCCTTGATAAAGAACTCTGAGAGTCCCTAAACAAGGATTTTGATTTTTAAAGGGTTGAAGGAATTGATTCAATAACAAGATGAATAAAAGAACTGGAAAGATGAATAAGAACAAAACAACTCCTTTGTTCTTATATATTTCATTTTTTTAGAAGTGTCAAAACATGCAACTGCTTTTCAGATACTGAAACCTATGACATTTTGTGCCCTTTATCTAATGCAATCACTTTCTGAATAGTCAAGTGATTTCAGCAATTACCTCCACGCACCCAAATCCTACCCTGATTGGAAAAAAAGGCAGAGGGAGGGGGTGGGAGAGATGAGGCACTGAAGTAAGGCTCCTCATTTGTAAAATGAGAATAAAAACCACTTTTGTGTCACTCATAGAGACCTGATTGAAATCAATTTTAAAACACAGACTTAAAGCATTTTGAACTTCATAGACTAAAAGGGGTTAAAGAGCAAGGAAAGCTCAGGCAAACTTATATTTCACTTACAGAGGAATGTTGTTACTGCTAGGTGCAAACTGCCTTCAACTCAAAGCAACCCTGTGTACAACAGAAACACTGCCCGGACCTGCACCATCCTCACAATCCTTGCTATGCATTATTCTCATCATTGCAGCCACTCTATCAATCCATCTACTAGAAAATCTTCCCCTTTTTCATGGACCCTCTACTTTACCAAGCACGATATCCTTCTCCAGTGACTGGTCCTTCCTGACAATATGACCAAAGTAGGTGAGACGAAGTCTGGCCACACTCGCTTCTAAGGAGCATTCCAGCTGCACTTCTTCTAGAACAGATTTGTGCATTCTTCTGGCAGTCCGTGGTATTTTCAGTTTTCTTTGCCAACACAACAATTAAAATGCATCAGTTCTTGTTTGGTTTTCCTTATTTATTGTCCAGCTTTCACATGCATATGAAGCAATTGAAAATACCACAGCTTGGGTCAGGTGCACCTCAGTCTTCAAAGTGCCATCATTGCTCTTTAATGCTTTATTTGTATATTCATTCATTCATTCATTGACTTTGTTTTACATTCCGCGTATGTGTACATTTAGTTTCATTCCCCGTTTACTATGCCCAACCCTAACCCAGTCTCCTCCCCTCCCTGCCTAGTAACCCTCCCCCTGTGCCCCTCATATTTACACACTCCTGTTTGTCCTGCATTTCCTCAATGTGAATGTTGCCCCTCTGGTGCCCCATGGTCTATTGCTCTATGGGATGTATTACCATAGAGTATGTGGGTGCATTATCCTGGGTTGAGAGGTCTGCACGTACATCTTCTTAACTATTGAGCTCAGAGCCAGCCCCAGGAGTGAGTTTTATTCCAGGCATAGAATGTATTCCAGGACCATAGTATTGGGGGGTCTCATCAGACTCCATCTGGCCAGTAATTCTGGTAATTATTTTTGGAGTTTTTTGGATTTTGTTCCATGTTTTTCCTCCCACTCTGTCCAGGATCTCCAGATTTGATCCTTTCCTGAGTGGTTGGCATTGGTAGCTGGGCACCATCTAGTTCTTCTGCTCTTTAACACTTTAAAGAGGTCTTTTGCAACACACTTGCCCAGTGCAATATGACATCTGAGTTCTTGACTGCTGCTTCCATGGGCATTAATTGTAGATCCAAGTAAAATGAAATCTCTGACAATTGCAATATTTTCTCCATCTCACATGAAATTGCCCATTGGTCCAGTTGTGAGGATTTCTATTTTCTCTGTGTTCATATGTAATCCATACTAAAGTCTGTAGTCTTTGATCTTCATCAGTAAGTTCTTCAATTCATCTTCACTGTAAACAAGCAAGGTTATGTCATCTGCTTATTACAGGATGTTAGTGAGTCTTCCTCCAATCCTGATGTAACATTCTTCTTCATTAGTCCACCTCCTCAGATAATTTGCTCAGCATACAAACTGAATAACTATGGTGAAAGGATACAGCCCTGATGCACAGCTTTCCTGATGTTAAACCATGCTGTATCCCCTTGTTCTGTTCCAACAATTTTCTCTTAGTCTATGTACAGGTTCCTCATAAGAATAATTAAGTATTCTGGAATTCCCATTCTTTGCACTGTTACCCATAATTCGTTATAATCCACACAGTTGGATGCCTTTGCATAGTCTATAAAACATAGGTGTGGTAGTTAAGGTTAGTTGTCAGTCTGGCTGGGCCTGGTTTTGAGTGACTGGGCAACTGGATGTTGTTATTCCCCATGATGGAACTAGTAATCAACACCATGGTGGAATCTACTATGAGCAGCTGAGTAGCTGCCTCAGGGATGTGGTCTGCTTCCAGTATATAAGAATAAGCTTTGAGAAAAGCCTCTAGCTTTTTGGCATGCTTGGACCCTGCATGTAGCCGAGTCTTCTTCAGGCTTGTTTCTGGACTTGAACTAGTGGCCTGCTGTGTTGCTTGATAATCTTGGGACTGTGCCATTTTATTTGTCAACCTTGGGTTTGTCAGCCTCAGCAGCCAGCAGCTGTCTGAGTTAAGAGACACCTCCAGCTTCAATGGGCTAGGAGCAAGAGGCAGAGCTGAAGCACAAGGTTAAGGGGCCTTCACCCAGCCCCTAGAGCTGGCACTTTGAACTCAGGCTTCTGCCATCCTACACTGTAAGAGAATAAATCCCTGTTTGTCGCTCTGTTAGAGCAGCACTAGAAGACCAAAACAACACATAAATATCTTTCTGGTATTCTTTGCTTTCAGCCAAGATCCACCTGACATCAGCAGTGATATATCTTGTTCCACACCCTCTTCTGAATCCAACTTGAATTCCTGGCAGTTCCCTGTCAATATACTACTGCAACCATTTTTGAATTATGTTGAGCAAAACTTTACTTGTGAGTGATGTTAATGATATTGTTCAATGATTTCTGCATTCTGTTGAATCACCTTTCTTTGGAATGGGTACAAATATGGATCTTGTCCAGTCAGTTGGGCAGGTAGCTGTCTTCCAAAATCTCTTGGGATAAATATGGAAGTGCCTCTAGAGCTGCATCCATTTGTTGAAACATCTCAATGGGTATTCTGTCAATTCCTGGAGCCTTGTTTTTAGACAGTTCCTTCCATGCGACTTGGATTTCTTTCTTCAGTACCATCAGTTCTTAATCATATGCTACCTCCTGAAATAGTTGAACATCAATCAATTTTCTATGGTGCAGTGACTCTATGCATTCCTTCTTTCTTCTTTTGATGCATCCTGCATGGTTCAATATTTTGCCCATAGAATCCTTCAATATTGCAACTCAAGGCTTGAATTTTTTCTTTAGTTCTTTCAGCTTGAGAAATGCCAAGTGTCTTTGCACATTTCATTATAATATTTTACTTTGTCTTCTCAAGCCACCCTTTGAAATCTTCTGTTCAGCTCTTTTATTTCATCATTTTTTCCATTTGCTGTCCAACTCTCCTTTCAAGAGCAAGTTTCAGAGTCTTGTCTGACACCCATTCTTGTCTTTTCTTCCTTTCCTGTCTTTTTAATGACGTTTTGCTTTTTTCATGTATGAGATTCTTGATGTCATCCCACAACCAGTCTGGTCTTCAGTCATCAATGTTCAGTGTGTCAAATCTATTTTTCAAATGGTCTCTAAATTCAGGTGAAATATAATCAAGGTTGTATTTTGGCTCTCATGGACTTGTTTTAATTGTCTTCAGCTTCAACTTGAACTTGCATATGAGCAACATCAGCTCCTGGCCTTTTTCTGACTGGTGATACTGAGCTTCTCCATCACCTCTTTCCACTGATGAAGTTGATCTGATTCTTATATAGTCCATCTGGCAAGGTGCAAGTGGATAGTGGCCATTTATGTTGTTGAAAAAAAGATATTTGCAATGAATAAACATTGATCTTGCAGAATTCTATCATGCAGTCTCCGATGTCATTTCTATCACCAACACCATATTTTACAACTAGCAATGCTTCTTCTTTGCATTCCAATCACCAGTAATTATCAATACATCTTGATGGCTTATTTGGTCAATTTTAGATTGCAGAAGTTGGTAAAAATCTTCAATTTCTTTATCTTTGGCTTTAGGGGTTGGTGTGTAAATTTGAATAATAGTAGTATTAACTGGTCTTCCTTGTAGGCATATAGATATTATCCTATCACTGACAGCATTGCACTTCAGTGTAGATCTTTTTGAAGAAGAATGTAATGCCATTCCTCTTCAATTTGTCATTCCCAGCATAGTAGACCATATGATTGTCTGGTTAAAAATGGCTAGTACTAGCCTTTTCAGCTCACTAATGCCTAGGATATCAATCTTTATGAATTCGATTTCATTTCTGACAACTTCCAACTTTCCTAAATTCATAGGTCGTACATTCCATGTCCCAATTATCAATGAATATTTGCATCTGTTTCTTCTCATTTTGAGTCTTGCCACATTAGCAAATGAACATCTCCAATGCTTTATTACATCCATGTCATTAAGGTCAACTCTACTTTGAGGAGGCAGAACTTCCCCAATCGTATTTTGAGTGCTTTCTAATCTGAGGGGCTCATCTTCTGACACTGTATCAGACAATGTTTTATTGCTATTCATAAAAGTTTCCAGTAATATATCAAACAATGTTTCATTATTGTTCATAAAGTTTTCAGTGGCCAGTCTTTTCAGAAATAGACTGCCAAGTTCTTCTTCCTAGTCGTTCTTAGTCTGGAAGCTCTGCTGAAAGCTGTCCAACATGGTGACCCTGCTGGTATTTGAAATACTGATGGTATAACTTCCAGCATCACAACAACGCAAAATCCACCAGTTTAGCAACTGACAGACAAGTGGTGGTACAGAAGTATAAAAGCTTGTACATGGAGACACTACCACATTTTCTCAAGTTTCCTTCCCTCCCTATCTTCTTCCATCATCCTTAGAAATTTCAACTTTCAACACTGAATGCCATGGCAATTCAAGCTAGCCATCAGCATACCTTGGAACTCATCTTTGTATAACTGCTCTCCTTCAAACATCTTGAACCCTAAAATTCCATTCATCGATCAACACTGCCTTATAGTTATCAATTTTCTTGTGCCTCCCAAACCTGTGCATCTTCTTCCTGACTTCTAGACCTTTGATCTTAACCTAATGTCCACTGGCCCCACCCTATCTCATTCCCACTGCCAGCCATAACCCATTTCAAGTGTGTTCTCAAAACTACCATATACTTCCATCCTCTATGCCTTCCAGACTCAACCTTGGTGATCATCTCCACTTTCCACCCTCAATGCTATATAACTCAGTGTCATTCTGTAATTTTTCTATCCATATAAGCAAATTCTCTTTAAAATGTTCTACAATATCTGTTGGGAACCCTTTTCATGCTCCTCAGGCCACAGCCCTACCTCTCCCTTGGTCACCATTCCTAGAGTCCTCTTCCCCTGCTGTTTAGAGGACATCCATCATGCACTCCCATAATTTTCTTCTATCCTGTTCCTCACAGACTCACTCTGGCCTCCGTTTTCTTTCCTGATTGAGAGGTGCAGGACTCCCTCCTTTCTAAGGGCAACCATCCATGTTTACTGGAACTTTGCTCTATAATTGATCTTCTCTCTTTGAGATCTCTTCCTCAGTGATTCTGCCCTTTGATCAATGAACATGCTACAAACAAATTAAAAACAAACAAACAAAAACCTTGTTTAGGTTTTTCAACCCTTTAAATTACTATCTAAATTACTATTTCCCTTCTTTTCCTTGGCAAATCCTATTAGATGTGTAGTCATGGTTTTGGCTCCTACTGTCCCAACCACTCTTTATGATCTTAGCCTACCTTTTTAGCTTTATCTCATGTGCCTTACCTCATATAACCCTCCAGAGACCCACAGTACACTTTTCCAATTCTTGCTTTTATCTCCCTGGATATCTACCTGGATTGCCTTCCCACTGATTGTTCTTCAAGAATCCTTCTAAAGACAATATGTCCACAAAACCATGGTGTCCCTCTATCCAACTTTTATATATATATATATATATATATATATATATATATAATGACTTATAATTGACATACAGGAAAATGCACCCAGTTTGATAAGTTTTGACAATAATGTGCACCCATATAACCACTACCCAAATCAAGATGTAACATTTCCATCACACTAGAAAGTTTCCTCATTCATTCTTCCAATCAAACTGCACCCACACCCCTATCTCCAGAGACAACTACTATTCTTATTTCTATCACCATACATTAGTATTTCCTGTTCTTGGAGTTCATATAAATGGAATTACACACAGAGCATGTATCCTGTTTTCTTCAGTTCTACATTCTGTTTTTGAGATTCATCTATGTTTCTACATTTATCAACAGTTCATTCCTTTTGATTGTTGAGTATTATTTCATTGAATGAATATACTACAATTTGCTTATCCGTTTTTTCTGTTAAATACACATTTATGTATACATAATGCTACTAAGCCCAAGCCTTTGTGGACATGCTCCCCACCCTTGGGTAAATAAATACCTAAAAGTGGGATTGCTGAATGCAGGGCAGATGTGTGTTTAACTTTGTGAGAAGCTGCCAAGCTGTTTTCCAAAATGGGTTTACCATTCACTTTCTTTATGTTCCTATAAGCAGTGTATGCATGTCCCCATCGCTCCATGCCCATCTCCTACTTCTGTGTCTTTATTCATGCTTTTCAGTGACACTTTTGCCCTGTATTGTCTTATCTTATCTCCTCCTCCACACTGCAAGTTTCTTAAGGACTGCAATTCAGTGATCTTTGTACACCTACAGTCTGGTCTTCCTTAGGTGACTTCCTCTAAACCTGTACAGAACAGAATAAAACGGAACCCAGGGAAGGAGCCAGGGACTCTGGGAATTCAGTGCAGACAGCCAAGTGGCCCAAGGAAATCAATATGATCTGACTCACCAGGCGATGTATTACAATATTGCAGCTTGAGTACTGGGCCCCTGTGGCCATTTGTTACAGTCTTTAGGAAAGGCTTTTTATCAAATTCATAGCAGCAAGTGATACAAATTATTGGATTTCTTTTCCAACATAAAAAATAGCTATTTGCAGCCTTTTGAAGCTGGGTAAATGAACCATTGATCTTACCTGTGGAACACTGCAGGGTAATTTTGTCCTGTCTTAGCTTCCAATATTCTATGATGGCAGCCCACCTCTCTAGCCAAGCTAGTCTAATCATTATTCCCTGGGTGTACTCTGTCCCCTCCTCCATGCCTTTTCCCACAGTATGGAGAAAATTCTTACTTGGAATGTCCTCCTTTTCTCTCTCCTAGAAGCTAAGTCTTCAAGGCCTGACACAAATACCAATGTCTCTACAAAGTTTTCCCAGCTGCTTCATTCCACAGAAACTATTCTCTCCTATGAATTATTACAGTTTTACAGGATGGGATAATGGCCTCGGCCTAGTTTTCAGTGCTTTTAGAATAATAGGGGCATCTGAGGGCCAAAGTGACTCCCAAAGTGGTAAGAACAGTGCAGATATCCGTGGCCATGTCCCGGCAGATCAGCTGCTGCTCAGAGACTCTCTTCAGACGTCCCTTGCCTGAAATGAACCATTCTGTTCCTAACCAGCACCATCTGCCTCTTACCATCATCTTGGAGCAATAAATTGCTTCAGATCATGTTTTATCACCCACCGATCAGTGCTGGACTTGAGGTGCGTTCAAGAGCACATGTTAAAGCGTTCAGTCCTCAGGGTGTGTGGGAAGGGTCTGCCTCAGACCATCAATCAGCACAGGACTGCTCATTTTCCAAGGGAGACTTAGAAACATTTGGCTTCAATTTGGCAAATGTCTTGAACAAGACAAGAGAAGAGTCTAACAACCTTCCTGGTTTTCTTCTCTCTTATTCTGTCTTCTTTCTCAAGACAAACTGGCACCCCTTCATATGCTCTGGGCAGCTGTCGCATAATGAAGAGCACAAATATGTTCCTGAAAGACAGACTGCAAAGCAGAGTTTATGTCCTCTTTGACTCCCCTTTGCCTACATGCTCTCCAAAGAATTTGGACCTTTAACAATGGAAAATGAGAGCTGGAGTACCTAGACATACCACCTTCCCGTGCTTCCTTATTTTGCTATCCTGGTCATCTCCATATCAGTGTATGGTACTCTGCTCCTGCCCTGTCTGCCATTCCTCTACTAGTTATACTTATTCATTTAAAATTATTTAACACCTGTTTTCTACTAGGCACTGTGAAGTAAATGGGTAAATGAACCATTGATCTTACCTGTGGAACACTGTGCAGGTAACTGTGCACTGCTTGTCTGTCAGGTTGTCCTACTGTGGTGACTTACACATTGCTATGATGCTAGAAGCTATCCCACCCATATTTCAAATAGCAGCAGAGTTCACTCTTGGTAGAGATGTTTTGGTAGAGCTTCCAGACTAAGACAGACTAAGAAGGAAAACCTGATGAACTACTTCCAAAGAAAATTAGCTGGTGAAAACCTTATGAATAGCGGTGGAACACTGATATAGTGCCAGAAGATGACCCCTTGGGTTGGAAGGCACTCAAAATATGGCCAGGGAGAAGCTGGCTCCTCAAAATAGTGTCAATTTTAATGACATGGATGGAGCAAAGCTTTTGTTAACACAGTAGCTGGCTGCAACACTGGGCTCAAGCGTAGCAAGGATTGTGAGGATATCACAGGACTCGGCAGTGTTTTGTTCTCTTGTACTTACAGGGTTGCTATGAGTTGGAACCAACTTGAAGGCACCTAAAAACAACACTGTAGGGGTTAGAAAATCCAACAGTGATCAAAATGGAAACAGTGCTTCCTCATAGAGCTTATGTTTTAGTAGGAGATACAGGTATACAAAGAAACAATGACCAAGCAGTGTCACAGTTGTGAGGAGCCATGGGAGGAGCATTGAGCCCAGGCTTAGAAGATCTGGGAAGACTTCAAAGAGGAAGCAGCTTTTCAGTTGAGACCTGTGGTGAGTGTGGAGTCAAAGGCCTTTTTAAGATGGGAGTAACATAAACACAGGACTTTGATGCTTAGAATGCCTGATGTTCAGAATGGGGTAGAAGGATGAATGAATGAAATATATGGTGGAGGTAATTGTAGGATATAAACCAAATAACAGATAGGAACATATAAGCATGCTATTCACTGGCTTGAGAAAAATGATATTGGCAAAACTCTGATAGTAGGCTCTTGTTTTTAAGTAAGAATACCCAATTTGTAAAAGGATAAGAGAAACGCTTTCCATGTGTGGGAGGCAGCCTAGCAGGCAGTCTCTGGAGTAAACCCCTGATTGCATTCCCAGAAGAGGGCCCTTTGGCAAGTCACCCAGCCTCTCTACCTGAAATGGAGGGAATCACACCCACACCTCTGTATTCTCATACAGATTCAATGTGATAAGAGACATAATGTGGCAGACATAAGCAAGTGCTTACTAAATGTTGGCTATCATCTTCTACTGAAGCCTGAAGTTACAGGGAAAGAATTCGGTACCTTCTCACATAAATTGCTGAAGATAATGAAAAAATGTGTCTTTTGCCCACTGCTGTCTATGTTGTGAAATCAGACTTGCCCTCCAGAGCTGGGCCTGTTCTGTCTGTTTCTACTGTTTCTGTTGCTGTGTTAGTTGGCTCCAGGATAATCATAGAAGTGTTCTTCATGAAGGCAGAGTATGCAAAGTCAGGAAATCTCTTTCGGGTCCCTAACCTGTTTTTTCCAAAGCCTTTTTCTGGTTTTCAAATGAGATTTCCCTGTTCAGGAGGGGTGTCAAATGCTAGGGATTTCATAACTTTCCAAACCCCAGGAGCCAGATTTGGGTAATTGCAGTGGTGGGAATCAGAATTGTCTTTTGAAGAGGCCCCGTACTGTTTGCCTGTCAAATCATCTCCATGTTGGTGGAGCTGAAATTACAGGAGGCAAAGAATGTGACGGTATGTTCCGAAGTCACTGGCACATGGCTGGCGATCCCTAAGTGCTAGTTTTCTTTCTTTTCTTCTTTTCTGGAAGGTACCGAGGCTGTGTCCTCTCATCAGGCAGCATGGCAGGATGGAAGCCATATGGGATTTGCCGTCAAATCTTGGCTTCTCTGTTGAGCAGCTGTGTGAACTTGGGCCATTTATTTGTCTTCTTGGGCCTTCTTTCCTCATGTGTGAACCAAGGCTGATAATACTCACTGCAACAGTGTGGTTTAAGGATTAAATGTGACATTTGTGGAAGTATCCGTCAAGCCATAGGTATTTCCATATTTTTTTCTTCTCTGTTCTCTGTGTCCCTTTTTGACTATGAGGTAATTGGGTCTACTTCACAAAATCTGATGTATTTTTTCACTTCAAGTCAGTATATCAAGTATTTAGTCACACCTTATCCTAATGCATTAAATTCACTGCATGGAAGTTACACCATTACCAAGACTCACTACTGTCTCGTCAGACAGCAACAGCGTTTTGTGTGGCTGCAATAGAGATGTTACTGCCAGTTGTCAGTATTGAAATGATGCACGCCTTCATTCTTAAATGCCATCTGCAAAATCTGCACAGGCATTTTTTTCCCCTAGGGTTGAAAACAATTGTGTTGAAAAACAAGTGCCTCATCTTGACTCTTCTCTCGGACCTGCCTCTTCTCCTCCCTCCCAGCCTCCTAACCCTGTCTTGTTTCCCTGTATTGTTTGCTAATGGGCACTTTAATGAGGGTAGCATTTCCATTTTGAAACACACAGAGCACAAGACAGAAAATGGATTTCTTCCTGGGCTGTTTTCATCCCCCTTCCTCCTTTCAGCTTTCTCCTTTTTTTTTTTTTTCCCTCCCTCCTTTGTGTGACAACTGAAATTTGCTGAACCAGAAAGGGGAGGAAGGGGGTATGAAGGGAGAGGCAATCTGCCTTCTCATTGTTCCGGGAAGAGCTTAGTAGCACCCTGCTTGCTGCAAGAGGCCAAGCGCTCTAAAGAGACTCTGGGTGCCTCTTCTGTTTGCGCAAAAGCCCGAAGCCCTGAGCACACAGTGCAGAGCAGACTCCAATTACTGACGTAATTATTGCGACCTGTACTGCCCAACTGTTGAGTTATTTTAATCAAAAGCTACATTGGCAGATGTGAGTTCGATCCTGCAGAAAACTCAAGAAAGCTCATCGATTCAAAGCAGTTTTACTAAAACTTGGGGGCTTGTGATGCTCAGATTTCATGTTGGCAGAATGTTTGGGCATGTTGTGAATACATCAGAACACTTCAGCCAACACAGACATCAGTCCCCTTGAAGTATCCTCAGCTAACTTGAGTACTTAGTGTTTCCGAAACTGGACTTTGTTGAAAAGTATAGTAGAATAGCAATTTCAAAAAACTCAGTACCGTTTAAAGAAAATTTGTTCTCTTTAAATAGTTGATCAGCACCTAACTTTGACAGCCTTCTTTTGGCATTCAACAGAGGAGAATTTGATTTTTTGGGGCACGGACAAGCTACGTGTATTTGGTGGGTACGATGTATGCTTAGTCGGATAGAGGTGCGTATTTGGACCCCTCACCATCTGCTTCATATTCATTCTGGAGCACAGCTACAAACTGGCTTTCTGTTACCATCTCAGCCAGCTCTAGTTTGTGTTTTCACCTCTCTACCATAGCACACCAAGGAGATGGAGTTTCCACTTTAAAAAGCAGTCTTACAAATCATTTTTTAAAAAAGTGTTTCCACTTTAAGGATCATGCTTATTAAAAATAAAAGTGCATGATGATCATTGGTTTTTAAAATGCTTACAGAAATTCCAAGTGCAAACTAAGAGATAAATTGCAAAAGAGGAAGAGAAATTAAGCAATAAAGACAAGGACACTTAAAAGGAGAGAAGAAAATAACAAAGGAAAATAGGTGAGGTTGACAGAAGATATATTGGAAAAGAAGAAAGAGTCAAGGAAGAAACAGGAGGGAAGGAAAGAGGCAAGAAAAGAAATGCCATGGAAATGAGTAATGGAGGCAAAGAAGGAAATAGAAAAGTGAAGGCTGAAATAAGAAATACGGAGAAAAACATCAGAGATGCTTAGGTCCCAAGAATTATAGGTTATTAGGGACCTGGGAGAAGGTGGAGAGGGGCTAGATATATCCCTAATGAAATCAGGCTTCTGAATTCCTTAGGACAGCCTGACAACCAGGGAGAATGTCCCCAGCATATGTTAATTCAGTCTGAAATAAGAGCCAGTCAGACTCATTACTGGGTTTGGCCAGCCTGTAATGGCAACAGAATTCACTGATGCATATTTAAACTGAATTTTTCTAACCAAAGTCTTCAATAAACAGTTACTAGCTGGAACAGAAAATCAGAATAAGGCTTTCATGATGAGTGTTTCTATAGGAAAAGTCTAAAAATGGTTCACAGTGCTTTTTCCAAAATTTTTAGTCATTTGTGGTTCTTAACCTCGTCTAGTGTGTTAGCAACTGTTCCATTGCTGAACGGTGTGCATTTTTCCGATAATTACTTTTAACATTCAGCAGGGCAGGGTTGAGTGACTGACACCTATGGCATAAATGAAGCCCCTTGGCAGGAACCGTAACTGTGAATAACAAAGGAAGCTTTCAGAGACCTGGATTGTGCTGGGACCAACAGGAACTGTTTTTCCCAAAGGTGGGAAAACCAGAACAGGTCTTCTCAGCTAGCCCAGAGTTGCAACACCAGAGTTGTCCAAGGCAGGTGGAGATGGCAGGAAGCCTAAGAGAAATCTCAGGAAGGTGTCATTTGGCCTGTGGCCTCAGATCCAGAGACTGGAAACTTGGCACAAGGTCTTGGGCTTGCTGTATATACTGTGCTGGCAACTGGATGCTCTGGTGAGTCCAGGAATGAATAATCAGCAGTAGCTTGCAGATGTTCTCCATGCTTCTGCTAAGCCCTCTCAGGCGCCTTCCATGATGTTGTTGTTGTTGTTATGTGCCGTCGAGTCGGACCCGACTCATAGCAACCCCTCCTTGGGTTGCCAAGGCAGTATCACTATGGAAGTAGATTGTCCCATCTTCCTTCCAAGGAGTGGCTGGTGGGTTTGAACTGCCAGCCTTCTGGTTAGCAGTCAAGTTCCTTAGCCACTATGCTACCAGAGGTTGGAGCTAAAAGCTTGTAAAATATGTTTACATATTTCTTAAGTAATAGATTACTTGATTTGCAGCAATGAGTGAGAAATGTAGCAATAACCCAAAGTGACTTATATATATTTATCTTTGGGCTAGCTTTCACATATATACCTCGGTATATATATA
>NW_006921608.1:16380149-16394305 GCF_000298275.1 Orycteropus afer afer | reverse complement strand
CAAATGATTTTGAATTTTGTTCCACATTGTTCTCCCTCTCTATCAAGGATCTCCTGCATAGATCCCTTCCAAGTGGATGACAGTGGTAGCCAGGCACCATTTAGTTCTTCTGGTCTTATAGTTGTATAGGCTGTAGATCGGATGGTGTACCAGTTGCTAGGACTAATTGTTTCCATGAATTATACCTCAATATTTTAATATAGTTGGTTCTGGTTTTCTACAATATCATGAGTCCCTTTTATGCTCAAGTGTTGCTATAGATCTGTACAGACTTCCTGTCTTTATCTCTGGTGCCTCAGTCTATATTCCAGGTGTTAATCATTCATTACTTCCAGGAAGAGAGTTAGGGTTAAAATCAAAAAAGAAAAAAATAAAAAATAACCAAACTCACTGCCGTGGAGTCATCTTTGACTCATAGCGACCCCTCCTTGGGTTTCCGAGGCAGTATCCCTATGGAAGTAGATTGCCCAACCTTCCTTCTGAGGAGTGGCTGGTGGGTTTGAACCGCCAGGCTTCTGGTTAGCAGTTAAGTGCCTTAGGCACTACACTACCAGAGGTCCTACATAGTTAGTGGTCATTAATCCATCAAATATTTATTCAGCAACTAGGGTGACCTACTCATCCCAGTGTACCTGGGAGTTTTCCAGTTTTAGCACTGAAAGTCCCACATCCCAGGAAACCCCTTCAGTCTCAGACAAACAAGACAGTTGGTCATCCTATCACTCACCATGTTCTTATAGCGTTAGAAGAGACCCCAGAAATAATGATTATTCCTATACACTCATTTTAAAGGGCCAGTTAAAACTAAGAAGTCCTCTTTATCATATATATTCCTTCTGCTTCACATATCTCCTTGGTTGGGGGAGATAATTAAGTGCTATGATTGAAAATGTTATCTTCAGACTGAACTGGAGAATAAGCAAAGGTACTACTATGTGCCAGTAAGAATTTTATAATCCAGATTGAGATTTGAAAATTAGATACTCCAAAAGATAAAGTGAATAAAAAATGACCAATTTTTCTTTTTCCTTAGTGATATTTTTGCTATTCCCGTACTTTTGTTGTATTGCTTTTCCCTTCACCCATATCAAACCTGTCTTTTAATTATCCATCAGTTTTCCCTCTCTTCCTCTCCCCTCCTATCCCTGATCACCATCAAAGAAAACTTCCTTCCCTGTGTAAACATTTCCTTGACTTTTTGTAATAATGGACTCATACAATATTTGTCCTTCTGTGACTATTTCATTCAGCGTAATGCCCTCCAAGTTCATCCATGTTATGAGGTGTTTGCTGATTCTTCATTATTCTTTAGTGTTGTATAGTATTCCACTGTGTTTATGTAGCATAGTTTGGTTATTCATTCATCTGTTGATGGGCACTTAAGTTGTTTCCATCTCTTTGCTATTGTAAATAGTGCTCCAGTTAACATGGGTGTGCATATATCTATTTGTGTTTTGGATCTCACCTCTTTAGAATATATTCCTAGTAATAGGATTGCTGGATCAAATGGTATTTTTATTTCCAACCTTTTAAGGAAGTGCCATTATGTAGGTTTGGCAGACAATATTCCTACATATGTGTTTGTTCGTGGTGGTATACAGCCTGAGGCATTTGACTTCTAACCAGAAGGCTGGCAGTTCAACCCTACAAGCCAGTCCTCAGAAGGAAGATTGGGCAATCTACTTCCACAGTGATACTGCTTGGAAACCGAAGGAGGGGTGACTATGAGTCAGATCCTACTTGAGGGCAGTGAGCTTGGTTTTCTTGGTTTATAAAAATATCCATAGGTGGTTTAAACATAATAGAAGGCAAAGTTAGGATAACTTCTTAGCTGCAAATAAGAACCTTGAAGGAGTGGGTCACTGGACCTGAGGGCTGGGGACTATGGTCATGGAGGACATCAAGCGCAGTTGGCACAATATGGTATACAAAAATATTGTTCTACAGTTTATTTCAGTGAGTAGTGACTGGGGCCTTTGTGAGCAGCCATCTAATTGGTGACTATTGGTCTCTACTCCTCCGGAGAAAAGAAAATCAAAGATGCATGGAAACAGTTAGTCCAAAGGACTAATGGACCTTGAGAACCTCAACCTGTATGACCCTGAGAGAAGAACTAGCTGGTGCCTGGATACCAATGCCAACCACTCAGAAAGGGATCAAAATTGGACATCCTGGATAGAATGGGAGAATGCTGAACAAAACTCAAAATCATTAAAAAAAGACCAGGCTTACTAACTAGTCTGATAAACCAAAAAATCAAACCTACTGCTGTTGAGTTGAATCTGACTCATAGCAACCCCTCCTTGGGTTTCCAAGGCAGTATCACTACGGAAGTAGATTGTCCAATCTTCCTTCCAAGGAGTGGCTGGAGAGTTTGAACCACTAGCCCTCTGGTTAGTAGTCAAATGCCTTAGGCACTACACCATCCCTGAGACTATGGCTGCAAGTTACCTTTTAGGCCTGGAATTTAACTCATTCCTCTGGCTTAGCTCTCAGCCAAATGATAGACTGGCCTATGAGCTTAACACCTACACCAGGGAGATGCACTCCTTAGGGCAATCAACCCTGGGAGAACAGAAGGGCAGCATTTGCAAAGGGAAAAAGGTAAGGAGGCAGAATGCCTAGTCAAGAACACAGGGAAATGGTAACCACATGGAGGAAGTGTGAGGTAAGATGTTACACTGTGGGGAATGTAATCAGAATCACAAAACGAAAGGTATATATGGACTGTTGTGTATGAAATGAATCTGCTTTGCAAAATTTCACCCAAATCACAACAAAAAGTTTGTTTGTTTGTTTGTTTTAAAAAAGAATAGACTGCTTTAAACTTGGGAAAATAATAAAAAAAAATTACAGTGTAACCTCAAAGAATATTAATAAACCTTCACACCAAAATAAAAAAGAAGAAAATCATAAAGTCTCACAAAACACTAAAAAAGTAGCAATGAAGGAAATGATAAGAAAATCCATAAACAAAATTGAGCTCAGCACAGAAAAATATATGGAACAAAGAAACTATAAATGCCACACAGAAAACCCAGCAAAATGACAGCTGGTTTGTATTCATACCTATCAGTAATTACATTGAATGTAAATGGATTTAATGTAGCAGTGTAGCAGAATGGATAAAAAAAAAAAAAAAAAACAGGACACACACACCCCAGAAAAAAGACTGATTCTGTATCTGGAAACAATTTGACACATCAAAGAGAGTATGTTTAAAATGATATCACTTCAGGAAGGTGAAAGAATAAAATATAACAGACATACTATCATTGTGTCTAGTTATACCTTTTTGCCTTGAAAAATTTTCAGAATAACGTGAAGGGATAGAAGACCAGCTTGGATGTCTACAGACAGTGGTTCAAGTCCCGGCTCAGGCATTAACAAGCCACTGACCCCAGACAAGATACTTAACTTCCCCAGGTCCTTGAATTTTCTTCACAAAAATGAAAGTGTGGTAATAATTTCCTATGGAATAATGACAAAAAAAGAAAAAACCTCAAAATCACTGCCATTGAATCAATTCCAACTCATAGTAAACCCCATTGTGTTTCCAAGGCTGGAAAATTTGCAGAAGCTAACTGCCTTATCTTTCTTCTACAGAGCAGCTGGTGGGTTTGAACTACAGACCTTTTGGTTAGCAGCCAAATGCCTTAACCACTGTACCACCAGAGTTCCTTATGGAACAACTAGTGGGGGAGAAATATTAGAAGTTGGGCGACTCATGTTACATAGTCTGCACTCTTCCTTTACAACCATGTGGCATTGGATATGTGAGTTAGCTTCTCAGTTTTCCCACATGTAACATGGGAAGTCATTAACAACAGGGTTCTTGTGAACATCAAGTCATAGTATAAGAAACAAATACCAATGTCACATTCTGTTGTCATGCAGTAATCCTTGTAACTAAGGACTACTTAGCTTACACCATTATTTATAAGGGTTGGCAAACCATGAGCCAAATCTGGCCTAACAACCTATTTTTGTGGGGGAAAAAAAAAATGAAAAGCAGCCATGCTGATTCGTGTATTGTCTATGATTACTTTCAAGCTATAACAGTGGTGTTTAGTAATTGCAACAGAGACTTTTGCCCAAGCCTAAAATGTTTAGTTTCAAGTCCTTTACAAAATTAGTTCACTGACCCTGATCTAGCATAAAGGCTGCAAGATTGTTGTTCCAAGGTTCTGGGCTCTCTTAGGTTCTACATCACTATGTGATCTCAAGCAAATGTTTCTGCTTCTGTTTCTCATACTATTAAAAGAGGGAAATACAAATCCAACCCTCAGAGAAACTCACAGAAATGTTGTTAGGATAGATAAGCACAGCATAGATAAGAAAACAGAAGCATTGATCTTTTCTGTAGGAAAGTTATTTAAATTCAAAATATTATTCATAAGGTAATGCTGTTAGATGAGTCAGAAATGATGACTGATGTGTTATTATTCTCTGATATTAGTTCTCTTAAGTACATCAATGGGAGATTACTTAGATCAGTGATACCATATAGACCCCTGCACCTGGGACTACATCAAAAGCTAAAACAATGCACCAGAATATAATTTAATCACAATATCCAGTCAGAAGTGTGAATTTTAATCACTTCTTTATCCCTTTATCTTCTGAAGGATGTCATTAAACATTTGCAAAACATGAACTTCAGATTACGCCAACATCCCTGTTAGGGTCAGCTGGCAGCTGGCCAGTTTAGCCCAGGACCGAGACAGAGGGGCAGACCTTCCGGCACAGGAGGAAGAAGTACTCCCCAGACAGCAAAACAGTGGTGGTGGTAGCACATGACCTGGTTTGCAGGGCAAATAGCAAAGATATTTGTTTATGTTAAAACTTTAATTTGTATTTGATTCCTGGATGCATGACTGATAATCTAGGCTGGGTAAGCACATACATCAGTGATTACCAAATCTTTGCCTAAGACATGTAAATATTGGGACCTTCTCTTACCCAAGAACTCCCTTAAACCTCAAGGGAAGATCACCCTCCAGGAGCAGTCCTTTATGTGACTGAAAGCAGCCTCTAGGGAAGCCAAGCTTGGTCTTTGAGAATAACATTGGTCTAGTTTACAGACCCTACATACACAACTCCAGATTTATGGCACAGATAAATTAGTGGCTAATCATTTGCTCTATAAAAGGATTCTTCACTTTACAAGCAGATTCACTGCCATGTTCCTTTACTGATCTGTTGCCATGGTGCAGTTCCAATAAAATCCCACTGTTAGAATGAAGTATACATATGCTTTTTCATTGCCGACCTGGATGGAACGATAAAGAACAAGTTGTACCAATAATTCCCTTAGATTTTTAAGATGTGGCTTTTGTCAAAATCTTTTATTCTCAGCCTAATAGCTTAATGTTACTTGTTATTTATGATAGGCTGGGTGAGATGGGGTGCATGCTGCTTGAAAATGACAACAATGAAACAATCTTATGTGATTTCATTGACTAATTCACTATCTGATTATCTTCCTGACGTTTTGAAATGAAAGAAAGATCAGTCACACAAGAATAAGCTAACTGGCATTTTGATGATACGTAATAATATTAATAATAGCTACCACATTGAACATTACCATGTACCATGACACATACTGTTTTTCTTGCATTAACGCATTGAAGTTCAAACAAACCTAAAAGGTAGGTACAATTATTGTCATTCCCGTATTATAGATGAAGAAGTAAAGGCACAGAGAGCTAATACCCTGCCCCAGGCCACAAACTGGTCAGTAGCAAAGTCAAGGTTCAAATTCAGCAAGGTAACTTGACAGTTTGTGCTCTTAACCATTGTGCTATATAGAAAAAATAAATAAATAAATAAAGCAACTGTCAGGTGCTGAAACATAGAAGCAAGGCCAGCATATGACATCTTTCCTACCTTCAGGAAGCAGTAAGAATTTCTGCTTTGGGCCATCAGAGAAAAACTTGTATTAGACTTGTCTTTTGCCATTAAAAAATAGAAAACTGGACAGAATATATCAAACAACTAATATCATACATTAGACCACAGGGAGGTGAGGACTATGATCCTGAGATAAAGGAAACAAAAGACGAGCTCTGTTACTGCCCCAGTCTCTACCTGGTGCCTTGTAGGCCATGAGCAGGGGGAGGAAACCCAAGTATCTCCTTTTGTTCACAAGGGTCTCATTAAATTGCAGAGACAGTGATTAAAGTTCAGATAGTTTGAAGCAGCTATGATTTATAGGGCAGAGTACCACAGAGGAGGGCCTTATACAGAAAAAGAGTGCCAGGAATCTGTTATAAGTGCCCTTGAGTCTTTAGCTGAATACTAGCTGAGCCTGCATAGGGTGAAATTCCACAAGATTTAGCAAAGAATGACTATCAGGGAGAGGTAAGTTCCCAGAGTCCAGAGAGCTGGGACAAGTTGAGTTCTAGAGAGAACTTGTTGACCATGTGGCATATTCAGTAGAGACCCCAGAAGGGTCACACTAAAGTAACCCTATTATCAAGATTACTCTAGACTTATCCTAACAAAACTTAAAAGCAAGTCTTGAGAGCATCAAGGACATCTATAGCTGCCAAAGCAATATTCAGTACTTTGTAAAGGAAGACAAGAATTGTAGACATTCAATATACAAAATTTAAAATGTCCAACATTCAATAAAAAATTACTAGACATGTGAAGAAACAAGAAAACGTAACCCATAACCAAGAGAATACTCAGTTTAGAGAAACATACCAGAAATGATACTTATGATGAAGTTGGTAGATCAAGAATATAAACAGCTATTATAAAAATATTCAAGGATTTAAAGGAAATAAAAAACATAATGAGAAGAAAAATGGAAGTTATAAAAAGAATTAAATAGAATCGATTACTGAAGATATAAAATATTAGATAAAAAGATTCATGGAATGAGCTCAACAGGAGAATGGATAATGCCAATTAAAGATTAGTAAACTTGAAAATCTAGTTAACATCAAGCAGTCCAACATATGGATAAATGTAATCCCAGAAAATAGTGGGGGAGGGGGTGGCAGAAAACATATTTGAAGAATTAGTGGCCAAAGTTTTCCAAATTTAATGAAATCTATAAACTTGCATATCCAAGAACCTCAATAAAACCCAAGCAGTATAAATAAGAAGATTATTATAATCACCTTCCTGAAAACCAGCAACAAAGAAATATCTTGAAACCTTCCAAAGGGGAAAAAAGATAAGACTAATCACAGATTTCTTGTGAGAAACAATGCAGTTTCTTGTAGAAGACAATGGAATGACATCTTTAAAGTGCTCAAATAAAAACCTGCCAACTTAACCTACTGCCAATAATCAGCAAAAATACCGTTCAAAAAGATGACCACAGGGAAGCAGTATGAAAAGAGCTGTTACATTATGGAGAATGCAACAATGTCATGAAACAAAATGTGTATGAACTGTTGTATGGAAAACGAATTTGCTCTGTAAACTTTCACCTAAATCACAATCATGTTGTTGTTGTTATGTGCCGTCGAGTCGACCCCAACTCATAGCGACTCATCCTTGGGTTTCCTAGGCGATATCACTACAGAAGTAGGATTGCCCAACCTTCCTTCCAAGGAGTGGTTAGTGGGTTTGAACCACCAGCCTTCTGATTAGCACTCAAGTGCCTTAGGCACCACACTACCAGGGCTAAGGGTAAGAGGGCCAAAAAAGGGATTTAAGGGAACTTTTAACAGTGATGGAAATGTTCTGTACATCTTTTATTATTATTATTATTATTATTTTATTGTGCTTTTGGTGCAAATTTACAAAGAAAATTTGTTTTACATTCAGCAGTTCATGAACATTTGATTTCATGCCCAATCATAAAAAACTCTCCTCCCCTCCCCTCCATGTGACTACCCCCGCCCTGTACCCTTCTTAACTATACATTCCTGTCTGTCCAGCTTTCCCTATATGTGAATGCTGCCCCTCTGGTGTCTCATGGCTGATTGTTCTAAGGGGTGCATCTCCCTAGAGGAGGTGGTGGATGCATCTCCCTGGGGGGTAGGTGTTCTGCATGTAGGTCTTTTTACTGTTGGGTTGAGAGTCAATCCATGGGAGTGAGTCCATTTCTAGGCCCGAAGGGTAACCTGGGGCCATAGACTCTGGGGATTTCCACCAGTCTCTATCCGATCAGTAACTCTGGTCATTTTTGTGTTTTTAACCTTTGTTCCACATTTTTCCTCCCACTCTGTCCAGGATCTCTAGTTTTTATCCCTTTCCGAGTGGTTGGCATTAGTGGCTGGGCACCATCTAGTTCTTCTGGTCTCAGGGTCATGAAGACTGAGGTCCTCGTGGTCCATCTTATCCTTGGACTAATTGTTTCCAGATGCCTTTGATTTTCTTCACTCTTTGATTCAGATGAGAGGAGACTAATAGTTGCATCTTAGATGGCTGCTTGAAAGCTTTTAAGACCCCAGTTGCTATTCACCAAAGTAGGTCATAGAACAAGATTTTTATGTACTATATTGTGCCAATTGAGCATGATGTTCCTCGAGACTATGATCCTGAGTCTGGAAGTGTGGTGATTCTCTCTCTCAAAGTGTTTGGTTGTCTCTGAGAAGTTACTCCAACTCTGTCTTCTGTTGCTTCTGTAATATATGTGGCTAATTTTGTAGCACAAGTGCATATGTAAGATTATTCTCAGCCAAATCTATCTTTGGTCTAGGTTACATTCCTGTTCACCTACCCGCACTTAATCTTCTCACCTATCTGTACATTTATCCATAGCCTTGTTGTGATAATAGCACTTGTATATACATTTGTCAAAACTTATCAAATTGTGTTCTTAAAATGGGTATATTTTACTATAATAAAATTATATATAAAATAAGATCATAATAATTTTATTGGATAAGCAATAGTAACACTTTCTGTTATCTCTTTCCCAAGGCTTTGAAGTACTGTGAATTATTTTAGTTAACCAGAGAATCAGGATACTATCATGGACTGTCTTGGTGTGATTGAGTATCACAATTGGAAGTGACCTTTCTGGCCCTTGAGTTCCTACAGAACTTCAGACCTCATGTTTTAGCTCTTGGTGTGCACATTCTAGCTCCTCTAGTAGAGCATTTTCAAGGGCAGGGTCTTGGTATAACTATCACAAACTTTACTTAAAACTTTTTACTTAACTCATTGTATTAAAGTTGTTATTGTTGAATGAATGCATTACTAGAGAGAAATTGAAATGTACTGCTTTGGAAAGTACTCAGTTTCTTGTCCATAAGGTTGTTCAAGAGAAGGCTAAACAACCATATGTTAAGAATGTTATAAAGTGATTCAAACATTAGATGATGGTTGGACTAGACAAATTCTTCTAGCCTAGAGATTGTGTGAAAAGTTAGGAAGGTTGATAGCCATTCTGACAATCCTCTGACCACAGTGAGAGTGAGGTTCACTCCCAAACCAACAGAATGAGGCTCACCACCCGTAAACACGAACAGTGGGATTAGACATCTATTAGTGAGCATGTGGGATTGAATTAGAAGCAAGAGAAGGATCTGACTTTGGAAATGTACACATCAGACATGAAGCGTAATGGAAGGACTCTCAAAAAGCACAGATTTCTCTGAGAAGTTCCCTGAAAACTAAGAAGGGAGATAATGTGGGCATCAGTCATCCGAGGATGGCAACTTCATAGAATTGCCTTTTGGCTTCACTCTATGAGGGACACTCCTGTGGCCTTTGTCCTTAAGGTGAAGGAATATGTTCAGCATGGGGTCAAAAGATTGACCTCTATAGATCCTCTCTAGGATCTTGCTTATAATCATCATCATTCCCTTTAAGTATAAGTTTACTCATCTGTAAAATGAGGGTAATAATAATTATAGAATCATTGTGAGTATTTAATTAGATAATGTATGCCAGATGTTTATCATGGGCCATGGCACATAGAAATTATTTAGTAAGTCTTGACTATGGTTATAGTTAGGATTTTATTTTTTTAAAAAATTATTATTGAACCATATGTCGTTGTGGTCCTCATCATAAAGAAATACAAAGCAATATAGAATAGTACCTTTGAAAGCTTATAGCAAGGCACTGAATACAAGTACCTAAGAGTCTTCAGTGAGTTTGTGAAGAAGTTCAAAGAAAAGAGAAAAACCATGTTTGCACCTCTGCTCAATCAGGAAGCAAATTAGTGGTTGCCTAAGACTAAGTGTGGTGAACTAAAAAGGGGTATGAGAGAACTTTTAGCAGTGATGAAAATCTTGATTGTTGTAGTATTTATACTTACGTATACGTCTGGTAAAACTTTTGATATTTGTCTGTAGTATGTCCAGAGCAGAGAGGCGAGGTAGCCTTTCATGAGAAAAGAACCAGTCTTTCCTTACCTTTGTAAAGCTTGCTCCTTGATGACAATCCCAAGCTTTTTCTATCTTGCATTGTTGCTTCTCAACAAGGCCCTACCTCATCTACATAACCAAGACCCCAGAAACAATAGTAGAAGTATTATGTCCCAACTTCTGTATCATGCCCATAGTGCAACAACCTATGTCATCCAACAACAATCCCATGGAAACTCCTATTGCATAAACCACCACTCGTCTGTCAGGTTGTAATGTAGTAGCTTGTGTGTTGGAAGCTATGCCACTGGTATTTCGATTACCAGCAAGGTCACCCATGGTGGGCAGGTTTCAGCAGAGCTTCCAGATTAAGACAGACTGGCAAGAAGGATGGGGCCATCCACTTCTGAGAAAAATTGGCCACTAAAAATCTTATAAATAGCAGTGAAACATTGTCTAATATAATACTGGAAAATGTTATGAATAGTGATGAAACATTGTCTGATGCTGAACTGGAAGATGAGCCTCTCAGGTTGGAAGGCACTCAAAATACGACTGGGGAAGAACTGCCTCCTCAAAATATAGTCGACCTTAAAGACATGGGTAGAGTAGAGTTTTCAGGACCTCCATTTGCTAATGTGGCACAACTCAAAATGAGAACCAAAAAAAAAACCGCAAACTTACTGCCATGGAGTCAGAACCGACTCATAGTGAACCCTCCTTGGGTTTCTGAAGTGGTATCACTATAGAAGTAGATTGCCCATTCTTCCTTTTGAGGAGTGGCTGGTGGGTTTGAACTGCCAGGCTTCTGGTTAGCAGTCAAATGCCTTAGGCACTATGCCATCAGAGCTGTTCAAAATGAGAACAAACAGCTGCAAACATCCATTAATAACTGGTATGTAGAATGTATGGATTATGAAACTAGGAAAATTGGAAGTTGTGGAAAATGAAATGGAACACATAAAGATACAAAGACCACTAACCTAGGTATTGGGAGCTCTGGTAGCGTAGTGCCTAAGGCACTTGGCTGCTAACCAAAAGGTTGACGGTTCAAACCCACCAGCCACTCCTCGGAAGAAAGATGGGGCAATCTACTTCCGTAGTGATACTGCCTCGGAAACCCAAGGAGGGGTTGCTATGAGTCAGGTCCGACTCGACGGCACATAACAACAACAACAACAACCTGGGTATTAATGAGCTGAAATGGACTGATAGTGGCCACTTTGAGTCCGACAATCATCATCTACAATGACAGGAATAACAAATTTAAAAGGAATAACATCACATTCATTATCAAAAAGAACATTTCAAGATCTATCCTGAAGTACAATGCTGTCAGTGATATGATAATATCCATATGCTTACAAAAAAGACCAGTTCATATTATTACTGTTATTCAAATTTATGCACCAACCACCATAGCCAAAACCAAAGAGAGTGATGATTTCTACCAACTTCTGCGGTCTGAAATTGACCAAACATGCAATCAATCAAGATGTATTGATAATTACTGATGATTAAAATGCAAAAGTTGGAAAAAAGGAGAAGTGTCAGTAATTGGAAAAATACAGCTTTGGTGACAGAAATGATGCCAGAGACTATACGACATAATGTCACAGTACCAACAGCTTACCCATTGCAAATACCTTTCTTCAATAACATAAATGATGACATATGCTGTATTTTTCAGTGAAAAGGTTAGGGCGCTCAGTGAGATATATTGACCCAGTGGCTGCAACAATGAGCTCAGGCATAGCAAGGATTGTGAGGCTGGTGCAGGACCAAGCAGTGTTTTGTTCTGTTGCACATGGGGTCTCTATATGAGTCAGAGCCAACTCGATGGCACCTAACAACATATACAGTCCACTAGATGGAATACACAGAAATCAAATCAACTGTATCTGTAGAAAGAGGCAATGGAGAAGCTTGATATCATCAGTCAGAATTAGGCCAGGAGCTGACTGTGGAACAGACCATCAGTTGCTCATATGCAAGTTCAAGGTGAAGCTAAAGAAAATTAAAACAGCTCAACAGAGCCAAAATATGACCTTTATTATAGCTCACTGAATTTATAGGCCATCTGAAAAATAGATCCGATGCATTGAGCATCAGTGACTAAAGACTAGACGAGTTATGGCATGACATCAAAAATATCACACATAAAGAAAGCAAAAGGCCATTAAAAAGACAAGAAAGGAAGAAAAGACCAAAATGGATGTCAGAAGAGACTCTGAAACTTGCTCTTGAACAGAAAGTAGCTAAAGCAAATGGAAGAAATGATGAGGTAGAGGACCTGAACAAAAGATTTCAAAGGGCAGCTAGAGAAGACAAAGTAAAGTTTTATAATGAAATGTGCGAAGACTTGGATTTAGAAAAACAAAAGGGAAGAACACGCTCAGCATTTCTCATGCTGAAAGAACTGAAGAAAAAATTCAAGCCTCCAGTTACAATACTGAAGGGTTATAAGGGCAAAATATTGAATGATGCAGGAAGCACCAAAAGAAGAGGGAAGGAATACAGAGTGATTGTACCAAAAAGGGGAGCTCTGGTGGTGTAGTGCCTAAGCCATTTGACTGCTAACCAGAAAGCTGGCAGTTCAAACCCACTAGCCACTCCTTGGGAGGAAGGTTGGGCAATCTACTTCCGTAGTGATACTGCCTCAGAAACCTAAGGAGGGGTCGCTATGAGTTGGATCTGACTCTATGGCACTGAGTTTGGTTTTTTGGTATCAAAAAGAATTAATTGATGTTCAACCATTTCAGGAGGTACCATGTGATCAAGAACCAGTAGTAATGAAGAAAGAAGTCCAAACTGCACTGAAGGAATTGGCAAAAAACAAGGCTCCAGGAATTGAATGAGAATAACCATTGAGATGTTTCAACAAATGGATGCAGTGCTAGAAGTGCTCACTCATTTATGACTGGAAGAGGTCCGTATTTATGCCCATTCCAAAGAAACATGATGCAACAGAATGTGAAAATTATCAATCTAATTAATATCACACACAAGCAGAATTTTGCTGAAGATAACTCAAAAACAGTTGCAGCAGTATATTGATAGGGAATGACCAGAAATTCAAACCAGATTCAGAAGAGGGCATAGAAAGAGGGATGTCATATGGATCTTTGCTGAAAGAAAAGAATACCAGAAAGATGTTTACCTGTGTTTTACGACTATGCAAAGATATTCAGCTCTGTGGATCATAACAAATTATGCTTAACATTGCAAAGAATGGGAATTCCAGAACACTTGATTGTGCTCATCAGGAACCTGTACATAGACCAGGAGGCTATTGTTCAAATAGAGCAAGGGTATACTGCATGGTTTAAAATCAGAAAAGGTGTGCATCAAGGTTATACCCTTTCACCACACTTACTCAATTTGTATGCAAATAATACCAAAAGCTGAACTATATGAAGAAGAATGTGGATTGGAGGAAGACTCTAACAACTTGTGCTACACTGATGATACAACCTTGTTTGCTGAAAGTGAAGATGGCTTGAAGCACTTAACTGATGAAGATCAAAGACTGGTCTTCAGTATGGGTTACACGTCAACATAAAGAAAACAAAAATCTTCACAATTACCTGGTGGAACCATTGAGACTATGGCCCCTCGCTGCCCTTCAGGTCTGGAATTAAGCCCACACCTGTGGCTTTCAGCCAAACAAAAAACAGGCATATGAGTTGAACATGTACCAGAGGTAGATACACTGCTTGGAGAGAACAATCATGGGAGAAAAAAGGGCTGTTTATGCACAGGGAGACAGCTCAGGGGGCAGGAGTGCAGGGAGGTATGGACACAGGGAAGAGGTAACTATTGGGAGGAAGTGGGAGGGGAGCTGTTGCATTGTGGTAAATTGTAGTCAAT
>NW_006921608.1:16373410-16379598 GCF_000298275.1 Orycteropus afer afer | reverse complement strand
AACAACAACAACAGCAGAAGAGCTGATGCCTTCAAATTGTGGTGATGGCAGAGAATACTGAAAATATCATGGACTGCCAGAAGAACGAACAAATCTATCTTGGAAGCAGTACATCCAGAATTCTCCTTAGAAGTGAGAATGGCCAGGCTTTGTCTCAAGTACTTTGGTTATGTTGTCAGAAGGGACTGTCCCTGGAGAATGATATCATGCTTCATAAAGTAGAGTGTCAGCAGAAAAGGGAAAACCCTCAAGGTGATGAATTGACACAGTGGTTGTGACTATGGTTCAAGCACAGCAAATACTGTGCAGATGGTGCAGGACTGGCCAGTGTTTCATTCTGTTGTACATCAGGTCGTTATGAGTTGGAGCCAACTAAAGGGCACCTGGTAACAACAACAATTACATCAAAGTCAGGAACTTGGGGAGAATGAGGCTTTTCCCTTTTTCAACTTCATCTGCTAGGTCCCAATTACTTTTGGATGTGCTCTTCTTATTCCAGTCAGCCTCATTTCTACAGAGGGGTTGTTGTTGTTGTCGTTGGTTGCCACCGAGTCGGACCCAACTGATAGCGACCCCTCCTTGGGTTGCGGAGGCAGTATCACTACAGAAGTAGATTGCCCAACCTTCCTCCCAAGGAGTGGCTGGGGGATTTGAACTGCCAGCCTTCTGGTTAACAGTCAAGTGCCTTAGCCATTACACTACCAGAGCTCCTTACAGAGGGATACAACGGTCTGCCTGAGTGACCAGGTGCCTGCACTCATGGACTTAATATAGAGGGGCACTGGATTGAAAATTCCATGAGTACAGGCACCTGGTCACTCAGGCAGACCATTGTATCTCCACGACCCAGCAAGGTACTTGGCACTTAAACCAAAAACCAAACTCACTGCCATTGAGTCGATTCTGACTCATAGCAACCCCCATTGTTTTTCCAAGACTGTAAATCTTTATGGAAGCAGACTGCCTCATCTTTCCTCTGCAGAGTAGCTGGTGGGTTTGAACCACTGACTTTTTGATTATCACCCAAATGCCTTAACCACTGCACCACCAAAGCTCCTTCTGGCATTTAATAGGAGCTCAGTAAATAACAGTTGAATGAATACATAATCTCCTTTCCAAACACCTTTTATGCAAGTCTAGTTTGAAAGAATCTTTAGTGGCTGCCATGCTTTGCAGCAGAGTGAAAGGTTAATATATTGCAAGCATAACTGTGATCATTCTGAGTAGTCATTTAACCTATTTACAGCAACCGAAAGATTATTATTCAGCTGTATGAAATTAAACAAGAAATAATTCATGCTTCATGTTCCATGTCCTTTGTAATGAGGCCTTTTTTTTTTTTTTTTTACCAGTTTAATTAGTTAGTGAAGGACAGCACACTTTCCACCTTTTGGCAAGAATTCTAAAGGCTTTAGAGAAAAATGACTCAGGAGGTGAAATAGCAGGACTCCTGGTGTTATTTATAAACTCTTTACTGAAAACTATTTCAGGGTCTGTAGCAGGGAATCTCAAGCACCATTTACCTTACCCCATAATTCTGGAGTTTGAGTATAAATGATGGAACAGATAATGACATGTTACCCCACAAAGTAGCATTAGCTTCCTTTATATCATCATTGGCCTTTCTTTTTCTTTTCTTTTTTTTTTTTTAAGAATACACACAAATGTGTAAATTGCAGTTTATCTTAACACAGAAGCATTTAATCAAATGTACTGTAATTATATTTTGGGTGGCTACTGAGAATAATCACTGTTTCTTCACTACAAGGATTGTCCTAGAAATTACATTAATGAGTGTCAACCATAAATAGCATTGGGAATTTCGCTGCATTTAAATGTTAAATTTGCATTCCAGCCTGCTAGATTCCCTATAAATGAATTGCCATGGGCCAGCATCTTTTCATGGGCATTGGCACTTAATAGGTATTCCTTGAACCAACTTTCACTTTAAGTGAAATGTATTTGCTTTAAAACGTATTTATTTCATAGGCTCCTTCTTACACATTTGTTTTCCTTTAGCTTGGAATTCACAAGGCTTTTCATATTTAGCTCATTTATTCCCTGACTGCATAATGGTTTTTGGAAGGTTATATTTTAGAAGGTTTAATGTCAGGGGGAAAAAAAAAAAAAAAACTCACCTCCTCCCTTTAGATAATCACTTAAAGGAACCGTGTTTAGCTGCCAGCTAGGAAGCTGCCAACAACCAGGAAAAAGGTTATTTGAATAAATAAAATGAAAGCATGTTAAAATAACTGAGCCAACATTCACCAAGTATCTCACCATTATCAACACCTAACTTTGCTCCATCTTCAAGGACTGTGGCTGTTTCAACATGTTTCTCTCATCCTTCTAGTTCTTTCTTCAGAAGCTTATTTGGAGGAAAACTTACTAATATTGCAGAATATTAGTCAAGTAGTTTGTCATCTTTTTATAACCATCTGCCTTACACAAAATATGAACACACTTAATTTGGATGAATTTGTGCTGACACATAAGCAAATACTGAGACTGGAAAGTGTGTACTGTGGCCCTTAGATACTCCTCAAGCCTGGAACTGAACCCACCCCCTGGCATCAACTTTCAGCCACACAATGGACAGGCTTATAAATGAATAATAACACTTGGGAATAGACTCCCAAGTACAATCAACCATACATGACCAAAAGGGCAGCACTTGCCCAAAAACAAAGCTCAGAAGGGGGAACGGGGCAGGAGAGGAGACCTAATGGAAATAGGGAGTGCAGGGGGGAAGCGGGAAGAGTGCTGTTACATTGAGGGGACTGCGACCAGTGCCACGAAACAAAACGAAGTGTGTATGAATTGTTGAAAGAAACACTAATATGCTCCATAACTTTCACCTAAACTATAATTTAAAAAACAAGGAATCCAGAGGAGCTCACTCCCAGCTCAGTTTTCTGACTTGCGTCTAAATTGATTCACGTCACCATTCGCATTTTCTTTGCCATGGTGCATAATATTCTTGGTATTTGAACTTTCATTATATTTTTAATGATGCTTCTTTTTAGGCAGGATTTTTTTTCTAGTAAATTTTATTCTCTAAACACATCTCCTGTTACCTGTGGTACAGCTTCATGTGGTCTGGACACTGGTAGTATGTAGGGATAGAACAAGCCCACATTGGCTCACTCTTATTCCAGCCAGAAATTACACTTCCCACAATGACCCCAAGAGGAATTTCATGGAGGGCTTGACTATATACTTTGAAGTCACCCCTAAAATTATTGGGTGCACTGTCCCCCCAAAAATCCCACTTCTCTTTCTAAACCAGTATAGCTTAATCAATCATGAATTTATATTGACCAAAACCAAATGACTGCCGTTGAGTAGATTCTGACCCGTAACAACCCTCTAGGACAGAGTACAACTGCCCCATAGGGTTTCCAAGGCTGTAACCTTTATGAAAGCAGACTGCCTCATCTTTATCTCATGGAGTGGCTAGTAGATTTGAATCACCAACTTTTTGATTAGCACTTGAGCACTAAACCACTGTTCCATTTATATCATATATCATAAAGTATTAATTGAGTGCCTATTAATAATCCCTACAACCATGTTGAAAGTTGAACATCATTAGCTGTGTTTTATAACTGAGGATACTGAGGCTGAATGACCTTATGCTCTGTCCCCCAAGTCACTGAGTTATTAAGGAGGAGAGTTTGAATTTAGACCTAGGTCTGTCTACCTCTAAATCCCAAGTTCTCTAAGCTGCAGCTCCCTGCCTAGGTCTGACTTCTTCTTGGCTGACATACTCAAGGGTATGTCTTTTCATATCCTTTGGAAATTATTTCCTAACGGTGAGCTGCTCTAATAACAATGCTGTAGTGTGTTTCCAGGGCTGAATATTGGCCTTCGAAGTAGGCTCATTCCTACCAACTTTCTATTTCTAAAAAGCATTTGATGATTCCCTGTTCAGAATTCACCTACCTGTCAAAAGATACTGTGAAATTTATCCCTAGGGATGCTTCACATTTCCCTGCCCTACCATCTCAGGTGCTCTCAGAAATTGAAACACAGGCTCTCCCTCAGTGCTAGTCTTTTAGATCAGCTGCTGTCACTGATAAAATGTCTCTTTGGAATTGCAGAGACAAAACTTCAAAGCAGCCAACAGGCCCACCCTCGCATCATCTCCTGTGGTTATCGGCAGTTGCATGGGTGAGATCTGATTTTCTGGAGTTGTTTTAGTTTTAGAAAATGTTCGTGGGAACATAGATGATGTCTGAGGAAATGCCTTCCTTAAGTCTCTAGTTCTAAAGGGAGGCAGCCAAATTCCCACCCATCCAGCACTCCAGTTCTTTCAGTCTGGGACAGAAGGAGAAGTTCAGAGGCCCAGAGAGGGCATGTACAAATATTTCTTGCCTCTGTTTTTTCAATGTGGAATTTGGAGCCTTTGGGGCAGGAATTTTTGTGTCATCCCACCATGAGCTGTCTGTAAGAAGCTCTGGACAGGAAGAAAACAGACCCAAGCTACTCAAGCTCTGTCTGCTGGAATTAAATGTCTTCCTGTTTCTTGATGTTCATGATTCTGATTCCTCCTCCATCCACCCACGGTGACTTCCATTCTTTGAAGCCCGTGATTCTGTCTTAACTCGGATACTAAATTTGACATTCATCAGTGCTGGCTGAAGATCGCCTGTGGCTTAACCTGTAGCCACGGGTGAGATTCAGCACCCAGAGCCACCAGGGACCTCAGCTCACTGCCCAGTGCCTCAATGTGGGTGGCAGAAACCCAGGCCTCAACAGGTGCCACAGCAAAAAAAAAAAAAAAAAATTGCCATTCACCCGATGCCCTCTGGGGCCCAGAGGATATGCTCCCCACCAGTTTCACCTAATTCTAAAATGTCACTGTTTCTGTTAAGATGCTTCTAGCTACTACCAAAGTAAACACACAGATTTGTCCCTTCTGGATGTGCTATGAGCTTACTGCATAAAGAGCCTTTTGGTTTTAAAGCAGATTTCTAGCCTTTCTACTAGGAAGTTTAGTTAACCTCATCCGCATGCCTTCCAGAGAATTCCAGAGGCTGGCTGTTATCATCGGGCTGTGGTCCTTGTTGCCTCTCTCCCTTTGACTATGCTTCTTCCCCAACTGTCTCCTCGTGGCCATGGCTGTTTACACAACTCTACCTCCATGTTTCCCTGGAGCATCCCTCCAAGGTGCAGCTCTAATCACACCCTGTCCTGCCCATTGGCCCACAGTGGCTCTCATTTTTTAACATCATTCTATCTGTTTTCAGCCAGACGTTTAGAAACTTCCATTGTTGGTCACCAACTTTATCAATAATTAACCCAGATTACCCCATATATCAATCAAACTAGAACACATATGTGCTCTGTTCCTTTCAGCTGGAATGTCTGTGCCTAGTCTCTGTCTGCTGACACCTGACTGCTTGTGTTGGGTGTTCTTTTACCGATCCATATCATTCTTCACTTTTTTCTATCTTGTATTGTGCCCTGGGCTAACTTTTAAAGACTACATTAACAAGTCACCTTGCCCTCACCTTGGGTCTGGGCAATGAGAGGCTCAATAGGATATTGGGGGGAGGAGCTATGGTAGCATAGTGCCTAAGGCACTTGACTGCTAACCAGAAGGCTAGGGGTTCAAACCCACCAGCCACTCCTCGGAAGGAAGGTTGGCCAATCTACTTCCGTAGTGATATCGCCTCGGAAACCCAAGGCGGGGTCGCTATGAGTCGGGTCTGACCTGAAGGCACGTAACAACAACAACAACATAGGATATTGGGAAACACTAGCAAAGGTACTCATCCCAGTGGCTCCTTTCCCTGGCTTCTGTTACCAGCAACCACGGCTCTTTAGGCAACCCTATCTTTCAGCTGTAACTGGGTTCCAATAATCCTTTCCTCTCTCTTTGCCCTTTGAGGTCTAGGAGTGTTAATAGCTCCCCATTGTTGCTAGCCCTGGAGTGCTTCACCATCCCTTTTTGGTTTTGCTTCACCCCGACCATTCTTTGTAAATAATCCTTTCATTATATTCTTCAAGGGACCTTCTTGAAATGTCCCATCTCTATCCTACAAGGACTCTGAGAGTCCACTTAATGCACAAATCAAAAATCTTTGCTGGTTTAATTAATTCATTCAACAAATATACTGTCACTATCTATTGGGTGCTATGTTATAGGCACTGATGATGACACAGTGGGGAACAAAACAGAG
>NW_006921608.1:16367121-16369045 GCF_000298275.1 Orycteropus afer afer | reverse complement strand
CCCCTTCAGAACAAGGGGTTCCTAGGTGTTGTGCAAAGGATTCTGAGTCACGACGACCCCACGTGTGTCAGAGTAGATCTGTTCTGCAGAGGGTTTCCAATGGCTGGTTTTTCCCTGAAGCAGATCACCAGAACTTTCTTTCAGGGGGCCTCTGGGTGGACTCAAACCACCAGCCTTTTGTTTAACACCCAGCCTGTTACCATTTGCACCACCAAGGGACTCCTTTGAGAGGACAGGTAAGGGAAAATCTTGGTGTGACCTTTAAAAAGATATGGTTTGGCTTGGGGAAAATATAAACAGCATCTTGAGGCAAGGGAGGGATCAGGAATAATAACAAAGTCCAATCCACAGGACATAAAGTGAATCAGGATTGGGAGAGAAGAAAGACCCCTGGCAATGTGGTAGAAAACACCCTCCTCCAAAAAAATTTTGCATAAACCAACAATTGTTGTTATATGTGTTAGTTCCTGTCAAGTAAATTCTGACTCATAGTGATCCATGTGTTTATCTTTTTGTACTAAATGCTTAGCAGATAATTTCTCAGATGTGAGAAGTGATAAAATGAGAATCTAGAGATGAGAAAGCTCCGGAGCCTGGCATCATCTGGTGATATCTGCCAATCTCAGCCTGGAGCATGGGTTGTAATGAACCACAGTGAATCTGGGACATGAGACAAAGCTTGGGGGCCTGCAATGGCATTATCTAAGTGTCAACTTTAGACTTATTAAGATAAATATTTGTACTATAATTTCTAAAGTCTTCACTTACAGAATAGAAATAGAGTATGTAATTTCCACACACTAAAATAATAGAAACAAAGAATGTAGCCACTAAACTACTAGGGTGGGGGAACAAAAGACATGAAAGGAGGGGGAAAAAAAAAACATAAATCCCAAAGAAAGCAAGCAAGCAAGAAAGATAAGCCTAGAAAACAATGAACAAATAGGAATCAAAAACTAAGATGGTCCAAGTGAATCCAAGTCAACAATAATCATAATCTACATAAAAGGATTATATTCTCCATTAGAAATCAATGATAGTTAGACTAGGTTTAAAAAATCCAACTCTGAACAATTGTAAGAGAAACATGAAACATAAGAACAGAGGAAGACTGCAAGTAAAATGACAGGAGAAGGGTAGTACTCTGAGCAAGGAAGCGGTGTGGCATGTTACGTATTAGGAAAACTTGACTTCAGGACAAAAAGTCTTCCTACAGATGAAGAAGGGACACATATCCCAAAAGGTTCAGTTCACCAGGAAAATATGTTCTAAATTTGTATACCTCTAATAGTGTAATTTTCAAATATATAAGAAAGAAATAGCTGGAGTTACACGAAATATAAAATTATCCAGAATCACAGAGGGGCATTTTAACATGTCTCTCTAAAAACTGATATATCAAATAGACAATAAATCAGGAAGAAGTTGAAAGATGTGAAGAACAAAATTAACAAGCTTGTTCTGATGATCATACACAGAATACTGAAAGCACATTATTTTATAGAACACATGGAACATTTATAAAACCAAGTTGTATACTAGGCCATAGAGTAAGTCTCAGCAAAATACGCAGAATCTGTTTCATATAGACCAGTGTCTGTTCATTCTCGAAAAATTAAATTACAAATCAGTAGTAAAAAAAAATCAATACATAACTAAAGAAAACCTATATTCTAGAAAATTAAAAAACACATTTTAACTCATGAGTGAAAGAAAAAGTCAAACTAGAAATTAGAACACATTTAGAACTGAATGATTATGAAAATACTAATCAGAACTTGCTGGGTACAGCTAATGCACTATTAGGGGTAAATGATACCTTTACTTGCATGTGCTAGAGGAAAAGGATTTCTGCAAAGGAATAAGCTAAGCGTTCAACTCACAAAGTTAGTAAAAGAAAAACAAACAAATCCAAAGAAAACAG
>NW_006921608.1:16349256-16366392 GCF_000298275.1 Orycteropus afer afer | reverse complement strand
AAAGAAAATATAAACCATCCAGAAAAGAAAACTAACAAAAGATATGCAAAACTTTATTACAAAACTTAATTTTAAAACATTGAAGGAGACTTAAATAAATAGAAACACACCATTTTCATGGATATAACAAAATATCCTAATAGTATAAAGATGTTCTCCTCAAACTACTATGTAGATTAACATAATTCCAATCATGTTTCAAGAAGATTATATATAGAATTTTTAATGACTCTAAAATGTACATGGTAGAACAAATGGTCCAGAATCATGAAATATTGCTAAGGAGAAAGAGGAAGGGAGGGTGACAGAGCTTGCTCTGCCAGATATCATGGCTGAGAAAATTATAGTAATTGTTTTTGTGTGATATTTCTACAGGGACAGACAATTCGACCACTGAAAGAGAATTGGAAAGCCCCTAAACAAACCCATACAGATAACAAAACTTGATAAATGACTAAATTGATAGTGTGAATCCATGGAGAAAGAGGATGTACTAGTCAATACATTTTCTGGAACAACTGAAAAAAAAAATAAAGAAGACTTCCTCACAACCGATACCAAAATCTATTTCAATCAAAAATAGATGAAGTACTTAAAATTTAAAAGCAAAACTTAGAAAATATTAGACTAAAACATTAGAAAATATCTTTATATTAGAGTAGGGAAGAATTTCTTAAACAAAATATTTAAAGTCAAATCATAAAGGAAAAAAATTCATAAATCTGACTACACGAAAGTTACCAATGTCTGTTCATCAAAAAACATGATAAAGAGAGTAAATGGATGGGCCACACACTGGGAAATTATATATACAAACTTATTACTAAAACATTATTAGTAACTAAAATGTATCAGGAACTCCTACAGATAAGTAAGAAAAAGATAAACTAGGCAAAAATTGGGCAAAAAAACATGAATAGCCATTTCAAGGAAATATATATATATATTAAACATACTCAATCTCATTAATAATTTTAGAAGAGAAAAAAGTCAACATAAAAAGGCAAATATTGTATTTTCTCACTTTTATGAAATGACATAAATAGTGGTATAGTGTCTAAGGCATTTGACTGCTAACCAGAAGGCTGGTGGTTCAAACCCACCAGCCACTCCTTGGAAGGAACATTGGGCAATCTACTTCCATAGAGATACTGCCTCGGAAACGCAAGGAGGGGTCGCTATGAGTCGGGATCAACTCAACACCAGTGAGGTATTTTATTTTATTTTTTAAAATATTCATTAGTGGTTACTATAGGTCAGAAAGGTAGAGAGGTGGGGGTTGGGGGAGTACTCCTTAGGTAAGTTAGTTTCTGTTTATAGTAACGAGAAAGGTGGCCTCACATGGGTGAAGTTTGCACAGCATAACTAATGTAATTAATGTCAATAATTGATACATAAGAAAAAGAATGAATGGGCAAATGCTAGGTTGTGTATGGTTTTACAACAATAACAACAACAAAAACATAGAGGGGAGGACTACACATACTGATACTAATTGTTGTTGTTGTTGTTATGTGCCGCCAAGTCGGATCCAACTCATAGTGACCTCTCCTTGGGTTTCCAAGGCAGTATCACTACAGAAGTAGATTGCCCCATCTTCCTTCCGAGGAGTGGCTGGTGGATTTGAATTGCCAGCCTTCTGGTTAGCAGTCAAGTGCCTTAGGCACTATGCTACCAGAGCTCCCCTGATACTAATTAGACATAAGCAGTCACCTCGTGGGCTTAGTTCTCTTGGTTTGAAAGCTATGGTCTTGTGGAGCAGTACAGTCAACAGGCATAATATAGTTCTTACCATTGACATTCTACCTCCCAGAATGACGAGTAGTGTCTGGGGTCCTAACTAAAATTTATGAGCAGCCATCTGAGATACAACTATGGGTCTCTATTCCTCTGGAACAAAAGAGAAAGAAGAAAACCCAAGAATCAGAGAAGAAACTAGACTACAGAACTGATTGTCTCCATGAACCACTGCCTCCTCCATCCTGAGGCCAGAAGAACTAGAAAATGCCTGACTACCACTTTTGACCATTCTGATCAGAGACACAGTAGATGAATCCTGACAAAAAAGGGAGGAAAATGTGGAGCAGAATTTCAAATTTTTAAAGAATCCAGACTTACTAGACCTATTGAGTTTGGAGGAATCCTTGAGACTATGGCCCTGAGTTGCTCTTCAAACCTTGAATTAAAATTACCCATGAGGTGGTTTTTAAAGTAAGTAGCAGTTTAGCTCAGAGTGAAGATTGTCATCCTTGAATATTGCACTCTTTAAAAAAACAAAATCTATGTAAGAACAGAACCACAGTTATTTTAAAGCATAGATGAGAAGGCTGGTGGGCCGGGAGTTTCAGTAAATGGAAGTGAAACAACTGTAACAGAAATAACAAGAATGTTGACACAATGTGAAGAATGAAACCAATGTCAGTGATTATTATGTCTAGAAACTGTGGTATGGGAACAGGTTTTGCTATGTATAGTTTCACCAAAAATAAAATTAAAAAAATTAAAACCATACTGAGATAATATTTTATACCCACCAGATTACCGAACATTAATTGACAATACCAAGAGAAGTATAAGATGTGAAACAACAGAAAGGTTCATATATGGTGGGAGTGTCAACTGAAAAATTTGGAAACAATGGCAAACATGGTAAAGTTAAATTAAACACACACCTTCTCTGTAGCCAAGCAATTCCACTCGAGAGTGTTCATTGCTGTTGGTTATCCTTGACTCGCCTCTGACTCATGGTGACCTTGTGTATAATGGAACAAAACATTGCTCAGTCCTGTGCCATTTTCATGATTATCAGTAGGTTTGAGTCAGTTGTTGAAACTGTTTGTCAAACCATCTCATTGAGGGTTTTCCTAATTTCCATTGACCTTCCATTTTACCAAACATGATGTCCTTATCTCAGAATTGGTCTTTCCTGTTGACATGTCCAAAGTAAGTGAGTCAAATTCTCACCATCCTTGCATCTAAGAAGCATTTTCGTTGTATTGCTTTTAAGACTGATTTGTTCATGTCTTTGGTAGACCACAGTATATTTTGGATTCTTTACCAACACCACGGTTTGAACACATCAATTCTTCCTTTGTCTTTCTGTTCCATTATCCAATGCATTTTAAAACCTTAAAGAGGTCATTGATAGAAGCATATAACAAAACATTGTAAACAACTTAAATGTCCATTGTCAGGATAATGGATCAATAAATAAAATGAGATAATGTACAGCAATAAAAAATGAAACTATTAAAGTTGTACACAATAACATAAGCAAATCTCACATATGGTTCAGCCAAAAAGACAGGTTGCAGAAATATGTCCAGAGTATATAATTCAAAACAGGTAAGATTAAACATAAATCATATATATGTGGTATATACATATATGTGGTAAAGCTTTAAAGAAGAGTAATGAGTGATTAACACACAAGCAGGACAATATAGGCTAATGGATACCTCTGGAGGGAATAAAGGGACTACAGGATGCAGGCTCACATAACATGGTCCTTAAATACTGGTAGTATCTTTCTTGCATTGAATTGTGGATATATGTGTAATTTTTTATATCATCACCCTTTATCATATATATTTATATTTCCTACAATCTTTTGTGTACATAGTATATTTCATAATAAAACAGGAAGGGAGGAAAGGGGAAAGGCAGGCAGGCCAGCCAAAGGCCAAAGAACTGCAACTGGAATCCAAATGAGGGCTTTGGAGGTTCTGAAGAATGAATAAGAGACAGAGAAAATTACCTGAGACTCTGATTCATGGCTGAAACTACTGAAAGCTTCACTCTTGTGTAGGAAGAAAGCTTTTAAGTGGGGCAGAAACTCCCCTTGGTACCCTTGGAAGTTACTGATGGATTCCATGGCTGTGCAAAGTCAATGAGTGAGTTGAGGACACTTTAGCAAAGGAGTATTGACTTTCTTTTATGTCCAAGAAGATATATAATTTATAGTCTTGTGAATAAAGATGAAGATACTTGTATTAGTTACTTAAATAAACATTTGTATTTCCTCCTTAGCATAACAGAAGCAGGCAGTGCAGAGCTGGTTCAGTGGATTGGCAATATTTCTAAATCCAGCCTCCTTTTCTCTTTCCTCTCTGGCCTCTGTAGTGTATGGGCTTTTTGCCCCACACAGCTCTAAACTTCTCTATCTTTAATGCAGCACTAGGAGCATCTTCTCAACCCTTTTGTCAGGGAACTAAAGGCTTTCCTAGAATGCTCCTACAGCCCACCACCCATATCCTAGTATTTAGATGGTGTCACATGGCCACTTCTTGCTGCAAGGGGACTAAAAAGGTAATTATTTTGTAATGTTAGCCTGTAAAGTAGGAGTGAGCAAGATTAAACTGGGGAAGGATGTCAGTGGCTTCTGAGCAGAAATGCTGCAGTGTCTATCAAAGCACTAAGAATCCTTCTCCTTTTCTTCCCAGGTGCCAGTCTACTTGGTGATCTATATAAATATTTCTCCTTCCATCACTCGCGTGGAGACACCATGACTGTCATGGATCCGCAGCAGATGAATGTTGCCGCTGCTCTTTGGGCTGTTGTCTCGTATGTTGTTGCGGACCTGGAAGAAATGTTGCCCAGGTCCTAGCAAGAACAAGAAAAAGGCATGTTCTTTCTTTCCAGCCAAGAGTCCTGGGTCTGCAGGTTCAGAAAGCCCATCTTCACCTAACAATCTAATTTGATTTGTCTTCAAAGCATAACCCACTCTTAAACTTTCTATTATCATCTTTCTAGATATTTTCTGAGTTGTCTGTTCTAGAATAAGAAATGATTCCTGCCACGTAGAATCAGCAAATCACAGCATTTCTTTATACCACCTGTAAAAATAATCTTTCTAGTTTGGAAGTAAGCACTGAATAAATCTTTGGAAGGTCTCTGATTTTTATGTGCTTGTTTATTAAATCAAATACAATCAAATACAATGACATCAGTGTTTGTGTTAAACATTATATATTGAAGGAGTAAAGGAGTCATGCAATTGAACTATGATCTGAATTGAATGTACGTAAAAATTTGGCTTTCTAATTTGTACATGTTTATATTGCTTCCATTTGTTAAATAAAACACAGATTTTTTTAATTCATGGGAAAAAAATTTACCAGTTGGGGAAAAATTAAGTGTATGTGATCCAATTGTCACATTAAAGGTGAATACTAGGGTCTGTCATTAGATAAATGATAGTGCCATTTTACATTTATATTTCAGATATTTCACACAATATCTCCATGAGTTTGGGGATTATTCACATTTTGCTGATAACAAGGATGAGGCACAGACAGACTGAATAACTTTCACAGGATTACAGAGAAAAACACTGATCTTCATCCAAGGAGAGTGGCCCCGAAGTAGAGGACACCAGGGACAGATAAGCTAAGAAGGGGTATTTGGCTAGAGCAACTTGAGATAATGTGGATTCATTATGGTTCAGGAGGAACCAGAGTCATAATGAAGAAGCCAAAGTCATAAGTTGGATGACAAAGGCAAGTGTTGAGGTGAGATGGGACTGGAAGAGTCAAAAAGCAGAAGTCAAAAGAATCTGAGAAAAGAACAGAGAGGGGCATACCCCTCAGCTCATGGCATAGAATTCAGCATCAACGCTATAAACAGCAAAACAATGCCTTTCATGTGGCCCCTACTGTTCCATACAGGGAAGAACTGGTCATGAAGAGTGGCTGGAGAAGAGACTTCAAAACTGGGACATCTAAAAAAGAGTGAGATGGAAGCTATAAAATAGAATCAGATGCAAATACTAAATATATATATGTATATATATATATAATGTCAGCAATGAAAATTTCTTTTTTGAGTTCATCAGGAGACTGGACAAGGCTAAAGAGGAAATCAGTGAACTTGAAGATAGGTCAATAAAAATTTTTCAAGCTGAAACACTAAGAGTCAAAAACAAAAACCCCCAACAAGCCAGAATGGAACATCCAAGAGTTATAACACAATATCAAATGGTCTAATATATATGTAATTGGGTTCACAGAAGAACGTAAAGTATCCATTTTATTGTTGTTGTTGTTGTTATGTGCCATTGAGTCAGACCCGACTCCTAACGACCCCTCCTTGGGTTTCCAAGGTAGTATCACTATGGAAGTAGATTGCCCCATCTTCCTTCCGAGGAGTGGCTTGTGGGTTTGAACCGCCAGCCTTCTGGTTAACAGTCAAGTGCCTTTAGGCACTACTCTACCGGAGCTCCATTTTATTAGTGATAGTAATTAACATGATTAAACAATACAGCAGGGACTTTTGTTTCTGCCAAGAGAGCAGATCAGTATACTGACTCACCCTCTCAGTGATATTTTATCAGTTTCAGATTTCAGAAATTGGTTGAAATTATGAATAACATTACAGAAACACTCCTAAATATAAGAATGAACTGGTTAAAAAGTAAAGAGTAGTTAGAAAAAAAAAACTAAGAGGCATAAATCAAGAGAGATGCAGAGCATTAAGTCAGTATTCTCTTTAAGGCCATCTACATGATTTGGTGGACTTAAATTCCATTGTTTTTACACAAATAACATGTGTTCCACGCTTGTTTGCCAACCATGACCTACCCCCTCACAAGCACCCCTGTGAGGTATTTTCTTAAGTACACTCTGCCATTTTTTTTTTCTTTATAGGATGTAAAAGAAACATAAAACTACGTGTTTATTTGCATAAAAATATGGTACAGAGCATTGCAGGGCTCAGGGGACTAAACAAAGCCAAAGACCTTCCAAAGACAGGGACAGTAGAGAACACAAGTGAAATCAGGGCCCCTCAGAGCTACACCTCCTTACAATGATAAACTGGAAATAACTCTGAGAAATACAACGAAAATTGCTTTTATGAATAACTTCTGAGTGGAGGTGAAAGTCTTGTCTGAGAATTCATAACCACCAGCCAGCCCTCATGGATGATTTCAGCTCAAATTTACTTTACCTTGATAGCTTGAAAAAAAAAATCTTCAATATGAGAATTTAGCTTAATTAGGTCCCAAATGTATACTGTTCCCAGGCAGCTGGCTGAAGCAAAAGTGAATATTCTCTGGAGAAGGCCTCCATCACAGGCTCCAAAGAAATTCCCACAGATAAAGCTACGAAAAATACGAACTCTCAGTCGAAAGTAAAACAAAACAAACAAACATCACTAAACCAAATAAGCAACAAACAAGAAAACAGGGAACAGAGTGTTTTGAGCAAGAGCAAACTTAAAACGTGAAGAGCAGTATTAAATCCACAATGTTGTCTGATATTGGAATTTTCAGATTAAGAATTTTTCAAGCTGTTAATTATGTTTAAGGACGTATAAGAAGGGATCTATAAGAGCAGAGACTAGAAAAAATGGCCAAGCATGTTGTAAAAAGAACCACATAAAACTTCTAGAAGTATAAACCATAATAAATTAAATATTTAAATTAGGCAACTGGTTTAACTGCAGATGAGAATTCATGAACTTCAGATGAGAGAGAATTCATAAACTGAAAGGCAATAATGAAGAAATGAATGAGAATTTAGCACAGAAAGACAAAGAGTTGTAAAATTAATGACAGGTTAAGAAATAATAAGCATAGATATATATAGTCTAACATATATCTAATCAGGATTACAGAAAAAAGAAGACGGAGACAAATAAGTCTCTGAAGAAAAAATAAATGAAAAATTTCCAGCAGTAATGAATATGCCAGTCCACAGAATCAAGACACCCAGTGAATCTCAAACAATGAATGAAAATCAATCCACACTGGTGGAATAATGGTTAAAACATTGAATTCAACTGTCCTGGAAGAGAAAGATGAGGCAGTCTGCTTATGTAAAGATTTACAATCTTGGAAATCCGATGAGGCAATTCCACTTTGCCCCATAGGGTCACTATGAGTTGGAATTGACTAGATGGCAGTGGGTTTGGTTTGGAGCTACAGACCACAAAAGGCAAAGAGGAGATCTTTGAAGCAAGAGATGTGAGATGGATTAACTTAAAAGGAGCAATAATTGGACTTCTAGCTTAATAATAGCAATAATGCATGCCAGAAGACAGTGGAATGATATGTTCAACATGTTAAGAGACAACAGTTTAACAACCTGAAAACTCTTTGCTGAGCAAAAATATCTTTCAAGACCAAGGGCAAAATCAGGATATTTTCAGAAAAACAAAAACCGAGTTTACCACCAGCATATCTTCACTATGTTGTTATTGTTATGTGCCATCGAGTCAGACCTGACTCATAGCGACCCCTCCTTGGATTTCCAAGGTGGTATCACTATGGAAGTAGATTGCTCAACCTTCCTTCCAAGGAGTGGCTGGTGGGTTTGAACCACGAACTTTCTGGTTAGCAGTTAAGTGCCTTAGGCACTATGCTACCAGAGATGTACAAGCGAAGTTAAATGATCCCACAGTGAAGACAATAGTACAAGAGTGAGAAGTTCAGCTACAGACAGAAACTCTATATGTGATCTTTCAGGCCCAACTATAGGTAAGTACAGAGGCTTTGTCTGGAAGTTTTCATGGGGGAAATCTTTCCTCACCACCCAAGATCTGGACAAGGCCAGGGGCTGATTGTGGAACAGACCATCAACTGCTCATAAGCAAGTTCAACTTGAAGCTGAAGAAAATTAAAACAAGTCCGTGAGAACCAAAGTATGACCTTGGGTCAATACCACCTGAATTTAGAGACCATTTGAAGAACAGATTTGAAGCATGAACATCAATGACTGAGGCCAGAAAAATTGTGGGATGACATTATACACGAAGAAAAGTTCATTTAAAAAGACAGGAAAGAAAGCAAAGACCAAAGTGAGTATCAGAAGAAACTCTGAAACTTGTTCTTCAACAAAGAGTAGCTAAAGCAATAGAAGAAATAATGAAGTAAAAGATCTTCACAGAAGATTTCAAAGGGCAGCCTCCCTGTTGTCTCTTTCCACAGATGCAGTAAATTTTATTCCCGTGCATTCCATCTGGAGGAGTCTACATGTATAGTTGCCATTTATGTTGTTGAAAAAACAAAAGATATTTGCAATGAATAAGTAGTTGATCTTGGAAAATTCTATCATGCAATCTCCAGTGTCATTTCTATCACCAAGGCTGTATTTTCCAACAACTGATCCTTCTTCTTTGTTTTCAATTTTCATATTCCAAACTAAAAAATACCAAACTCACTGCTGTCTAGTCAGTTCCAACTCATAGTGACCCCTCCTTGGATTTCTGAGGTGGTATCTCTACGGGAGACATCAAAAGACATATTGCATTGGGCAAATCTGCTGCAAAAGACCTCTTTCAAGTGCTGAAGAGCAAAGATATCTCCTTGAAGACTAAGATGCACCTAACCCAAGCCATGGTATTTTCAGTCACCTCCTATGCATGTGAGAGCTGGACAATGAATAAGGAAACCCAAAGAAGAGTTGATGCTTTTGAATTGTGGTGTTGGCTAAGAATGCTGGAAGTATCATGGACTGTTAAAAGAACTAACAAATCTGTCCTGGAGGAAGTGCAGCCAGAGTGCTCCTTGGAAGCGACGATGGCCAGACTCCATCTCACTATGGTCATGTTGTCAGAAGGGACCATTCTCTGGAGGAGGATGTCATGCTTGGAAAAGTGGAGGGTCAATGAAAGAGGGGAAGGCCCTCAACAAGATGGACTGACACAGTGACTGCAGCAATGGCCTCAAGTATAGTAGGGATGGTGAGGCTGCCACAGGACTGGGCAGTGTTTCATTCTGTTGTACATGGGGTTGCTATGAGTCAGAGATGACTCGATGGCACTTAACAACAACAACAAATCTCTACAGAAGTAGATTGCCCTGTCTTCCTTCTGATTCATATTCATATTCCAATCACCAGCAATTATCAATGCATCTTGATTACATATTTTATCAGTTTCAGATTTCAGAAATTGGTTGAAATCTTTAATTTCTTAATCTTTGGCATTACTGGCTGGTGCATAAATTTGACTAATAGTTGTATTAATTGGTCTTCTTTGTAGGCATGTGGATATTATCCTATCACTGACAGCCTTATACTTTAGGATAGATCTTGATATGTTCTTTTTGACAGTGAATGCAATGCCATTCCTCTTCAATTTTTCAATCCCTGTGTAGTAGACTATATGTTTGTGTGACTCAGAATGGCCAATACCACTCCATTTCAGCTAACTAATGCCTAGGCATCAATCTTTATGCATTTCATGTAATTTTTGACAACTTCCAGTTTTCCTAGAGTCATACTTTATACATTCCACATCCCATTATTAACAACTATTTCTTCTCATTTTGAGTTATGCCACATCAACAAATGAAGGTCCTGAAAGCTTTACTCTATCTAGAACTTTAAAGTCAGCTCTCCCTTGAGGAGCAGGTCTTCCCCAGTCGTATTTTGAGTGCCTTCCAACCTGACAGGCTCATCTTCTGACACTACATCACACAGTGTTCCACTGCTATTCATAAAGTTTTCACTGGCCAATATTTTTAGAAGTGATCACCAGGTCATTATCTCTAGTCTTCCTTAGTCTGGAAGCCTGCTGAAACCTGCTTACTATGGGTAATCCTGTTAGTATTTGCAATGCTGGTGGCTTAGCAACATGCAAGGCACCACTGTAAAACAAAGTGATAGATGAGTGGTGGAGCATGAGTCCTAGAAGGGATCACAATTGAGATTAGAATATGTTTTCAATTGAATAAAAAAAGCCCAAAAGAAAAATACTCCAGATCAAAACTTGTAGAATTCAGATGAACTATTCATTACAAGCAAATTTACAGTTCCAAATTTTTGGCCAAAAATAAAGGGCTAAAAATTAAGGGAACATTTTCAATTTAAGAAGATAGAAAATGATAGATAGATAATGGCAGAATAAACTCAAAAGAAGAAAGTAGGAAAAATAATAAAAGAGTAGAAATCAATGAAACAAACAGCAAGCATTCAATAGAAAGGATCAACAAAGCCAAACATTACTTCTTTGAAAATACTAATAAAAGTACTTATGAAAAGCTTTACACTAATAATTTAGAAACTTGAGTAAGTGGACCAATTTCAATGCAAATGTAAATCACCTAAATTGGCTGGCAAGTAAGCAGAATATCTTATTAGCTCTACAGACATTAAATAACTTGAGTCACTAGTTTAGAAGTTTCCCCAAAATCATTTAGGCCAGTTTTATACACTAGTTCTGGCAAATTTTGAACATGTATATACCAAAAACCAAATTCACTGCCATCGAACCAATTTCAACTCATACTGATCCCCATTTCCAAGGCTGTAAATTTTACGGAAGTAGGTTATCCCATCTTCCTCCTGAGGAGCAGCTGGTGGATTTGAACCACTGACCTCCTGGTTAGCAGCCAAATGCCTTAAGCACTACACTATCAGAGCTCCTTCTGAATATGCATTTAAGAGGGACTAAATCTCATCATTCTGAGACTATTATAATCTTGATTCCAAAATCCTATTGAAGACAATGGGGAAAAATCACAGGTCAATTTCACTGGTGATTATAGCTGAAGAAAAAAATTAACAAACTGTATCTATCAGTGATCAAAAAGATAATATGTTGTGACAAAGTTGGGTTAATGTAATTGTATTAATTCATTGCATTAATGAATTAAAGGGGGGAAGTTATCCCCTCATCTCTAGATGCAGAAAAAGAATGGCATAAAATCCAAAGTACATTTATGATAAAAATTAAAGAAATATTTCTAACCTAATAAAAAGTATGTACAAAAAAAAAAAAAAAAAGCTAAAGAAAAGGAATTAATGCTGAAGGTATTTCTTTTAAGATAAGGAACAAAATAAGGATGCTTGCTGTAACCTACTTGGGTGTCCTAGCTGCTGCTGAAACACAGGGAAAAATAGTAAACTATGGAAGGGAAGAAAGTGTTATTATTTGTAGGTAACGTGGTTGCCTATTTAGAAAATTTGAACAAATCTGCAAAACAAAATTTCAGAATTAAAAATAGAGTTTAGTAAGGTTGGTCAAGGAAAAAAAAGTTAATAAAAATCAGAAGCATTTTGATATAAAACTTAGAAATGCAACCACAAAAGAAACCATTTACATTAACATCCAATAATGTAAAAAAGAAAAAAAATGTGTAAGATGAAATCTTACAGAAAGTTGTCGAAGATTCTTCAGTGGAGGAAACTGTGAAACTTCATTAAAGCACACTAAAGTAGAATTTAAAGTTGAAGAAACACACCATGCTCATGTTTTTGATACTCAATATTCTTCCCAAATTTATCTGCCTCGGAAACTCAAGGAGGGGTCAGTACAATCTCATTCAAAATTTCACAACAGAATTTTGGGGATTTGAGTTTTTTTCTTTGCTTGTTTGTTTGACTAATGTGTAAAATTGATTCTAAAATGTAATTAGAAGTACAAAGAATTAGTTATAGCCAACGCTTTCTGAAAAAGAAAAAGTGGGAACCAGAGTAGCCAATAGGAGCTCTGGTAGCATAGCTAAGGCACTTGACTGCTCACCAGAAGGCTGGCGGTTCAAACCCACCAGCCACTCCTCGGAAGGAAGGTTGGGCAATCCTACTTTCGTAGTGATACTGCCTCGGAAACCCAAGGAGGGGTCGCTATGAGTCGGGGCTGACTCCACGGCAAACAACAACATAGTAGCCAATAATGTAATTGTCAAATATTTGCTTTGAGGTAAGATTGTACTTTTCTTCTTCCTGGTAATTTAGCATTGTCATGAGTTTTGGTAAAGAGATATGAGCAGAAGTGGTCAATTTTGGGTAGGAGTTTTAAGAGCCAATACGTAAGTTGTCTCACTCCCTCTTTCCTCCTGTCATGGAAATTGTCAGTGTTGTAGATAACGTCTGCTATGTGAGCCTGGATCTAGAGTGAGAACCTGGCATGGCAGAACCTCCAGTTCACCCACAATGGACATGAAACATAAACAAGAAATACATCTTTGTTGTGTTAAACCACTGATACCTTTATAAGGTTTTTGTTACCATAGCATAGCATAGCCCATTTTTACTGATTGTTGATCTTGCCTTATAATATGCCAAAACTTGTCATCAACCTACAGTATTTACAGTTATGTGCCACTGGCATAAACCAAACCAAACTCACTGCTGTCGAGTCGGATCTGACTCATAGCGACCACTCCTTGGGTTTCCAAGGTAGTATTACTACAGAGGTAGATTGCCCAAGCTTCCTTCTGAGGAGTGGCTGGTGGGTTTGAACTGCCAGCCTTCTGGTTAGCAGTTAAGTGCCTTAGGCAGAGAGCCCAGGTTCAGAACCACAGACACATGAAGACTTGACACATGATCAGGTTGCCATAGCAGATCAGTGAGAAAAAGTAGACTTTTCAATAAATGATGCTAGAATAATGGAACCTGTACCTCATACCTCATACAAAAGTCAATTCCATGTAGATTAAAGATACAAATATGAAGGTAGAAACTAATATAGGATGGTATCTTTATGTTCCCAGAATAAAGAAATGTTTATTTAAACAGACACAAACAAAAGGCACAAAACACATATTTGATAACATTAATTTTACTTCATTAATATTATGGACTTCTGTTCATGAAAACATACCATAAAGAAAATGAAAAGAGTGGTCACAAACTGTGAAAAGATATTTGAAGTACATATAAATAAGAACGATTAGTATCTAGCATATATGAAAGCCCCGAACGAATGAGTAAGAAAAGTAAAAATAACTTAAAAGATATGGTATTTTTAAAGATTTTTAGATAACAGAAAACACAAATGGTCATTAAGCATAATGAAAGACATTCTTTCTCATTAGTATTCTTGGAAATGCACATTAAAATTATATGCATTTCATACTACCAGACTGGAAGAATTGAGAAGGTAGAAAATACTAAGTGTTGATGAGAATGTAAAACAACTAATATATGTAAACACTCTGATGGGCACGTGAATTGACACAGTGACTTTTTGAAATAAGTTGACATTATGTGATACATATGCTAGAACCATTGCTGAGAAATTTCATTTCCCCCCAAGATATACTAAATCAGGATCTACATTTTAACAAGATCTCCAAGTGATTCTTATGTATATTCTGATTCAGTGTATCTGGGGTGGAAACGAAAATTCTCAGCAAGAGGTCAACCTGGAAATGAACAAATTCAAAGCCCTGACTAGAACATGCTCACACAGAATGATCCAGCAATACTATACCCAAGTGTATTTAGCCAGAAGAAATTCTTCAGCATATGCACATGTTGAAAATGTTTCATAATAGCATAATTTATTAGGAATGACTCAAGTATTTTTGATTATAGAATATATAAATAAATTGTGGTATATTCATTGATTGAAATACTATACAGCAATGAACATGAATGACTATATTATATGGTATTTTAGATATCAATTGTATAACAAATTACTGTACAATTTGCAGCTTAAATCAATACACATTTATTATCTCATAGTTTCTGCAGGTCAGCTTCTGTAGGATGCAGTTTAACTAGGTCTTCCAGCTCAGGGTCTCTCACAATGCTGCAATCAAGGCACTGATCAGGGCCACAGTCATCTAAAGTTCCAATTGGGGAAGGACCCACTTCTAAGCTGACACTCGGAAGTATTGGCCAGAGTCAGTTCTTCCAAGGCTGTTGGACTTGGAGCCTCAGTCACTTGTTGGTCATTGGTAAAGGCCACCCTTAGTCCTTGCCGTGTGGGCTTCGCCAGTGTAGCATCTTGCTTAAAGTAAACAAGCTGAGAAAGCAAGAGAGTAAGAGTTCTAGCAAGACAGATGTCCCACTCTTTTCTAACCTAACCTCTGAAGTGATCCCACCACTTTTCCCTTATTTTATTCATTAGAAGCAACTCACTAGGTACACATAGGGGAAAGGCATGAGTAGGAGGCTTGATGACTAGAGGCCATCTTAGGCATCTGCTATTACTCACAGCAAATAGATGAATTTCAGGAGCAGCATATGGAATCAAAACACACAAGAAAAACTTTTAACTGAGAAATATTAGTCAGGCAGGTTATGAAGTGATGTCTTTCAATATCGGCCAAATGGCAGTAAGTCACTCTCAGGTCCATGCTGGACTGAGAGACATAGCATGTCCTGACATTTTAAACAAGCTTTGTTAAGTGAAGTTAGAGATCAGTTCGTCTAGTGCTGATTTTGCTGACTGTTGTTGTTGTTAGGTGCCGTCAAGTCAGCTCCGACTCATAGCCACCCTGTGTACAGCAGAATGAAACACTGCCCGGTCCCATCCCATCATCACAATCTTTGCTGTGCCAGAGCCCATCATTGTAGCCACTGTGTCAACCCATCTAATTGAGGATCTTCCCCTTCCTCGCTGACCCTCCTCTTTATCAAGCATGATATTCTTCTCCAGTGAACGGTCCTTTCTGACAGCACGACCAAAGGAGGTGAGCCAAAGTCTGGCCATTCTCACTTCCAAGGAGCCTTCAGGTTGCACTTCTTCCAGGACAGGATTTGTTCGTTCTCTTGTCAGTCCATGGTATTTTCCGTATTCTTCACCAACACCACAATTCAAAGACACCAACTCTTCTTTGGTCTTCCTTATTCATTGTCCAGCTTTCACATGCATATGAGGCTATTGAAAATACCATGACTTGGACCAGGTGTATCTCAGTCTTCAGAGTGGCATCTTTGCCTCTTAACACTTTGTAGAGGTCTTATGCAGCAGATTTTTCCAGTGCAATACAACATGTGATTTCCCAACTGCTGCTTCCATGGGTGTGGACTGTGGATCCAAGTAAAATGAAACCCCTAACAAATTCAATCTTTTCTCTGTTTGTTATGATGTTGTTTGTTGGTCCAGTTGTGAGGATTTTTGTTCTTTATGTTGAGGTGTAATCCGTACTGAAGACTATAGTCTTTGATCTTCATCAGTAAGTGCTTCAAGTCATCTTCACTTTCAGCAAACAAGGTTGTATCATCTGCATCTCACACATTGTTAATGAGTCTTCCTCCAATCCTGATGCTGTGTTCTTCATACAGTTTGGCTTCTTGGATTTTTTGCTCAACATACAGATTGAATAAGTCTGGTAAAAGGAAACAACCCTGATATACACCCATCTGGATTTTAAATCATGCAGCATCCCCTCGTTCTGTTTAAATGTCAGCCACTTGGTCTATGTACAGGTTCCTCATGACCATACTTAAGTGTTCTAGATTTCCAATCATTGCAATGTTATCTATAATGCATTATGGGCCACACAGTCTAATACTTTTGCATGTTCAATAAAACACAAGCAAACATCTTCTGATATTCTTTGCTTTCAGCCAAGACACATCTGACATCAGCAATGATATCCCTTATTCCACATCCTCTTCTGAATCCACCTTGTATTTCTGGAAGTCCCTGTCAATATACTACTGGAACCATTTTTGAATTATTATTATTATTATTATTTACTTGCATGTGATCTTGATGATATTGTCTGATAGTTTTCACATGCTTTTGGATCACCTTTCTTTGGAATGGACACAAATATTGATCTCTTCAGTTGGTTGGCCAGGTAGCCGTCTTTCAAATTTCTTGGCATAAATAAGTACCTCCAGCGCTGCATCCATTTGTTGAAACACTCAATGGGTATTCTGTCAATTCCTGGAGCCTTGTTTTTTGCCAATTCCTTCAGTGCAGTTTGGACTTCTTTCTTCAATACCATTGGTTCTTAGTCATATGCTACCTACTGAAATAGTTGGACATCAACCAATTCTTTCTGATACAAGACTCTATGTATTCCTGCCATCTTCTTTTGATACTTCCTGCATAATTCCATATTTTGCCCATAGAATCCTTCAGTATTGCAAGTTGAGGCTTGAATTTTTTCTTCAGTTCTTTCAGGTTGAGAAATGCTGAGCATGTTCTTCCCTTTTGGTTTTCTAACTCCAGGTCTTTGCACATTTCCTTATAATACTTTATTTTGTCTTTTCAAGCTGCCCTTTGAAATCTTCTGCTCAGCTCTTTTATTTCAGCATTTCTTCCATTCATTTTAGCTACTTTTCACTCAAGAGCAAGTTTCAGAGCCTCTTCTGATATCCATTCTGGTCTTTTCTTCCTTTCCTTTTTTTTTTCTTTAATGACCATCTGCTTTCATAATGTATGAAATTTTTGATGTCATTCCACACCTCATCTGGTTTTTGATTACAGATGTTCAATGCATCAAAT
>NW_006921608.1:16331240-16347101 GCF_000298275.1 Orycteropus afer afer | reverse complement strand
AGGAAAGATGTATCCGGTTTTATACCTAACTCTAACATCTCTTGGCAGACTGCTTGTCTCTTTGTAGCTCCATAAGATGTTAGCAGCCTACTGGATTGTTTCTTCCAGTTCCATGGGGAATAGCAGAGAAAAACTTCTCAGCAGAACACCAACACTCAAAAGCTCCACTTCCCTTTGCCTTCGGACTACTTTGCTTTCTATTTCACAGACCTGAATAGCATGTTCAGATCATCCCTAAAGAAGGTGGAGCCCAAAAGAAGTATCTTCTTTTTTTTCTTTTCTCTACTCACTACCACCAGCACATCCCATCCCACTCCAGAATTTTAAATCTTAGAGCAATTCCGAAAGAGAAAAACTGTCACAGAATGGTTTCTAGTCTCAAATTCTCACTAAATAGCAAAACTGTCATTTTCTACCAACTACCTCCAGAGTCAGTGTTCGCTTGCCTAGACCCTCTAGGAAATTAAACTTTCTCCATGTCCACGTTCTGCCCAGGCCTTGTAATTGTAGCTCAATTGCCTATATTCAAGAAGTGGCTCTAAGGAAATGGAATATGATTCATTGTCTCTCCTCTAAAAGACTATTTCTGTGGGGGAGAAAAAACTAATTCTATGGGGCCTCTTTACTGGTGTCTTACTGGAGTAGGTGTATGGAGAAGCTTGGACACATTCACAATGTGAATATGCCAGGTGTGTGTGGGGTGGTGTCACTGAGTGTGGTTATCAGTAGTGTAACTAATAGGGGAAGTATGGAGATGTATGTGGGAGTTGGAAAAAGAGGTGTTCAGAGGGAGAAAGATGTTTTTTTCTCCTGGCAACTCTACCTGCACATCATGATTCCTTAGGTCTACCAGGCAGTCTTGGAGCCTGCCTGGTAACTGCCTTGAGTAACTGTAGCTATAGGTGTCTTTAAGTACAATTCTCGTATTTTCCGTAAAGTGCTGTGAAAGACCTGGAGCATATTTGAGTGGCGGCCTCTTTTCCTGTGCTTGCAGCAGCTTTTCAGTTTGACTTTAGGGTCAAGTTTCTTCTCTGATTCATTTGGCTGAGTAGACTTAAGTGAAAATTGAGAAGAGAAACCCATTTGAATGTTGTATAATGTGAAAATGATGAATCCTGCAACAGAAAAAGGGGATTAGAGAGAAAGGAGGTTGATTGCTAATTCTGCCCTTGACATTGTGAAGATGGGGTTTTGAGGGTTCTGGTGCATCTCTGAATGATTTGTGGCTTAAGTTCCCCGGAGTGTTCTACCTTCCTCATAGTAATTACACTAATGACACCAAGAGCATTTTGAAAATTCTCCTGAGTCAACATTGCCTACGTTACATTGCCATGCAGTCGTGTTTGCTCAGTATGCTCCTTTCATAATAATTTGAGATGCTTTCCATTTACCTTGAGTAAATATCAAACTGATCTTGATATCTATATCTGTCTCATGAAATATACATTCTCTCTAACTGTGCCCAAATGATTAATTTACTACTATGTGATGATTAGCATAAAAATCTCATCACGACACAAGATAGAAATGTTATCACTAATTGCCATTTGAAGTGAAGAATGTTTTGTGCATAGAAATTAATGATGCATGCTTACTTCTCAATTCTCTGTTAAACCAGAAAACCCAAGACTGTTTCTGGAGCAGAAAGAAATTAACTTTGAAGATTTTTTTTTTCTCTCCCTTGAATGATCCTCAGTTAATTAAACAAATGGTGAAATGTAATGGTTAAAATGAAACAAGCCAACTTGGGGCTTGTTGAATCAACTCTGCTCTCTTCAAGCAATGAATTCCTCTACTCCAGGCAAAGAAGACCTTTTCCCTATACCTTACAGCCAGGGCTTCAAACTGGTTTTAACCAGTTTAGTCATGGAATGACTGATAGATGGTACCCAGCTACCAGTGCCAACTGCTTCGAAAGGGATCACAACTGGAGATCCTGGATAGAGTGGGAGGGAAAATGTGGAACAAAATTCAAAAATGCAAAAATGACCAGAACTACTGGTAGGAAAGAGACTGGTGGAATCCCTGAAACTATGGCCTCGGGTTACCCTTCAGGCCTAGAAATGGACTCACTTTCATTGATTGGTTCTCAGCCCAACAGTCGAAAGACCTATGTACAGAACACCTACCCCAGGTCCATGCACCCACCTATTCTAGGGAGAGGCACCCCTTGGATCACTCAGCCATGAGGGGTAGCACTCACATGGAGGGAAAGCTGGACAGACAGGACTGCATAGATAAGAAGGGCACAGGGAAGGAGGGGGTGGTCGCAGGGAGGAAAGGGGAGGCCAGTTCTTTATGGCTGGGCAAGGGAATCGGGGCCACGAAATCAGATGATTGGGGCCATGAAAGCAAAACTGGGATGATAATTGGAATGGGAAAAATTACAGATTGAAACCCTGGAATGGAAAACTCGGAAGAAACATAGTAAATCCTTTCAGGAGCCTGAAGCATGAGATTAGATTATTGGCAGGACTGTGGAGAGCAATACACATTCAAAATGGTGGTTGTCTGCCATCTTTGAGTGAGACACCACTGTTTCCAACTCTGCTCAAAATCCTATGGGCAAGAGATTTGGTTGCTATGCAACTGTACGCTGCCCTCGTTTTCCAAGAAAGAGATTAAGTTTCTAGCAGGTTTTAACCGTAATTTGTGTGTGTGGGGGGGGGCGATTTTTAGTGGGGAGGATTATTTATTTAGAGTCTATGTGCTTACTGATAAAGAATATATTTGCTCTGTGTTTTTCCTGGTTATTGATTTTAAAGTGATTTTCTCCATAGTTCAGTATAATCTTGGGTAAAGGTACCAATTGCCATGTCTTTTTTGTGTGTGTATTGTGCTTTGGGTACAAATTTACAAAGCAAACTTCTTTTACTTTCAACAGTTCATGCACATCTGGTTTCATGGCCCTGATTCCCTTGCCCAGCCATAAAGAACTGGCCTCCCCTTTCCTCCCTGTGACCATTCCCTCCTTCCCTGTGCCCTTCTTATCTGTGCAGTCCTGTCTGTCCAGCTTTCCCTCCATGTGAGTGCTACCCCTCATGGCTGAATGATCCAAGGGGTGCCTCTCTCTAGAATAGGTGAGTGCATCGACCTGGGGTAGGTGTTCTGTATGTAGGTCTTTCGACTGTTGGGCTGAGAGCCAGTCGATGAAAGTAAGTCCATTTCTAGGCCCAAAGGGTAACCCGAGGCCATAGTTTCAGAGAGTCCACCAGTCTCTTTCCTACCAGTAGTTCTGGTCATTTTTGCATTTTTGAATTTTGTTCCATGTTTTCCCTCCCACTCTATCCAGGATTTCCAGTTGTGATTCCTTTCAAAGCAGTTGGCATTGGTAGCTGGGCACCATCTAGTTCTTGTGGTCTCAGGATAGTAGAGGCTGCAGCCCTCCTGTTGACCCGTACTTTTTCCCATTCCAGTTGTCATTCGGGTTCTCCCAAATATTAGAAATTCAGATCTGCTCTGGTCTCACTTCTTTGGCCATGACTGAACTGGGAAGAACCTGTGTGAAGGCCTACTTACAGCCTAACTGTGCACCTGAAACTTGACAGATAAGCATTCATGTTTTACAGCATATCCTCACAGTGTTCAAGTCTTTTGGAGAACTTGACTTTCTTAATACTACTTGTGGCCATTGAGGTCTGTTCCACACAGCTATCTAGGGTTTTGATTGTACCTGAGAAAGCCTTGTTTTATTTTTAAAATTTAAAGAAAAATTAATGCTAAGTACCAGTCAGAGATTATAATGGAACATGAACTTTCCCCAAGCTAAGCTTTTCTCTTAGATTCTACCTTGCCAACCAAATAATTTTCACCATTGTCATTAATACCTACCCTATGCCATTTATGCTGCTAAGAGCTTTATACACATTTTTTTTTTTCATTTAATTTTCACTCAATGCACTGAAGTAGGCACTATTTTAATCCCAACTTTAGAGTTAAGGAAAGCTAGGTTTAGAGCTCAGAAGTAATTTTTCAAGGTCATAGAGCTGAAAAAAATGTGGCTGGAAGCTAGAAAATGCAAACCCAAATATCCCTCTCAGACAAACATGAATCTCTGGATACTGGTCTTTCTGGCCTTCACTGTGTAAAGATCTAGTCTATATGGTATATTTTCATTGTGAGGAATGGCAAGTGGGGTTTGAACAGTACCACTCTTGTATCCAAGAAGAGGGTCCTCTACCCTGTGCTCTGTGCCCTGTGTTTATAGAGGACCCCACATATCACAAACACACATCAAAAGTATTTTTTTTAATTTTCATTTTTTTTTAAGGAACACATGGGTTCCTCTGTCACCACATATCTGGCACACAGGGCCGGATAGCTTGACCCTTAACTTGTAAGCATCCACTTTCAGGCATGAAGCCATTTAGGCTCGAGAGAAAAGTCCCTTCTCAGGTCCTGCCTTTGAAAGAAGACCGTGGCTGCATCTTGTAAGGACAGGGACTGTTTTGGAGCCCAAGGGAGATTTGAGAAGCATAAGTACATAAGAAGAAGAAAAGATAAATTCGTTAACTTGTCAACTGTCTCCTCTCAGACAGCATGAAAACAATAGCCTCTTGAATAATGAAGTATTGTTTCCCAGTAGTGTTGAACATCTATTTTCTTGATTCTCATGTTCCAATTTGTGGTTCCAACAGTACTCATGAATTAGCATGGTATTCACAACAGTTGTACGTGGTAGAGTTTGCATTACCAAGTATTGACAATATTAAATAATCTGTATTCCTCATAAATATGAATATGTGCTGGTTTAGGAATAACACTTATGGAATGTAACGTTGATCATTTACATTGACATCTAGATGGACATTTTATAATAGAGTTGCAAATAATTTTTTTAATAATATCTTGCAGTCATTTTAAAATTTAAATAGAAAATGTCAATTTTACTTAAGTGCTTTTAGTTACGATTTTGATATTAGTTATTTACATTTTCTTTACTATAATAGCTGATTTTGAATATTTTAGGAGAAAGGTAAATGGTTTAAAGTTATTTTTACATTTACTTTAATTTACATTTTTATCATGTGTATTCAAATTTTGTCCACTTTGAGTAAAAATATATTTTATTTTTTAATCCTTTAGAACATGACATTCAAAAGAATACAAATTATATGAAAATCTGGATTATAAGAACGCAGTATGTGATTTTGCTGAAATGTAGACAAGAAAAATAAATTTTATCAGATAAATATATAATAATTAGTCAATTATATATGTATTTATTACCCATCCAAAGATCACTGGCCCATCAATAGAATATGCAAACATGGGCCATAAGAATTAAATTCAATTATCTTTGATATTTTCCTGACTTCTGGTCATTAACCCACTGTCATCAAATCGTTTCTGACTCACAGCAACTCCCATTCTGTTTCCAAGGCCGTAAATCTTTATGGAAATAGATTGCCCCATCTTCCTTCCGCAGAGCAGCTGGTGGGTTTGAACCATCAACTTTCTGGCTAGCAGTCAAATGCTTTAGGTACTATGCCTCATTTTGAAGGTATATTTGTCAAAGCAGGACGCTAAAACGTATTTACCTTAACAGTTCGTCAGTTTTGATCTATAATTTGTAAATATTTAAGTGTATTTAAAAGTTTTTTCTCACATTCAAGGAGCCCAGGGAAAGCCAGCCTCAGCTGGTCTGCTGCTCCACCAAGTTCTCCTCACAAGGCAGGTGCTGGGAACAGCATTGGCTCTTAACATGCAAATGCAGTAGACTTCTAAGAGTTTTACATCCGTGGAAATTACTGAGAAGAATCCCCCTCCCTATCTGCCCAAGCAGTTGATAGGGAGCACTTTCAGACTCATGGCAGCCCTGTGTGTAAGAGTAGAACTGTGATCCAGAGCATTTGCAGTGGCTGTTTTTTTGGAAATAGATCACCCTGTCTTTCTTCCAAGGGGCCTCTGGGTGAACTTGAACTTCCAGCTTTCAGTTAGCAGCCATTTGTTAATCATTTGTACCACCCAGGGTCTCCATTCAGACTTTACAGATGTGATTATGTGTTCATCTGCTTGGAGCCCATTAGTAGCTTCCCTTTGCACTTGGGATAAAATTCATAATATATAAGGCCCTGCATGACCTAGCCCCCGTCTTCCTTTCCAGTCCCCTTTATACCACTATCTTCCTCTTCACTCTGGCCACAGTGGCTTTTTTTTTTTTTTTTTTCTCCTGGTTCTTCCAATGCATTTCCTCTTGCCCCAAGATCTCTGCACTTGAGATTCACTCTCCTTACGGGGTTCTCCACTTACCTCCTTTTTTTGTCTAGTTAATTCCTACCTATCCATCAGGCTCAACTCCAATCACTCAACTTTCCTGTGGGAAATTTCCTTCGAGCCTTTGAACTAGATAGACCTCAATAATAGCAATAATAGTAATTATTTATAATGATAATTCATAATGGCTAATGTAGTCGGTTGAATAGTGCCCCTCAAAAATCCACGTCCACGGGGAACCTCAGAATGTGAGCTTATTTAGAAATAGGGTCTTTGCATATGTAATTAATTATCTGGAGATGAAATTATCATGTGTTTACAATGGGTCCTGTGGTAGTTAAAGTTGTGTGTCAACTTGGCTGGGCCTGGTTTTGAGTGGTTGGGCAGCTGAATATAGTTATTTCCCATGATAAGACTGGTCATCAACTCCATGGTGGAATCTGCAGTGAGCAGCTGAATAGCTGCCTTAGGGATGTGGTCTGTTTCCAGTATATAAAGAGAAGCACTGAGAAAGATCTCTGACCTCTTTGGCATGCTTGGACCCTGCATATAGCCAAGTCTTCATTCAACAGCCTGCCATGTTTCCTGTCAGTCTTGGGACTGTCTCTGGACTTGAACTAGAGGCCTGCCATTTTGTTTGGTAATCTTGGGACTGGGCCATTTTATTTGTCAACCTTGGGTTTGACAGCCTCAGCAACCAGCAGCTTCCTGAGATAAGAAAAGCCTCCAGCTCCAGTGGGCTGGGAAGAAGAGGCAGAACTGAAGCCCAAGGTTGAAGTGCCTTCACCAGCCCCTAGAGCTGGTACTTTGAACTCGGACGTCTAGCCTCCTAAACTGTAAGAGGATAGATCCGTTTGTTCAAGCTACCCATTTGTGTGTGTGTGTGTATGTATGTCTGTCATAACAGCACCAGAGAACCAAAACAGTCTCTAAATCCAATGACTAGTGTCCCCATAAGAAGAGGACATGACATATGACACACACAGAGAAGAATGCCATATGATGACAGAAGCAGAGGTCGGAGTTATGCTGCCAGAAGTCTAGAAACACTTGGGCCACCAGAAGCTGGAAAAGGCAAGTAGGAAATTTTCCCTAGAGCCTTCAAAGGGAAGATGATCCTGCTGACAGCTTCATGTCTGACTCCCAGCCTCTAAAACCGGGAGAGAATAAATGTCTGTTGTTTTAAGCAACCAGTTTGTGGTAATATGTTGCCAAAGACCCAGGAAACTAATATAGCTAAGCTTTATATTTTGGTATTACCCAAGCCATGTACTAAGCACTTCATATGTATTAACCCTTTTGATTCCCCAAAAGCCCTCTCCTCCTTTTTCACAAATAATGAAACCAAAACTTAGATAAGTTACTTGCCCAAGATAACACTGTTAATAAAAGGTAGAGCTAAGGTTTTAATCAAAGCTCTCTTACCTGCCCGTTCCCCTCCCCCCACAAAAAAGTTGCCATTGAGTCAATTCTGACTCACAGCAACCAATGAATGTCAGAGTAGAACTGCCCTTCATAGTGTTTTCTTGTCTGTAACCTTTCAGAAGCAGATTCCTAGGCCTTTCTTCTGAGATTCCTGTGAGTGGATTCTAATCTTTGAGTTAATAGCCCAGCTCTTAACTAATTGCAACACCCAGAGACTCCTGTCTAGCCCCAGGGCTTATAAATTTAGACACAAAGCCACCTTATTTTCCTCTATCAAGAGCCCTCATTGACCCCCTATGCTCATTAAGTCCACCATGTGATGAGCACTGTGAGACCCTGGTGGTATGGTGGAGGGTAGATAAGGTCCCTAGTGGCACAATAGTTAAATGCTCTGCTGTTAATTGAAAGATCAGCAGTTCAAACCTTCCAGACACTCCATGAAAGAAAGATGTCTGCTTCCGTAAAGATTATAGCCTTGGAAACTCTATGGGGCAGTTCTTCTCTGTCCTATAGAGTCACTATGAGTTGGAATGGACTTGACAGCAATGGGTACTAAAGGGACTTAGTTCTAGTGGGGAGATGTTGTTGTGTGCTGTCGAGTCTATGAAAAGAATGAGATAACTCCTCCGGTGGGAATGAACAGGTCCTGTGATAAAGTGAAGGAGAGAAGTAAGAGAGGATGATTTCTCTCAAAGGCAAACTTTGAGCTGAGTCCTGAAGGATGATGAGGCAGAGGCAGCAACTTATCTTTCAAATCCATTCTACCCATTCTTAGGGAGCTCTGGTAGCGTAGTGCCTAAGGCACTTGACTGCTAACCAGAAGGCTAGCGGTTCAAACCCATCAGCCACTCCTTGGAAGGAAGGTTGGACATTCTACTTCTGTAGTGATACCGCCTTGGAAATCCAAGGAAGGGGCCTTATGAGTCGGGTCCGACTCGATGGCACCAAGAACAACAACTACCCATTCTTATGGTGATTTAAAAAAAAAAAAAAACACCACTGCCATCAAGTTTATGCTGATTCATAGCTACCCTGTAGGACAGAGTAGTTGTTGTTGTTGTTGTGTGCCGTCGAGTCGGACCTGACTCATAGTGACCCCTCCTTGGGTTTCCGAGGCAGTATCATTATGGAAGATTGCCCCATCTTCCTTCCGAGGAGTGGCTGGTGGGTTTGAACCGCCAGCCTTCTGGTTAGCAGTCAAGTGCCTTAGCCACTATGCTACCAGAGTTCAGCTGCCTCATAATGTTTCCAAGGCTGCAAAACTTTACAGGAGCAGACTGCCTCATCTTTCTCCCATGGAGCAGTTGATAGGGTCAAACACTGACCTCTCAGTTAACATCTGAGCACCTAACTATTGTGCCACTAGGGACCTTGTCTACCCTCCAGCCCATCACCATACCATCAGCGTCACAGTGCCCATCACATGGTGGAGACTTAATGAGCATGTGGAATGAATGAAGGCCCTTAACAGAGAAAACCAAAGTGGCATTGCTTACCTTTCGGTTAGCTGAAAGCATTAACCACTATGCCACCAAAGCTCCTTATGGTGATACAATCTCTAAATTTTAGCTAGAGTGAGCATTACATTATTCCTACCTACCTTGAAATTAGGTGTAGCCATTTCACCATGTTCTGGCTAATGGTTAAAATTGGAAGTGACAAGTGAAACTTTGAAGGACCGTACAGACTTCCAGGAAATTTCTTTAAGGGAGTTTTAGGAGGATAGATGTGCACTTCTCCTCCCTCATCTTCCCTTGTTGCTGGAGCACCAGCATCAGGCTCAGACCATGATGTGAACTTGGAAATGGAAGCCACACTCAACAAAGAAGGAAGCTGAAGGAACATGGCTCCCTGATACTGTGGGATACCATACCAGCCCTAGGCCCACTACCTCTGGATAAAGTTTCTTGAAGTCATACTTCCTACTGAGGGGCAACTGACTTAGACATCTGAGGATCTAATGCTGCTACTTATGAAATGTAGATGACAAGCTCCATGCACAGGCTTCCAGCTACAGTAGTGATTGATTCACCATCCTCAGGAAGTCATTATAGACCCCTCTGGTTGCCTCTGACTCCCAACCACAGGAAATGAGTCACTTTCCTGCCTCTTTGTCATGAGTTTGGAAGGTGTTTGGCATGCCGGAAGAGCCACTCACTTGATCAGATGTGATCCGACATATTGACGTAGATTAAACTACCATAATACAGACCTCTGGGAAATGCCTCTGCAACACACCAGTGATTTCACCAACACATAGTAGAGCTCAGATAAAGCTTTTGATGTTCCTGATCTTTGCACTTTCAAATGGTGGCTGAACAAACAGAAATCTCTCTTCTTAGAGACCCTTCAAAGCGTTCACATTGCCTAACTCAGTTTGGAGGCTACTCCCTGACTTCCAAAGGTCAGGGAAGGTTTTCTATTTGTCCATCCTTCCAGAAACACTCTCACATTCTGTTCTAGTTACTTTTGCTCTAGAAAATGTAAAACTATCACTTATCTTTTTTGATAGTCAATAAAACTTGGCCAACATTCCTAAAGATGTTGAAAATTATTTTTCTCAAAACAATTATAGAAACATTCTATTAGGAAAGAGTAAATAGAACCTACCATCATGAATGTAAATAAGTAAGCAGAACAGTTGCTTTTTTTAAGAACATATTTAAATGTGTCCTTATAGCAGAAAACTCTACATAAACTCCAATGTGCCAAAGTGGTTACATTACTGTTTGTATGAATTAGGGCTTCATTACTGCAATAGGAAGGATAGATCATCTGTGTTTGTTTTTCAACCAAAGTTAACTAAGTAATCAGGATTGAGGGTGGCTTTCACTGTGGGAAGGTGCTATGGAACTTACCATGTGGGGAGATGACCAAAGAGACTGATGCTTTGGGATCTTTTTTGTCATTATGATCAGAACTCTGTAGGTAAGTGACAGCAAACCAAAAAAAAAAAAAAAAACCCTCACTGCCCTCGAGTCGAATCCGACTCATAGCAACCCCTCCTTGGGTTTCCGAGACGGTATCACTACGGATGTAGATTGCCCAATCCTCCTCCCCAGGAGTGGCTTGTGGGTTTGAACCACCAGCCCTCTGGTTAGCAGTGAAATGCTTTAGGCACTACTCATCAGAGCTCCTGAACAATACACTTAAATTAACTGCCTAAAACAGAAATGCAATGAAAAAATATTGAGGTAGTACATGAACCCAAGGTCTGGCATGTAGCAAGGTCTCAGGAATCGAACTGGAGACTGCATTTCTGTGCAGCAGTGTTTCCTAACCCTTTTTACATCACAAATATTATATAAAATGATGACATTTGTATGTTCCATGGAGGTAAAATATTGAAAATGCTCCATACAATTGAAAGTAACCAGCTCGAGACTTACTTTTTAACACATTGCATTCCCCCAGTTCCAAAATTCGTAGGAAATAATTATCACCAATATTTATTGAGCTCCTGTTGTGTGCCAGGCATTGTTCTAAGCACTGCATATGCATTTCATTCACTCATTAAACCTTCATGTAATTCTGTAAGTTAGGTGTTATATTTTCCCACTTACCAATAAGGAAACTCGGGTTCTTGGAGGATAAGCAATGTGCACAAGATAATGTGGCTGGTGGTGGAGGCAAGATTTGCATCCAGTTTGGTTCCAGTTTGCTCTTATCCCTATGCTATAGAGCTTTATTGGGCATTAAAGCCTTCTGTAAAAGAAAGTGCCCTGGACCAAACTTAAGAAAGCCAACCAACTATGAGCCAACTGGACCAATCAACTATGAGCTCACACTGTAGCGAGAAACACAATTCTCCTGCTGCACCCTGTGGAAGGAGGGAACAAGGGTCTAATCATAGCAAAGGAGTGCTTGAAATACCATCAGAAAAGCACAGGGTCATCTTGATCCTCTCTCTCCACCTCCCTCAGAGGCCAAAGGTTCTCAGTGATATGCTCATCATTGAGGCATCTCTTATTTCAATTATTTCATCATATTCCTACTCCCCATTCCCATTCTACTCCCCACCCCAAAGAAAACCCTTCTCTTTTGTTTGATAGGAATCATTTCATTTATATATATTGTTGTAAAATGTAAATTATTTTGTGTTAAGGTATTTTTAATTTATGTAAATGACATGGTACTACATATCACATTCTTTGTCATCCTCTTGACAATCGGTGTTATGTTTAGAAGACCTATCCATGTCACCATGTGAATTTCCAACCCATTGCTCCTGGCCATAGCACATGCACTATGATATGCCTGCTCCATGCTTTACTTTCTCCACCCTTGTGTCTTGTCCAGTCATGCACTAGTGTTGGTGGAGGTGACAGGACCTCTCTTTTCATGTAGAAGTCCACCTACTCCCCTGCGTTTTACATCTTAGGGGCAACTCTCTTCCACCTTCTCTCTGACAGTTGCAAAGCCACTTCTTCTTGGAAGGACTCTCCCTGCCTGGTACTGTACTACTTGAGTGTCCCTCCTCTGTGCTCTGCAGGTATCCTGCCCTTGCTGTCATCACATAGAGGCAGTTGAGCAGGTGAGTAAAAACATAGTCTCAGGACCAGACTACCTGGACACAGAATCCTGGCTCAGCCACTCATAGGCAAGGCACACAGCTTCACAGTATTCCATTTCTTTGTCTGCAAAGTGTTATTAACCACAACTGCCCATGGATTGTTGTGAAGATTAAACGAGAAAAATCTATGTAAAATGCTAAGAACAGTACCTGGTACAAATTACGTGCTATTTATAGCTATTGTAATATAATTTGTTACATGTATTAGAATTATCTGTCTGTCTCCACTCCCAGAGCACTAAATCCTTGAAGCGAAAGACCTCGGCCCCTCCATCTCTGATTCCCAGAACTCCACTCATGACAAGATCCAAGTGTGTGTTTTCAAACAGCTCTCTCCTGCTCCCTGGTTTGACAGGGATGTAGGATTTGTATCTGGAAACAGAGTGGATGAGGAGAGGCTCAAATAAGAACAGCTGGAAATGTGGGCTTAGAAAGAAACAAACCCACTGCTGTCAAGTTGATTCTGACTCATAGCGACCCCTCCTTGGGTTTCCAAGGCAGTGAAAAATTTCCTTGAGCTATTGTGCTATACAACAGTTTAAAAGATAGCATTATTTGCCACATATAGCCAGGCAGGTCACCCAAGACTGGCCCAGAGAAGACATCCCTAAGGAGCAGCTGTAAGAGCATGGACCTGGAGTCCTCCCCCCAGCATGTTCCCACCACAAAGATCAAGCATTTAGAACAGTCTCTGGACTGTTGTCAATCAGTAGTGTGGTGGTTAAGTTTGTGTGTTTGGCTGGGCCTGGTTGAGTGGCCGGGCAGCTGAATATAGTTATTCCCCATGGTGAGATTGGTAATCAATTCCATGGTAGACTCTATTGGAGCAGCTGAGTAGCTACTTTGGGTATGTGGTCGGCTTCTAAAAACTAGTTTTGGGAATGGTCTCCAGCTTCTGGCATGCTTGAACCCTGCATGTAGCTCCGTCGTTGTTCAGCAGCCTACCATGCTCTGACAACCTTGGAACTTTCAATGGACTTGAATTAATGGCATGCCATGTGGTTTGGTAACATCGGGACTGTGCCTTTTTACTTGTTAACCTTGGGCTTGTCAGCTTCAGCAGCCAGCAGCTGAGTGAAGAAAAACCTTCAGCTTCAGTGGGCAGGGAACAGGAGGCAGAGCTGAAGCCTAAGGTTGAGGGGCTTTCACCCTAGTCCCTTAGAGTCTGGAACTTTGAACTTGGGCTTAAAGCCTCCAAACTGTAAGAGAATAAACTTGTTTGTTCAAGGATCCCATTTGTGGCATATTCTTGTCAGAGTACCACTAGGTAACCAGAACAAGTAGTAAATGTTAGCTCTTCTTAGAATTATTATGACTTAATCAATCAATCTTACAAATACAGTTGGCAGATGATCATAGTCATTCTCTTTCTTGTTTCAAGATCTTGGGCTTTTGGTTTGTTCATCTGCTTGTTTGTTTTTGTTTTTGCTTATTTATTTGGAGTTATGATGGGAATTATTTTTTAGCGGGTTGTCTCTTGGAAGATTCTAACCCTTTACCCTTATCCTCAAATGCATTCATTTAAAGAACTCACAGGTGAGCAGTATGGCTCCTCTCTTCTTTGAGGGCTTCCTAAGGACAATGTCAGTGTCAGGTTGGAAGTTCTCAGAAATGCCAGCTTCTAGCAACCCATGGGAGCTCTGGTGGCATAATACCTAAGGCATTTGACTGCTAACCAGAAGTTTGGCAGTTCAAACCCACCCGCCACTCCTCAGAAGGAAGGTTGGGCAATCTACTTTCGTAGAGATACCGCCTCAGAAACCCAAGGAGAGATTGCTATGAGTCGGAAACTACTCAAGAGCAGTGAGGGTTTTTTATTATTATTATTATTATTTTTAGCAACACACATTCCCAAGAATACAAGAAGGCATTGTTTGTAATCACAGGACATGTTTAAATGAGAACCAACTTGATTTATTGTTGTTAAAAAGAGAAAAAAGAAGAAAAAGAAGCATAAGGAAATCACATTCAGGTCCCCAGGGACTATTCTCAGAGTAATAAAGGCCTTTCCCATTAGCTTCCTAAGCAACTTTTAGGCTGCTACTATGCTGTAGAAAGACTTTTTAAAAATGTTTTCGTTTCATACGTGGAAAAAAGCCCTCAGTGTGAATTACTGGCTGCCCTACATTAGAAGCCTAGCTGCAAGAACTATTAGTTCTAAAAAGAGAGGCTAATTATGAGGAGAGCTCCATGGCCAAAGCCGAGGGAGTTACAGTGGTTCTATGTAAGGAGCTAATAAGGAAGCCACATTTGGTGGTAACAACCCTCTCCCGGGCCAGGGCTTAATGGGAGAGTGTAATACTGTGTGCAGTGTTTGGACTTGTGTGGGGACCAGGAGGACTGTTGTGCTGGGGTTCATTAGCTGTGGGGAATATTGCCCATGGGGACTCACTAATAGTGATAGGGTAAAAAGGGGGCTGGGACAAAATGAGCTGGTGAGATTCAGCGAGATTCCTCGTTATATAAAATTGGGATCTTGGTGAACTCCAAACAGAGTTTGCCAAGGACTGATTCCCTGGTCGGTCTGGGTTGGTAAGACAATATAGACAGCGTTTTCCAAGATGGTGCTCCCCACTGTTATCTGTTCTCAATGATTCTGCATTCAGCATTCAGCTCCGCCCTGAATGTGATCTCATAAGAGGTACTTGATTTCCAAGGATTGGCGTGAGATTTTTTCTTTTATAAGCCCTTGAAAAACAAAGCATTGTGTTTTATTAAGAAAATGTGATTTTGAACCAGGAATCCAATTTCCCAGCTTGCCCTCATCAACATTCTAGGGACAAATAGGATTTAGGAAGAGTAAAATTTAGGAGCTCAGCTCCCAAGGGATATTTTTACAAAATGTATATCCACTTCAGCTTCCACTATGATTACTTGAGCACCTACCATATGCCAGACTCTATTCAGAGCAGTTTCCTTGCTATATTCCATAATTCTCACAAGGTCCATGCTCCTTAGCACAGGCTATAGTCTCCAGTTTTGTAGCTGAAGACATTGAGATTCAAGTTCACAGACTAACAAAAGAGCACACATGAGAGCAGAGCCAGAATTTACATTCCACTTCTTTGCCTGACTCTGGTCATTTCCCACTCCACGCCCTGCCTCAACAGAGTAAATCAAGTAATTACTTGTCAGGGAAGTTAGAATCATTGTCATAAGCATTCATGAGTATGTAGCTTAAAGGAAGGAATGTTCAAATGTGGATTTCTGAGTGTGACACCCTTTGATCTGAACCACACTATATATGTTTTTGTACTTTTAAAAAAAATTATCCTCCACTCTGAAGTAAGAGAGTGTGAAGATAAACCTTATGACAAATATCAAGTAAATCTGCAGTGCTAGTGTGTGGTGATGCTCTATTTTTATTATATGATTTGATACCTTTGTAAGTAACATTTTTGTCATAACACTTTAAAATACAATTATCATTAATGAATATCTACTTCTTTATTCTAGCACTGGATGACATGCTGCAATATTAAGCTTCTGTTCTTTGTGCCTGTATTGCATTTTGCAATTAGGATAATTAATTATAATATGACATCTTACTTAATGATGGTCTTGTCACAGGTTAATAAATTAATACACTTCTACTTTTACTCTTTAGTATCTTACCAACATTCAACGTAAGCAATTTTGGTTTTCAA
>NW_006921608.1:16283067-16330460 GCF_000298275.1 Orycteropus afer afer | reverse complement strand
TTAAATCCTCTCAACAACCCTACGAAATTGCTATCATCTCTGTTTTATGGGTGAATAGTTTGAGATTCATTTGCTATGAGTCAAAATTGACTTCAACAGCACCTAACAACAACAACATAAGGCATTTCCACTTGAATTCAGCCAAAGTAGTATGCAAATGAAGGGCAGGTAATATCTTGGAGGACAGTGGCTAACAGCATGGGTTCTGGAGGCAGCTGTCCTGAGCTTGATTCCTGACTATACCACAACCTCCAGCTATTGATCTTGGGCAAGTTACTTAACCCATCTGCATCTTGTGTTCTCCTCTGTAAAAATGAAATTAAAAGTTGTCTTTAGCTCATTGGGTTGTTTTGAAGCATTAGTTTATGTAAAGTACTTAGAAGAGTGCCTAGAGCATAGTAGCTCTAAGTGATTGCTCTTATTATCATTATTCAGCAAGAACAATGAATGCGAGCTAAAATCTTTAGGAGGCAGCTACCACGAGGTCAGAAGTAGGATTTCTGTGTGTTAGGCTTCATCTCACAACCTTCAAGAAATGAATTACTCAGGGCACCAAGGCATTTAGTGATACATTTGTGCCTCTCCTCCCTAACTCACCTAGCCACCTAGCAGGGTGTACCCTATGCATGTCTGATTCTATTAAGTGAATTGACTAGGTTGTTGTATATTAAACAGACAAACCATTTCAAGATATTGCATGCATAGAAAAGTAGCTAGTAAGCCAAGTCTTTGTCATAGGCAGAATGCATGGGATGTGTTAAACATAAAGTATGTAGGTAACAAGTAAAGCATGTGTGTATTAAAACAAATAGAGAAGGATGGAAGGACCAAGACATAACTAATATTTATGTGCCCCTGAGTATTAAACATTAATAATGTACTAAATACACATGAAGCTAAATATCAAGAGGCACTAAACATACACTAAATACGCATGAGCTTTAATATACCTGGTCTTCATTTGAGCACTTACTAATGACACTCAGTTGGTCCTATGTGCCCTCTGCCCAAGAAATATAAATAGGGCTCATAGTTGCTTATCTGGCTAATTGGCAAGCTACAGTTCTGGCCATGTGTATTTGTCCTTATGACTCTCTTGTGGAGTAAGTATATGACATTGGCCCAGAGTACCTTTCATTTATGGGCTCCTGTGTCCAGGACCCCAAGACCACCCTCAGTTTCAATAATTTTCTAGAACTCAGAAATGCTATTATACTCACATTTACAGTTTATTACAGCAAAAATATGAAAATCACCAAAGAAAAAAAGCTCATAGGGCAAATCCAGGAGAAACCAAACCCAAGCTTCCAATTGTCCTCTCCCAGTGGAATTATATGGACAATGCTTACTTTTCCCAGCAATGTTGTGTGACAACTAACTATATGCATAGTATTTCCAGTCAGAGAAATTCACCTGACCTTTGGTGTCCAGAGGTTTTATTGGGGATTCACTCATGTAAGAATGGGGCATCCATGTGATTGACCTTATTTGCTGTCTCCAGCCCTTCCAGAGGTCAGACAGATACACCACAGCTCAACGCCCTCCAGCATAAGTCATATTGTTAGTCTGAACTATATGGCATGATCCAAGACCCAAGGTATTCAATGACATTCTTATCAGGCAGGATGTTCCAAGGGCTTAGAGGTTATCACCCAGAATCTGGTCCAGTCCTTTCTTTGGAATGTGCAGGGTTTGAATACTCCAAGTCCACTGAGTTAGTGCACAGCCCCCTTGTTCAAACCTCACCTCTAGTCTTAGTAACCATATCATCAGCAGGGAAAGCTAATGTGGCAGAGAGAGAGGACATGTGGACATTGTGCACACTAAGATTCAAAGAATGTGATCCTCTCACCCCTTTTGCCCCCATCCTAAGTGCACTGACTTATCCCATTGTTCTCACCTTGTTTTGGGGAGTGTGTTTTAAATTGATTTAATAAACCTGTGATTCAAGCATTTTATTTTTTTTTCTGTGAGTCATTCTAGGAAAACTTGCCAACAGTGTACTCGGGGGCTACCATTGCATGCTCTTGGAGCTAAGTTCACTCACAGCATGCTGACTGCGGCATTCTTTGAAGGAAGGTGTAGAGAGGTAATAAATAAGCCAGCTTTTGCTAAGATACACTACAGGAACAAACAATACCAAAAAGTTCAATTGCTTACAACTGTGATTTACTCTTAATTAGTCACAATAATATGATCTACTACCATGCAGTAGAGAGGAGGAGAAAGACAAGAAAGAAGATTCATGAGAATATTATTAATAACTTCAGTCTTAGGCATTGCCTCCAGCTACTGCTGACCGTAATTTGCCTATAGCTTACTTTAAATGAATGCTCACCATAGACCAGGCACCATGCTAAACACTCTGTATGAATTAAGTTTATTTAGTCCTTACAACAATCCACATGAGGGAGGTACTAGTTATATCATCACCATTTTCTAGATGAGTAAACTGAGGAACAAAGGCACTTGTATGAGGTCAAATACTTAGCAGAAAAGCCAGAATTCAACCACTTTGCTAGGCTGCTTAGGCTCTGAAATTACTTTTGTTTTAGTTCCAAGGCCTGGCTCAAAGAAGACAGACATTCATTTGCAAGTGACAGAAAGCCAACTCGGAAAGACTTAAGTGAAAAGGAATATTTGTTGACCCACAAGACTGAAAACTCCAGGTGATAAAACTCAGACAGCTGGAACCAGGAGCTCAACCAGGCTGTTAGGACTCAGCCTCCCACTCTCCAGATCTTATGACAAAAGCGAGTGACCAACACAATAACACTAAGGAAAAGGAAGACACAGGGCAGTGCACAAGAGGTATAGACAACAAAGACAAACCCTTTTACATACACAATACTTTGTTATCAGTGATAACAAACATTAATCTACAGGTAAATAGATGGGTAGACAGGCTGAATGATCAGGTATGTCAAGGCAAAAGGGAATATATCCATGACCATATATGAGGTTGGGAGACAACATTTTTACATATGCATTTGTATGTGCTTTAAGAATGCCCATATAACTAGAACAGGGGGCAAAGTAATGATAACTCTTAGGCACAGTCAACAACTCTGATGGAGTGAGTTGTTGGACCTGTGGGCTTGGGACCATGGTCACAGGGGACATAAAAATCAATTGGCATAAACATACTTCATAAAAATAGTGTGCTACATCCTACTTAGGAGCTCTGGTAGCACAGTGCCTAAGGCACTTGACTGCTAACCAGAAGGCTGGCAGTTTAAATCTGCCAGCCACTCCTCAGAAGGAAGGTTGGGCAATCTACTTCCGTAGTGATAGTGCCTTGGCAATCCAAGGAGGGGTCGCTATGAGTCGGGGCTGACTCGATGGCACACAACAACAACATCCTACTTTGGTAAGTAGGGATGGGGGGTCTTAAAAGCTTGCAAACGGCCTAGATGCAACAATGGATCTGTCCTTGTCTGGAGCAAAGAAGAATGAAGAAAACCAAAGATGAATAGAAACAATTAGTCCAAGGGACAAGAGGACCATGCAAATCTCAGTCTATATGACCATGAGACCAGAAGAACTATATTGTGCCTGGTTGCCACTTTCAACCACTCAGAAGGGGATCAGTGCAAGAGATCCTGGATGGAGTGGGAGAAAAATGTGGAACAAAAGTCAAATCATAAACAAAAAAGACCAAGTGGTCTTTTTTATCAGACTGGTCTGATAGAACCTGGTGAGACCCCAGAGAGTATAGTCTCTATTTACCCTTCAGGTCTGGAATTGAACTCACTACATTGGCTTCCAGTCAAACAATAGGCATATAGAGTGAATATTTACATCAGATAATACAACCCTTAGAATGACCAATCATGAGAGAATAGAAGGGCAGTATTTGCACAGGGAGATAGCTCAGGGGGCAGGAATGCATAGGAAAGAAGGACTAAAATAATAATAATAATAATAATGACAACCAAAGGCCAAGGAGAAGGAGTTGGACTGAATCTGATTTTCCCAAGTAATCTAACTACCGAGACAGGAAAGTGGCTGGGCCTGGGTGGTACACCCACCCTCTCTGCTGAATGCTAAGATTTGTCCCACTTGAACTACATGGGTTGAAAATGAAGGAGAGTATTTCCCCAATGGAAAATGAGGTTGTTGCCAAAAGAAGAGGAAGAGCTTCTGGACAGCCAAAACAACCAATGTTCTCAAAGGTGCATTAAATGCATGAATACTGGGTAATGGGTGCATGGATGGATGGATGGATGGATGGGTGAATGAATGACAAATGCAAGGGTCTCTAAAGCATAGTGCCTAAGGCACTTGACTGCTAACCAGAAGGCTGGCGGTTCAAACCCACCAGCCACTCCTCGGAAGGAAGGTTGGGCAATCCTACTTCCGTAGTGATACTGCCTCGGAAACCCAAGGAGGGGTCGCTATGAGTCGGCGCCGACTCGACAGCATATAACAACAACAACAACTAAAATGAGAAACTTATAAGAAATATAAGTAGCCCTAGTGATGCAGTGGTTAAAGTTCTTGGCTGCTAACCAAAGTTTGGTGGTTCAACCCACCAGTCACTTCGTGGGAGAAATGTGACAGTCTGCTTCTGTAAAAATCACAGCCTTAGAAATGCTATGGGGCAGTTCCACTCTGTCCTATAGTGGCACTAGGAGGCAGAATCAACTGGATAATAATGGGTTTTATGGGTTTATAAGAAATATAGGCGCTCTAGTGGCATGGTGCCTAAGGCATTTGACTGCTAACCAGAAGGCTGGCAGTTCAAACCCACCAGCCACTCCTTGGAAGGAAGGTTGGCCAATCAATTTCCATAGTGACACCACCTTGCAAACCCAAGGAGGGGGAGCTATGAGTCAGAACTGACTCAACTGCAGTGAGTTTTTTTTTTTTTTTTTTTTTTTTATAAGGAATACATTTGCTTATACATCTGAGCAATAAGAGGAGTCAAGGTTTGTGGTACCTTTGGTTCTCTTCCATAAAAGAGACAGCAGGGGAGTAGGGGGAGGTGGGCAGAACACTATTGAAAATAGGTACATGCAAAGGATGAGAACATGGGGAGGAATTTCTCGAATGGAGACAATTACAGTTTTAATTGGACATCTGCCTCGAACAGTGTGGGTTTCTGATTGCTGCTATTGTTGGTATCTCTCTCTTTTTTTGGTGCAGTAAGTAGCCTGCGATTGTCATGGGCAATTACAACCCAGTTTGCAAAGTCACGTGTCCCATCTGGAGAGATGGGTCACCTCAACTGGCAGAAGCCAGCAGGATCCTGGGGAAATAAGAGCTTGCTCCACAGGGCTTCTCAGATTCTCTTTAACTTCCTAACTCAAGTCATTCTTTTCAGTTGTTCTCTGGTTTTCAGCCTTGTTTGTGTACCTTTAATGCTGCCATTTGGAAGGTTGATTATTAGAATGGGATTTGGCGGAGCGGGTAGAGCCCCAGTTGGGAGAGTACATCTACCCTGCCAAGAAGGTTATGAAAGAGGACAGGACGATAGATTCCAGCAGCAGGTTCACGGAAAGAAAAAAGGAGCCATGCACACACTCACATACTAAGTACCTTGAACTGCTTTTGTGCACAGCATGGGTTCTGCAAGTCCTCAGCATCTTCCAGTCTCAAACCCTCATCTTATTTTATTTTTCACTCTGTGGTACATTTCAGAGAAAATGTAATCTGAATCTTTCTAATTTGTCTAAACATCAATTTTGTCCTTAAGATTTATTAACCTATCTCTTATTTATGAACTCATACAGCTACCCTTGTACTAGTACTCCAGTCTTCAATGGCTACATGGACACTTATGTCGTTCATATTTAAACCAGGGATTTGTGGAGGGTTTTTTTTTTCTTTTTTTCCACTTCAAGAAAGTGAAGTTCCTTCTTCAGTGCTGAACTGTCTAAGTGTCATAAGCACCAAGGCTGCCACTCTAGAGAGCTCAAGTCCAAGGTTCATTTTGAGGTATGATGCTTCATCCTTCTCACGCTAATATAGGACTGAGTTTGCTTGCAACCCAGGAAATATTTTGACTAGTTTTATTTTCTTGCATCAGGACATGTGATGCCCATCTTACTCAGTTCCACTTAGGGTTAAATGTCAGAAAATGTTTTGGTTATAGAATCCGATTCACAAATCTGCAGTTCCCTCGAAACTGAAATCTGAAAGGAGAGAGGATAAAGTGGGGTCACTTTTACAAACTTTTCCAGTCTGCCAGGACTAAATATCCCTGGGTGGCACAAAAGCACAGATGGTTTGCACTTAGTTACTAACCAAAGGAATGGAGGCTTGAAATCAATCAAAGGCACCTTGAAAGAAAAGGCTGACAACCTGCTTCCAAAATTCCAAAGGCTTGCAAACTCTGCGGCATGCAGTTCTATTCTGCATGGGTCACCCACCATGAGTCACATTCAACTGGATGGCAATGGGCTTGGTTTGGGTTGGGGGGCTAAGTGAATTACAGAGCAAGAGAGCTGGCTTTCTAACTACATGTACCTCAGTGGACAGAGGAACGGAAGTCCTCTAGCATCTCAGTGTCACTACCTGGAAGAGCTGGAAATGGAGAATCCGCACATGTATCTATTTCCATCGACTGAGGAACCTAAGCCTGGGGAGGTTAGACGCTTAGCCGTGGGGGTGATGATCCTTAAAATCAGGTCTCCTTAGCTCTTCTCCATCTAGTATGCCTCTGGGGAGGGACGCACCCGAGGCCTCTGGAGCAGAATGGCACACGGTTATGGCAAGGAGCTTCCCTGACCTGTTCATGCTTTTCTCAAAATGTGTTCAGTTTCAACCCTGCCCAAACATTAGAATCAATGGGGACAAATAAAACACAAAATAAAAGGGAAAAAAATGAATGTCTGAGCCTGCCTAGACAATTCAAGTCAGGCTCTCGGAGCTGAGCCCAAGGGCATCAATCAGTATTTTTAAAAATCTCCCTGGTGATTTTAAAGTGCAGAGAGTTGGAGAACCTTAGTACTTATCTTGGCTGGGTTGAATCTGTCTGAGTGTTGTCAGCCAAATTGAATTATGAAAACGTTGCTGGGATGGGGGGGTGGTTTTAAGGCACCAAAACCAAAACCAAACCCACTGCCATCAAGTTGATTCTGACTCATAGTGACTCCCATTGGGTTACAGAAGCAGACTTTCTCATCTTTCTTCCACAGAGCAGATGATGGGTTCAAACTACCAACTTTTTCTCATTAGCAGCCAAATGCGTTAACAACTATACCACCTAAACTCCTTGATTTAAGGCACTCAAAAAAAAAAAAAAAAAACTCACTGCTGTTGAGTCAGAGTGACTTATAGTGGCCTCTCCTTGGGTTTCCGAGGCAGTATCTCTATGGAAGTAAATTGCCCAGTCTTCCTTCTGAGGAGTGGCTGGTAAGGCATAGATGGAGACAAATAATGGCCCACACACCAGCGAGGACTCTAATAAGCTTGACTTGAGCTACTTTCCTTCTGAGGGAAGGAGTAGGAGTAGAGAACACCAGGAAAAGGAGTATCCGAAAGGTGTGGTACACCCCTTAAAGGCACCTTTATCTTCTGCCCTCTAGTGGAATGGATTCTCTGCACAGATTATTACAAACCTGCCTTTTCCCAGCATTCTCAGCTGGTATGGTCTTCTGTAAGATTTTCTTCTGCAATTCTATTTTATTACCAATCATCTCGTCAGTCCAGTTTTGACCAGATATAACTAATAGCAACAAGTTCTTTCCAGCCTACAAAATTAATAATACAGAAACAGTTAAAATAGTGGCTTGATGACAGAAGGAGGAAGTATTTCCTGATAATTTGCTTGCAAACAGTCCACTGTGTTCATAACTGTGCCTTTTCACTTGCAAATCTGGAAGCTGACTTGATATATGACCTTAACCGTGCCTCTTTGGGAAAGGCTTTCACATCTGAACGTGGCTTCAGAAACTTCTACCCCAGTCACCTTAGTACCAAGGTCAAACTAATATTTTTTTAAATGAATACCTGATTGTATTATTTCCCCCAGATCATTTCTTTTGGATTCAACTCTCATAGTCCAGACATTTGTACTGGCAATTTATCTATCTATTTAAAAAAATAAAAAAATAAATAAAACAAGGAGCCAACTCCTCACATAATGAACCAGATAACCCACTTTCCCAGCTTTGATTAATTTAAATTCATAACTGGGCCTTAAAAGTACTACAGCCAGTAGCTCAGACTAGTGAAAGGAAGACTGAGGGTGGCCGGGGTAGATCACATTTGCCTTTACAGACTTTCTGAAGGACTATAGAGTCCCTGTGGGAGCTCTGGTGGTATAGTGCCTAAGGCATTTGACTGCTAACTGAAGGCTGGCGGTTCAAACCCACCAGCTACTCCTCAGAAGGTAGGTTGGGCAATCTACTTTTGTAGTGATACCACCTTGGAAACCCAAGGAGGGGTCACTATGAGTCAGATCCAACTTGATGGCTGTGAGTTTGGTTTGAGAGTTTATGGAGTCCCTGGTGGCAAAAAGGTTATGTGCTGGGTTACTGAGAGAAAGGTTGGTAGTTTGAACTCATCCAGAGGTGCCTTGGAAGAAAGAGCTTTCAATTGACTTCCAAACTATCACAGCCATGAAAATGCTATGAAGTGAAATTTTTACTCTGAAACACATGGTGTTGCCGTGAGTTGAAATCAGCTTGACTACAGCTGGTTTATAGATAGAAGGTTGAAATCAGGAAATGACAACAAGCAAAAACAACATCAAACAAATTTGTTGCCATTGAGTGGATTCTGAATCACAGTGACCCTGTAAGACATAATAGAACTGCCCCTATAGAGTTTCCAAAGCTGTAATTTTTATGAATGCGAACTGCCATATATTTCTCTTGCTGAGTGGCTGGTGGGTTCAAACTGCTGACCTTTCGGTTAACAGCTGAACACTTAGCCACTGCATCACCAGGGTTTCTTAGAAAATGACACATAATTCAAATTAATACTTCGTCTTTTTATTTCACATTATTATTAAATTAGAATGAAAATTCTTTTTCCAGATGGTTTAAGAAGAGAGGAAACTGCCAGACCTGTAAAAACTGGATGTCAATCAGAGATTACCATTCCATTTCCAAAACATCTTTCTTTGCAAATGAAGTCACTCATGCTAAACCAAACATCAGAATTTGCTTGCCCCAAAGGAAACAATGTCTTAGCAAAGCTGAAATTGGACTCATAGCATCCCTTTTTCCATAAGGACTAAATGATATCAACCTTTGCTTTATTGTACAACTTGACATATTTTAAAAGGAGCTCTGGCAGCACAGTGCCTAAGGCATCCAACTGCTAACTAGAAGGTTGGTGGTTCAAACCCACCAGCCACTCCATGGAAGCAAGACTGGGCAATCTACTTCCCTGAAGATTTACCACCTTGGAAATACAGTGGGGGTCACTATGAGTTGAAACGACTCAGTGGCAGTGGGTTTGGTTTGATAGATTTTAAGAATGGCGTTGTTGGATGAATCTTAGCCTCCCTGGCCTGCCTGGATTCTCCCTAAGACTTGCAATGCTTTGTCACTGAGCAGTCCTTATTGACTTTGTCAGATCATCCTGTGTTACTTGCCTCGCTTTCCTCTTCTGTACAGTGAGGCTGGACACGATGACCTCTGAGGCATTTTTTCTGTCTTCTTATGTTTCTAAGCACCCGGTCTTAAATCTGTGCTCCCAATTAAGTGGCTGATCTGAATACCAAAAAACTCAAAACCAAACCAAACTCGCTGTTGTCGAGTCAATTCAACTCATAGCCACCCCTCCTTGGGTTTCCAAGGTGATATCTCTAAGGAAGTAGAGGAGGGTTCTAAAGAAGAGCTTCTAACCTTCTCCTGCCCTGCTGTCCAGAAATGCTACCACATCACTAGCCTCCTCCATTTCTATTGCTTCATGTGCCCCCCGGCTTGCTTATTTCTTCACTTGGGTACAGGTCTTGCCTTTGCTTTGTTGTTGTTGTTGTTATTTGCCATCAAATCAGACCTGACTCACAGCAACTCCTCCTTGGGTTTCCGAGGCAGTATCACTACGGAAGTAGACTGCCCAACCTTCCTGCCGAGCAGTGGCTGGTGGGTATGAACTGCCAGCCTTCTGGTTAGCAGTCAAGTGCCTTTGCTTTAGGCATCCCATTACAATTGTCTTCTTCTCCCTCCCCCACTCAGCTGTAGCAATCCTTCATGTACTTTGTAAATATCCAGCACCTCTATGTACCAGGCGGAGTCCCTGGGTTGTGTAAATGGTTAATGTGCTCAGCTGATGACTGAAAGGTTGGAAATTTACATCAACCCAGAGATAACCTGGAAGAAAAGTCTGGTGGCCTACTTCTGAAAAATCAGAGTTCTACTGTGACACACATGGGTCACTGTGAATTGAAACCAACTCGATGATAACTGGGTTGTTTTATTTATTTTATGTACAAGGCACAGCAAGGCCCCAGTTTCTGATCTTCAGAGAAGGGAAATATAGTGACCAAAGGCTGCAATACAAGAAAAGGAAAAGGAGGTCACACAGCATAGAGAGCTTCCCAGAAGTGATAGGAAGAGCCAGGAAAGGAGTGGGAGACATTCATCGGAGTAGCCTTGGGACAGTTTTACATGAAAAGGCTCCAGAAGCTCTATCTGGAATTACTCTGCCTCAACTTTGGTTTCTTACTGCTGGTAAATGGGGAGGCCTGTAAAACCAGATTTCAAGCATCTCTCACTCTTCGTCTCCCAAGACATATGCCTCTAGAACTGCACACATAGAAACGTTTTAACAAGGATTTGCCTTCTGAAGAATGGGAAGGAAATGCGATATGACAGGCCCCTCTGGGGTGGAGGCTGGGGAGGGAGAACAGCTAACAGAATAATAATCAGCTATCATGAAATAAAGTAACATGGGACCCGAAACACGTAGACTCATCTAGAACACTAAGCACAAAATGATGAGTTCCCACACAGAATGAGTCTTTATAAATATTTAAACTGGAAAGAGAGGAAGGAAATAATCCTCGTTCTGATATTTGCAGGAAATATCTGAGTTTTGGCTAGGGAGACAAATGGAGTTCTCCAGAGTGAGAAATGATGGCTTGAACAAGCATAGTTCCTGTGCCTGTCCACCAAGCAAGCAGAATGCTTTCCTGACTACACCCAGAGCTATCATTGGTGTGTCACCATCCACCCTGCTCATTTCTGGGAAATCTTCTGACTTAAGAAAGAACTTGCAGTTGAATACAGCTTCCTGGTTCTTTTTCCTGTGTTTCTTGAAAGTATGGACCACAGACCATTCACATCCAACTCACTGAGGAGTCTGCTAAAGATGCAGAGTTTGCCTCCAACCCAGAAGTTCTAAATTCGAGTCTGTGTCTGAAATTATCTTTGTATTTATGTGTTTACATTTTTGGCTATTTGTCCACTGATATATCTTCAGTTCTCACAAAAATACTTGGAGCATAGTAGATTCTTAATAAATCTGTGTTAATTCAATGAATGAATTGATGTATTGCATTCCCTTGGCCATAGTGGTTGGTTTGGGAATTGACACCTTATGTAAGTCAGCCCAACAAACTTTAATTCTAGGACTTTTGTTAGGAATGAAAGTCCTTTTATTGCTGGGATCTATAAAAGAGCTGTGGGATGGCTTTCCTGAGAATAATGCTTGCTATTCTTGTTAGATGTCATCAAGTCCATTTTCAACTCATAATGACCCATGTGACAGAGTAGAACTGCCCCATAGTATTTTCTCAGCTGTAATCTTTATGGGAGCATATCACCAGCTCTTTTCTCCTGATGAGCCACTGGGTGAGTTTGAACTCCAACTTTTGGTTAGCAGCCAAGAACTTAATCATTGTGCCATCCGGGAGAATAAAGCTAACAAGAGGAAACTGGAGCCCAGAAATTGAGTAAGAGACTGGGTCCCAGTGACACTGAGCCTGTAGTCCACAGCTTCTCAGTGATGTCAGGAGCTCTGGTGGCACAATGCCTAAGGCATTAGACTGCTAACCAGAAGGCTGGCGGTTCAAACCCACCACCCATTCCTTGGAAGGAAGATCAGGCAATCTACTTCTGTAGTGATACCTCCTCAGAAACCTAAGGAGAGGTTGCTATGAGTCAGATCCGACTCAATGGCACATAACAACAACTCAGTGATGAGACACAATACATTCCTTTCATGATGTCATGCTGACTTTGACCTCTATCACTCATTGCTGAAAGAGACCTGCTTGATCAAGTCCCAACTTCAGGCCTTCATTGATGATTCTTTCTGTCAGAAACCATGTGCATAGTTTGGGTTACAGCTTTTTAAGAGGAACAGAGATTATACCTCTTAGTCTTTCGACACCTCTCCTACTTCTGGTCTCTGTTCCTGGGTCCTGAGTGCACAAGAGGACATTTTTCCCATCATTGTGATTATCGTGAGAAATCTGTTTTGGGAAATAACTTAAGAATTTACAAGTCTTTATGTAATTTTTATCTCATCTGATCCTCACAACACCTTCTAAGTAGGCAGGGGAAGTATATTCTCCTCTAGTTTACTAATGAGAAAACAGACGTACAATGAGATTAAGGAAGCAGACCAAAGTCAGATGACTAATATGTTGCAATATCAAACCACCATTCTAACCCACGCCCTCTGATCACAAAGTTTTCTCTTTTCTACTCTGTCCTTATGCCTCCTTATGAAGAAAATAAAAGACATAAGGTTCAAACAGTCTTCCCTAATGGGCTCATGAACTGTAGCCACAAATGACTGAAGATTCCCTAGGCTGTGCCAGGTGTTACTGAGCACCACTGTTGCATGTAATACATGTGGCACAGGCGCCAACAGAACGATGCTCAGGCCCAAGTGCTCAGTGGAGCTTTGAGATACCTCATGGTGGGAAATTGGGTGAGTTCATCTTGATGGTGTCTTTCCCACCCCATTTCCTGCTACAGATGATGTGAGTCAGGACTACAAGACTGGGATAGAGACTATACTTCCAGTGTGGAGTGTGGCAGAGAAGTGACATGTTGTGGGACGTGTGCCCAGACAACATCCTGAGACCCCATTCTTCTTCACAGCTGTTCAAAAACTAGTGGTGGCTTCAGCCTGGACACTCACACCCTCACACCCACATATGCATGCACAATTACCTAACAGTGATTCCTCAGAAGTTTGTTGTTGTTAACTGCAGTCAAGTCTGTTCCCACTCACAGCAACCCTACATACAACAGAACAAAATGTTGCTGGTCCTGCGCCATCCTCACAATCACTGCTATGTTTGAGCCTGTTGTTGCAGCCACTCTGCCAAGCCACCTCATTACGGGTGATGGTGTCTTTCTCCAGGGACTGGTTGCTCCTGATAACATGTCCAAAGAATATAAGATGAAATCTTGCCATACTCGCTTCTAAGGAGCATACTAGTTCTACTTCTTCCAAGACAGATTTATTCTTCTGGCAATCCATAGTACATTCAATATTCTTTGCCGACACCTTAATTCAAATGCATCAATTCTCCTTTGGTCTTTCTTATTTGTTGTCCAGCTTTCCCATGTATATGAGGCGATTAAAAATACCATACCTTAGTCCTCAAAGTGACATTTTTGCTTTTTAAAAGACTTTAAAAAGGTCCTTTGCAGATTTGTCCAATACAATACATCATTTGATTTTTTGACTGCTTCTTCCATTGGTGTTGATTATGTATCCAAGTAAAATGAAATCCTTGACAACGTCAATCTTTTGTCCCTTTATTATGATGCTACTTATTGTTCCAATTGTGAGGATTTTTATTTTCTTTATGTTGAGGTGTAATCCATACCAAAGGCTGTAGTTTTTGATCTTCAGCAGTAAATGCTTCAAGTCCTTTTCACTTCAGCAAGCAAGGTTGTGTCATCCACATATAACAGGTTGTTAATGAGTTTTCCTCTAATCCTGATGCTGTGTTCTAATCCTGATGTAGTCCAGCTTCTCAGATTATTTGCTCAGCATACAGATTGAATAAATATAATGAAAGGATACAACCCTGATGCATAGCTTTCCTGACTTTAAACCATATTGTATCCCCTTGTTTTGTTTGAATGACTGCCCTACATAAGCCCTGCATCAGTCTCTGCATAAGCACAATTACATGTTCAGGAATTATAAAGGTTGACAAGAAGAGGTTCTACTGAGGAAGAGTTTGAGAATTCCATCAGATCCATCATGGATTTGAAAACTTGTCATTGGAATCACATGGATATCCATAAACATACACTGTCAATTATTAATAGTAGTAATGTTGATGAGGAGGAGTCCATGGCTGGTGCAAATGGTTAGCATGGTTGGCTGATAGCCAAATGGTTGTAGGTTCAAGTCTAGCCAGAGGTGCCTTGGAAGAAAAGCTGGCAATCTAATTCTGGAAAATTAGCCATTGAAAACTCTATGGAGCACAGTTCTACTCAGACACAAATGGGGTTGCCATGAATTAGAGTCAACCTGACAGAAACAGTTGTTTGTTTTTTAAGTGACGATGATGATAAACATGTTATTATCTGAAATAAACAATGAATAATGTTTTGTAGTTAGCAAAGAACTCACTCTCCACGTATTATTTCATTGGATAAAACAGTCCTAATGAACAAAGGAAATACACCACAGGTAGTTCAGAGATAATCCCACAAATTATCAGCTGATACTCAGAATTGTAGGCTCTTAGAATGATGAGGAATCATTGAATCCAACTAGATTGGTCTATGGGTGATAATAATAAACCAAAAAGCAAATGCAGTGCCATCAAGTTGATTCCAACTCATAGCGACCTGTTAGATACAGCAGAACTGCCCCATAGAGTTTCCAAGGCTATAAATCTTTACAGAAGCAGACTGCCTCATCTTTCTCCCACAGAGCAGCCGGTGGGTTTGAACTGCCAACTCTTCAGTTATCTGCTGGATGCCTTAGCCACTGTACCATCAGAGCTCCTGGATGATAATAAAAGCCAATATTTATTCAGTCAGGTCCAATATGATATTTCTTATCTCATTCAATCCTCATCCTCAGTTTACTGAAGGGGAAATTGAGGCTTAGCAAGGTTAAGCCACTTACTTGCATTTTCTTAATTAGTATATGAGTCAGAATATGAGATTCAAAAGTGGTATCCTTACTGCTTATGGTACTCATAGGTCTGACCCCCCCCCCCCACAATTTTAGTAGCAGAGTGCCAAATTAATGATAGATTTCCTGTCTTGGAAGCATAAGGTCTAAAAGAAGACAAATGGGAATCAGAGAGCCTGATATTAACTAAATGTTTGACCTCCTAAAAATCATACTCCCAAGGCCTCCTTCTCACCTTCTGTAAAACCAGATGCTTAAACTAAATGCTCTCTAAAGGGTCATCCAGCTCTGATGTTCAATGATACCATAAAATATATCATCTCTGGTGATAGACGATGTGGCAGGAAGGGAAATCATGCTTTTACAAAAAGTAAAGAGGGGAAATGACCATAGCCACTTCTGCATTCTAGGGAAGTGGCAGAATTTCTCCCTGGGGAAGTTTCAAAAAGCACATTGTTGGGACTTTTGGTTGCTAGCACAGCTCTTATAGAGAGGCTTACAAATATTCTGGTGCCCATAAACTACCTGATCACAGCACTTCAGACTCCTCAACACAGTGCCCCAAGCGTCCACCAACAAATGATCAAAGTGGGCATGCAAGATAAAATCCATGAATGCCCCTCCCATAGAAGAATATTTTGGTTAACAAAAAAAGCCTAGGTCTTACCAGAGTCTCAAAGTTGTGTTGTGTTTGTCAAATGGTAGTGGGTGGCAGCCTGTGGGAGACATGCAAGACCTGCTCAATGCATGCGCCAAGAACAAGGGGAAAGTGCCTCTGAAGTGCCCAAGTGGTGGTCATTAGTCAACTTGACATCCACATTCATAAATTTCCCATATTAACACCTCTGAGGAGAGGAATGGGGTCTTATTCATTTTCATACAAATGAGAGAAAAAGCAGCTTCCCTGGTGAGCTCAGCACACCCGACCATGGGAATTCCTTTCTGGGAGAATGGACGCTGCTGTCAGAATGCCACCTCACACAGGTTCATGGACAAAACATGCTGATTTTCACACAGAGGAAAGCACCCTATTCATCTATTTCACTTCTTTTTCCTGTGGGAATGAAGAGGAGCTTGTGGGATTGCAGCAGCAAACTGTAAATAATGGTGGTAGAGGAAAATGGATAATGCAAGCATGAGGAGCAGGTTTCCAGCTGTTATTGCATTCCAGTTCTGCATGCTTCAATAACCACCACATCTTCACTCAGAGATGCCTCCAGAAGGGAGTCTGTGCTCTGGATTCTATTTCTACTCCTGGGCAATCTACTTCTGTAGTGATACTGCCTGGGAAACCTAAGAAGGGGTCACTATGAGTCAGATCCAACTCGACAGCAGTGAGTTAATTTTGCCTTCCTATTTGCAACTCCTTTTCTCTGGGAAAAATTGAATGGTACAACCATGTTGTTGTTGTTAGTTGCTGTCAAGTCAATTCTAACTCATGGTGACACCATAGGTGCAGAGTAGATGTGTTCCAGAGATTTTCAAGGCCATAACCTTTCAGAAGCTGTGATGGTTATGTTTGTATGTCAACTTGGCTGGGCCTGGTTGAGTGGCTGGGCAGCAGGATGTAGTATTCCCCATGATGACACTGGTAATCAACTCCATGGTGGAATCTACTGGAAGCAGCTGAGTAGCTGCCTTTGGGTATGTGGTCTGCTTCCTATATATGAGAAGCTTTGAGAGTGGTCTCTAGCCTTTGGTATGCTTGGACCCTGCATGTAGCCATGCCATTGTTCAGCAGCCTGCTATGCTATGCCGACCTTGGGACTTATAATGGACTTAAGTTAATGGCCTGCCATGTGGTTTGGTAACATTGGGACCATGCCTTTTTCCTTCTCAGCCCCAGCAGCCAGCGGCTGTCTGAGTGAAGAAATGCCTCTAGCTCCAGTGGGCCGGGAGCAGGAGGCAGAGCTGGACCCCAAGGTTGAGGGGCTTTCACTCAGCCCCTAGAGCCTGGCACTTTGAACTTGGACTTAAAGCCTCCAAATTGTGAGAATAAACTCCTGTTTGTTAAGGCCATCCCATTTGTGGTATATTTCTTGTCAGAGTGGCACTAGGTAACCAGAACAGAAGCAGATCACCAGACCTGTCTTCTGAGGTCCCTCTGGGTGAGTTGGAATTGTCAGTCTTTCAGCTAGTAGTCAAACACTTAATCATTTGAGTCATCCAGGGATGATATAAGTGTTGCTGTTGTTAGGTGTCATTGAGTTGGCTCCAAGTCATAGCAACATTATGTACAACAGAACAAAACACTGCCCAGTCATGCACCATTCTCATAATCCTTGGTATACCTGAACCCATCATTGCAGCCACTATGTCAATCCATCTCATTGAGGGTCTTCCTGCTTTTCTCTGACCCTCCATTTTACCAAGCATGATATCCTTGTCCTTCTGACAACATTCTTCCTTCCAAGGAGCATTCTGGCTGCACTTCTTCCAGGACAGATTTGTTAGTTCTTCTGGCAGTCCATGGCACTTTCAGTATTCTTCCCCAACACCACAACTCAAAAGCATCAATTCTTCTTCAGCCTTCATTAATCATTGTCCAGTTTTCACATGTGTATGAGGCAATTGAAAACATCATGGCTTGGGTTAGGGGCACCTTAGTTTTCAAAGAGACATCTTTGCTCCTCAGCACTTGAAAAAGGTCTTTGGCAGCAGATTTGCCCAGTGCAATACGACGTCTGATTTCTTGACTGCTGCTTCCATGGGTATTGACTGTGGAAACAAGTAATATGAAATCTTTGACAACTTCAGTCTTTTCTCCATTTATCATGAGACTGCTTATTGGTCCACTTGTGAGGATTTTCATTTTCTTTATGTTGATGCATAATCCATACTGTTGTTTAATCTTCATTGGTAAGTGCTTCAAGTCATATTCACTTTCAGCAAGCAAGGTTGTGTCATCTGCATATTGCAGTTTGTTAATGAGTCTTCCTCCAATCCTGATGCCATGTTCTTCTCCATATAGTTCAGCTTCTCAGATTCTTTGTTCAGCATACAGATTGGATAAGCATGTTGTTGTGTGCTGTCAAGTCGGACCCGACTCATAGCGACCCCTCCTTGGGTTTCCAAGGAGGTATCACTACGGAAGTAGATTGCCCAACCTTCCTTCCGAGGAGTGGCTGGTGGGTTTGATCCGTCAGCCTTCTGGTTAGCAGTCAAGTGCCTTAGGCACTATGCTACCAGAGCTCCTGAATAAGCATGGTGAAAGGATACAATTCTGATGCATACCCTTCCTGATTTTAAACCATGTAGTATCCCCTTGTTCTGTTCTAATGACAACCTCCTTCTATGTACAGGTTCTTCATGAGCACAATTAAGTGCTCTGGAATTCCCATTCTTCTCAATTTTATTCATAATTTGTTATGATCCACACAGTTGAATGCCTTTGCATAGTCAGTAAAATACAGGCAGACATCTATCTGGTATTCTTTGCTTTCAGCCAAGATCCATCTGACATCAGCAATGATATATCTCTTCCCATGTTCTCTACTGAGTCCAGCTTGCATTTCTAGAAGTTCCCTGTCAATATACTACTGCAACCATTTTTTTAATTATCTTCAGCAAAATTTTACTTGTGTGTGATATGAATGATATTGTTTGCTAATTTCTACACTCTGTTGGATCACCTTTCTTTGGCATGGTACAAATATGAATCTCTTCTAGTCAGTTAGCCAGTTAGCTGTCTTCCAAAATTCTTGACAGAGACAAGTGCCTTTGGTGCAGCATCTGTATGTTGAAACATCTCAATGGGTATCCGTCATCTCCTGAAGCCTTGTTTTCCACCAATACCTTCAGTGCAGATTTGACTTCTTCTTTCAATACCATTGGTTCTTGATCATGTTCCACCTCCTTAAATAGATGAACATCAACTAATTCTTTTTTGTAAAGTGACTCTGTGTATTCCTTCCATCTTCTTTTTATGCTTTCCTGCATCATTCCATATTTTGCCCGTAGAATCTTTCAAGACTGCAACTCAAGGCTTGCATGTATTCTTCAGCTCTTTCTTTCAGCTTGAGAAATGCTGAGTGTGTTCTTCCCTTTTGGTTTTCTAACTCCAGGTCTTTGCACGTTTCATTATAATAATTGACTTTGTCTTCTCAAGCTGCTCTTTGAAATCTTATGTTCAGCTCATTTATCTTGTCATTTCTTCTGGTTGCTTTAGCTACTTTCCATTCAAAAGCAAGTTTCAGAGTCCCTTCTGACATCCATTCTGGTCTTTTCTTCCTTTCCTGTGTGTTTAATGACTTTTTGCTTTCTTCATGCATGGTGTTCTTAATGTCATCCCACAATTAGTCATTGGTGTTCATTGCATCAAATCTACTTTCAGGTGGTCTCTAAATAGCTCTGGTAGCATAGTGCCTAAGGCACTTGACTGCTAACCAGAAGGCTGGCTATTCAAACGCACCAGCCACTCCTTGGAAGGAAGGTAGGACAATCTACTTCCGTAGTGATACTGCCTCGGAAACCCAAGGAGGGGTCGCTATGAGTTGGGTCCGACTCGACGGCATACCACAACAACATAATCAAAGTCATATGTAGGCTCTCATGGACTTGATTTAATTGTCTTCAGCTTCAACTTAAACTTGCATATGAGCAATTGATGGTCTGTTCCACAGTCAGCTCCTGGCCTTGTTTTGTCTGAAGATGTTGAGCTTTTCCATTGTCTCTTTCCACAGATGTAGCAGATCTGATTCCTGTGTATTCTGTTTAGTGAGGTTCACATGTACAGTCACCATTTATGTTGTTGAAAAGGTATTTGCAATGAGTAAGTCATTCGTCTTGCAAATGTCTGTCATGCTATCTCTGGCATCATTACTATCACCAAGGTCATATTTTCCAACTACCAGTGATTCTCCTTTGTTTCCAACTTTTGCATTCCATTTACAAATAATCATCAGTATATCTTGAGTGAATGTTTGCAGAAGTTGGTAAAAATCTTCAGTTTCTTCATCTCTGGCTTTGGTGGTTGGTATGTAAATTTGAATAATTATTGTGTTTATGGCTCTTCCTTGTAAGCATGTGGATATTATCCTATCACTATAGCACTGTACTTCTGCATAAATCTTGAAACATTTTTTGTGATGATGAATGCCATGCCATTCCCCTTTGATTTGTCATTCCCAGAGTAGTAGATCATATGATTGTCTGATTCAGAATAGCCGAAACCAATCCATTTCAGTTCACTAATACCTAAGATATCAATCTTTATGTGTGCCATTTAATTTTTGACAACTTCTGATTTTCCTACATTCACACTTCACACATTCCACATTCTGATTGTTAAAGGATGTTTGCAGCTCTTTCTTCCCATTTGACTCATACCCCATCACCAAATGGAAGTCCCAAAAGATTTACTCCATCCACATCATTAAGGTCAACTCTACCTTGAGGAGGCGGCTCTTCCCCAGTCACATTTTGAGTGCCTTTTGACCTGAGGGGCTCATCTTCTAGCACTATGTCAGACCCTAAAGTTTTCACTGGCCAATTCTTTCAGAAGTGGATGTTCCCTTCCTTCTTCTGAGTCTGTCTTAGTCTGGAAGCTCTGCTGAAACCTGCTCACCATGGGTGACCTTGCTGGTATTTGAAATACTGGTGGCACATCCTCCAGCCTCACAGCAACACACAAGCCATTATAGAACGACAAACTAACAGCAAAGTGGTGGATGATATAAATAGCTGAGTGAAAACACATCCTGCAAATCCAGCTTTTTTCTCAAACCACCAGATTTTCCTATGAGGCCCTTTAAATTATCTTTTTTTTTAATGAGAAAAGAAAATGATGTCCCTTGAGGTTCCAGTCAGGTGGTCAGTTAGCAAATATATAATGAGAAACCACTGAATTCCAGGCATAAAAGATTCAAGAGAAAACAAGGAACACATGGTCCCTATTTCATGGAAAGATCAGTCTGGATGGGAAGATGGTTAAGATAAATAAGTGCAAATGATAAAGGAAATAATGTCATATACCAAGTTCTGTGAGAGAGGGTAGTGTGCTAGAAAGAATGAGGTAGGGACCCAACCTAATCTGGGTAATAAGTAGTGTAAGATAATGTGCACTCACTAGCATATACATCTCCACAGAGCTTTGTAACCATAGCCACTTCTTTAGACTCACTTTCTCTCTCTCTCTCTCATTTTTTCTCCTAGCCTGGGGAGTGGTAGCAACTTTCTGCAGTTATTAATCTTTGATTTCCCTTGCCCTTCAGTTTATGCAATCCAAACTTTTCAATCAATTCCCTGATTGTATTCTATTTGAGATTTCTCAAGTATTATGGCTTTCCTGATGACTGAGCACTGGTGGATACCTATTACCATTGAGTCAATTCCAACTCATAGTGACCCTGTATGGCAAAGTGGAACCGCTTTAAATCTTTAGGGAAGCACACAGCCACATCTTTCTTCCAGAGTGGCTGGTGTGTTCAGAACACCAATCATTCAATTAGCTGCCAAGTGCTTAACCATTGTGCCACCAGGACTCCTTACTGACTGATGAGGATAAAAGACATATAAGAGGTGACTCTGTCTTCAAAGTCTTGTGAGCGCTAACCCTTGCCCTTCATGAGCAAGAACTTTTGGGTTCATTTCTTGTCTCACTTCCCTGTGATGAATTTAAAGAATATAAACTCTTGCTGTACCCAACTAAATATTTCCTGGCATGATTTGGTGTTGTTGCTGTGGACTGTTTTCTCTGGATAAATGAAGAGTTTGTGAAAGCTTTATGAAGTGCATAGTCACTTTAAAAAAAAGAGCACAAGCAGGAAACCTATGTTGATGTAAACTTAGGTAGGGAACAGAGAAGTATGAAGGACAACAGATGGCCGAGGGGAAGGCCTAGAAGGTTAAAGGCAAGCAGTAAACAAGGAAATAAAAGAATTGCAGTTGTTTAAGGTTTTCTTGGTTTGTTGCCTAGTCTGGGTGTGATAACAGAGAGGGAGAGAACTAAATACCTACACAAAGAATTGGGATGTTTCTGCACAACCAGTTTCAGCCTTGTGCTGGAGTTACATTGATACTCAATATCACATTGTGATTAAGGTGAGATTTGAGTCAAATCATACACTAGCTGCATGATTGTGAGCAAGTTGCTTTATTTTCTATGATTTAGTTAAGAGGAGAATGGGGAAAAATAATTCCTATTTTACAGAAATATTGTAAAGGTGAAAATGAGATGATGTGCGTGAGGTGCTTAGGACAGTACTGGTACACCGTAAGTGTTTAGTATCAACTGTAAAAAATCTTGGTTTTCCACAAGAACCAGAGTGTGAGCCAACAGGCCCCCACAGTCCAACGACAGATTGTAATCTGTCTATTCCCTGTGCTATCCATGGCAGAGCCAGGAAACCTGTGCACAGATCCTAGCTGTGCCAGGGACAGGACCCAAGCAGTCATTTCATCAAACAGTGAGGACGAGTGAAGCTGAAACTGAGCTCTAGACCCCAAACCTGTGTCATACCCCATATTCCTTAACTGGGTCACCCCCACCCATGGGTAGCACTACACACCTATTTGAGAGAGAAAAGATAGAATCAAGTTTACAACCCCAGGGATGCTAGTTCTGGAAACAAAAATCTCCCCACCTTTTCCTTCTCCCACTCTTGCCCAAACTCAGAAGAAGCTACTGTTGATATGACTGAACCCACAAGTTGACTGTAACCATATCAGCTATGATCAGATGCTTGGTACACTCATATATTCATTTCCTACGGCTACTATAACAAATTGGCACATACTTGGTGCCTTAAAACAACAGAAATTTTTTCTCTTATTCTTATGAGGCCAGAAGTCAGAAATCAAGGTGTCAGGAGAACCACACTCCTTCTTGAGTCTCTGGGGCAGATTCCATTCCTTGCCTCTTCCAGCTTCTGGTGGCTATTGGCATTCCTTGGCTTGTGGCTGCATCACTCCAATCTCTGTCCCCATGGTCACACTGCCTCCTCATCTCAAGAGCCTTCAACTTAATTTCATCTAAAAAGACCCTTATTCCACAGAAGATAAAATGTACAGGTTCCAGGGATTAGGACCTGATATCTTTGGGCAGCCATTATCCACTCAACTACAACTTGGTTCCCTGGGCTGTGCTGATGCCCTAAATCCAGAGGAATTTGCATCATTCCCTGGGTAGCAGCAAAACCAAAGTTACATCAAGGAAGAAAGGATACATTGAGACTGAAAGAATCCTGAAATATATTGCCTGGAAACAACTTTTAACCCTTAACTGAAACTGGTCCATGAAGTCATCTTTAAACAATTTAGCTCATTTAATAAAGCATGTTCATCTTGCACATAGTACTCTTTTAAAGAATCTTCTATAGATAAGATTAAATGGACAACAGTAACTCGAACACACAGTCAAGAACTTTAAGTTGTTGAAAGTCTAAGCTAATGGTGGTGAAACACTAAGGGCAAAAATTAGGAGAATGGTGATTGAATGTGACAAATGCAACCAGTGTCAATTAACTGTATATGTAAAAATGGTTGAATGTATGTTTTGTTGTATAGATCTTCACCAAAAATAAAAAATAATTCAATATAAAGTTAAAAAACAAGATCCCCAAGGAGGGGGGAAGAAAAGACGCTACACCATGGGCATCTTGGCATCTTGAGAGAGTCACTTCAGGACCCAATGAATGAATAGGTCATGTTTGCCTGAATGGAGACATCCAACCCTTCATAAGGCTGACCTTTCGGGTATCTTCCAAAAGCATGGCTCCATCTAGAGAGAGGCTGGCTGGGATCATTTTTCTGCGGGAAATCAGTAAAGGGAGGTACCACTGCAAACTCAGCCCCAGCAGAAGCTTACACTGGCTCAGGAGCTCTTTGGGGAAAAACAGTCTCACTGCTGGACCACTTAACAGGAGGGCCCCAGATATTCTTCTTTCCCTCATCGGTGGAGCTTTCCAAGCCAACAAAAGGAGCTTAATTTTTTTGACACAGTTAACTTTTCTCCTGTGTCCAGCTCCACTTTCAAGAAGGAGAAAACCAACCATATTAGTATCCGCTAGCATGATACACAGCATGAGAACGTGGCGTCCTTGTATTATTGAGCTCAACAGACAGTACCTAGTTTTCCCTTTTGTGCAGGGAATGGGCAACAGACAAGGAAATTGCACATTTCAGCTTTCTTGCTCCATCCTCACTCTGACCTTTTTGCCCTTTGCCCCTCACTGAACTTGCTTCCTTCTCTGTAACTGTTTTCTCTTTCTCTACAACTTTGTTCTCTCTTCCTCTTTTCTCCCTCACACCCCTCTTCTTGTTTAGCCAGCCGTGTCTGTACATGTAAAATCATAGCCCTTAAATCTTCACTTCCAAGATAATTCTTCTGAGAGATCTCCTGCAGCAGATACTGTCAGTGCCCTAAGCCGTATGCTCTTTTCATTTAACTAATTAACAAGTTGCCATGGAGTTGATTCTAACGCATGGCAACCCCATGTCTGTCAGAGGAGAACCGTGCCCCATAGGGTGTCGGTGGCTGATTTTTCAGAAGTAGATCACCACGCCTTTCTTCTGAAGCACCTCTGGGTGGACTTGAACCTCTAACCCTCTTGTTAGTAGTTGAGGGAGTTAACCGTTTGTACCACCAAGACCACACCTCAGCACTTACCATTTCTCTAAATGCTGGCCCAACTCCCTCCTTCCAGCACCTGTGATGCTTTACCTAAAGGCCTGCTCTGGCTCCTAAGAGCCAGCACTCCCTGCTCTGCCCACTGGAACCCACCAGGAGTCAATGGTCACACTCTGTGTAGGAGAAGAGCCCTTAATAAATGGCTGACAGATGGTGGTTTCCAGCTGTCTCTCCCCTCAGGTTAACTCTAACCTGGCTCCTAGCGTTCCTCAGTGGGATTAAGCCCTGTTTTCCACAGTAATAAAGTGCTTGATGATTTCCCAGCTCAAGGAGCCCTGGTGGTGCAGTAGTTGAGTTTGGCTGCTAACCTAAAAGTCAGTGGTTCCAACCCACTCCACCATAAAGATTAAAACAAACCAAATCAAACCCACTGCCATTGAACTGATTCTTAAACCAACCCCGTATAAAAAACAAACCCACTGCCATCGAGTTGATTCTGACTCATAGTGACCCACTTTGGGTTTCTGAGGCAATAAATTTTTACAGTAGATTGCCCGGTCTTCCTTCAGCAGAGTGGCTGGTGGGTTTAAACCACCAACATTCTGATTAGCAATCAGATGCCTTAGGCACTACTACTCCTTAACCCTATATAGGACAGAGTAAAACTGCTCCCATAGGGTTTCCAAGGCTGTGAATCTTTTTGGAAGCAGACTGCCTCATCTTTCTCCCACTGAAAAGCTGGTGTGAACCACCGACCTTTTGGTTAGCAGCCCAAGGCTTTACACACAGCACCATCAGAGCTCCTTTCCATAAAGATTACAGCCTAGGGAACCCTCTGGGGCAGTTCCACTCATTCCCATAGGCCGCTTGCTGTGAGTCTGAATCAACTCAGATGGGGATGGTTTAATGGTCTTCCCAGCTCAGTCTCACCTCTGACCTCCTATAGTGTTTCTTGCAATCATCTTCCCCCAAAACTATTTTGCACTCGAATACATGTCTCAGGGTCTGCTTGGAGAAGGGTCAGAAAGGGGAGACCAAGCTAGGACCCCAAACCAAAACCAAACTCGCTGCCATTGAGTTGATTCCAACTCATGGAGATCCTATAAGACAGGCAATCAAAGTGGCACTCTCCTATAATTTCTTTGGCCTTGCTTGTGTCTGACCTTCACCCTGGGCCATTAGCATAATGCCTTGAAAGAACAGCTTTCTAATCCACTGTTACAGGTGCCTGCCCTGAAATCTGGTCACTGTGGTAATAGTGTGAGAAAACGAGTACAGCCCAGCATTTCCTTGTTGTTCTTTGTTGGACAAGATTGCTTCCTCCTGCTTATTTCTTACCTCATTTTTACACCCTCATTTAGCTTCTCTCACAACAAATACACATACTTCCTTTCAGAGGCTATTTCAATTCCAGTAAACCTCAAGTTTTTCTGGCTATTTTGCTTGTCTCTTATTTGGTACCCATTTCTTTCTTTCTCTCTTTCTCTCTGTCTCTCTCGTTTTGTTTTCTTATCAGAATAGTCTGGTTCATGACCTCTGGAACAATTCAAGCTGCTCACTTGACCTCTTCCCCCCACTCCCAAGCTAAAGGCAGACAAATGGCTCTCTCAGGGAACCTTCTGTCACCACTTGCCCTCACTGCAACTCTGTCACATCAGAAATTGGACTTTCTGAATCAGCCCCTTTGAAAGCTGTTATTATTTATCTTTCTAGTCTTCTAATTCCCTCAATTTAATTGCCGTTTTTTTTTAAATGCAGACAGGTTTGAACTATATCCAGGGTGGCTCAGCCCCAATTGACTTGCATCCCAGACGCTTCCACCAGTAACAAGGCCCGTATGTCAGCGTTGCTCCAAAGTACTCTATGACCTCGGTAATTATTCTTCCACTACCGAGTGTCTCTCACTACATGTGGCCATTGACTCCTGACTAATAGGAATGCTTGCTCAACATGATTAAAAAGGCAAAACCAAATTTTAAAAGCCATTTCAGTTGCTGGTACTTTGACCAAACTTTCTCATTGTCACCCCAACCCACCCAACCCCAATCGACCCGCCATGGAGTCGATTCCAACCTATAGATATCCTATAGGACAGAGTGGAACTGCCCCATAGGGTTTCCTTGGCTGTAATCTTTACAAAAGCATACTGACACATCTGTCTCCCACAGAGCAGCTGGTGTGTTTGAACCATCCTTCTAGTTTGTAGCTGAGTGCTTTAACCATTGTGCCACCAGGGTTCCTTTGTTACCTCAATGGGATCCAAATATCTGGATAAACCATTGACCTGGGTTCAGAAGAGAATGAGGTCAGTTGACTCATCACTGTTCTGCCTTTCCAAGTCTTTTCTGCCTTCCCCGTAAGGTTTTAAATGATTACGTGGTTGATGGGTTGAGAGTAGCCATGAGGACTAGCGCAAACAAAGCACCTGGGCTTTGAAGTAAAATTATCCTGGGTTATAGCTCAATTCTACCACTTGCTCAGTTTCCTCATCTATAAAGTAAGGATGGTAAAACCTGCCTTGCAGTGTAGTTGTGACAATTAAAAGAAATAATGTATATCTGACTAACAGATCAATTTTAGGGAGAGTTGTGTTGAAGTCTTTCACCACTAGGATGGATTTATCAATTTCTACTTGAAATTTTGATAATGTATGTAGAGAACTTAGCACAGTTTGGGAGTGCCTGGGTGGTACAAATGGTGAACACATCCAGCTGCTAACTCAAAGGTTGGAGGATCAAGTTCACCCAGAGGCACCTCAAGAGAAAGACCTGGTGATTTATTTCTGAAAAATCAGTCACTGAAAACACTGTGGAGGACAGTTCACACGTAGAGTTGCCATGAGCCAGAATCAACTGGATAGCAACTAGTGGTGGTGGTGGTAGCACAGTACTGCACAGGGTCAGTGCTCAGTAACCATACATGTAAGAGAAAGACCAGTCTGAAAGAGGCCAGCACATACCCGAATTTTATTTTTAACAAACCCTTATTCTGCATGGGGTCAGCCAACAGTGGCTCATGGACCAAATAGCCCACCACCTATTTTTCTATGACCCACACGCTAAGAATGATTTTTACATTTTTTCTTTTTTTAAATTGTTTTGTGACACAAGTTATGCTCCCCACAGTCTAACCATTCTCTTCCCACCTCCTTCCTGTAGTTACCCTTTCCCTGTGTCCTTCTTGTCTATGCATTCCTGCCTCCCTACCTTTCTCCCTGTGCAAATGCTGCCCTTCTGATCTCCCATAGTAGATTGTTCCAAGGGGTGAATCTCCTGGGTGTAGGTGTTCAGCTTGTAGGCCTATCATTTGGCCAAGAGTTAAGTCACAGGAATGAGTTCAATTCCAGGCCTGAAGGCTGACTCAGGGCAATAGTCTTGGGGATTTCACCAGTCTCTATCAGACCAGTAAGCCTGGTCTTCCTCATAATTTTGAGTTTTGTTTCACATTTTTCTCCCACTCTATCCAGGATATCCAACTTTTATCCATTTCCAAGTGATTGGCATAGACAGTTGGACACCATCTAGTTCTTCTGGTCTCAGGGTCATATATATTGACGTTTTCATGGTCCATTAGTCCTTTGCACCAAGTGTTTCCATGCATCTTTGATTTTCTTCATTCTTCTTTGCTCCAAATGAGGAGACACCCACAGTTGCATCTTAGATGGCCACTTACAGGCTTTTAAGACTCCAGTCACTACTCGCCAAAATAAGATACAGAACAATATTTTTATACACCATGTTGTGTCAATTGAGCTTGATGTCCCCTGTGACCATGATCCCCAGCTTGCAGGCCCAGTAACCCACTTCCTCAAGGTGCTTTGCTGTGGCTAAGAAGTTATCCTAACTTTGCCTCCTGTTAGATTTAAACTGCATAGGGACATTTTTATAGCACACACAAATAAGTATGTAGGGATACCATCTGCCAAACCTTCCCATTCACCTATCCATAATTGTACACATTTAATTGTACACATTACAATTAAAATTATAAAATGTAAATTCACATGCTAAAGTTTTACATTTTTAAAAAGAAAAGGTATATTTTGTGATACATGAACATTATATGAAATTTACATTTCAATATTCATAAATAAAGTCTCCTTGGAACTCAGTCACACCCATTCACTTATAGATTTTCTGTGATTGTTTTCCTGCTACAATGGAAGAGTTGAATAGTTGCAACAGACACTGTATGGACTACAAACCTAAAAGTATGTACAATTGGAGCCTTTACAGAAAATTTTTGCCAACTTCTGTTGAAGATCAATGTTTTATTTAGGCTATATTAACTCTAATGGACATCTTCAAGTTATGTTAAGCAATAAGGGTTTATTATATACAAAAACCAAACTCACTGCCATCGAGTTGGATCTGACTCATAGCGACCCCTCCTTGGGTTTCTGAGGCAGTATCACTATGGAAGTAGATTGTCCAACCTTCCTTCCAAGGAGTGGCTGGTGGGTTTGAACCACTAGCCTTCTGGTTAGCAATCAAATGCCTTAGGCACTATGCCATCAGAGTGCCCAGGGTTTATTATAGGGCTACAATTTTCCACTGTGTTCTATGGGGTTTTCATTTTTCAAAAGTCGATTGACAGGTCTTTCTTTTGAGACACCTCTGGGTGGAATTTTGGTTAGCAACCAAGTGCATTAGCCCTTTACATCTTCCAGGACTCCTACCAAGTGTGAGGAATAAATAAATTCCTTACCATAAATGGGAATCAACTTAAGGGCAACTGGTAACTATTACAACCTTCTGTAGAAAGAGCTGGGCAATAATAAAACAAGAAGCTACCAGGCAACAGTCTATATTACCCCACTGCCCATGGACTGAACTGCACCCAGTGACTGCCTAATACCTCAAGTGGAACAATGTGAAGAGATACCAAGTAAGGAAAGAAATCTGGATTAGTCTAGAAAAATCTGTCTTTGATATTCCAGATCTTTCAGGAGCCTGATCTATTTTCTTTTCTTTTTTTTTTTTTTTTTGTCTGCTTACTGTTTATTGCCTACAAGGCATTATTTTGAGCACTTAACATTGTTTCCTTACATCCTCTCAACAGTCCTGTGAAGTTGGTATTATCTCTATTTTATGGATGAAATAATTTGAGACAGAGAGAGGTTAAACAATATGTCCAAGTTCATCTAGCTAATAAATGTGCTGTTAAGATTTTAAATTATTTTTTTTTCTGACCTCAAGGGTTCTTGGTCTTAACCATTATGTTCTACTTCAGCTATGAATTTCATTCTAAGAAATAGAAAGTAGAAGCATATGTATAAAGTCTGCATGCTTCTCTGGTTTTCACTTTACTAATGGTATGGAGTGGGATGCAATGCCTCTGTTGTGGACTGCCATTTGGGTAATCACATCCAAAAATGTAATTTGTTTTTTTTCCATAACTACCAGTGTGTGCTTTATCTCCCAAGCTGTCTAGTGACAAACTTCTCACACACTTGGGATTTGAGAACTTAAACGTGAAAGTGAATGGCTTGGTGACCCTCCAAATAGGACTTTGATGTGACTTTTCCCTAGAGATGACACCCCCACAGTGAAAAGTATCACTAAGACTCAATCTCCCTCAGGAATTTCTAATTGGATGAAAGAACAAATTACAAGACCAATCACAGTCCACTTGGATTGGATGAGAAAACACATTTTCTAAAGCAGTAGTGTGGTAGTTAAGGTTGTATGTCAACTTGGCTGGACCATGATTCGAAGTGGTTTAAGCAGCTGTGGTGTGGTCGTTCCCATGGTAACATCTGATGTAAAGTAGTCACCTCCATAGTGGGATATGCTTTAAGCAGCCAATCAGTTGAAAGGGAGTTTCGTCAGGGGTATACCTGCTTCCAATATATATATGGACATCCTAGAAAAATCCTGGGACATTCGTTGGAACTGGATCCTGCAGTGTTGTCTGCTGATCTTGGAGTGGTTGCCATCGCAGCCTGTGAGCCAACAATCTGCCATTTTACCCATCAATCTTGGATTCATCATCCGCCAAAGTTAGCAGCTTGATATACTGCCTGCTGATCTTGGGTTCGTAAGCCCCTGCAGCTGCATATACCAGGAAAAACCTCCAGCTTGACGGTTCATGCATGAATTTGGGACTTGCCAGCTTCTACAACTGTGTAAGCCATTTCCCTGACAAAAATTTCTGTCTGTGTATCTATCTATCTATCTATCCATCTATCTATCAACTTTACTGGTTTTGCTTCTATAGAGAACCTAGCCTAAGACAAGTAGTAACCTGGGATGGATGTCCACTTGAAGCAGATTCCCATGATGCCTGTTGGAAAACTTAATCTGTTGCTGGAGTTGTTGTGGGCCCAGAGAAGAGGGCAGTGGGGGTCTTCCCAACATTCTTATAAAGAATCCAAATTAGACACCAAGTTTTTTATATCAACTTAAATCTAGATGCTGGGTCCCTAGGACTTCCCAATAGGGATTCTGTTTAAAAACATGGAAAGTCATCTTTTAGTACAAATGTTCCAAATAATACTTTAAAAAATTTTGAGTGTAATATATGAATAGGAGCTCTGGTAGCATAGTGGCTAAGACACTTGCCTGCTAACCAGAGGGCTGGCGGTTCAAACCCACCAGCCACTCCTTGGAAGGAAGGTTGGGCAATCCTACTTCCGTAGTGATACTGCCTCGGAAACCCAAGGAGGGGTCGCTATGAGTCGGGGCCGACTCGACGGCACATAACAACAACAAAACATGAATGATATTTTAATGTTTTTGTGGTAGTTAAGATTGTGCATCACCTTGGCTGGGCTGTGATTTTGAGTGCTAGGCAGCTGAATGTAGTTATTCCCCATGATGAGATTGGATGTGGTGTACTCACCTCCATGGTAGAATCTGCTGTGAGCAGCTAATTCGATAAAGGGAACTTGCCTTCAGAGTGTGGCCTACTTCCAGTGTATATGGAGAAGCTCTGAGAAAAGTCTCTAGCTTTTTCTCATTTGGGCATCATGTATTTGACTCATATTTGGCTCATCACGATCTCCAATTCTTGGACTTGAACCCGTGGCCTGCTGTCTTGCCTGCTGATCTTGGGATTATTGCCTTTGTAACCTGTGAGCCAGCAGTCAACAATCTGCTATACTGCCTGCCAATCTTTAGCTCGTCAGCTCCTGCAGCTACGTGAGTCAGAAGAAGACTCCAGCTTGCTCCAGGAGGCCTGGAAGGCAGAGCTGAAGCCCAAAATTGAGAGCCCTCCACCCAGTCCTGAGAGCAGGCACTCTGAACTCAGACTTCTAGCCTCCTAAACTGTAAGAGAATGCATCTCAGTTTGTTAAAGCCATCTACTTGTGGTATTTCTGTTATACCAGCACAAGAGAACTAAGACAGTTACAAAACTCAATAAAAAATGCATAAAACCATCTATTTTTTTTTTAAGAAGTAGCATAAAATGTATGTCAAGCTTAACTATGGTACAAAATAAGAAAAAAGAAAGATTAAAAAATAAACCTCCTGGAAAAAAAAAGGGGGAGGACAGACCAGGTTTGCTGGTCTGATAGAGCCTGGTGGAACCACTGAGACTATGGCCCCTAGCTGCCCTTCAAGTCTGGAATTGAACCCACACTTGTAGCTTCCAGCCAAACAAAAAACAGGCATATGAGTTGAACGTTTACCTGAGGTAGATACACTTCTTAGAGAGAACAATCATGGGAGAAAGAAGGGCTATGTATGCATAGGGGGCAGGAGGGCATGGAAGGATGGACACAGGGAAGAGGTAACTATCAGGAGGAAGAGAGAGTGGAGCTGTTGCATTAGGATAAATTGTGGTCAACGTCATGAGACAAAGTGTATGTGAACTGCTGTATGGAAAGTGAATTTGCTCTGTGAATTTTCACCCAAATCACAATAAAAAATAACAATAATAAAAAAATAAAACATTCATTACAGTTAAATAAATAAATAAATAAACCTGTAAACACAAATGATCACAGGATGATGGTCTATGAATTATGGCCATGGTGGGTGTAGTCACAGACCAGCTTGGGGACAGTTTCCTTCAGTGAGGCTTGGTTGAGGTTGTCAGGGAAAATGATCAGCCTGATAGAGAACATAGAGACTCAATGGAGGGAATCTGGAAACCAAGAATGAAAACTTCTTTCTACAAATGGCAGGTGCACCCAAAATGCTAAGCATGAGCTATATCCATGTGAATGATATGGGTAGGGTTGATTACCCATTCTCTGCTCCACCCTCACATTCACTCCCCTCCCCTCCTGCCCCCAATTACAACCCTTTCCAAGCATTATTAGGACTTTGGTAACTAAAACCACCTTTGTGTATCTTGATCCTACAATCCTTTCTCTTTGATTAAAAAAAAAAATTGTCTATTAACAAGAGGTAGATCAGCACAAAATGATCAAGGTGACGGACACTGAGAGGATCATAAGAGTTAAGGCAACAAAAGTAAATACTATTAACATACACAATCCTGCAGTAATAGTAATAATAATAATAATCTATAAGTGGATACATAGATAGACACACAAACTGAACAGAGGTGGGGAAGCAAATGGAACTACATCCATGAATATATATAGTTTTGACAGAGGATATTTCTACATATGTATCTATATGTGCTACAAACATATCCAAGAATACAGTAGAGCATAGAAGGGACAAATTTATGAAAATTTTGTAGCCTTAACCAAACACTTTGAGGGTATAGTCTTAGAGAACATCAAGGTCAATTGGCATAACATAGTCCACAGAAACAGAGTTCTACATCCTACTGTGGTAAGTAGCTACTAGGGGTCAAAAAAACTTGTGAGCAGCCATCTAAGGTGCAACTATGGGTTGTAACATCTGAAACAAAGAAGAGCCAAGAAGATCAAAAAGACATGGAAACAGTCCAAAAGACTAACCATGTGAACCTTAGCCTCCATGACATGAGACCAGAAGAACTAGATGGTGCTTAATTACCACTGCCAACCATTCTGAAAGGGATCACAATAAAAGGTCCTGGATACAATAGGAGAAAATTTTGGGGAAAAAAACCTCAAAATAATAATAATAAAGACTAGGCTTACTGGTCTGATAGACAGTGGTACAACCCCTGAAACTGTGGTCCTTAGACACCCTTCAGGCCTGGAACTGAACTCACCCACTGCTCAGCTGTCAGACAATAATACCAGGGAGGTACACACCCTTTACAACAATCAACTATGTGAAATCAAAAGGGTGGCATTTGCACAGGGATAAAACTCAGATGTCAGGAAGGGGTAGGAAAGAAGGATGAATGGCAACAGTAAACACAAGAAGGAAGTGGGAAGATGCTGTTAGATAGGGGGGACTGTAATCAATACCACAAATCAAAATGTGTATGAATTTTTTAATAGAAAACCATTTTTTTCTGTAAACTTTCACCAAAGTCACAATAAAAAGTTAAAGCAACAACACAAAAAAGAAAGATAGACTGGTGCCTTCCACAAAGCGTGGGCCTTCTAGAAATTAACACAGAAGGAAGGATGACTTCTTGAGGCTTACTCTGTGCAATACCTTTGGTCAACAAAAGCAAGGACCACATTAAAAAAAGGGGAGTATAAAATGCAGAATTTCACATTGTAAAGGAATCTAGAATATTGGAGCCACGGAGGGTGGATGGACCTCTGAAACTATTGTCCTGAGATAACCTTTAAACCTTAAATCATAAATATCCCCCTAAAACCGAACAACTTAACAATAAAGAACACCTGCCTTGAACATTATGTTCTTTTAAGAGCTATCTATTGACAACAGCAACTCAGGTGATTAGATAAAAATCTTAGGGGCAGTGAGTTTATGTTAGTAGGGGAGGAACAACTCAGAAAAGGAGGGTGAGAATGGTTATTCAACTTGAAGAACACAATGATACATGTAGAAACTATTGAGTTGGTGTATGCCTTGCTGTGTATGTTCTCAAGAATAAGAAAATAAATAAAATTTTATTTTAAAACATTTATTGACAATACCCATTTGCTATTACCTACAATTTGGAAGATAGTTACCTGGCCAACTGACTGGAAGAGATCCATATTTGCACCCATTTCAAAGAAAAGTGATCCAACAGAATGTGGAAATTATTTAACAATATTATTAATATCACACACAAATAAAATTTTGCTGAAGATAATTAAAAAATGGCTGCAGCAGTTTAAAGATAGGGATCTTCTAGAAATACGAGCTGGATTCAGAAGAGGACATGGATTGAAGAATATCATTGCTCATGCCAGATGCATCTTGGAAGATGTTTACTTGTGTTTCATTGACTGTGCAAAAACATTTGACTGCATGGATCATAACAAACTATGGATAACATTGAAAAGAATGGGAATTCCAGAACAATTCATTATGTTCATGAGAAACCTGTACGCAGACCAGGAGGCTGTCGTTTGAACAGAACAAGGTGATACTGCATGGTTTAAAATCAAGAAGGGAGTGTGTTAAGGTTGTATCCTTTCAATATACTTATTCAACCTGTATGCTGAGCAAATAATCCAGGAAGCTGAACTATGTGAAGAAGAACATGACATCAGGATTGGAGGAAAAATCATTAACAACCTGTGATATGCAGATGACACAACCTTCCTTGCTTATTGAAAATGAAGATGACTTGAACCACTTACTAATGAAGATTAAAGACAACAGTCTGCAGTATGGGTTACACCCCAACATAAAGAAAAAAAAAAATCCTCAGAACTGGATAAATAAGCAGCATCATGATAAATGAAGAAAAGATTGAAGTTGTCGAAGATTTCATATTACTTGGATCCACAATCAACACCCATGAAAGTAGCAGTCAAGAAATCAAACTTTGTATCACAGTGGACAAATCTGGCTGCCAAAGACCTCTTACAAGTGCTGAAGAGCAAAGATGTCTCTTTGAAGACTAAGGTGCATCTAACCCAAGCCATTGTACTTTCGGTCACCTCATATGCATGCAAAAACTGGACAATGAATAAGGAAGACTGAAGAAGAGTTGATGCTTTTGAGTTGAGGTGTTGGTACTGAAAGTACCATGGACTGCCAGAAGAACTAACAAATCTGTCCTGGAAGAAGTGCAGCTGGAATGCTCTTTGGAAGCAAGAATGGCCGGACTTCATTTCACCTACTTTGGTCATGTTGTCAGAAGGGACCATTCCCTGGACAAGTATATCATACTTGGGAAAGTGGAGGGTCAGCGAAAAAGGACAAGACCCTCAATGAGATGGATTAACACAGTGGTTGCAACAATGGCTCAGGCATAGCAAGGAGTAAGGCTGGTACAGAACCAGGCAGCATTTTGTTCTGTTGTACATAGGGTCGCTATGAGCTGGAGTCAACTTGATGGCACCTAATAACAACAACATTACTTACAATTTGTTAGTGTCATGTTGTGCAAGTCATAGCTCCTAGAACTTTAGCCATAGTTTCTCCATGATGTGAGCATGCTTTGGCCCCTCTGAATGCAACATAACACATAGTTTTCACTAGGAAGGCAAGTCAATGTGGGAGAAGAAGTCAGGAAACCAGGTGAGCTTCCTGATTGCATATGGCAGCTCCAGACGCAAAGTGAAGCTGAGAGGCTTGGATGTGGTGAGAAATTCTGGGGTGGGGTGGGGCAATGATAGCTCATCTCTTCCCTTTAGTGAGCTAACATCAAGAAACCCCACTATAAGTCCTGAGTGAAAGCACAGGATGATTAATACACTGCACTTGACAATAATTCTCCAATATGGGAAATGGGTTATGCAGCCATTAAACCTCAATTCTACTTACCACTCAAAGTGTATAAAGTATTTAATAATAGATAAAGCCTATAGATTTATTTCTTTTTGGACACACTCATGGTGTGGCCACTATGGCCAGTGGTCTTGGTGTGCTAGCCTTAGACACAAAAACCACAGAAATGGCATAGTCCTCTAGGGGCCCAAATCTTCTTCAGCTGCTCCAGGTCTTCACAGAGTTTGTTGTGTAGACCAGAACCTGACTGTATTTTCCATCCTTCACATCTTTCTGTTTGTTCAAAAACCAGTCTATAATCTTGTACTGGCATAAGAATCCCCCTGCCATCAAGTCAATTGTGCCTCATAGTGACCCTTCAGGACAGAGTGGAACTGCCTGATAGGGGTTCCAAGGTTATAAATCTTTATGGAAGCAGACTGCCTCATCTTTCTCCCATGGAACAACAGCTGGTGGGTTCAAACTGCCAACCTTCTTAGTAGCCCAATGCTTTAACTACTACAACACCAGAGCTCCTCTATACTGGATGGATTCTGCATAATGGTGCTCACACATTCTGTCGTATCCTCAGCGAGCTCTTCTGCCCTCTTGGTGAGGCTGATGTCTGCTTTCCTCAACAACACGAGCATATGTCTCTGACACCCTTGAGTGCTGGTGCTGTATACTCTCAAAATGTGCTGGAACTTTTCTGGAATCACTAGAGACATGGCAGCGACAGCAGTGGCAGCGAGCAGGCCTGCAGTAGAAGAGAGTTACCACCTGCTTTTGAACACTGACTATGCCCAGGACTGTGCTCAGTAGAGAGTATGCAAATATAAGAAACACAATGAAAACTCTGCCCTCAAGGCTTTCACGTTCCAATAGAGGAGACACAAGTGTGGAAAATTCAGTACTAAAAAAACAAAAGTATAGACTGGGAGCCATACTGAAACAAAGAAACGACTGATTAACTCTGCTTGGGTGGATCAGGAGCCTGGGTCTGGGTTTGGAAAGATGAACAGAAGTTTTCCAGTTGTAACTCAGATAGAGAAAATAATATAAGTATAGAGGTGTAAAATAGCATAATATATTTGGGAACTCCAGATTTCAACATGGCTGGAGAGGTAAGTATAGTAATTGGAAGGCAGTATCAAGACTAAGGAGTCCCTAGGTGATGCAAAAGGTTAAGCACTTGGCGACTAACCAAACAGTTGGTAGCTGGAACACAGCCAGAGGTGCCTCAGAAGAAAGGCCTGGGTATCTATTTCTAAGGTCATACCCACTGAAAACCCTATAGAGTGCAGTTCTATTCTGAAACATGTGGGGTCGCCATAAGTCATAATTGATTCCATGGGAACTGGTTTGGTCTGGTTTTTATCAAGAATGAAAAGGTAGAGAGCCATGATTAGGTCATGGAGGCTTTACATTTTATTCTCAGTAGTAGGAACTATCAGAGTGAGAAATGAAATTCAGGCAGAACCTTCCAATAAAGTTGGGTAAGCACATATTCAATCACCCATCATTCTAGACCAGCAAACCTGGCTGCACTCTGTGACTCAGTTGCCTTCTGGGGACTCTCAAAAGTGGAGTGATTCTCCACCTGCCCTGTGGCTTCCCTCTGGCACCAAGCCATCTATAGGCAGCAGTAGTTGGCTCTTGGCAGTGCCACGCTGTTTCTTCGTGCTGGCCCCACATTTCCTGTCACGTTCAGCCTTGCCTCAAGATGCAGGCCAAATGGAAATAAACTGTCGCAGTTGGCCCCTTTCCCAGAGAAATTATATTTAGGCCCCAAAAGCAGCAGGCTTCAAAACGCTGCAGTCATCTCAACTGAAAATGGCCATCCGGAAGGAGCTAGATGCGGAGGACAGTCCAGAAAGGAGGAAGGGATCACTTGGAGTAAGCGATTATTATATGTTTCAAGGGGTCCTGCTCTCAAGTCCTAACGGGCTGGGCTAAATTAAAACAAAGGGACCCATGACATTGCGCAATCACAAGCAACCATAAAAGGGGCTTTTCTGTATGGCTCCAGGCCCCGAGCCAAGGCTGGCCAGGGCAAATGTCACCCAGTTCCAAAAGTGAACTTCACAACAGGAAGAGCATTTACTGTGTCATAATATCAAAGGCCTTCTGTGGCAATGAACATGAACAGGCATTAAATAAAAGGAGTAATAAAAATGGCAATCATACGTTTTCTGGTTTAACCTTTGCAATGAAATGAAATAAAAAGTACCGTTTTTCACAAATAACTTTTAAATAAGTATAGATGTTATTAGTGAAGATTTGGGGGCTAGGTGCTCTAATACAATGCTGGAGGGAAAAAAAAAGTTGCTGACAAGTTAACTCTGATTCATGATGACCTCATGCGTGTCAGAGGGAATTGTGCACCATGAGGTTTTCAACGGCGGAGTTTTCCAGAAGTAGGTCACTGGGCCTTTTGTCAAGCTTTTCTTCTGAGGAGTCTCTGGGTGACTCAAACCTCCAACCTTTGAGTTAGCAGCCGAGTGAGTTACCCATTTGCACCACCTCTGTGCACACACACAATCTACTGGTTCTATTTTTCTGGTAGAACCCTGACTGATGCGAAGGAGAACCTCTGACCACACGAAACAGCACATTTGTTTGGGGTGCCTTCTCCTTTGTGCTGGAGTTAAGAGCATGGGCCCTGGAGTTGGAAGGTCTGGCATTGAGTTCTGGTGCCACTATTTACAAACTATATCACTCCACTGTCTGTGCCTCATTTCTCCATCTGCAAAATGGATGTAATCCTAGTAGCCGCCTCTGGGCAGTTGAGGATTAATGAGTTCATTCTTGAAAACACATGAACCAGCACCCGACCCCAATGAGCACACAGTAAATTAGCCAGTGCTCTCTTCTCTTTCAGTTTGAGATTCTGAGATAATATTGTCGCGTGGGCAACCAGACAATAAAAGAAATTAGAAAGAAACAGAGTGAATGACTAGTAAGTGAAAAATTTTTAGAGGGCACAGCATACCTCTGAATGACATCTGAGAATGGTAAGAGGGCTTATCCCCAGGCCCCCTGCCTAGCTGAGCCTGATTCAACTTAGTGTCCTTAAGAAGATAGGTAGGATTATGGAATTTTATTAGCATGTGCCAGAAATGTCACTAATCAGTGAGCTTTATACAGAAAAAAAAAATCACTGCCAACGAGTCAGTTCTGACTCCTAGAGACCCCCAATTGGTTTCCAAGGTTCTCAATCTTTATGAAAGCAGACTTCCTCATCTTTCTTACACAGAACAGCCAGTGGGTTAGAACCACCGACCTTTGGGTTAGCTACCAAAATACCTTAACCACTACACCACTAGAGTTCCTATTCACATGGGATGGAAGACAAAAGTGTCCTACCACTAAAACCCTGGATACAACCAGCCTCCCAGTGGTACTTTTTACCCTGGCTTCAGCCCCAGGGTTTTAGCAGCCAAGATATGAAGCCACATGTTCCCTCGCGCAAGGGGAACATGAAAGCAGATGGCAGGAATGGGAGAGGTGTGAGGAAGACTTCTTCCCAAAGCCCTCGCTGGGAGAATGCTATGACATGGGGACTGATAAAAAGCTTATGTAAGACAGCAGTTTTGTCACTTCAACTTTTGAGAAGTATGTTGTCAAATCTGAATGGTCCCAGAGCTCTAGCATCCAAGGCCAAGACCCAAGTGGATTCGTTTCATAACCTGAAACCAAGAGCTTTCACCAAGTGGAGCTGTAATTGAGCACTGCCTGGAGCCTGCAAAGGCACAGAAGAGATTAGCAGGACCTTGGTCCTGCTGAAGACTGAGTTTCCTCTACAGGGGCCAGTCTTGTCTTTGTAAAGGGCTGCGACTGTCAGTTGATCTGACCCCGACAGGGTTGTTGTAGGCAGGGGGAAGCCACCACTTGCCAGCAGCAAGTGGGCAGGTATTGCGTACTTTAGCTTATGCTGTCCTTCTGCCTGCCAACTCCTTTCCCCACTTCCGTAGCTGTAGACTGTTGGAGTAAAGTCATTGACACACCCATTATGCACATCTAGTGGGCCAGCCAGGCTTTCCAGCACAAGAGAGCATTCAGGTGCAGTGGAGAAAGGCTATCAAATGGCAAGACCATCAGCTTCTTTCAAAAGCAGCAGCCAAGTCCATGGTCTCTTTGGAAGCGTGCAGCATATGGAGGCTCTTCTCCCAGCATTTGGACTAAGAATTGCTGTTCATTGTGTACCCATCCAGTGCCAGATCCCTTTATGAAGCCACGAAGGGAGCCTGTGAAGTCTGAGCGTCACCATTTTGCAAGTGAGGTCAAGTAACCTATACAAGACTTCACAGCAAGTATCAGACTCAGATTCCAACCCAGATGTTGACCGTTAAAGCATACAGTGCTCTTTCTACTGCACCTGCTGTCCCTGTATGGTCTGTGTTGGCATTTGGGGATTTGGGGAGAACAATTCTTCTTTAATGGAACTGCCACTCACTGTACAAAGTTTAGTTAACTCTGATTCATGGTGACCCCATGTGTGTCAGAGAGAATTGTGCTCCATGAGGTTTTCAACTGCTGGTTTTTCCAGAGGTAGATCACCAGGCCTTTTGTCAAGCTTTTCTTCACATTCCAAGTGCCTGTCACACCCCTTGTCTTCTGGCAACCCAAACCCTCCACACACATTTCCAAACACTTCCACTTGGCCCACTTGAGAACTACCTGACTGGAACCTCTTGAGGAGGTTGAATATAACCCAAAGGAATTGCACCCCTACTTCCCGCTGGAGATCCCCAAAAGTCTGGTCAGTCTTTGGCAAAACTGAGAAGGTGAAGAGAAGGCATCTCTCTGGGGGAAAAGCCATATTCCCCCATTGTCTTCCTGCCACCCATACCATCCAAATTCATATACCGTCAGTGTCCCAACCCCAGCCTCCTTTTGGAGCAAAGAACACTGATGAACTACACCAGCTGAAGCACTGGAGATTAAAGATGACAATTCCTCTCCCAGCGACATTATACTTTAAAAAGGTATTAACCCTAAATAATGAACCGTGGTAGTTCTGATGCGTGGCCAATGTGGTCTAGGTGAGGACCTTCCAAGCGGGGTCTGAAATAATCCAGGCCAAAGTGGTAGCTGAACTCACAGGCTCCCTGCTCCAGCTGGTCCTTGGGACTCTGTGATTAACTCTAAGGACTTGAGGAGGCTGACCAGAGTTATAACTACTTGCAGGGCTCTGGGGCTGGTCAAGCAGTCCAGCTGGAAGCTGACTCCTAAGTTCAGCACAGACAGCGATCTGGCCCAGGGTTAAGCATCAGGTGCTGGATTCGGACAGTCTGTCTGTATGTAGCTCTTTTTCTATGGGCAAGTTACCTAACTTCTCTGGGCTTCAGAACCCTTATCTGTGGGTAGAGTTGAGAACATACAAGGCACTCTATGAATTGTTTTGTTGAATTAATTGGAATAATAATATAATATAACCTTCTCAATAAGATTGTTGTGGTATGTATGTGTGTATACACCATATTTTTTCACAAATAACGTGCACATGTATGTTTGTTTACAACTGCCCAGTCCCTTGCACTTTATTTTTGTAAGCATGCTGTGCCATTTTTTTAACATGTTGCCAACTATAATGGACACAAAGAAGATTAATTAAACTATGAAATAAGCAGACCTAACATACCTAATATATCTAATGGCTTCACATAAGACCATCTGATAAAGCTTTCTCATTCAACTGTTGAGCTAATGCACCAAACTATCAACTTGATAGAGACACACACAGTTTAGATTGACTCAATGGCAGTGAGTTTGGTTTTTGGATTTAGTAGCAGAGGATTGTCAAACTTAATCCATGACTTCTGGTTTGCCGTCAAATGCCTTAGGCCTATGCCACCAGATCTCCTGTAAAGACTCAATAAATGCAGCTATTATACTCTGGAAAGGTGTGGTGACTTGCACCTGGCCCTGGCACATTATATTGTCTAAAGAGACAAAGCGGTCTGAGTTTAGGTGGTGCCAAAACAAACTCACTGCCATCAAGTTGGATCTGACTCATAGTCATGATATCGAGGAGATATCACTATGGAAGTAGATTGCCCAACCTTTCTTCCAAGGATTGGTTGGTGGGTTTGAACCACCAGCCTTCTGGTTAGCAGTCAGATGCCTTAGGCCCTATGCCACCAGAGCTCCCTCAAAGGTGACATACTATGGTTCTGGGTCATCAGTCCATTCCTGTTAAGTGATCACATTATGCTCCCCCTCCCACACTTAGTGAGTCAGGGCCCTTGCCCTTTGATATTCATAGTAGGGCCTCTATTGTAATGGGTAAATAGGGACAGGAACACATAACCCAGGCCAGGGGCCCAGCCTGCTTCAGGGGTAATATGTCTTACAAGACATAATAGTGTAATATGAACACTAGGCCTGTGGCAACAAGATGAATTCCACAGCCCCCTGCTGGTGGGGTGACACTCACCAATGCCCTCCACCTAGGTCAGGTCAGATTGACTAAGGAAGTGGACAGGACTGAGCCACCATGGGGAGGCGTTGCAGACTTAGCTGACACTACAGGACTCCTATCCTGACCTCAGGGGCTCCAGGGACCTTTACCACAGCCCTGACCATGTTGCTACAGGAATCAGTCAGCTCAAATCTGCTAAAGAAGGGGAGGAAATCATCACACCACCAAAATTACCAAAATCTCATTCAAAAAAATAAACCAAACTCACTGAGGTCCAGTCAATTGCTACTCATAGCAACCCCTCCTTGGGTTTTTTAGGCAGTATCACTACCAAAATAGATCGCCCAGTCTCCTTCTGAGGAGTGGCAGGTGGGTTTGAACCACCAGCCTTCCGGTTAGCAGTCAAATGCCTTAGGCACTACACCACCAGAGCTCCCAAAATTAGTACTAAATCCCCACCTATCTCACCAAGAGTATAACAAAGCCCTTCTGGAAGTCACATCCCATGAGGAGACATCCAGATAAACAAGTAAAATATGATGAATGCTATGATGGAACAAGTACAGTGACTTTATAAAAATATAGTCTCACTGCTATCAACCACCATCCTATCTTTCTTCCACAGAGTGGCTGGTGGGTTCAAACCATTGACCTTTTGGTTAGCAGCCAAATGCCTTAACCACTACACCACCAGAGCTCATTTACACTATTATTAGTAATTATTAATAATCACTCCCTCATTTATTAAGGTGATCTGGTGGTGTAATGCCTAAGGCATTTGACTGCCAACCAGAAGGCTGGAGGTTCCAACCCACCAGCCACTCCTCGGAAGGAAGGTTGGGCAATCTACTTCCATAGTGATACCACCCCAGAAACCCAAGAAAGGGTCACTATGAGTCTGGTCCAACTCGATGGCAAACAATAATAACAACAATGAACCAGAAGGCTGGCAGTTCAAACCCCCCAGCCACTCCTCAGAAGGAAGGTTGGGCAATCTACTTTCATAGAGATATCACTTTGGAAACCCAAGGAGGGGTCGCTATGAGTCAGATCCAACTCAAAGGTAGTGCGTTTTTTAAATTTTATTATTAATAGTCTTTATTTTTCAACTGAAATATTATCTATGCCCTAAAATTAGGTAAGTTTTTTTTTTCCCAAAAAACTCTATCCTTAAAAAAAAGAAAAAAAGACACTGCATTTACCTGAGTCTTTTCAAGTTCCATTTCTCATAGCACAGAGCCTTCTCAAAGACTCTATCTCAACCGAGAAAGTCCTTTTTAGAGAAAGTGCATTAGGCTGAGATGATCTCAGTCAATGATCATTTGGGATGTTTATTTCTAGAGGTGACTATATAAATTTGGCTAAAATTAAAGATGGCAAAGGAATATAATACAGATTTAGTGATTATTCCTAGAATTGTGGCCTCACAATTGTGTTAGATATTGTGAACAAGTATGCCAAAGAGCACTTTGTTGTTGTTGTTATTTTGCCATCGAGTTGGACCCGACTCATAGCGACCCCTCCTTGGGTTTCCGAGGCGGTATCACTATGGAAGTAGATTGCCCAACTTTCCTTCCGAGGAGTGGCTGGTGGGTTTGAACCACCAGCCTTCTGGTTAGCAGTCAAGTGCCTTAGGCCCTACTCTACCAGGGCTCCTCACAGTTAGTGATTTTCTTGAAATATTCGTATGGTACACAAATGGGTAGTTTCCTGTGTTGGTGCAATGAACAGATTCACAAAGGGCTGAAGCCCAATTATGCAGAGGGAAATAAAAATGATGGCAAGGAGCCCAGGTAGCACAAACAGTTAAATCCCCAGCTGTTAACTGAAATGTAGGCACTTTGAACCCACCCAGCAGCTCCTTGGGAGAAATGGCCTGGTGATCTCCTGTGAGATACAGTCTTGAAAAACCCTGTGGGGCAGTCCCACTCTGTCACACAGGGTTACTTTGAGTTGAAATCGACTAAACGGCACCCAATAATAACAATAATGTGCTCTTGAAAATTGACTCCAAATGCAGTTCCAGTAAGAGAAACCTGCTGCTATCGAAGATACCTGTAGTTCTTATAAATATTTTCATGAACTGGACCAAGTCCTGGAGTAGGCATGATTCAACACTAAGAAGGCTCCAGGGACCATGACCCCAAGTCTGGGCATGTGGCTGAGGTCCTGCAGCATCAGTGTGACCTCAGCCCCGTGGAGGGAAGGTGGACACATTGCCACATACCCCTGAAGAGGTGCACCAGTCTTCCAGCTTTACATGTAGTAAGGACAGGCACCTTTCTTTACAAGATCCCACTACACTCTATTTCTCCTCTCTCTGTTGGTCCCCAGGGAGCGTTCTTAGAAGCTCTGCATCTCAGCCTGGCTGCTTGGCCACCAGCCTCAAGAAATCATAATTTGGCTTTGCCGTGGGCAGTAGGGTAAAGAGAAGGAATCTTCTGTAGCACTAGCATGACCCTTGTGTCAAAGTATTTTCTCCAGCTCAGGTTACTGCACTTCAAACTTGGAAGTATCCTGTGTCCCTGGATACCCATCGATTGTAGCCACATGCCAGGCAAGAGGAGCAAGTTGATCCAACAAGTGCCATCTCTTGCCACCATGGTTCCAGAGAGATGGAGCAGGTTGGTACAGTAGTCCATGACAAGCCACCCCAATAGGACCTCTTCTGCTCTACTGCCATCCCTCAGTCATCCTTTAGGTTCCTTCTGAGATGCATAAAATCCCCTCTAGGGCTGAATTCTGGAACATTCTGACAGTGCCTAGCCCCACCTGTGCCACAGCTCTTGGTACATCTATGCCTACATAAATGCAAACACAAAGCAAGTGCCCCCAAGCTGCAGATCACAAAGCCTGCCTGTCCCCACAAAGCACCTTTGACCATGATCTCAGTTCCCCACCAGGGCCCCCTTAGCACCATGATGCTTCATCCTGAGCTGCCTGACTGAGCATGGGCATGGCTGACTTGGCCATCAGAGGCAAATAGCTGGGCAGAAATGAATTATGTTAACTGCTATTACCTTGAGTGTGGCACTCATGCCTTTTCCAAAGCATGCACCCTTGGCAACTTCTATCTGAAATGCATGGGAAAGTATTTGGCAAATCACATGCTGACACGTTTATCTTGTTAGCTGTCAAGATGACTAAATATGCATGTTGACTGCCATCATTCAGCCTGCACCAGGAAAAGCTACTATGCAAGGAATCTGACAAAATAAATACCATTTCCCAACCTGATTTGTCAGATTTATATTAACCCTTCGTTCAGAGCTGATCTTCAATAGACCTATGATGACCCAGTGACTTAGAGACCTTGAGTTTTCACGTGTCTCACACATTAAAGCCACGAGCGGCCAGAGGTGTTTGCTGGGGCAGCTAACCGGTCGTGTCTGTATATTTTACTTGTCTTTTAGTATCTAATTGCCCTGAAAGAGCCATCAAGAACCATACATTCAGGCCTTGCCACAAATTCAAGTAAAAAGTCCTGAGACAGGCGAGGTAATTGCTACCTTCTGAGCAGTTCTGTCCACCTTTCCGGACACCCAGAGCCAATCTCTGAAGTGACTTCACACAATGAGGAAATGGTTGCTGTTAATTGGTGCTGAGTCCACTCGACTCACTGTGACCTAACGTGTAACAGAACAAAAGGCTGCTTAGTCGCACAATCTTCATGATCATGGGTACGTTTGAATCTATTGTTTTGGCTGCTGTGTCAATCCATCTCATTGAGGCTTTCCCTCATTTTCACTAACCCTCTACCAACCATGAATGGTCTTTTCTTCGTCCAAAGTAAAGAGCCGAAGTCTCACCGTCCTTGCTTCTAAGGAATATTCTGGCTGCATGTCTTTGAAGACTGATTTTTATGTCCTTCTAGCAGCTCATAGTATATTCAATACTTTTCACCAATACCACAGTTCAAATGCAATTCTTCTATCTTTTTTTCCCATTGTCCAACTTTTGCATGCATATGAGGCTATTGAAAAGATTGCGGCTTGGGTCAAGCACATCTTAGTCATTAAAGTGACACCTTTGCTTTTTGAAACTTTAAAGAGGTCTTTTGTAGCAGATTTAGGCATATTGATTCTGGGGATAAGTGTACTGGGTTTATCGAAAGACTTTAGAGCAGAGAAATGAACAGAACTGCCCGTTCCCTCCCTGCTGGGCGATCTCAGGTCTGGCCTGAGGCACACATTCATTGCTGACTTATCTGTGCTGCTTCAGGAGTTCCAAGCAGTGAGGACAAGTCTCTGCCTCACCCCCATAACCCCAGTAGGCAGCTTTCGTGGGAGACAGTCCCCTTGACTGTCTGCCTTTTCTGGTAATGTGAGCCCAGGAGCCCACATTGCTCTCTTTATTAAGGCTTCGTAGTGGCTCTGATGTGCAGATTTAAACACCCTTGCCAAAGGATGGTGAGCTTACAATCTCAGATGTTGGGCCTGGGGTGTTGCAGTCAGGCTCTGAGAGAGAACAACAGAAAATAATGCTTTTTTTTTCCCCCCTCTGAAGGCTCCCTTTGTAATCTCTCTCTCTCTCTCTCTCCATATATACACACACACACACACACACAAAAGTTGCATGATGTGTTTGCGATATTGTTGTTGTTGTTGTTGTTATGTGCCGTCGAGTCGGCCCCGACTCATAGCGACCCCTCCTTGGGTTTCCGAGGCAGTATCACTACGGAAGT
>NW_006921608.1:16263236-16282967 GCF_000298275.1 Orycteropus afer afer | reverse complement strand
CCGAGGCAGTATCACTACGGAAGTAGGATTGCCCAACCTTCCTTCCGAGGAGTGGCTGGTGGGTTTGAACCGCCAGCCGTCTGGTTAGCAGGCATTATTAAGATAATTAAAATTCAAAATTCTTTTCCAACTCTTTGAGCGAAACTGATCTCACAGAAAAAAAAAAAATACCCTGTTTATCCTGTGGTGTTACATACTAATAATAGCTAGGATTTCTGGACACTTACTGGGCTCTTAGGAACATGCTAAGAGCTTTACCTGCCTTAGCTCCATTAATTCTCACATCACATCACATCACTATCCACATTTTCAGATGAGGAAGCTGGGACCCAGGGAGATTATGTGACATCTCACACAGCTAGAAAGAAGCAGAGCTAGGATTTGTGACAGTCCAGATTTGTTTGATCACAAAACTGATTTACTGCCTTCTAAGACCATATTTAAAAAACAAAACAAACAAACAAAAAAAGCTCACTGCTATCTAGTTGATTCCAACTCATAGCGACTCTTACTGGGTTTCTGAGGCAGTAAATCTTTACAGAAGTGGATTGCCCCATCTTCCTTCTGTGGAGCAGCTGGTGGGTTTGAACTGCCAGCCTTCTGGTTAGCAGTCAAATGCCTTAGGCAGTGTGCCACCAGATCCTATACGACACAGTGAAAGTGCCCCCATAGGGTTTCCAATGCTGTAATCTTTTCTAAAAAGATTACCACATTTTTCTCCTGTGGTGTGGCTGGTGGGTTGGAACCTCCAACCTTCTGTTTAACAACTAAGTGCTTACTGCTACGCCACCAGGGCTCCTTGTTTTGTTTTGTTTTTACAAATGTGAAGCACAATTCTAGACTAGAGGATTGTTTTCTTTCCTGATCAAAGATGTAATGACACTCTCCTACAACAACAACGATAACAGCAGCATTAACAATCAACAGCACATGCAAGCCATGCAGTGAAGCTATGGAGGGACGGGAACCCAGCTCTCTTCTTCCAAGCCCCGTGCCACCTCCAGAAATCTTCATGGACAATTCTTAGCTCATTGCTGGTTCTTCCCCACCTGACTTCTACATGTTACAAGGTCTCAGCATTCGGTCCTCAGAACTTCTGTCGCCTAAACTATATCCACTCCCTCGAGTACTTAATTAGTCTCAATGCTTCAAATGCCAACCATATGCTGCTGACTTCGAACAACAACAACATACCTCTTTTTTGCTTTACTACAGACTTATAAATCCAAACTATCTAATAGTGCTCTCAAACTTACCATATCCAAAATGAAATTGTGACTCTCATTCCCCTCCTCAAAATCTAGTCCTTCCAAAGTCTCATCTCCATAAGTGGAAGGCAGATCCTTCCAGTGCTTGCACCCAAAGTTAACCTTGAAATATCAACCAGGGAGGTTGATCTATTTGGGTATAGGCACAGGGTAGATTTGGCCATGCAAGTACAACAGAGGGAGAGAGGCAAGTGAAATCAGATGTTTCCAAGGATTCTAAGGTAGGTAAGGAAAGAACTGAAAATGCAAGGTGAATCATCGTTCATGAAAACTTGGCAGGGCCAGTGGGTTGGCAGTCCCTATGGAGTTGTTGGGCTGTTGGGGTTCACGAGAGTAAATGAGGTAGTGATCTGAGTAAGATACTTGAAAACAAGAGTTCAGCTGTGTAGAGTAGTACTTTGTGGCACCAAGCACCATGGGAGAAAGGCATTAAGGTGGGGTAGAAAAAAGCATCAGTGGGGTTAGGCTGCCAGGACGCTATGTAGTCGTGGTATTGACTAGATCTTTCCCATGAAGGTTGAAGGTGAAACTAGCCACTGTTCTTATGCCTTGCCTTCCTTATTACCCTGTTACTGTTTACATACCTGTCTCCCAGGCTGGAAAGCTAGCCCAGCAAATGCAGGAACCATGTCCTGTCCAGCACTTACCATAGAGCCTGGTATGTAGGCAGCACTGTACACATGTGTTTGTTTGTTTGTTTTTTAAAAATATCAAGATCAAATTTTAAAATCTGGAAGGGCATGGAGATCACTGGATGCAGGCCCTTCATCTTAAGAAAGAATTGACCATTAAAGTCTTCTGAAACCCAGCTGATCTTGAGAGGCCCCTGGTCTGCATCCCCTTCAGCATGATCTGTCTCCTCTAACTCTGCATAATCATGACCTCAGCCTGCTACTTTTTTAGCCATGTGAGCTCTGCCCTATACCAGTCAGTTATTTTCACCCTTGGAACTCTAGATCCATTCCACTCCAATCCACACATATTTACTGAGCAGCTACTATATGCCAAACTTTAAAATGCTGGAGATGGAACAACTACCCACATTTCTCCTCCTTCATTTTGGTGAAGCCTGGAGAAATTCAGCTTCCAGCAGCAGAATCGTTCTTTTCTTCGAAGAATAATTTCTTGGGAATAGTTTCTTGTTCTGGGATTGGGAGAATGTCTCTCCAAAACTCTGAGTAAACAGAATGCTTTGCAGAATTTCAGCAAACGGAGCCAGTACTGCCTTTGAAGTCAGGATTTTCGCCTGTCTAAGCTGGGTTCCGGCTGGTTCCTTTTAATTGTGGCAGCAGAACTGGCTCCCACAGAATGCTTTCTTCCATGTAGCTCTGCCGTCTTAAAGACTGCATTTAACGCACAGCTACTTGACATAACGCATACACGAGAAGCACAAACAGCAAAGGGAGCGCTTGATATTCCTGTTGTCATAAGTTTCCACCTAATGCAGGCTGCCTAGGCCTCCCTGGAAACCAGAGAGATATCGCCCCACCACACATCACCAATCAAGCTTGAGTTAAGGGTGTCAGATCATTCATTCTCTCAAAAACCCAAGTTCATTACAACCTGCAACTCTGAGAGTCCAAATCCTGAGTTTATTGTCATCTTTAATCAGCACCCCAGCAATTTTAGTCAAACCTACTACCCAAATCTCCTCTTTAACTCTCATAATTTGAAAAAAGGAACCATTTATCAGCTCAATCATTCGTGATGTATTCACTCATCCATTCATCATTCATTTATGATATGGGCACCATACACACAGTCAAGCAGACCAGCAGACACACAAAGCAGCAATTACAATACTTCATGACAACTGCCAACATGGAGGCAACACAAGTTTCTACAGAACATCTACTGTTTGATGCCAGTACTCTTATACATGTTTTTTTTCCCCCTCTGTTTGAAATAATAAAAGCTAAGATCTACAAAACACTTAATAATATTCTGAGAACCATGCACAATTTCGTTTTCCCCAAAACTGAGTGTGATGCCTACCTAACATCATTTGCCTCAGTTTTTTCATCAAAAAAGTTGAGGAGTCTCAACTTGCATGTTTTATTTTCTCAGAAACTGCAAGCAGGTATGCTGTCACCTTTGGTCGTCAATTTTTCTTTTCTTTTATTAAGACACAATGTTTTCTATTTTAAAACTACAAGCCCATATTTAGCTTTTTGTTTTCTTCAGTGATGACAATTTGTAGTTCCTATGATTTAGTGCCTAGGACACTGGACTGCTAACCAGAAGACTGGTGGTTCTAACCCACCAGCCACTCCTCAGAAGGAAGATGGGGCAATCTACTTCCATAGTGATACTACCTTGGAAACCCAAGGAGGGGTTGCTATGAGTCGAATCTGACTCGACAACATATAATAACAACAACAACATGATTTGGTACTGGGGCAGGGGTGGGTCACAATCTATTTTCTCAGCACCCTCCTTGGGATGCCTTTCTAGGGGCTATTCTTCTGGTGTTGGGGCTGGGATGAGTAGGTATCTGGGGGTAGACATCTCCTTATGGATGTGCCCATGGCGAGGTTGCTGTCATCTTTCTGATGGTCATCACTCCAACCTAACTCACTGACTCTAGACATGGTGGTGGTGATGGTGCCATACAGACCCTGTGAGTGAGCCAGTCATCCCAGACAACTCCTGAGGCATTGTTGTACACCAGAAATGCAGAACTTCCCCTGTATTCTGATGCATTAACCTCCCTGACCAATTCTAGGGCAGTCTCCACAGACTTGCAGTCCATCTGGGGAGGTTTCCAGGTGACTGTTGTTCCCTGTCCACCTAACTGTGCCTTCTGAACTCCCTCCCTATGTGCTGATGAGTTAGAGGAGCAAGGCCATGAACCCACATTTGACTGGACTGGGACCAAAGCCTGAAAGTCTGGCATACCCTATGTTATGAAATGAGTTGTGTGCCCTAAAATGTGTTAGATCCTAATCCTATACCTGTGGAAGTAATGATGTAATCACCTTCCATAATGTAATCAAATGTTATATCAATGAGACCATATCAGTGCAGGGTATATCCTAAACCTAATCACTTCTGAGCTATTAAAAATAAGATAAAATAAAAAGCTGATTAGACTCAGAAACGAGCACATTCTGGGGAAGAGAAATACCATGTGAGGATCACTAAGATCCAAGGAAGTCCCAAGACCACCAACAGGAAGAAATCAATATGGCCAAGGTCTTGATTTGAACTTTTAGCCTCCTGAACTGTGAGAAAATAGATTCCTGTTTTTTAAAGCCACCTATTTGTGGTACTTCTGTGACAACAGCATGAGGAAAATAAGACAGCCTACAACAGAGTAAAGCTGTTATGCTTTCATTAAAGTAAGGCTGCTGAAGAACTTTGAATAGGGGAATACCATGATGATATTTGTATTTTATTGCTTTCCTTCTCAGAGCACAGTAAAGAATGGACAGGAACGTGTGAGGCAGCGTCAAGGTGACCAATAAGGATCCAGATGCAATACTTTCCAGCTTGCATGTTGTTTGTCAGCATAGGCAAACTTGACAAATCTTTGGCCTATGACATAGCCTACAGGGTGATTTTTCATGCTTTGAGCAAGTTGATTCCTTCTGTCTGTGGAGGGCCAGATAAGTACAGAACATTAGAGCCAGTGCTAGATGAACTCCCTCATGTTGCAGATAAAGAAGCTAAGAGCCAGGGATGTGGCGTGACTTCCAGGAGAACACAGAGGGTTCATAGCAAGCCCAAAGAATAGGATGGTGTACTTCAAGAGACAAGATGCAGGAAAAAAAATTATACCTGGGTGTAGTTTCAAATCCCCTAAGTTGAAAATCCCATTATTCAGGCCCATCTCCAGGAACAAGTGAATAGCCGGTGAAAATACTATTGAGGACTTGAGGAAACAGACAGCACCTGCCCTGCTGCTCCGAGTGGATCTCTTGCTGTTAGCAAATGATGGTTACCTTCCTCCCCTTTCCTCTGCTCCCCACCACCACCTAATCTAGGACTCCTGACTGCATGGCTGCATGGCTGATGTGATTCTAACATACACAGCACCTCATAAAGATCGGTGGTTGAGTTTCCTGGCCGTCCCTTTGGACTTTAGGTCCTCAGTTTCTCCTTGACCAGGTCATTTCTTCCACCCGCCTATCCACACCTCACCCACTTTTCTCCCCCTGCTTGCAGTCTGTGCATCAGTCTGTCTATCCTGGACCTAGTTGGACTCTGCTTTGGGGACCTCACACTTGGCACCTGCCCACATGCCAGAGCCTATCCATTTCTTCTGCCAGCACAATGAGTCCAAGACACCAGGCTTTTCCAAGTCCTTGGAGTTGACCCTGGGAAAGCTGTCCAGCTTCTCAACCTAAAGACATGCCATGTTTGTCATTCTTCATGCATCTTTTTCCTACTGGTCTAAAAGCTTCTTGAAGAAAGAGACTATGTATTTTTCCAAATTTGTCTTTCTGTAGTCAGCACAGTACCTGATCCATGATGAGCACTCAAAGAATATTTCATGATCTTATTAATTTAGTAACTTCTTTCTTGTTAGTTCCCATTGGCTCTGACTCACAGTGAGTGACCTTGTGTACCCTGCACAATCTTCATGATGGTTGGTATGGCCCTTGTGGATCCAGAATGAAATGTTGCCCCATCCTGCACAATCTTCATGATGGTTGGTATGGCTGAGTCCACTGTTGTGGCTACTGTGTCAATTCATCACACTGAAGGTTTTCCTAGTTTTTGCTGAAGCTCTACTCTCCCAAATCACCACTTTACAAGCTGCCTGACATGTCCCAACCCAATGGAAAGAGGTTTGAGGGAGTACTATGATTAGTTCACATGAGACTTCCCTGTCCTATACAAAAATACTTATGTCAATAGATAGTGCAAAGTTCCCAGCTGTTAAAAAGTACTACCCTCAAAGAAAATATTTCAAGTTCAATTAAGTTTGGGGAGTGCTAGGTTTTAAAAAGTTAACCCTCTTTCTTCATGACAAGACCATAAAGAGTCTTTAATATGCCGATATGCAACTCTCCCAGATGAGGATCTGATGCACATAAACACATGACTTGTACCAGGTACCCTTCCTTTGCTGCTGAAGGTGATTTTGGATTCCTGGTGGATTTCTATTTTCTTTTTAAGCAGAACATGAGCCAAAGGCATCGTCTTGTGAGCTGTATGTCTGTACTAGGTTGGTTTGGAAGGGCTGAGACAGCCATAAATGTTACTGAATGTATACTAACATCTTGGGCTTCCTCCCACTCTGTAGTACCTTTGAGACCTAACCCTTTCTAGGGAAAAACAGGCACAGGAAATAGATTACTGTGGTGTAGTGCGGCAATCACCTAGGAGACCAGACAGACTCAATTCTGAGTGCAGCCCTGAATAAATAAGGCTTACATGCATTTTCATATAGGTAGTTATGAGTCAAAATTGACTTGACAACAACGGGTTTGGATTTTTGATTTCTGATATGCATTCTAAAGGAGCCCTGGTGGCACAATGGTTAAGTACTTGGCTGCTAACTAAAAGGTTGGCAGTATGAACCCATCCAGTGGCTCTGTAGGAGAAAGACTTGGTGATCTGTTCCTGTAAAGATTATAGCCTAGAAAACCCTATAGGACAGTTGTACTCTATCACTGAGGTCACTGTGAATCAAAATCAACTCAAGGACACCCAACAACAACATATGCATTCTAGTGAAGCAGTCAGACTGCTAATTTAGCATGGGGAACTGTTGGGAATGGGGAGACATTGAGCTCAGCCCTCTGCCCATTGTGTGTTGTTGTTGTTGTTATGTGCCATCAAGTCGGACCCGACTCATAGTGACCCTTCCTTGGGTTTCTGAGGCAGTATCACTATGGAAATAGATTGCCCCATCTTCCTTCCAAGGAGTGGCTGGTGGGTTTGAACCACCAGTCTTCTGGCTAGCAGTCAAGTACCTTAGTCACTATGCTACCAGAGCTCCTTCTGCCCATTGTAGAGAGGAGGAAACTGTGGCCCAGGGAGATGGCATGACTTTCTTAACATCACAGAGCCAATGTTTTTTTTTTCATGAAAACAAGTGTCTGAGCCTGGGTTAAAATTGTAACTCAACCCCCAATCTTTATGAGGTGCTGTGTATGTTAGAATCACATCAGCCATGCAGCCATGCAGTCAGGAGTCCTAGATTAGGTGGTGGTGGGGAGCAGAGGGAAGGGGAGGAAGGTAACCATCATTTGCTAACAGCAAGAGATCCACTCGGAGCAGCAGGGCAGGTGCTATCTGTTTCCTCAAGTCCTCAGTGGCATTTTCACTGGCTATTTGCTTGTTCCTGGAGATGGGCCTGCATAATGGGGATTTTCAACCTAGGGGATTTGAGAGTGACCCCTACTAGTTCTCCAGAGTTCTCTGATCCCATTTCCTAAGCCACTGCAGGGAGAGGCCCAGTGCTCACAACCAGCAGGTAATGAGAAGGAGGAGCTCTGGGCTCCCCCTCACCTCCTCTTGGAGGGCCTCTCTCTCCTTGAGTTGAACCTGCATCAGCAAGCCTGGCCTGTGCCCCAGTCTGAGACCCTACAGAACTGACTTCTGTTTTAGGATATTTGCATTAAACAGAGTTCTCTGCACTGGGGTTACAAGAGGAGGAACGCAGTGCATGGTTCTCTGTCTGGGACAGCTCACAGCCTAATGGGAGAGAGAGAACATCTGTTCTCCCTCCCCTCCTGCTCAGCACCCATTCACCTTCCCTAACTGCACGCCAGTAACTGTCCTCTGAATGGAAAAATCAAAAGCTTCTCCCCTAGAAGGGATGACACAATATTTAGCAAGCATTAAGTTTCTGTTAGGGTTAATAGAAAAAAAAACTTGAGAATGGTGATGATTGGATAACATGATGAACATAATTAATTTCATTGAACTCTACATGTGAAGATTGTAGAAATGGAAAATGTTTTGTTACCTGTTTATTTATCATAATGATTAAAAAAAAAAAAAACAAACAAAAAAAAAACCTCCTTCCCTAGAGCCTCTCTAAATGCACTGATATTACTGTGGACATACACAAGTTCATTGAACAGTGCAGGAAGCATCAAAAGAAGATGGAAGGCATACACAGAGTCACTGTACCAAAAAGAATTGGTCAAATTTGAACTATTTCAGGAGGTAGCATATGACTAAGAACTGACAGTATTGAAGAAAGAAGTCCAAGCTGCACTGAAGAAATTGGCAAAAAAAAAAAAAAAAACAAGGCTCCAGAAATTGACAGAATATCCATTGAGATGTTTCAACAGATGGATGCAGCACTGGGGGTGCTTATTCATTTATGCTAAGAAATTTGGGACATAGCTACCTGGCCAACCAACTGGAAGAGATCGATATTTGTGCCCGTTGCAAAGAAAGGTGATCCAATAGAATGTGGAAATTATCAACAATATCATCAAGATCACATGCGAGTAAAATCTTGCTGAAGTTAATTCAAAAACAATTCCAGTGATATATTGACAGGAACCTCCAGAAATTCAAGCTGGATTCAGAAGAGGGCACGGAATGAGGGATATCATTGCTGATGTCAGACGGATCTTGGCTAAAAGCAGAAAACACCAGAAAGATGTTTACTTGTGTTTTATTGACTATGCAAAAGCATTCCACTGTGTGGATCATAATAAATTATGAATAACATTGCAAAGAATGGAAATTCCAGAACACTTAATTGTGCTCATGAGGAATCTGTACATAGAGCAAGAGGTTGTTGTATCTTTAGAAAACAACAGAACAAGGGGATACTGCGTGGTTTAAAATCAGCAAGGGTGTGCATCAGGATTGCGTTCTCTCACCATGCTTATTCAGTCTTTACACTGAGCAAATAATCCAAGAAACTGGACTACACGAAGAAGAATACAGCATCAGGTTTGGAGGAAGACTCATTAACAACCTGCAATATGCAGATGATACAATCTTACTTGCTGAAAGGGAGGATGACTTGAAGCACTCACTGATGAAGACCAAAGACTACATCTGCAGTGTGGATTACATCTTAACATAAAGAAAACAAAAGTCCTAACAACTGAACCAATAAGCAACATCACAATAAATGGAGAAAAGGTTAAAGTTGTCAGGGATTTCATTTTACTTAGATCTGCATTCAACACCTATGGAAGCAGTAGTCAAGAAATCGTGTGTCATGACATGAGACAAAGTATATGTGAACTGCTGTATGGAAAGTGAATTTGCTCTGTAAATCTTCACCCAAATCACAAAAAAAAAAAAAAAAAAGAAGCAATATGACATTAATGGTTTTTAGAGGAAGATAATAAAAAAATTTTTCATGTCAAATATAAAAAAAAAAAATCGTGTGTCTTATTGCACTGGGCAAATCTGCTGCAAAACGCTTCTCTAAGGTGTTAAGAAGCAAAAATGTCACTTTGAAGACTAAGGTGTGCCTAAGCCAAGCCATGGTATTTTCAGTCATTTCATATGCATGTGAAAGCTGGACAATGAATAAGAAGACTAAAGAAAAGTTGATGCTTTTTAATTGTTGTGTTGTTGAAGAATACTGAAAATACCATGGACTGTCAGAAGAATGAACAAATCCATCCTGGGAGAAATGTTGCTGGAAGCAAGAATGGCCCAACTTCATCTCACCTACTTTGGTCATGTTGTCAGAAGAGACCATTCCCTGGAGAAAGATATCATACTTGGTAGAGTAGATGGTCAGTGAAAAAAGGGAAGACCCTCAACAAGATGGATTGACACAGTGGCTGCAACAATGGCCTCAACAATAGCCAGTATTGTGAGGATGGTGTAAGACTGGGCAGTGTTGCATTCTGTTGTACATAGGGCTGCTATGAATCAAAGCCAACTTGATGGCACCTAACAACAATAACACAAGTTTAAACACAGTAAATAGATGCTTTTCCCCACCTCTGACTCTTGAGTGGGTGCCCCAAGTTCCCATGTATGGCTGGAACCCTTTTACCCCAGTGGTACCACCCCAAGAACACAGTACTGTTAAAACTGTACCCCCACGGCTTCTCTCCTAGTCCCCCAGGGCCACCATGCCTCCTGCTTGCTTCCAAACCTGGTTTTTCAACATTCCTGCCCATCCTATGCGTGCCTGATTGACCTCTTGATAAACTCCCTTTCCCCTCATTAACCAGAGTCACTTTCTGCCCCTTGCAATCAAAGAACCCTAATGGATACAAATTTGTGCTCAGAAAATCCTCAGCAGGTGTGGTAAATGCTAAAGCTAAGTGCTATGGGGCTATTGGAGAGAGAGAGAGAATGTGTACTGGAAGGTGGGGCAGAGATCTAGGAAGCATGCAAAAAAGAGGAAACATCTTGGGTTGGAAAGATCACTATGGGGTCAGTAAATGACTTAACCACTGGAGCAATTATGAGGACAGGGGAGCTTTTGACACTAGTGGAAAAGCTCAAAGAAGGAGAGGAGTAAGCAGAGTTGCCCCAGGTGCCATCCCTGCTGCCTGCTTCTGGGTGACAGTCACAGCCAGGTCTCCCCCACTGAGCTTCCTCCCCAGAACTAAGATCTAACACCAGCAGATGCAGCCACACCACGTCTGACACCATCCTCTTGCTTCCCTCCACTTCCGGGCAGGGGCCAAGGGAAAAGGGGACGAGTTTCTTGCAGGTGACAGCCAAGCCAAGCCAAGGAGGGCTTATTCAGCAATGTGCATCTTCAACTCTCAACCAAGCAATCTCTCCTGAATACCTAACTCCGAACCTTCCACTGAACATGCCTTGGGGACATGGCAGCTTTGGGTTCTAAAACCATCCCCATCCCCCATCAGCTTACTACAGAATATCCCTCTTCATGTTTATAGTTCTCCATTTCCCATGGGTCAGTTGTGGAACACATCTAAGTTTTATGATTTCATAGGGACTATGCTGGTAGTGCTGTGGATTGGTAATTTCCATGGAGATTCTAGCAAAACAGAAAACCCAAGTAAATTAATTCTGACAAAACTGTGGCAAACAAAAAACAAAAAAGGAAGAGGGTCTATCAGGCACTGTGGTCCTAAAGCCCAAAACTCATATGGGTTACAGCAAATATCTGATGTTCCCCAGTGCCAGGGACCAAGGCAAGAAAAGAATGAACCTCCCTGATGTCTCCCTCCTCTTTAATGAGGGTATTGTAAATAGAGTCTGGGAACAATTTGTTCAGACTTTGCATTTTGGCTCCTGGACAAGGCGAGATCATGAGGAAGAACTTTATAATGCAATTGTAATGAAAATCTCTTTTCAATAGAAATTTGCAGAACCTTAAACACTATCCACAAACGATTTCAGATGTAGTCCCTAATTGAAGAACTGAGAGGCTTTGAATCCGAGTTTTCTCCCGGCTGTACTTGAGAAACATCTCCTTTCATTTAGGATGTTGTGTTTGAGGTTTGGCAATGAGGTGGCATTTCCTTACAAGGAAATGGAAATACATATTTTGGTGGCTAGGGTTCAGTTGCACATGTTCCCAGAGGAAACGAAGGCCTTTGAAAGGAGTGTTTGCCTCATTCAGTATAAATAATGCTGATTTGTTTATGTCTTAACCCTCTGTCTGGTGATTAATGTGCAAAAATATATCTTCTGAGACTTGGAACACCCTGGATTTCTTTTTAGTGGGCCACACTGGGTAAACAAAGCCAAGAAGAAGAGTCACTGTGATGCTGATGAAATATACCGTAACTCAATTAATCTGAAGTTTCAGTAATGTTTCCTAAGGAAATATCAGCTCTTTCACTGGTATTTTTCTTTCATATTTCCTTGCAAATCATGATTTCTGGAAATTTTAAATTCCGTCTTGGCATGTGGAAAGCAGCTGATTATATAATTTACTTTGGACATGGTGTGCTCAGATAGAACTTGGGGTCAGTGAAGTGGCTTGATCTGACTTGAGAGCCAGCTTCAGAAGTTAGTGGTTGCTGTATGTCAGAAAAACCACTTTTCCTCTACGCCTCAGTTTTGATGCGGCAGATGTGAAGTAGGGTGATTATACCCACCTCATTCAGAAAGTTATTGTGCAGATCAGATGAATTGAAAGTGCTTTGGGAAGTGCAAAGTGTTACAATGATATGAGGGAGAAGAAAAAGGAAGCCACGGTTTATTGTGTACTCAATTGTACCAGGCACTTTGTAAATGGACTCCAGCAATGGCCTCATAAGCACTCTCTACACTCCCAATCTCACCATCCTCCCATCCCAAACCATCCAAGCAGCAGCCAAAGTGATATAAATCAGGTCATGTCACCCCAGCTTAAAAATTCTTCAAATATTTCCCACTGCAGTTAGAACAATATCCAAACTCCTTGCCATGGCCTACAAGACCCCGCTTGATCTGCCTCCTCCTTCCCGTCCAGGCTCTGTCCTTTGCTCTGTTTTATTCAATTGAATACGTCTTCCTTCGGTTCTTTGGTCACACTCAGCTCTTTAGTATCTCAGGGCCTTTGCTCTTGTATATCAAGGTTCTGGTGGTATAGTGATTAAGGCATTTAGCTGCTAACCACAAGATTGGTGGTTCAAACCCACAGCTCTTCCATGGAAGAAAGATGAGGTAGTCTACTTCCATAAAGATTTACAGCCTTGGAAACCCAATGAGGGTTGCAATGAGTGCAAATCAACCCAATGGCAGTGAGTTGAGTTTAGTTTTGCTCATGTCAATCCCTCTTTCTGGAAAGGTCTTCCTCCTTTCTTAACTTGGCCAAACCTTTTCATTTTTTTCAGTTTCAATTTGCTGTCATTCCCTCCCCCTCAGTCAGAATTGACACACTGACCAGGCAGACTGTGCAATACACAACTCCAGGGGTGCAATTCACACAGTCTGCACAGGGTGACCTTGTTTTCAACCTCCACCACCATTCCCACTACAACCTTGACCTGCACTGTACTTCTCCTTCACAGCAATTTGCACATGTACAACCCATTTATTTCTTAAATATCTGTCTCCTCTAGTAGACCCTCAGGGTAGGGACCATGACTTTCCTGCTTACCTCCAAATCCTCAGCACCTAGAACAGTGCCTGGCACATAGAAAGTACTCAATAAATGTTTGCAGACTGACTTTTCATGAAGTATTGATGAGTGCATGTCATGCTGTCTCAATCCAATATCACTGAATAAACACAAGCACTGAGGTTTGGTAAATGTCTCAGCAGCTTCCCATTGTCCATCTCCATCTCCATTGCAAACCTCAAAGAGGAAGCTCAATAGTTCAGCATTGATTTGGAAACTAAAAAATCAAGTTCAGAGGACTCCAGAGGAGAAATAGCAATGGCGCCACTGAGAACTAAGCCTTGCCTTCTGTTGCTAAGAGACATCCTGCCTGCTAAAAACATTTAGCTCCTCTTTGGTGTGACATAAGTGGTTTGTACTCAACTTGTAACTGAAAGGTTGGCGGTTTGAACCCATCTATGGATACCTTGGAAGAAAGACCTAGCAATCTGCTTCTGTAACAATCACAGCCAAGAAAATACTGTGGAGCTCAATTTTACTCTGTAACACTTGGGGGTCACCATGAGTCAGAACTGACGGCAACAGGTCTATGGATTTGGTTCCTGAAAGGTATTATTCCAAAGAAAAGTATATGTGAGCAAAGACTTCAGAATGAAGAGCAGAGTGTTAGTTCTGCCTTATCACAAGCTAGCCCTGATCACTGGCAAGTGCAAAATCAGGATTATAAGCTTAGCAGTCCTTTATTCTTGCTGGAATATTTTTAATTTAAACAAGGCACTTTGTAAGTAAAATCATGAGCTCTAAAGAAGAATGGCTCTTATAACGTGGTGTGGCACTGTGCTTTTAAAAGGTTGGGCAACCTACTTCCGTAATGATATCCCCTTGGAAACCCAAGGAGGGGTCGCTATGAGTCAGATTCCACACAACAGCAGTGTGTTTAGTTCGGGACCACTAACTGAAAAGCCCACCAATATATTCTTTGGGAGAAAGACCTGGTGATCTGTTTCTGTAAAGATTGCAGCCAAGAAAACATTACGGGGCAGTTCTACTCTGTCTCATAGAATCCCATGAGTTGGAATCAACTTGGGGGCACATAACAAATTGTATTTTACGGTTGATTAACAAACTTAAGAATACAACTCTCATTGCTTCCCTCTCACCTGGTTCTTTTTCTTTTTGTGATTTGGGTGAAAATTTACAGAGCAAATACACTTTCTATACAGCAGATCACATGCACTTTGTCTCATGACATTGACCACAATTTAGCACAATGCAACATCTCCTCTCCTACTTCCTCCCGATAGGTACCCCTTCCCTGTGACCATCCCTCCATGCACTCCTACCCCCAGAGCTGTCTCCCTGTGCCTGAACAGCCCTTTTTTCTCTCTTGCTTGTTCTCTCCAAGGAGTGATTTACCTCAGATAAATGTTCAACTAGTATGCCTGTCTACTGCTTGGCTGGAAGCTACCGGTGTGTGTTCAATTCCAGACCTGAAGGGCAGCTAGGGGCCATAGTCTCAGTGGTTCCACCAGGCTCCATCAGGCCAGTAAACCTGTTCCCCGCTTTTGTTTTCTTTTTTCCAAATGATTTTGAGTTTTGTTCCACATTGTTCCCCCTGTCTATCCAGGATCTCCTACAAAGATCCTCTTCCAAGTGATTGACAGTAGTTAGTAGCTGAGCACCGTCTATTTCTTCTGGTCTCATAGTCATATAGGCTGCAGATTGGATGGTGTACAAGTCACTAGGACTGATTGTTTTCCATGAATTTTTGGTTTTCTTCATTCTTCTTGGCCCTGGATGAGGAGAGACCCATCGTTGCATCTAGATGGCAGCTTGCAAGCTTTTAAGATCTCAGTCGCTACTAGCCACAATAGAAGGTGGACCAATGATTTGTGTAGTATGTTATGCCAATTGAGCTTGATGTCCTCTGGGACTATGGTCCTGAGCCCACAGGTTCAACTACTCGGTCCCTCTGGATAGCTGTCAGTGGCCAAGCAGTGACTAAAATCTTGCCCCTTGTCAGCCCCATTATACACCTGGGAATTCAGATCATACACATAAAGTTATTGGACCACTGTCTGCCAACCCTATACATGTTCTTGGGTGCACTCTCCACTTCATATAGATACGTAATATTTCAGCCTGTCCACCCATCTATCCACCCATTTACCCGTGTTTGCCTTCACTGAGCACTCCGTATTATATGTCTCACCTGGTTCTTAACTGTACCTATCTCTAGTCATAACTTGCTGTTTAACCAATCACAAAGGGTTTAGGAGCAGGAGGTGATACCTTTGTGTTCTGCATGACATCAAAATGTATAACACTAGTAGACTGTTATTTTTTTGGTAAAACCTTTTTTATTCACTGATTCTTATAGCAAACATTTATCAAATGCTCTCTCTGCACAAGGATGGTGTTATGTGTTGAAAGGGACATGTTTTCTGCCTTTGAGACCCTCAACAGCTAGAGACAAGCCAAAGCCACTGCCATCAAATCAATTCCAACTCATAGTGACCCCCATTGGGTTTCCAAGGTGGTAAATCTTTACGGAAGTAGATTGCCCCACCTTCCTTCTGCAGAGCAGCTGGTGCATTTGAATCACCAGGTTTCTGGTTAAGAGTCAAAATGCCTTAGGCATTATGCCACCAGATCTCCTGAACTGCTAAAGCAAGGCGTGGGAAAGGAGGGGGGAACCAACATGCAAGCAATTAGAGGGTAAAATTTGTGCTGATGGAGGTATGAACCCATGGCAGTACAGTGGAGGTGGGTCCACTCTGCCTGGGCTGAGGAGGTGGTTCTCAGGCTTCCCTTCTCAGACAAAGCCACCCTGGGTCTGATAGGGCACAAAGAAATACCCTCAAGGGAAACGAGGTCAAAAAGTCTTTCTAGAAGCATTTGTGGGCCATCGAAGCATTTGAATCCCTGTCTTTCAGTTATTTGCTTCAAGACATTTAACTTCCTGCCATCTGAGTGCACACAGACCCACCTATCCCCATCCCAAGAAGGAGCATGAAGTGGGGAGCAGTTTGCAGAGCCTCAGCCTCTCATGCTCCATAGGTGGGCTTGTGGGTAGGAGGCTTGTGGGCAGCTGTGTGACTCCAAATTCTTGAGAATGTCTGGGGTTTGGCAGAGGACACTTTGCCTAGTGCACTTTCCTTCATTTTTGTAAACTTGTGCATTCTTGGTTTTCTGCTTGTTTACATCCCGCAAAAATGCCATTCTTTGTTCAAGGTACAAGAAACCTCTAGAAGTCTCTTCTTTCCAAGAATGCTGGATTTTTTGAGTGCCTAAGCCCAGACTGTGATCTCCAGCTCTGAACCTGAAAAACCAAAGTTTGAGTTAGATCCATTTCCACCTCTAACTCTGCAGGGGTTTCTACAGGGCAGGAGGTGAGATAGCATTGGCATGCTATGGACAGTAGGTTTCAGCTGAAAGAGGGGTCCTGCTGCAATGTCACATCTAGGTCAGAGGGGAAAAGACCTTTTTGTTGACCTGACTGAAGCTTCATGGAGTTTCAGAGGAACCAGATATGTAGAACAATATTTTGATAAGCTCCCTAAAGGAAAGATGACAGCCAAGGAAACAAGATAGCTGAAGCACTGCACACTAGAAATGGAGAGAAGCTTGGGGATGAAGGAAAAAGACAGGAAGATGGGAGTAGAAGGGGGAGGGCCAAGCAACATAGAAGTGGTTAAGGGATTTTAAGAACAAGATTGTGTGGCTACTACTGTCAACCACTCAGAAAGGAATCAAAATAGGAGCTCTTGGATAGAGTGGGAGAAAATTGTGGAATAAAACTCCAAATCACACACACACACACAAACCAGGCTTATTGGTCTGGTGAAACCTGGTAGACTGGCTTCTAATCACCCTTTGGGCCTGGAATTGAGCTCACTCCTGTGGCTTCCAGCCAAACAATAGACAGGCATACAGGGTAAACATTAAACTATGTAGGCCTTAGAACAATCAATCATGGGAGATCAGAAGGGCATTGCTTGCACAATGAGGTAGCTATGAGGGCAGGAATGCATAGGAAAGAAAGACACAAGGAAAAGATAATCACAGGGAGGAAGTGGGAAGAGAGCTGTTACATTATAGGGATTACAATCACTGTCATGAGACAAAATATGTATGAACTGTTGTATGGAAAATGAATTTGCTCTGTAAACTTTTGCTCAAGTCACAATAAAAAATTTTTTATAAAATGCTTGTGTGAGAAGTTTGTTTAGAGGAAGTGAAGAGAAATTACTGAGTTCTATATCTGGATTAAACAACCCAAGTGGGGTGATGAGACTAAATGGAACTCATTTAGTGTAATCAGGAGTTCAGACCTAAGGTGAACACAAGGATGTAAATTCCCAAGAAATTTCCGTAAGTCTTGCGAAAGTAATGAGACGTCCCATGATCTGTAGATTGAGGGTTTGAACAATCTCATCTAGCCTTGAAGGAACAAGGAGACTCCAGAAAACATCTCCATTTTACATTTTTATTATCTCATTTGACCATGCAATAAATATAGTTATCCTCATCATCCAAAGAAAAAGATCAAGGCCCAGAGATAATGTTATTTCTCTAAGTTCCATACCTAGTAAGTAACAGATCTAGAATTTGAACCTAAATCTTCAGCAGCAATGTTTTAACTTTTTGTTTTGAAATAATTCTAGACCCATTAAAAAAAAAAAAAAAAAAACCTCAAACCAAACTCACTGCCATTGAGTTAATTCCGATTCATAGCGATCCCTGTTGAATTTCCAAGGTGGTAAATCTTTACGGAAGTAGATTGCCCCATCTTCCATAGAGCGGTTGATGGGTTTGAAATGCCAACCTTCTGGTTAGCAGTCAAATAACTTAGATACTGGGTCACAAGGGCTCCTTATAGACTCATTTTGTTTGTTAGGTGTCGTGGAGTCATCTCCGACTCATATAGACCCTATGCACAGCAGAACGAAACACCGCCCGGTCCCGAGCCAGCTCCACAATCCTTGCTATACTTGCGCTCATCACAGCAGCCACTGTGTCAGTCCATCTTGTTGAGGTCCTTCCCCTCTTTCATCGACCCTCCACCTTACCAAGCATGACATCCTTCTCCAGGGAATGGTCCCTTCTGATAACATGACCAAAGTAGATAAGATGAAGTCTGGCCATTCTCGTTTCCAAGGAGCATTCTTGCTGCACTTCCTCCAGGACAGATCTGTTAGTTCTTTTAGCAGTCCATGGTACTTTCAGCATTCTTCACCAGCATCACAACTCAAAAGCATCAGTTCTTCTTTGGTCTTCCTTGTTCATTGTCCAGCTCTCACATGCATACCAGGCGATTGGAAATATCATGGCTTGTGTCAGCCACACCTTAGTCCTCAAGGAGACATGTTTGCTCCTCAGCACTTGAAAGAGGTCCTTTGCAGCTGACTTGCCCAGTGCTATACATCTTCTGATGTCCTGACTGCTGCTTCCATTGGCGTCAATTGTAGAACCAAGCAATGTGAAGTCTTTGACAACTTCAATCTTTTCTCCATTTATCATGATGCTGCTTATAGGTCCAGTTATGAGGATTTTTGTTTTCTTTATATTGAGATGTAATCCATACTGCAGACTATATTCTTCAATCAGACTCATAGGAGGTTGCAAAAATTGTACAGAGAAGTCCCATGTATCCTTCACCCAACTTCCCCAACTCCAGCTGCAATGTGATAGTCTTCCCACCACTCACTGAATCCTGAGATAAAGAGTTGAGCTGCAGAGGCTGGAATTTAAGACTAACACAGGGCTTTGGGGTTAACAGATCATTAGGCATTGGGATTCTTGTGGGAACCCAGAAAGTAAGTAGGTGAAAATAGTGCAGCCTATATATTTCCTACTCTACATATTTCATATAAGTGGAATCATACATCATACAACATTTGTCCTTTTATAATTGACTTATTTCATTCAGCATAATGGATAGAGAATGCAATTTATTGGTGGTTACCAGGCATGGGAGGGAGAGAAAAAGAGGAAGTCATTGTTTAAGGGACACTGGGCTTCAGTTAAGGATAATAGAAACAACTGGAAATGGATAGTGGTGATGGTTGTACAACATGATAAGCATAATTCATATCACTGAATTATACATGTAAAAAAGCGAAAATGAAAAACATAAATGTATGTAGTGTGATTGTTTCTGTGTGCCGTTGAGTCAATTCTGACTCATAGTGACCCCACAGGAGAGAGTAGAACTGCCCACAAGATTTTCTAGGCATCAATCTTTATGAAAGCAGATTGCCAGGTCTTTTCTGCTGGTGAGTTCGAACTGCTGACCTGTGGGTTCACTGCCAAGTGCTTAACAATTGCACCATTCAGGCCTCTCTCTCTCTGACTCTCTCTGTCTCTCTCTCTCTCTGTATATATATATATATATTTCCTACAGTTAAAAAAAAAGATTTGGTCAAATCCAAAGAATCTAGTTTCTTAAAAAAAATTGAAAATTGTTGATAATTGCTGAAGTTGGGGGATGGGTACACGAGAATTTATTATATTGCTTTTTATTCTGGTATATGTTTGAAATTT
>NW_006921608.1:16255473-16262093 GCF_000298275.1 Orycteropus afer afer | reverse complement strand
ACAACTCAGTACTGTATATGCAAAAGGGTTCATATTTGTTGTCTGTACTTCCCATGTACCTCCCTATGTCTTTCTCATCCTCAATGTTGCCATATTGGTCACTCACATTTGGTACATTGCCCTTCTCTTCACCCAAATCAATATTTATCTCAGTGGTAGGATTCTCATCAACTGTGCAGGAACTGGGGTCCAGTTCATTGGCGTGAGCCAGTGTACCTCATATGCAGACCCCATCTGTCAGTGGAGGTTTGCATGTTGCTGTGATGCAAAACCCATATCAGCAGAGTTTCCAGATTCAGATAGACTAGGAAGAAAGGCCTGTCAAACTATTTTTGAAAAGCAGCCAAGAAAAACCTTGTGTATCACAATGGGCTGATCCCCAACGGGTCATGGGGATGGTGCAGAACCGGGCAGTGGTTCGTTCCATTGGGCATGGGGTTGCCAGGAGTCAGAGGCTGACTCGTTGACAGCTAACAACAGCAACCCCAGCCTTGGATCAGATGTTCTGACCAATTTAATCAGTCCAGTCTAGCAGTCAGGCATCAATACTATTCAAGTCCCCTGCCCCAAAGGGTTTCTAATATGCAGCCAGGGTTGAGAATCATGGTGGAGGCCATTGGTTCAATAGCCTCTAAAGTTGAGCCCATCCCCTCATCAGACCCCACTGTCACGCCTCCTTCCTAAGATCTCATCATGGAGGCCCTTAGGTCCTTGTATGCGGAGTCTATGAATGGAGAGACTGCCAGTATAACTTCGCCAGGGAAATTTCTCCGCTGTGTTTACTCCAAAGCTTTGTGGCCCTGCCACTGGGAGCTGTGCTTCCCTTTCTGAAATAGTAAATCAGCTCCAGACACATCAAAGGCGATTATCATTCCTCTGGCGCGGGCTTTGTTTTCGGATACATCTAAAGAAAGCTGGGCCACTTATCTCTGCGGTGCTTTCCCAGAAAGCCCAGGCGCCTGCTGTGTGGGGTCACTGTTTCACAATTTGCATCCATCACACCTTGAACAAAGTGGGGAGAAATTGGCTTGCTTTGTTTTGCAGCACTGGGCAAACAGATTTCTCCTTAAGCTCCATGCAGTAAATTGTATTAAATCCTTTCAGCAAGGTTTCCATGGCTATGCGAAAGGAAAATCATATAGTAATTGTTTTAAATAATACAGCAAGGCGAACTGGAGAGTACATCTTAATTTTTGTCATTGGTGCTGAGCTCCTGTTTGTATGGAAATGTTCCCCAGGCGGGGGAAGGATTTCTGCATTCAGTGGGGGTTGCTTGACAAGTGTAGTGCAAGGTCAAATACAGACTGAAAGAAGCAAACCTACCAAATCCTCAGCACTCTTGCTTGCTCTGTGTGAGCCTGAAGGCTGGCTTGCTTATATTCAGTGGGAATTAGGATGGCATGTATCTGACTGCAGCTTGGGAACCAAAGCTGACCCTCCCATTTCATTAGTCTGACTCTTGTTTCCTGGGCCTTGGGCCTCTGTAGGGAGAGAGAGGAAAGCATGCCCTAAACGAAGTGGCAACTGTGAGGAACTCAAAGGGTAAATTCCTCCCTGATAGCGGAACTCTGAGGGATGGGCCCATCCAGTCATCTTAACCCAGACATCCACAGCAATATGTCACGGCTAAGTGTCATCATTCATTCATCAGAATTGACTGTCCAAGGTTTCCATCAGCCCCGTCAACCATGCTGTTGAAAATTGCCTCACCTCTCTGAGAGACTCTATTTCTCCTTTTGTAAGATGAGAATGATAATAACCACACACTGGGAGGTTCTAAGTCTCAAATGAGAAAATGGATATAAAGTGCTTATCCTAAAAGCTGACAAAGCATATCAGTAACCAGCTGCTGTCAAGTTCAGTCTGCCTCGTGACAACCCCTTATGTAACAGGGTAGAACTGCTCCACAGGGTTGTCAATGACTGATTTTCAAGAAGGAGATCACCAGGCCTTTCTTCTGAGGTGCCTCTGAGTGGACTTGATCCACCAATCTTTAGGTTAACAGCTAAGCATGTTAATTGATACAGGCTCAATAAATGGTAATAGTTTTTATTACTGGTATCATTATCTGGCTGTGACAGAGCCCCCCTCATAATAAGGGCTGTTTCCTGCCTGTGTAATATTCAGGCTAAATTCAACAAACACTACTGAGCCCCTTCCAGATGTCAGGGATTGTGGCAGTTAAGGTTGTTGTCAACTTGGTTGGACCTGGTTGAGTAGCTGTGCATCTGGTGGTAGTCAGTCCCCATGATGAGACTGGCAATCAGCTCCATGACGGAATCTACCACAAGCAGCTGAGTAGCTGCTTTAGGGATGTGGTCTGCTTCCCATATATAAGAAGTCACTTTGAGGAAGGTCTCTAGCTTTTTGGTATACTTGCACTCTGCATGTAGCCAAGTTGTTATTCAATAGCCTGCCATGCCCTGCTGATCTTAGGACTTCTTCTAGATTTAAATTAGTGGCCTGCCGTGTTGTTTGGTAACATTGGGACTATGCCTTTTCACTTGTCAACCTTGAGTTTGTCAGCCTCAGCAGCCAGCAGCTACCTGAGTGAAGAAAAGCTTCCAGCTTCAGTGGGCCGGGAGCAAAAGGCAGAGCTGAAGCCCAAGGTCGAGGGACTTTCACCCATCCCCTAGATCCTGGCACTTTGAACTCGGACTTAAAGCCTCCAGGCTGTAAGAGGATAAAGTCCTGTTTGTTAAAGCTATCCCATTTGTGGTATATTCCTGTCAGAGCCCCAAGAGGTAACTGCAATAGGGGTCTTTGGTAGGTGTTGGGAAAGGGGGAGAGAAGAGTCCTCAAGGAGCTCTCAGATCAGAACCAGATCTTTTACCAACAAATGCAGATGAACAGTACACTTGGATCTATACTTGACCATGGCAGGCCCATGTTTTATGATTATTCAAGAGAGAAAGCAATTCCTCACTCAGGCTAGATAATCACTTGGGTGAAGGAGAGAGCTCTATACCCTCTCTGACAGGAATGTCATCTTGGGTCCTTAGCCCATATAGGCAATTCAACTTCCAAATAAGGACACAAATAAAGTTGCTCAGCTAAGTCCCCAAAAGAGTTCAGGGTAAACTCCACCCAGGGCCCAATCCTTTGACCACAGCTGATGTTGATGAGAACCACATGTGGGTGGGAATTGGGGGAGGTGAGAGCAAGGAGAGGATGGAGCGGGGGAGGCATGCCCTCACCGAGTATGTGTGAGATCACTCGGTAGCCAAGAAAAAATTAGAAAAGAACATTGGCTTCAATCACAGTCTGCCATTTTGAACTCTGTGGAAGTTTATTTTAGTTTCCCCCTCCCCCTCAACATTTTAGAGCATGCATAATAAAAAATAAAAGAACACATAAAGAAAAAGATACACCCACATAAGTCATCATTGGCGCCAAAACCAAGATATAGTTAAGACGCACTGTTTCACATCGGTGCCTGTGAAAGATGTTCCCTCTCTACAAGCCCCAAGGGAGGCTAGGAACAGACTAATCAGATTCCAGAAGCCGAGCCTCACTAAGGGCCATACTATGGCCCCCAAGAGGCCAATGTGGGCCGCCTGTCCTTTGGTACCTCTGGTCCATTTGTGGTGCCTGCCTGCTGCTCCCTTTTTGTCAGACTCAAGCCTGTCCTTCTTGCAGGTACACCTCATGCCCAGTTGCTGCTCCTTTTCGAATTTTGTCATGAGCTGGAGCAGATTTAAAGCCAAGATTGGGGCTGCTCCTCTGAGCTGCCACATCACCCTCTACTAGGGCAATTACTCTCTGGTTATACCTCCTGTTTACTTACCATCTCCTTCACAAGATCATGAGATTTTTATGTATAATGGGTCCCCAGAACATAGCACAGTGTCTGGTCCATAGTCGATATGCATCACATGGTTGTTGAGAAATATCTATATGAATAAATGACAGAGTTCTCACTGAAAGCATCAGTATGATAATGCCGTGAACACCAGTATGGTGTTCCTTTAAATCTCTCTGCTAGGTTTCAGGCTCTTTAAGGTTGTCCTCACCCACACTGAATACCGGTACCTTTGTAAACACACACACACACACACACACACACACACGACAGCACCAACCTCAGCCTCCATGGGACTTTAGAGCCCTCTCCTCTGGCCTAGAAAGTCCACAGATCCCATGTGACAAGGACCAAGTCTGCTCAATAGGCCATTATTCTTTTTGTGACCTAGGCCCGCTCAGCTCATATAGTGATGGTAAGCACCATCTACAGAATCATAACAGTCCCATTTTCAAAAGGCTAAGTTGTTATATTTCTTCTGACCCCATAATTTCTTTGGAACATTCCTCCAGTGACTCAAAATCCCCTCTTGGCTTGTGGCAAATGGGAAGCAAATGCAAAGATGCTAATAACCTAACCTTAATCTCAGGTTCCTGGCAAACAACCAGACTCTTAAATTAACTCCTTCCACTTGCCTCCAAGCTCCTCATCTAGCTTTTGGACAAAAGCAGATGACTCGCACATATTTACTAACCATAGTAGCTACCTTTTGAGCAACTCACTAAAAGCCTAGCACTGTGCTAGTTGCCTTTCATACCTCTTTTAATCCCCATAACAAACCCCATTAGGTAGGTCCTGTTATGAGTCCCACTTTCCAGATGAGGAAAATAAAGCTCAGAGATTTTAGGTGACCTACCCATAGTCACTTAGTTAATAAACGGTAAACTTGGGATTTGAAACCATGATTGTTGACTTCTAAGGTTTGACCTTGTCTTCTTATCTGTTGTTGTATACTAAATCTTTTCAAAATTTAATGGCTTGAAACAACAATTTTCTGTGATTTCTCATGTTTCTGTGGTTAACTGAGTTCTGGTGGAAAGTTCTTACACGTGGCCTCTCACGTGATTGTAATCAAATGTAGGCTGGGCTTGCAGTCATCTGAAGGCTCAACTGGGCTGGATGTCCAAGATGATGCCTCATTCACATGAGTGAGCACATGACTACCCATCAGTGCTGGCTATGGGCTGGGAGCTCTTCTTAGGCTTCAGATCAAGCACTTGAACATGGCCTCTGGGCGATTTGGGCTTCTTAGAGAACAGCAATGAGTTCCAAAAGGGAATATTCTAAGAGCAGGTATTCAAAGAGACCCAGGCAAAAAAACTACCAGACTTCTAATGACCTAATCTTGGAAGTCCCAGGACTTCACTTCCATCATATTCCATTGGTCAAGCAATTCACTAAGGCCAGCTCAGATTCAAGGGCAACAGAATTAGGCACTACCTTTTGATAAGAAGAAGGTCAAAGGATTTGAAGTCATCCATAATCTGCCATAGTCTGCCCTCTGGTTATGAACTATTTATATTCCTCCCACATGAAAAATATGCTCATCCCTCCCAAGACCTAATGGTTTCATCTTATTATGGCATCAGCTCAGGCTGAAAAACAGGACAGTGTCCTGGTCCCACTTTATTTAACTTAAACTCAAATAATTTACTTCCACTATTAACTAAAATGAACTCATGTTCTCTATGCTACAGCACTCATGGACTTCCTCCTTTACACCGATGACATAGTTTTATGGTCAGGAGCTAGGAGTGACCTTGAGAAGAAGCTGAAACATTTGATGAACTAAAGTCAGAGAGAACAATCTCACATCAGCTATGCTAAAGTGAAAATATTTGCGTTGAAGGGCAAGCAAAAGACTAAATATCCCGCTTCCCAACCCCACAGGTCTCATTCAGCCATGTGAAGATTCCATTGCAACCAGCTCAGGTGGTGGGTCTACTAGCTTGCAGATGTGCTCAGAAAAGAACTTTCTATAGAGATGAGACCATGGTTTTTGTGTAAAAGGGTAGTGCTTTTAATTTTCAGGCCAACATTGTCTCTTCCATGAGGTGTTAATGAAGTTGTTATACTTTCATGTGCTTAAACAAGACTCCAAGTTCTATTTCAAAGGCAGATTTTGGCTCTACTTGCATTTACCCATGTGATTGTCCTCTGGCTTTGCCTTGTCATAGAGAGGAAGGGGAGAGAGGACCAATAGTTAATGGGAACCACTTTCACACGTGCCCCAGGATCCATTATTTTTCCTCCCTCCTTAATAATATTGTCCCCCATTCCCCAGACTCAGGTACAAATATTCCCCCAAGAAATTGGCAAATTTAGCAGACACCTTGGATCCATTCCAGCCCCGTGTGTCTGTCTGTCTCTCTCTTTTCTCCTATTCTAAATAAAGCTCATGCTGGTAATGACATCCCCGGGCAGATTTTTTGGTTTCTCCAAGTCTATCCAAAGGGAAATTCCAGATTCCCTGGGAAATTCCTGGAACATCAGGTATGGGGGATTTCGACTCATAGCGCTCCATGTGACGGAGCAGAATTGCCCCACACCATTTTCTGGGCTGTAATCTTTACAAGAGCAGATCGCCAGCTCTTCCTCCCATGCAGTCTGCGTGAGTTCAAGCCTCTAACCTTTCAGTTAGCAGCCAAGGACGACGTAACCATTGCACTATGAAGGCTCCTTTCCTCAGTGACAGAACTCAAATTTTAACCGGGCTAAGATTGCTGGATAAAATACTTCAAATACTTCATGGGACATCCTTATGCTAATATATATATATATATATATATATATATATATATATATATATATATATATA
>NW_006921608.1:16185733-16255373 GCF_000298275.1 Orycteropus afer afer | reverse complement strand
AAATTCTAATTGCTCTGGGTGCTCTGTATGTTTTTGATAAATCTGGCACTGAGCTGCCCTGAATAAAGGTGACATTTCTTATCTAGGTGAGATCATATGAAAAAATTTTGACTAAAAGGCTTAAATAAATATTTTCTTTAAAGGAAGGGGTGTCTCTCTCTTTTCTCCTCTTACCTGCCTGTGGGAATGTGAATGGAATGCTGGAGCTACAGCAGCCAACTTGGACTCTGAGGTGATCTCGGGAATGGAATCCATTCATGGTAGATAGAAGGTGTCTAGGGCCTGGTCTAGAACATGAGAGAGAACAAAAATTTCTATTTTATTCAAGCCACTGCTTTTTGGGGTTTTTCTGCTACTTGAGCTGAAACTAATTTTAACTAATACCCTATGTCATTTAATTATCACTCAACCTTGAAAACAAGGCATATTATCCACATTTTAGCAAGTAGAATCTTGAGGCTCATTGAAGTTGAGTAACTTAGCCAAAGAGTCACAGAGTAATTGGTAAGCCTATATATATAATTTATATGTAACTCACTGCCATCGAGTTGTTTCCGACTCAGCAACCCCCCTGGGTTTCTGAGGCTGTAAATCTACGGAAGTAGATCACCCAGTGTTCCTTCCATGGATCAGCTGGTGGGTTTGAACCTCTGACATTCCAATTAGCAGTCCAGTGCCTTAACCACTACACCACCAGATATAGATAGATAGATAGATAGATAGATAGATAGACAGATAGACAGATAGACAGATACAGATATATAAATTATAGTTTGAGTGAAAGTTTACAGACCATGTAAGTTTTTCATTCAACAATTTATACACATTTTGTTTTGTGACATTAGTTGCAATCCCCTCAAAGTAACAGCACTGTTCCCTTTTCCCCCTTGGGCTCCCCGTTTCCATTCACCCTCCTTTCCCACCCCTCCTGCATTCTGAACTTTGTTTTGGGGCACATGCTGCCCTCTTGGTCTCATAAGATTGATTATATTGAGGAGTACCTCCTTCTGGTGTTATTATTCACTTTATAGGCCTGTCTATTGTTAGAGTGAAGAGTTGACCCCCAGAGATGGATTCAGTTCCAGGCTTGAAGTGAGTCTAAGAGGCACAATCTTGGGGGTTCCACTAGTCTCTAACAGATCACTAAATCTGGTCTGTTTATGGTTTTGAATTTTGTTCTACCTTTTTTTTCTCCCTCTCTGTCCAGGACTTTCTATTGTGATTCTGATCAGTGTGGTCAGTAGTGTGGGCCAGGCACCATCTAGTTCTTCTGGTTTCTGGATAGTGGAGGCTGTGGTTCATGTGGTCCATTAGTCCTTTGGACTAATTATTTCCTTGAGCTTTGATTTTCTTCACTCTTCTTCACTCTGGACAAAAAGAGACTATAGTTCATCTTAGATAGCCTCTCACAAGGTTTTAAGACCCCAGTCTAGTGGTGAGCCAAATTTTGAAACCCTGTCTATCTGAAAAGGAGCTAGGTGGTGTAGTGGTTAAGGCATTTGGTTGCTAACAAGAAGGTTGGTGGTTCAAACCCACCCAGCTGCTCCATGAAGGGAAGATGACGCAATCTACTTCTGTAAAGATTTATAGCCTTGGAGACCCAGTGAAGGGTCACTATGAGTCAGAATCAACTAAATGGCAATGAGTTTTTTGTTTTGTTTTGTTTTGTTATCTATCTGAAAGATAATTCAGGCTCTTATTTCTCTAAACCACATTGCCTCTCTGGGTGAGAATTTTTGTTAACTTATTGTTTCTGTAACAATATCAAATTTGCTTCTACATGTCTGGTTTCTAAAACATTTCTTTCTCTCCTTCATCAAAAATATAAAATGTGGACATTTCTGGAGTCTGTAAGTGTTATTATCATCTGCAACTCCATCCTCTTATCTGATATCTGAGGGAGTTGCACTATTTCTTTTTCTTTAGGATGTCTAAAGAAAATTTTCAGTCTGTATTATAATAGTTCCCAGCAAAAATGTCTTAACTGAATTATGATTCAATATGAAGTCCTCAGATTTTATAGAGACAGTATTAAAAGGCTGATTTGAAGAATGTTTCTGTATCTTCAAACAGTAACATATTGTGTTACTTGCTGTTTCTTATAAAATACAATTTTCATGCAATAAATTTCACATAGAATTTAGTGCCAGGAAAAAAAATTAAAAACATCTATCCAGGTGCAATGTTATGTTTCCTTTTTATACCAGACATTGAGGGAACATTGAAACCCTGGCAATTACTCGTTTGCTTTGTTCCCAGAAATCTCAGACATAAATCTCATATTCATTTGCTGTAATCCCATCACTTCAGATACCAAAATATTTATTTCTGTTTTTTTCTCTTTTTTTAATCTATTTTTTTTCTTTTTGTTCAATATTTTTCTTATCTCTTTTTTAATAATCCATGTTAGGATACATTTTCATTATTATAGACTCCTCAAATCTACCTTCATTGATGTGGCAAATGTTTATTCATTGTCATGCACAAAGCAATTTCTAGGAAGAAGATAGACTACGAGCTACTAATTCCTAACTGAGCCTTTGCTGGTAACTCATGAGCATTACAGACTACTACTAAATAATCTATTTTAGAATTTAGCTGAGGGGATCAATAATAAACCTAATTTTTCCAAAATTCACAGAGTTTTCCTGTTTTGAAAATTGAGACATGAGCCCCATCCCTCCATTTTCTGACAGAAGACTTGGCTATTGTTGTTATTGTGCACCTTTGAATTGATTCCAACTTGTACTGACACTACATGACGGAGTAGAACTGCCCATAGGGTTTCCTAGGCTGTAATCGTTAGGTCTTCTCTCTCACAGAGCCTCTGGGTGAGTTGGAACTGCTGACTTTTCAGTTAGCAGCTGAGTGTTTAATTGTACCACCAGGGCTCCATCGCTGCTATTTCTTGGCAGCTAGTCTGCTTTTATATGCAGAAACCATTCAACCAAACTTGTTATCATTGACTTGATCCCAACTCATGGTGACCCAGGTCTTACGTGCAGAACTGTCCCATAGGGCTTCTCAGGCTGTGAATTTTTGCAGAAGCGGAATCTTCAGGTGTCTTTTCCCACAGAACTGCTTGCTGGTGGGTTCAAACCACCAACCTGTTAACAGTTAACAGCCATGCACTTAACTTGCACCAGCAGGGCTCCTTTAGAAGACACGGAGCAGCCACAAACTTCAAGTCCCATTACTGGGACCAATCGGGGGAAAACTGTGAAGGGAAGACCATTTTGACAGCAGTCTTTCTGCTCCCTTCTCTCTTTGCCCTGATGATCTTCTTTAGCGTTCCCAAATACTGAATACTTTGGGGCCCTCTTCTCACTAGTTTCCAGCAACCAACATCCTTCTCAAAGGGTGTCATATGCATTGTTTACATGTCTGTGTGAGGGCTACTATTTCATCTCCCCAGGACAATGGCATCTTAAGCTTAGCAAGTTATGGAATGGAAGGTTTTGTCCTCATTAAAGGAAATTTACACATTAGTGGCCAGGACGAAAAATGTGAAAAGAAGACCCAAGGGCTTTGGAGGAATAAAGAGGTGGGGCCTCCTGGTGTCTCTGAAATCACAGAGTCAGGTGTCCACCAGGCCTGTGTCATCCATCACCTGGTGGGTTCACATCTCCATAGTGACGAAATCTGGTCTGTCAAATATCACTGAGCTTTGAGGAAGCAGAAAAACAGCCACAGAGATAAATCGAGACATGTTGCTAGCACAGGGGGACAGGATTGAAATTTTGATGTTTTGACTCCCACAATCAATCCTAGAATCTATCCTAGAATCCTAGAATCGGTTGACCCTATAGTCAAGAATGCTGTTAGCTGCTGTTGAGTAGGCTCCTGACCCATGATGACGCCATGCACGATGGAATGAAATGCTGTCCATTCCTGAGCCATCCTCATGATTGGTTCTAGATCTGACCGTTGCGAGCCATTGCAGTTTTATTGGCTGATTTTCAGAAGTAGATCAGGCCTGTCTTAGTATAGAACTCCACTGAAACTTATTCAACATTATAGCCACGTAAAACACTGACAGACAGGTGGTGGGTGGGCCTGAGGTGTGTTGGCTGAGAATCAAACTCAGGTCTCCTACATGGAGGGTGAGCATTCTACCCCTGAACCATCACTGCTCCCACAGTTGAGGATAACCTGAGCTATTTGCTACTTTGAGCTGAAAAGAGACTGGCCACAGCCCATATTGCTAAGAGTGTTCCTTGTCATCAGACGTTGTGGCAATCTGCTTGAACTCTCATGAAGGTTCATCACAAAGATTCCATGAGGCTTCAGTCTTCATAAAGATGTACCACCCTCACATGCGGTCTGCTTTTCCCTCAACCCACATTCTCTTCACAAAAGGTGGTTTGCTCTGGCTCCACTGACCTAATTTCCTTCCCAGCTTCACAGAGGAAGATAAGTCACTCGTGTGCACTGACACATTACTGTTTATTAAGCACTTTCACTTGCAGGAATTCCTTACTCTGAGGTAGGTTGATAAGTTCAGCTTGACTGTTGAACAAACAAGCCTGAGAAAATTTAGTGATTTGTTTAAGGTAAAAAAAAAAAAAAAAAAAACAGCAGCATTGTGACTATGAGGCCATAGCTTTAACCCCAAGACAAGAATTATTTTCAGTTCTCTTCAGTGAATGTCTGCCCTGGCAGATACTTTTCTCCGTTCCCTCAGTGCTCTGCTCACACTTCTCACATTCTCCTTAGCGGTTTCTGTGTCTCCATTCCTTGACTGGAAGCTCGTCAATGGCAAGGACAGTGTCTAATTCACATCTGACTACGTGCCTATATCACAATGAATGCTGAATGAATAAGTGAACTTTGAACTAGGCCCCCACTTCTAGTTAAGAGCACCCTGTATAGAAAAAATAAAATATTTTTCTTGGCAATGTCATTTCCCCTGCACCACTACTATAGCCACTGTATCAATGAGCCAGTTTTAGAAGCTGTTGGACATTTCAGAGGGTAAGATTTAAGATGCTGAAATAATGTCTGCCTCATCAAGTCCACATCAGAAAATCAAACAAACCAGAATATGATTTTTTTTTTTTTTTTGCTGTTTTTGTCTTAACGTTAGGCTTTGGAATTGTGCTCAGTGGAAACAACGTAGCTTACAATAAAAATATTCCTGCTCGCCAAGTGACACATCTGGTTAGTCAAGGACAAGGAAGAGAATGAACTCTTTCATTCCACAGCAGCCTAGGAGAAGGCATCTGGGTGGGTCTGTCCTGAGAATGTTTGTAAAGTATCATTTGAGTAACTGTAGGAGAGCTGGGATGATGACTTTCATAACTGAAATCAGGAATCTGGTCCAGAATAAATTTTCGACATTTTTATGAAATCATGGGATAGAAGAGACCCTTAGCTGAGGAAAATTAATCTATCCCTCCACTGCTCACTCAGGACAACACTCAAATTAGCCTAGAAATTTCTCTATCCTTCAAAAATTATTAAGCCTCCAGAACAGAAAATTCTTAAAACCTTCCTGGAGAATCCCTTTAAGTGTCTTACAATCGTCACGGGAAGAAAAGTTTTCTTTCTTTCTACAAATTCTTCTTGCTGAAATTGAAATTTATTCTCTCTCATTTGAGGATCAGCTAAGGCTTTAACACCTTGATCAAAGTGCATTAAATAAACTTACTCCCTTTTTAAAAGATATTATGAAGTATATCTATTAGTGCTTTGTGTTGCAAGTCCCAAATACCCAACTCATAGTGACTAAGACAATAAAGGGAATTTATTGATCCACATAAGTGAAAGGTACAAAGATAGATTGAGCTTTGGTACCTTAGTGACGTCACTAAGGGCTTGGTTTCTTTACTATTATCTTCTCTGCTTTCCATAGGGTCAGAGACATCCTAAAGCTTTTTTTTTTTTTTTTTCTTGTGACAAAATAGCTGCAACTATTGTAGGCCCCACATCCTTACACCACACCATGCATTCCATGCAACAGTTCTGAAATTCACCTTGATGGGACCAGGTTGGGCCATGTTCTCATGCTTGGAGTAGGAAATAGAAAACACTGTTGGCACAACCTAATCAGAGCCTAGCTCTGTACCTGGGAGTAGGGTCAGCTTCCCAACGGGGAAGGGATAAAGAAAATCTTGAGATTGTTAGGGAGGAAGAAGATGGAAATTGGATGCTGGGGTAAGCAAAATACTCCCACTGTCTTTTTGTTTTTTGGTTTTTTTAAAGACAAACAAACAAACATGATTTTCTTTGCCTAATACATCTCCTTGGAGCTCTGGTGGTGTAGTGCCTAAGGCACTTGACTGCTAACCAGAAGCTTGGAAGGAAGGTTGGGCAATCTACTTCCGTAGTGATACCTCCTCAGAAACCCAAGGAGGGGTCGCTATGAGTTGCATGTGACGCAACGGCAGTGAGTTTTGGTTTTGGTTTTTTGTAATACATCTCCTTAGACCTGTGGCCAGCACACTTAGATATCAGCCCAAAAACCCACGGCCATCAAGTCAATTCCCACTCATAGCAACCCTATAAGACAGAGTAGAAGTGTCCCATAGTGTTTCCAAGGCTGTACATCGTTATGGAAGCAGATTGCCTTATCTGTCTCACACAGACCATCTAGTGAGTTCAAGTTGCCAGCCTTTTGGTTAGCAGCTGAGTCTTTAACCACTACACCACCAGAGCTCCTTAGCTTAGACACAGGGTTTTACAGAGCAAAGTTTCCCACACATGCTTGGTGATAAGAATCGTGACGGGTGCTTATTAAAGATGCAGCTTTCTGGTCTTTCCCTTGGAGCCTCCACTCAGTGAGTCTGGGGTGGGGCTGGAAATTAGAAATTCACGTTCTCCAGTTGATTCTTGTGAGATCATCTCATATCCACAACCAATTCTAGTGCGTGTTCTTCCCACTTCTAAAAAACAACGGAAGTGTGCTGTGACAGCTAAGTTCATCAAGGTGAGGGGAGACATGCTCAAATTATGACCATTCAACTATAGGAGAGACTGCAGAAAAGTCTTTCTGACTTGGCTGTTGTGAGTACTGGTCATGCGTCTACACGTGGTCAAGAAAATACTCACCAAACCTTAGTGAGCACTCAGACTATGAAAAACACTGGGCTGAGTGTCTTGCATGATTTATCTCCTTCAAGTAATGCATCTGCTCTCTAAAAAAAAAAAAAAAAAAAAAATGTAGGCAAAGCAGAGACCACCATCCTTCTAAAACATTCTTGTCAAGAATTAAGACCCCTTTGTAATGAATTATAAATATCAGGATCCCCTTCCCTTGGGGCAGGGGAAACTACTTCTTTGGAAAACAAACAAATGAAATTTCACCTTGATTTCTCCTTCCTGCCTCCTCCCCCAAAATCAGGATCCTCACATAATAATAGTTATATTTTAGTATCTATTGTCTAAGAAATGTATACTATCAAGAATCCACTGTTTAGTCAGTGTTTCTTTGGTTGAAGTCCCAGAAAGCAGCGTGAGCTATTTTAATCAATTTTTAATGTACTGGAAGGATTCCTGGGATACCCAGAGGCAGCCAGCCCCCTGGGGAGGTGATAAGCTGAAGAGGCCAGCTGTGCACTCCCTCAATTTCTGTTCTGTCCATGTGTCTGTAACACTCTTCTCCCTCCTCATCCCAGCTTCCCATGCTTGAAGAGGAGTTGATGTTGCCCCATCATGGGAACAGCAATGATTCAGTGGTAGAATCCCCACCTTCCATGTGGGAGATCTGGTTCGATTCCCAGCCAAGGCTATCAGCCATCTGTCAGAGGACGCTCTTGCGTTGCTACGATGCTGAACAGTTTTCAGCACAACTCCCTGACTAACAAGAACTAGGAAGAAAGGCCTGGTTATCTACTTCTGAAAACCAGCAGTGAGAATCCTATGTATCACAATGGTCTGATCTGCAACCAATCATGGGGATGGTACAAGACCAAGGAGCACTTCATTCCACTGCATATGGAGCCCCCATGAACCAGCGTGACTTACAGCAGCTATCAGCCACAACAACATGCCTCCCCACAGCTCTGAGCTACGTATTACCTCAGGGCCAGTTCCCTGCATCCAAAGGCTATCTTTGAATCCCAATTCCAAGCTTCTAAAAGGGAAACTGATCAGTAGAGCTTAGGCAAGGCATCTGCCCAGGGCTCAGTGAGCTGTGACTGGAAAGAAGGGGGCTCACGTGGTACAACCATGGGGCAGGAGCCAGTTTATACTGGGAGAAGGAGCTTAGTTCTCAAAAACACTGTAAGTCTTTGAAAACTGGGAAGATGCTCCCCAAAGGTGGTTTATATAACAACGGTGAATTCCGTAGCTCTTAAATGAAATATTATTTTATTCATCCCAGAAGCATCAGGAAACATTAGAAAAATTATGGTGCGTACAGTGCCAGATGCATGTAGAGCTTCCCTGAACAACTGAAATAACCTCTCAGTTCTCCAGGGGTCCGAGATCTATACATGGGGGCTAACGTTTTAGAGGAAGAAGAATAAGCTGAATGATTCTTGGAAGTCCTTGGCCTCTCAGGTCGCATGATAGAAAAGAGGTGGTAGAGAGAAAGCTTTGCCTGCTAGAAGTGATTGGAGGGAAGAGAGCCTTCCTCCCCCTCAGCTTCCCCCCAGGACCCTCCCAAGGGCCCCCTGCCCCTCCCAGCCTGTCTGGGAGCAGGCCTGGTCACTGCCCATGAGGCTAGTGGCAATGTTTCAGCCTCACTTGGCAGCTCCAAACTGCAGGAGACTAATAAAAGCCCTAATGAATGGATGGCTCTGCAGTAATAGTGAAGTCGCAGATTTATTCCTGTTGATAGTTTGAGTGGAGTAGACCAAAGGGACTCTTAGTGGTAAAACTAGGAGATAAAATTCTGACGAATGAAGCATTACCTTATTGCTTAAGGAATAGTGCATAATTAAGAGGATTGTTGACCGTAATTGAAAGTGACTACCAAGGTGATCCAAACAGCAGTTCTGGACGAGAGAGAGTTTCCAGCCCACAGTGGACTCTTCTAGAAGCAGAGTATTAGGTATTGATAAAGTCTAGAAAAGTCATATTGAAGTTTGCTAACGGGGCTTTTGGAAACCCAAGGAGGGGTCGCTATGAGTTGGGTCCGACTCCACAGCACATAACAACAACAACAACAACAACAACAATGGGGCTTTTTAACCTGGATGTGGAGGTAGCTCTGAGGAGCACCGAGTGTCAGATTTTGCACTGCATGGACCTCCTGGCTGAGAGGAAGGGACCAAGACAGAATCGGGGGGCAGGGGGTAGAGGGTGTCTTTCCATTTGAGTTCTGCATTCAGGGTTTGTAGTTGCTCACTAGGTAGCCCAGGTGAGTATAGCCAGATAAGACCTTCCAAGAATATAAGCACCAAAAAGTACAGTGTTTTCACAGTACATAATTTAAAATAAATATAATACTAAACCCTAAACTTAATTCAAGGAGTTTTAATGATGTTCTGATTTTTCCCAAGATGATGGCTTCAATGCATTTTTCAGAAATACCAAATTCTTTCTAAAAAAAAAAAGTTTTGGGCATGTCTTAAGGCTTTTAGGCTCCCTCTTGGGGAAACCAGGAGCTCTGGTGGTGTAGTGGTTAAAGCATATGACTGCTAACCAAAAGGTCAGTCGTTCGAACCCAATAGCTACTCTGTGGGAGAAAGATGAGGCAGTCAGCTTCTGTAAAGATTTACAGCCTTGGCAACCCTACGGGGCAGTTCTACTCTGTCCTGTAGGGTTGCTATGAGTTGGAACGGACTCAATGGCAGTGGGTCTTGGGTAAACGAGCACTGTGATGAGTGAGAAAATGAGCCAGGACCAATAACAAACAAGCAGAACTGGGGTCTAGCCCTAGCTCTGCCTCTCACCACCTGCGGGACCTTGAGCAAGTCACTTAATCTTTCTGGATCTCAGAAAGGTCATGCAGAAATTGATGGCAATTGTGAAGATTAAATAAAATGTCAAAGTGCCTCAGAAAGTCTGAAAACACTGTATAGACTGAGTGGCAAAATGAAGTACAAGGTTTCATTTCATGAAAACTGTTCACTACTAAAGTATTTATAACATTTGTCCCCACTCTAAACCTGCTTACAATTAGTATAAGCACTTGTATCTGCCAGGAGTGGGAGGTCTGTTCTTCCAAATGCTGTGACGCCCACAATATCTGACCGTATTTGCAACTGCAGTGCAAGTTGATGGCAAAATCAAATTGCTAATCTTGCCATAAATGAAGGATTTCATGAGGTCAAAGAAAATGATGCTGGAGACTGATTAATTCAATCAGCTAACCCACTGACCAAGAGGTATGCCCAAAGGCAGCCAGCTAACAAAGGAAAAAGAGAAAAAGAGCAAGGTTAGTGATTCTTGAAAGAAAATTCTTTGAATATCAAAGGTTTAAGAAAGACGCTTGAGAAAATTGACAAAACTCGTAAAAAGTATCCACATAGATTGAGGTAAAAAATTAAATGTGAAAAATTTAGTATTAAGCAAGCATATAATTTTGGTGGAAATTTTTCATACACCCATCAAAAAAACATTTCATTCATTCTTTAACCTAAGAATTAACTGATAGTTGATATTATGACCTAAATTTTGTGCAGCACAAAATGCATAAACTTATTTTTGTATATTTTAGTTTCATTTTAAAGTGAAGGTGAAAACTATAAACAAGCTTGGGTTTTTGGTTCTGTGCGTGTGGTTTTTGTTTTACTATTTTCCAATGACCTGTGGCAAACGTTGATCTGTTGTTCATTTACTTAAGTGGGTTTTCTTTTGAGTGGCTTTTTTTTTCTTGATATCACACATATCATCGAATCATGAGGACTTTTCATAACTATTGAATTATTATTGCTGATTTTACTGTTATTTCTCAGTATTCTTAAATGTAAATGGTGCTGATCATCTCCTCAAGCCCAAGGGAGGGAAAAGGATGAGTTTCCAAGCCTTTTGGAAATGGGAAGTCTCCAGAGTGACAGCTCTTTTAGAGGCAAAGCCAAAATGGCCTGGAAACAACACAGCAAAGAGTGATCCTAATGTTCTGGGCAGGATTGATACTGATGTGCCAGGCCTTCACAGGGCTGTAGAGAGAAACATGATAAAACCTGGATGTGAGGACCATTCTACTGTGAGCTCTGTACCCATGGACCAGCAGGCTAGACTCCAGCTAGCCAGAAAGATCCACGCCCCTCGTCTTCTCCAGGTCCATTGCTCCTTGCCAAAACTGAGGAGGACTCAACCTCAATGAAAAGGGTTGGAGTTTCAGGACACCCTTGATGGCACTTCAGAGAGAACATAGATGCTATATCCCTCGGGAACAATAAAGGTCCACTTTACTGGTGGATTAGTTGAGGAATTAATCATGTCAAAGACCTGAGTATTTTATCCCTGCAGATCCCAAACCACCAGAGAAAATATACAACCTGAAAGGTAAGATCTCAGGGTCCTGCCAGGCAGACCTGGATTCAAATCACAATTCTATGACCTTCATTGTGTGATCTCACTCAACTTACTTGAACTCTCTAAGCTTCAGTGTTCTCTTCTACAAAATGGAAAAGGGTTTATTCATAAGTCTATCTCATGGAGCTTGGCAGGTATCTTAGATTGGATTCTCCAGAAGCACTGCTGACCCTGAAAGGAGGACTCATGTGCAAGTGATTGATTGAGGACATGCTCCCTGGAGACACCAGTAATGGAATGGCGGGAACCAGGCAAGGATGAGGAATGATACAGTTTCAGGTGAAGTCCCAGTCTCAGCCTGATCTCACGGGGCATTATGAGAGATAAGTTAAACCTCATGATTTTCCCAAGTCAAGCAAGAGAGCTGGACTTCATACTCCTGCACTAGTCACTTTTTGGCTGAGAGTCAAAATTCCAGCCCCTCTGGGGTAAAACTTCCAGCCCCTCTGGTTCTCTGCACAGTCAACAAAGAGGCTCCAGGAGCCCCGTAGCATCACAGGAGCAAACCATTGAGAGCATAACGAGTTGCTGTTGCATCAGCTCCCACTCATGGCGACTCCATGTGTGTCAGAGCAGAGCCGGGCTCTGTAGGGCTGTCAATGGCTGATATTTTTGGAAGCCTGGCCTTTCCTCTGAGGTTGACTCAAACTGCCAACATTTTGGTTAGCATCTGAGAGCATTACCTGTTTGCACTACCAAAGAACTCCGTTGGGATCATTTTTTAAAATAATTGCCATCAGGTGATTCTGACTCATGGCAACCCTATGTGTTTCAGAATTGAACTGCACTCCCTAGAGCTTTCAAGGCTGTGATCTGTCAGAAGCAAGTTGCCAGGCTTTTCTTCCAAGGCACCTCTGGGTGGGTTCAAACCAGTAACCTTTCAATTAGTAGTTAAGCACTTAATTATTTGTACCACCCAGGGACTCCATATTGGGAGCAGTTATGGTAAAAAGGACTTGACAATCTGGATGGCACATCAATGATGTCTGGCACAGCAATGATTAAATTACATGATTTATGTAAAATATCTAGCACAAAACATGGAAGGCATGTGATAAATGACAACTCTTGTTGCTATGGTTGTATTTATTGAAAATATGATTGTCATCCTCTTAGGCACCGGATGCCAATGAATTTACATTATAGGCCTCAGTGGAAGAGCTGGTCGTCGGTGGCTCCATGTGGGAAAATAAAATATCCTTATGGACAGGAGGGAAGAAGGGGCACTAATATTTATTGAATGCCTACTGTGCTAAGAGGGAGCTCTGGTGGTGTAGTGCCTAAGGCATTTGACTGCTAACCAGAAGGCTGGCAGTTCAAACCCACCAGCTACTCCTTGGAAGGAAGGTTGGGCAATCTACTTCCATACTACTACTTCCGTATACTGCCTCGGAAACCCAAAGAGCTATGAGTCAGATCTGATTCCACGGCAGTAAGGTTTTTATTTGTTTTGTTTTTGTTTTTGCTGTTCAAATGTCAGGCACTGTGCTGTGCACATGAGCTCTCTCATCTAATTCACATAAAGCTTCATCTAACTAAAAACTCACTGCCATCGAGTCGGATACAACTCATAGAAACCCCTCCTTAGGTTTCCCAGGTATGAAACCTCCTTAGGTTTCATAGTGATACTATGAAAGTAGATTGCCCAATCTTCCTTCTGAAGAGTGGTTGGTGGGTTTGAACCACCAGCCTTCTGGTTCGCAGTCAAATGCCTTAGGCACTACACCACCAGAGCTCCGTAAAAGCTTCATAAGGAAGGATTATTGTCATCTTCTTTTGGCTAAAGAACAGGTCCAGAAAATCAAAATAAATCGCCCATTGTTGCACAGCTAAAAACTACTGGATCCAGGGTTCAAACACAGCTCTGTCTACAGCTTCACCTAAGCTTCAGAGGTTGCTCCTGAAAGATGATGGGGAAAAGCCTACCTGTTGCCTGCCTAATATATTCTGAGCAGTGATGTGTCCAGCTAAAATGATGCACACCTCAGTTTCCCTTGTAACTAGAGATGGCCAATAAAAGAAAGTGGAAGTCATTTGGTGGAGCTCCTTTAAAGAGAATGGTTTCAACCAAGAGGCATTCTTTTCACTGTTCTTCTTTCTGCCTAGAACACAGATGTGATGGCTGGGGCTACAGAAGCCATCTTGGACCATGGAAGTCAGAGGCCTACAGATGAGCACTGGATTGCCAACATCCAAACTTATGTCATTTAAGAGAAAATAAACCTCTGCTTTTCAAGTCACTATTATTTTTGGTCTCTGTAACTAGCAGCTGAAGCTAATTCTAACTGATACAGATCATACAGTATTTATGAGTTCTTTTAAGACAACTTTGTTATCTTGAATCAAAGTAAACCACCCACTTGTCCCAGGACCTCTGTTCTGGAAAAATGTGGAAGCACATCCAAGCTAAAAATTGGACGCATAAAGACCCAACATATTGCTTTCTAAACATCAATAGATAACGGTGGGTAACCTGCAAGCAGTGTGCGATTCCAGAACTTCCAAGGCAGATAAGATTTTCTTACTCTTTGAAACTGGAGAAACTGAAGCATGTGCTCAGGGTCTCTGAGACCCTGGAATCACTGCCGCCACCACCTGGACCTCTGTGCTTTCTTTTACATTATCTTTGCCCGTTCTCCCATAGAAGCAGCAATGGCTTCCCTCAGAGAAGCAACAGTGTTCTACCATGCATCTCGCAGTCCCCTAAACCTCCCACTATTCAGCAGCTTGCTTCTCTGACTGCAGTCCCAGAAACTGGTGCATGACTGGAGGCCTGATGCAGACTTCAATCTATTTTCTGCCATTTGCAATAAAGTTGATCAGAAGCTTCAGTCAATACTGAAACCTTCCTGGGCTGGGGCACAACTGAGTGCTTACATAATCAGGGATGGTTTGTCAAAGCAAATTTCACATGCAACTGATTCCATCACCTTGGGACTCTCTGGTAGAATAAATAATCACCATACACATTTTGTTAGCTATGCCTCATTAGAGACGGATTTTTGGCAATGGCATCCTGAAGGCTGCTTATCTGTCAATGCTCTGTTTAAGCATGGTAGGCTTTCCAGATTGGCTATTCGAAAAAAATTAGACTGTTGCCATGGCCAGGTGTGACTCATCATGATAACTGGTGTTGCTGGAGCCAAGGACAGAGATGCGAAGGCCTGAGTTCACCTTCAGGACTTTCAGTTTCAAAAGCTGAGGCGAGGCTGGGAAGAAGTGTCTTTGCAAAATGAAAGCTTGATCAGATCTCTTCCAACGAAGGGTCTTGAGTTCAGCATCAGAAAATTCCCACTTCCGGTCACTTTATATATCTGGACCTTTCTTCTGGGCCTCTCTTCCCTCTCCTGATCTTCAGGATATATTTAGCTGACTCTGCTGGGACCACCTTAGCGCAGCAAGAAATATATTGGTGGGAAAAAGTTCTAGCCCCTGTGAGCCAAACTGAGGTACAAGATGGAGAGTGACTCTGTGGTCTCCTCAGGGCTCTGACAGGGACACACTCTTATCTTAAAAGCCAGTTGCCTCCTCCCCACCACTTAAGGGCAGGGGTTGGTCAGGGATGTCTGTATTCCCTAGATACAGTACAGCACCTTGCACATCGTAGGTGATCAATACACACACATTAAATTGAATTGGATTGCCACACCCTCAATTTGGGCTTCTTCTAACTGAATAGTTTCTCTAACATGAGAACTACTTTCCAGTTCTGTTTACCAAACCAAAAAAACAAACCCACTGCCACCGAGTTGATTCCAACTCATAGAGACCCCATTGGGTTTCCAAGGCTGTGAATTTTTACACAAGTAGAGTGCCTCATCTTCTTCCCATGGGGTAGCTGATAGGTTTGAACCACTGACCTTCTGGTTAATAGGCCAATGCCTTAGCCACTAGGCCAACAGAGCTCCTTAGTTCTGCTTGCACACACACTTAAATTTATACTCATTGTTTCAGGAAAGGAACATTCCAACTAATATAATCAAGGCTATGGGCAAAATAGGAATTGCTGAGAATATTGGTGTCAGAGAATGGGGTTGCTACCTCCTTAAACTACAGAGGTTCTAGCAAGTTATAGCCTCACAATTGCCATCAGGGGATGCTGAGTAATATCAATATCATGTTGTAGATGAGAAAATAGAGACAGAGAGGTTACTTGATCTTAGATTTCATATGATATTCAAATATATAGATTCTCATGGTTTATGAAAATCTAGATTTATCATCAAGAAATGCTAACTTACATCGCAAAAGGATTCTTTTAAATTTCCTTAAACTTGCCAACTGCTTTTGTTCTCATACAATATAGTTAGTAACAAAACATTTATTATATGCAGCTTTCAGCAACATGTTTGGTCCACAAAGCAAAGCTTGTATGTCCAACAGAGCTTGGTCCCAATCAATTTGTGGACATGAGGTTAGAATACAATTTGTTTCCAAATATTTCCAAATAGGATCTAGGCCTCAGCCAGTTTGCCATTAAAGGATTTTCAGCCCAGCTCCTTTAGAGGAAAAACAAGGTACACAAGTCAGAAGCCCTGCTTCCTCATCCCAGTTCTGATAGTACATTGATTAACTATTGGCAATTCCATTAATCCTTTTGGACCTTAGTTTCTCCAGGGGAAAAAATGAAGGTAACACAATCTCTATGTTCCTCTCAGCCTTGATATTCTAGGATTCTGAATTCATGAGGAGCAGAGACAGAGAGGCGGCCAAAGATGGCATGGATAGGAGCAGTCATTGGGCCCAAGTATAAAGTGGGTGAAGATCTTTTACTTAAATCCCCACCAATACCTACAAATGACTGCAAAATTAACCATAAGAAAACATTGACAGATGTGTTCCATCTAAACTCACCTTGAATTTGGGAAGGGTAATATTTGTGAAGCATCCATCTTTCAGCATCCATTTCAGGGAAGAGTTTCCATTATCCATTTGGCTCCTAAAGCATCAGACGGAGAGGTTCCTGTTCCAGGGGAATCAGCATTGAAGTTGGGAGTCAGGAGAACTTCCAAGTTCTATCCAAAAGTGATGTTGCACTAGTTAATTGTTTTCTCCACTGAGACCAACCCACGGCATTCAACAAGATGAACTGTGACAGTGCACAGTGCTCAGCGAGATCTACTGTGATAGCCCTTGACTTACACAATTTCCTCTTAAAAAACAAAGGCATTGTGTTAATGTATGTGTCTGTCTGCTGAACGAGAGGAGAGAAAGATTCTAGGACATGAGTAATGGCCAGTGACAGAGGGGCTCCAGGGATTCCTAACAAATGAGTGTTCATGCGTTCCAATCTGTCTGCTCAGCTCACAGCCAGCTGCCCACCTGTCCAGCTTCCTCTTGGGAGCTGTGTCATTCCCAAGGCTCCTGACCCCAATCCTGCAGGAAAGGAAGGAAGTTACAGTGCAGGGAGGGAGAAGTGATGATGTGTGTTGACCTCGGCCTATGAATAAAGAGCCCTGCCTCTCTGGGCCGGCCAGTCCTCATCACCAAGAGTCCTCTCCTCCAGAGGATCTCTTTTCTTCTCCTTGGATGACGCCACACCTGTTATATCTAGAGTAGGATTCCACTGAATGGAACGCAGATGGACAATTGCCGTGGTTCTGTCCTGTGTTCTAACTTTCTATGATTCCAAGGGATGTCAGGACTGCTGTGTTGCACACTTCCAGACACCTCCATTCACATGAATGCCAAGAACATAGTTTGGGGATTTTATTTTTAACCATTTAGCACCTAGCATATTATTGAACCTCAATCTACCATTTAAATTTGAAAACCTAGAGATCTATTTGTTATGTGTACTCTTAGTAGATGGGTTGGCTGGGCTCAGCTGGGACAGCTAAGAGGGCTGGGCCTCTCTTTCTAGTAGTCTTTCACCCTCAGTGAGGCTACTCTAAGTTTCAGCAAATGCCAGTGTGCAAGCTTGTGCTATATTTGCTGATGTCCCACTGCCCAAAGCAAGCAGCATGGCCTAGACCAGAGTCAACACAAGGGTGTGAATTCCAGGAAGCATGACCCTTTGGGGGCCAATATGTTGACAATCTTTTATAGCATCATTCTAATCATCTTTCCCACTCAGATATGGGTCAGACCAAACTCTTGGATCCTGACTGATGTGGGGTGGACCACTTGAGCCCTTTATGCTGTATGGCTTTAGAGGAGGGAGAGGCAAGCCTCAGATATATTCAGAGTCCTGCCAATGAAATGACATTCCACTTTCTTCAGCATTCCTTTTTTTGGACTTTCTATATTCAATTTCATTGGTTGTAATCAGAGATCACCTTGCTCTGGATCCAGATTACAATTTAATGTGAAACAGCAGAATGAAGGCTTAGGATTCAATAAAAGTGTAACCTTAAGAGCATCCAGCTCTGAGGACTCAGGATTTCCTACCCTTGACATTCCTGGGGAACTAATCCTATAAGAAAGGGCTGATGTCAGACTTGATGACTTACCCAGGCCTTTCTCCCAGGGAGGCTCTGCTGGGAAGGGATCCCACTAGCAGGGTGGCCTGGCAAGGGGAATTCTCATAGTACCATGAAGACATCGCATATAGTGTACAAAGGACATCCATCCCATTATCTTATTTAAATTCTGTGAGGCTGGTACTATTATTATCCCCATTTGACAGATGAAGAATGTGGGGGAAACAGGGGATGCACTACCTCCATCTCTGCAGAAAAAATGGCTGCCGTAGCTATTAACTCCTTCAGGGGTTGGCTTTCTGCAGAAAGCTGCTTCAACCAAGACATGTCATTCCCAGGGTGCTCACGCAGTGACTGAGCATGGCAGGGATAACTCTAATGGGCCATATCTGCTCCAGAGCTCCATGTAGGTGCTGGCCAATAGACTTCTCCCTCTGCTGATTCTGCTCCATACCTCTCTGGTGGACATGTTGATCCATAATAAATATCCTGGATACCAAAGTCCATCTCTGTGTCTACTTGCAGAAACCCCAACCCACTACAAAGACCCCCAGGCTTCAGGAATGCAGCTGCCAAGGTCTCGGCTCCTTTCACCAACTCCCACTGCTTTGTGACCTCCACCCGCTCTGGGCAGGTGGCCTGTGTTCACTGCAGAGAGTGTGGGTGACTGGCTGTATGGTGAATGCTTTTAGACACAACAGAAAAACTCTACTCAGAATATTCTACATCCTTACAGGAGCACGATGTTTTGTTAATAGGAGACGTGCTTTGCATTCCTGCCTACTGTGAGCATGATGGAATGGAGATTGTTTCCTGAGAGAGTATAGCTTCTCTCTAGGTGCAAGCACACCTGCGAGGAGAAGGAGAGAAGTTTTTGCTTTTGTTTTTTTATATAATTTATTCTCATTGTTGTTGAAAACATACACAGCAGAGCATACACCAATTCAACAGGTGCTACATGTACAATTCAGTGACATTGATTATGTTCTTCAAGTTGTCCTGAGAGCAAGTTTTGACAGGAGCAAGAAAAAAGTGAGCCTGAGGGTGGCAGGACCTAGTGGAGGTGTCAGGTGGGGGACGAACACCAGGTGGGAGGGAAAGGGGAAGAAAGAAAAGGGGGAGGAAGGGGTCACTGAAGACAAACCTCTGATTCTGGCCCTGGGACTAAAGCTTCCTGGAAAAACAGATCACCTGCTTCCTTGTAGGCCCCGTGGAAGCCAAGCAGAGGGCAGAGCAAAGGCACATTCCAAATGCCACCAGCATGCACTGAGGCCCATTGTCACATGCCCATCCTCGGTGCTGTTGCTCCTAGGACTCCCCCAGAAAGTCCACAGCACAGCACCCCAGGAGGTAGCCTGTGACGACAGGGGAAGCCCTGGGCAGGAGTCAGAAAATCTGCAGCATCAGATATAAGAGGGTTCAGCTGTGAGTCACAGGACCAAAAATCGCAGTGGTTTAAACAATTCAGTAAATAATTCAGTAAAATTCCAGAGGAAATCGGCCCAGGACTGGTATGGCGGCTGCACGAAGTCTTCAGGAGCCCAGGTTCCTTCCAGCTCACAGTTCTGCCATCCCCAGGGGGCAGCCCACATCCATACAACAGACAACAGGACAGAAGACAGATAAACACAGAGGTTGTGAAGTATATACACTGGCTATTTTAAAAGGAAGGACGTCACTAACACCTCTGCTTTTATCTGTCTCATGGCCACATCTATCTATAAAGGAGGCTAGGGGATGAAGTTTTTTCTGCTGGGTGGCCACCTTGGCTAAAAATCATTGAAGAGTATACCAACTTGCCAAGTACATGAGATGAGTGGATTTTTGTGGGAACTGTGGAAGGGCCTGAGTTTTGAGCAGGGACTGATACAGAATCAAAACAGAGGCCAAAATGCAAGTTGGAAGCTGGGACAGAGGAGACCACTTAGCCCAGGCCTAAGTCCAAGGTGACACAAGAAGGTCTGAGCATTTATATACATATATATATGCATAGCCGAGGTACCTAGTGTTTCTGCCTGTGTTGTATCGGACTCACAGTGACCCCCCGCATGCAGCTCCAGAAGATTTTCAAGGCTGTGACCTTTCAAAAGCAGATCTCCAGGCCTGTCTTCTACGGCGCCTCTGGGTGGCTTCACACTGCCAACCTTTTGGCTAGTAGTCAACGTTTAACCATTTGCATTCAGTGAAGTCAAGCTACTTCCCCAAGTCACACAGGCAGTAAGTACCCGGGCCAAGATTCAAATCCACATCTGTCTTGTCGCAAAGCCAGTGCTAGGTATCACTACGCCTTACTGCCCTCGTCTCTCTCCCCCTGCCAACACCCCCATTCTCCCAACCCACAGGTGTTCTGCCATCTTCACACAGCCAAGCAGGGCTTCTCTCTAGGAGCAAGCACAGCTGCGAGGAGGAGGAGGGAGGAAATTCAGTCGCTAGCCTGCAGAAAACAGCCACTGGGGTATGGACATGAGTGGGCCCAGCAGACAAGTCCCGCGGGCACCTTCCCTCACCTCTTCCACCCACAGCTGCATGGCCCCCTCCAACCAGGCAGACAGAAAACTCTCCCCTGAAGAGAGGCAGGTGGAAAGCGGCAGTGTCTTCTTTCAAAGGCAAAGCAAATGGCAGATGCCCAGGACTGATCAGCAGCAACAACCCTTGAGCAAGGGAGCCAAGAGCTAGGGCTCCGTGAAAGGGAGCGACTCGTACAGGAGACAAGGGGATCCGGCGGTGCCAAGACCACACTCAACAAGAGAGGCCGCGCCATGGCTGCGTCCTGGACAAACTGTCTTCAAATAAACAGCATCGCAGAACAAGAAGTTGCCAGCATTTCCATTAGAAAGCCCTCACCTTTCGTAGCTTGCAGAATTTATCCTCGTTTGAGACTTTTCAGTGTAATCTTGTTGTTGTTCGACTCATAGTGACCCCCTCCTTGGTTTCCGAGGCAGTATCACTACGGAAGGAGGATTGCCCAACCTGCCTTCCGAGGAGTGGCTGGTGGGTTTGAACCGCCAGCCTTCTGGTTAGCAGTCAAGTGCTTTAGCCACCATGCTACCAGAGCTCCCATCTTGGGAGCCAGTTTTTTCATTGATTTAGATTCTCCAATAAGGAAGAACGCCTCTGCCGGCCCCCGTAGCCCCGCCCACTTACCCTTCCTCCTAGGAAAAAACAAAGCCCCTATTTGTTAAAAATTATTTTACTTTTGGTTCGGATTTACTTTTTTTTCTTTTCTTTTCTTTCTGTGCTATGGAAATTGGAATAAAGCTTGAGAGAACAAATAATTCCTCTGGGTTGAGCCAGAGAACTTTTTAAGAGTGGTTTATTATTTGAATGTGTGGATGTGTGAGTGGGTGGGGGAGAGAACCGAACAATGGTCCTCATGCGAGGAAGGAAACTGGACAGGAACTCGGCCCCTGCTGTGAGGCAGGCTGAGCATCCACAACCGGCTAAAGGCCCACGGTTACCTAGCTACCTAGGGACCTCCACCACCGTGAGGGAGGAGGAGATTTCTGTGTCAAGACCTTCGCCCTTTGACCCCTCATTCTTCAATACCCCTTCATTACCCCCTCCTGCCCTCCCATGCCTGTCTTCACAGAGCTGGCTCAAGTACAGAGCTAAGCTTGACCACTGCTAAGGGAATTAAACCAGTTGTTGTCTAGTGGATTTGACTCATGGCGACCCCCGTCTGTCAGAATAGAACTGCGCTTTGTAGGTTTTTCGGTTTTTGAGCACAGTGGCTCATTTTTTTCAAAAGCAAATTGCCAGGCCTTCCTTCCGAGGCACTTCTGGTGGACTTGAACTTCTAACCTTTCAGTTAGCAGCCAAGTGCATTAACTGTTTTCACCACCCAGGGATTGCATGAGGGAATTTGAGGGGTTCAAATGTCCAAGATCACCTTGCACGGTCTCCAGGGTCTCTCACCTTAGGACAAGAAAAGTTCCCCTTTCTGGGCCATCTCTAGTCCCTTCCTTTCTCAACCCTCATCCTCAGGGTGAAGTTTTCCTTCTTCCTCTTTCATACTGTGCGCATCTCCTTTGGACTTCTTTTGATTGCTGAAGGAGAGAAGTCTTTCCGGTCGGGGTGTTGTGTACATGTCGTGGACTCCTGGGTAAGTTACCTGGCCATCCGCCTTCCCCACCTAATTTACTCCTGCTACTAGGCTGTCCTTTTCTCTTAGTCCTACCTCAAGCATCAAAGACTGAAATTCTTTTAGCAGCCTCTCACCACTCACCACTCACCTCACCATAACCCGGAGGGAGACGCACAGAGCTCTCCACAGCCACCACCACCACGGCCACCAAGTATAGTTCACCTCTTTCTCTGACTGATGTTCTTGGCTAAACAAGGACACCATGAGATTTCTCTCTTATGAAGAATCTTTTCCACATTGTTATCAGTTCTTTCTAATTCTGTCTTGTCCTATGCCCTTAGGTAAATCCTGCTCTCAGATACTTTACCCTCCACATAATGGACAAAGCTACATGCCTTTTTCCACCTATGTGAGCAGTCTGATGTCCATCCTTCATCTGGCGCTGTCTAGTGTTGGAAGACACCCATCCAGTGTGTCCTTCTATCATCCATATTCATGAGAGGTGACCTGTGAGGACTTATTCCCAAAGGAACAGACCCATTATAAAGAGAAGACAGGAACAGCTCCAGAAGGTTAAGCCTAGAGTTGAGTGGGGAGTCTGGGTGCGGTGAGGAGGGCAGAAGGGCAGGGCACTGGCCTAAGAAAAGGATAGTGAAAAACTGCTAAACCTCTGAAGTTTATATAAAAAAAAAAAACATGGCTCCCAGAAAAATCCCATCTCCAGTTTCTCTGAGGCACCAGCTAATATTAAAAAAAAAAAAAAACAACTGGTGGCCATCGAGTCATTTATGACTCATAGTGACCCTCATTGGGTTTCCAAGGCTGTAAATCTTCACAGAAGTAGATCACCCAGTTTTCTTTCCAGGGAGCAGCTGGTGGGTTTGAACCACTGACCTTCCAGTTAGCAGTCAAGTGCCTTATCCACTATGCCACCAGAGCCTATATACCTGGCCCCAAATGGCTTGCAATGAAAGACCCTGACCCAATGCCCCTGAACCCTCTTCATCTGTCAGTAGTTGCTGATGGCCTCACTTTTGGAACCTTCCTGCCTCATGTGCCCACAGCTGGCATCATCTGTGGCCAAGCAGAACACCAGAAAATACAGGAAAAATACCAAAACTTTGAGAGAAAAAAGCAAAGAGGAAGAGGAAAAGAAAAAGAAGGAAAAAATTGTAAAGAATATTTGATGCAGGACAGGTTGTCTGTCACATTCTAGCTAGACCACACTTCTATAGTACAAAGATTGCCAAACTGTGAAAGGTAACATGGGTTGTTTTTGGCCCTTTATGCCCAATCCCCAGTCCAGATCCTTATAAACAACAGCACTTTTTTTCCCTGCCCCCTCCCCCATTTCTTTATGGAATTGGAAACAGCTGGACCTTGAAATAGCTAACCTGGAAATGGCCTCTATCTTTTTGCCTCCCCAGCATCCACCTTCCCTTTCCTCTGCTTTGTTGTTGTTGTTATTTGCTGTCGAGTTGGCCCCGACTCATAGCGACCCCTCCTTGGGTTTCCGAGGCAGTATTTCTACGGAAGTAGAATTGTCCAACCTTCCTTCCGAGGAGTGGCTGGTGGGTTTGAACCGCCAGCCTCCTGGTTAGCAGTCAAGTGCCTTAGGCACTATGCTACCAGAGCTCCTAAATTTTGGAAAAACCTTTCCCTTCCCTCTTCTCAGTCGTCATTGGTTGTGTGGGGCTGACCCAGTTGTTGACTCCAGGGTAGAGCAGTGACTTGGGATTTAGCAGTTGATTCAAGTGTTGGTAATGTCCCGATGAACTAAGAGAGGAATCCCAAGACTTTTTTTTTTTTTAAACTGCAGGGAAAAGACATTATTTTCATTAATTAGGGTTGCTGAAAGGATAAGATTTGTAGGCCTAGGACACTGACCAGTCATCTTCTAATAGAAGAGAAAAATCTGCCTGAGAATTAACACAGAGGAAATAAAAGTTGAAATAAACGATACCATTTGAGCCCCTGGTTTCAAGCCCTACTTGAAACTCAGAAGGCCTCTGGACTTTTCCATTATACGTGTTTGTTGTTGTTTTAAATTCTGCTAAATTGATTTTTTATGGTTTCCACCCAACTTAGTACTTCTGTCTCCATCATATATTTAGCTTGCTGTTGTCATTGTTAGGTGCCATCAAACTGACTCCAACTCAGAGTGATCCCATGCACAACAGAACAAAACACTGTCTGGTCCTGCACATCCTCACAATCCTTGCTATACTTAAGACCATTGTCGCAGCCACTGTATCAATTCACCTTGAGGGCCTTCCCCTTTTTTGCTGACCCTCTACTTTACCAAGCGTAATATTCTTCTCCAGGCACTGGTCCCTTCTGAGAATATGACCAAAGTAGGTGAAATGAAGTCTGGCCATTTTCACTTCCAAGGAGCATTCAGGCTACACTTCTTCCAGGACAGATTTGTTCTGAGAGAGCTTCTTAAAGAAGCTAAATAATCTACCAAGGTCTCACACCACTAGCTAGTAATTCTCAGACTTTGAATATAAACCTAAATATGCCTAATCTTCTCTAGGCCTCAGACATACCCTTGGTAAACATTTAGCAGGCAACCATTCTAGAACATTTTTCATCACCACCAAAACCCAAAGCCAGTGACCCGAGCCAGCTTTGTCAAAACCCGCTGCTCTTTCTTGTTCCAGCTGGAGTTTCGGTTTTCAGTTGTGGATATGAAGGCTAGGACTTTCAAATGCATATCCCAAGCCAGCTATAAGATGAGCACATTCTGAAAGCTCATTTTACGCTTCCTCTTTAGCCAAGAAAGCACAACAGTTTCCTCAACTGCTTGTTCCAGAAGTCCCAGGAGTGCTCAGGGACAGAGACCTGCCCACAGATGATTGTTTGGCAATGCCTTCTCTGTTCAGATTGGCTTGGGTCAGCGAGGCTCCAGCTCAGCTAGGGCTGAGGAACATTTTAAATAAGGGGAGGCAGCAAAATACTTACACAAACTCTAATTAGACCAGACCCTGAAAAGAAAGCCTGAGAAATGCATAGCTCATGCCTTGTTGGAAGTGACTCCCCACTCCTTCCTCCAACCAAGAAACTGTAATAAATAAGGTATACTTTTCTGGGTGGACTGTATAACAGAAGCCCAAAGATAAAAAATGCTCTACCAACGGTGATCTTAACAAAGTTATGGGGTATGGGAAAGTTCTCAAGCTTAATGACTAGAGAAAGAAGAGCCCACATTCTGGACCACCAAATGGAGATTTTTGGTTTCTAATGATAAGTACTCCTAACCAATTTATTATAGAATCAACACACAATTATCAGCAAAGTATGTGTGTGTGTTTAATCTGCTCATAGGATTACTCTAGAAACTGGGGCCAGATGGAGAAGATTGCTTTTAATCAGAAGCCAAATTAAAGTTTTGAGTGTTTCTGTGCTTTTTTTTTTGCTATGCATTATTCAAATGACTCAAATTTAACTGTTAAAATGAATGTTTGTGCTCAATTTGAATGAAAGGTGCCACATTTCACTTCTATGGTGATTAGATTCGCAGGAGATCCCCCAAAAGCCAAAAAAAAAAAAAAAATCATTAAAAAGTCAACTATATGAGGTATAGTTAAATTCCAGTTTGGTTCAGATCTCTTGCTGAAACACTGAAAATTTCTTCTAGGAGACCAACGATATTACATTAATACCTGAAAAATTATTTCCTTGGCCAAAAACAGTCCCCAAATCATTGAAGAATATATGTATTTTCTTTGGAAGGAAATAAAACCAACACACAGTATAAAATAAATCTTTTATTTTTATTATCATGATTTGAGTAAAAGTTTACATAGCAAGTTCATTTTCCATACAGCAGTTCATCACATTTTGTTTCGTGACATTGACTGCACAATGTAACAGCTCTCTTTCCACTTAATTACCTCTTTATTGTGTCCTTCTTTCCTATGCATTCCTGACCACTAAGCCATCTCCCTGTGCAAATACTGCCCTCTTTTTCCCCATGATTGATCGTTCTAAAGAGTGTATCTACCTGGTGTAAATGTTCACCCTATATGCCTATTATTTGGCTAGAAACCTTGCAAGTGAGTTCCATTCCAGGCCTGAAGGGTACCTAGAGGCCATAGTCTTGCGGGGTCTCACCAGGCTCTATCAGACCAGTAAACCAGGTCTTTTTTTTTTTTTTTATGATTTTGAGTTTTGTTCCACATTGTTCTTCCACTCCATCCAGGATCTCCTTACCAACTGGATGACAGTGGTAACCCTCTAGTTTTTCTAGTCTCATGGTCATATAGGCTGAGGTTTGCATGGCTCACTAGTCCCTTGGACTAATTGTTTCCATGTGTCTTTGATTTTCTTCATTTTTCTTTGCTCTGGACAAGGACAGACCAAATGTTGCATCTAGGTGGCCACATGCAAGGTTTTAAGACCCCAATCACTACTCACCAAAGTAGGATGTACAACTATGTTTTTGTGTAGTATGTTACGCCATTTGAGCTTGATGTCCCCCGTGGCCATGGTCCTGAGCCCAAAGGTCCACCAACTGACTCCATCAGGGTGGCTGACTGTGCCTAAGAAGTTATCAAAACTTCGCCCCATTAGTTCTATTTATATGGACATTCTTACAGCACACACAAATATGTATGCAGAAATATCATCTGCCAAACTTATATATGGTCATGGGTATATTCCCTTTTGTCTAGATATACCTGATCATTCAGCCTGTCTACCCATCTATTTACCTGTAGGTTAATGTTTGTTATCACTGATAACGCAGTATTGCATATGTAAAAGTGTTTATTTTTGTTGTATTTACTTCTTGTGCACCTCTCTGTGTCTTCCTTTTCCATAGTGTTATTGTGTTCGTTACTCAGTTTGGTATATTGCCTTTCCCTTCACTCAAATCAATACTTGGATCTCTTACCTATCTAGCAATTTTCCCTCCCCTCCCATCCCTGGTAACCGACAAAGAGTTTCCTTCCACATATAAACCTTTCCTTGACTTTTTACAAAAGTGAACTAATACAATATCTGTCCTTCTGTGTTGATTTATTTCACTCAGCATAATGTCATCCAAGTTCTTCCACATTATTCAGTGTTTCACAGATTCCACATTATTCTTCAGTGTGGAATTCTTCTATTGTGTGTATGTACCATAGTGTGGCTAACCATTCTTCTGTTGATGGGCGCTTAGGTTGTTACTTCCATCTCTTTGCTATTGCGAATAGTTATGTGATGTACATGGGTAGACATATATCTGTTCGTGTCCTGGATCTCACTTCTTTAGGATATATACCTAGTAATGGGATTGCTGGATCAAATGGTATTTCTATTTCCAACTTTTTAAGGAATTGTCATACCAAATTCCACTGTAGTTATATCATGGAAAATTAATCTTGCTAATTGAAAATTGTTTAAAATACTTCCATTCAATCATGAATAGGACAAAGAAACACACAAAAGACTTCCAAGAAAATCTGCTGAAATGCTCTCTGATGTGGGGGCCACTTGATCATATAATGACTTAAATTTTTTGTTGCATGATTTAACTCTTCACATATATATGTACTCCTTCCCCATTTATACTATACAGTTAGGCAAAGTCTGTATTCTGTAACTCTTTAGACCTCCTATGGTGCCTAACTCAAGCATGGGATCAAAGAAAGTACTAAATAAGCATGCTGACTAAATCAATGAATTCATAGTAAAGATCCTCGATTTTTCAAGGTATTCAGTTCTGTAGGTAGCTGTAGCAGTCAAAATGTCTAATGGCTTTAGTATCATGTGGCAGGCCCTACTGGTTGCCTACTCCACAGCCATTCTCCCTATTATCTTACAAGTAAGGAGGCAATCTCAGGGATCTAAAACTCATCAGTCTGAGTCAGTCATTGCAGTAACACTCCCCTTTGCCAGAAATTGGTCCCAGGGTAGATATATACGTGAAACTCATTTCTGGCCAATGAGAGTAAAGCAAAGTCCACTAGGAGACTTCTGGGAAATATCTTCCTCCCTGGTAAAAGAGAAGGTTATACAAGAGAAGCCTCCCTTTTCTCTCTTCCCTACGTTCTTGCTTTGGGCATTTCTTGCTTTGGTCTTCAGGACATGACACCTGGAGCTGAAGCAGCACTTGAGACCATGAGACAAATTGAAGGACAAAAGCCTTTGCCAAATCCATGCTAAAGTGTTGAAGGAAAAGCATGGAAAGTGCATTCCAATTAGCTAAACCAATCATGGGATCAACTATCATCAGATTTCTTATTAAGGAAACAATAATGGCCCTTGGATGTCATTAGTCAGGGTTTCTGTTACCTGCAGCTGAAAGCTTATTAAGTGATTCATATCACTTTCATTAAAATTAGAAGTAATTCTGTTCTCCTTTTAGGAGGGACATTATGGAGTTTTTGGAGTCAAACAGACTTCAGAGAAAATTTTGGTTGAGTAACCATAAAAGCACCATCACTCGTCTGTCAGTTTCTCATAGTGTGGTCCCTTACATGTTGCTGCTGTGAGGCTGGAGGCTATGCCACCAGTATTTCAAATACCAGCACAGTTGCCCATGGTGGACAGGTTTCAGTGAAACTTCCAGACTAAGACAGGCTGGGAACAAAGAAGGGGCCATGCACTGCTCAAAGGATTGGCCATGAAAACCTCATGAATAGCAGTGAAACACTGTCTGATATACTACTGGAAAACTTTATGAATAGCCCTGAAACACTGTCCAACAGATAATGAGGAAGATAAGTCCCTCAGGTCAGTAGGCACTCATAACACAACTGCAGAAGAGCTGGCTCCTCAGAATAGAGTTTAACTGCAGTGTAGTAAATTACATAGTGTGGCTTTTCTAGCCAAAAGTCTTTGTAAACTCCATGGTGGAATTTGCTGTGAGCAACTGAGTAGCTCCTGATTGTTAAAGTTATCCACCTGCAGTATTTCTGTTGGGAGCAGCAAAAAGTAATTTTCTGGGAAGTTTTCTCTCTCTCAGGTGTAGAGAATTCTGATGTTGGGATTGGTTAGCTTGGCCACTCTGCCAGGCTCAAAAGGAGCCCTCCTAGGGGCAAAAGGAATTTCTCACTGCTGGCTGAGAAATGCAAGTGACATGCATTGCTGAGAGAGACCTCAAGAGACACATACACTGCCGGGAGACAGAGAGAGAGAGAGACACCAAGAGACACATACTGCTGGGAGAAAGACTGTTGGCTGAGAGACTGAATTCATTCCTGAACTTGAATTGTAGCCTGTTGCTTCCCTAATAAACCCCATAATCTGTGAGTTCTGTGTGGCCACTGCAGTGAATTCTCAAACCCAACAGAGAGACGGTGGGTGTTGCAGGAGGAATGGTTGGCATCAGAGTTGGTGAAAAGGTTGGAGGGAGGCAGCATGTCTGGCCTTGTATGAATAGGCCTTGGGCTACTGATGGTGATTCTGTCTTCCTCTTGTGGACTCCCTGCCCCTTTGACATGAACTTAATGATGTGGATGGAGCAAAGCTATCATGACCTCCATTTGCTGATGTGGCATGACTCGAAATAAGAACAGCTGCAAGCATCCATTAATAATTGGAGCATGGAATATAAAAGTATGAATCTAGGAAAATTGGAAGTTGTCAAAAATGAAATGGAACTCAAAAGATTGATATCCTACATATTAGTGAGCTAAAACGAACTGGTTTTGCCCATTGTGAATCAGACAACCATATGATCTACTACACCGTGAATGACGAATTGAAGAGGAATGGCATGGCATCCATCATCACAAAGGATGTTTCAAGATCTATCCTGAAATACAATGTTGTCAATGATAGGATAATATCCATACGCCTACAAGGAAGACCAGTTAATACTATTATTATTCAAATTTATGCACAACCATCAAAGCCAAAGATGAGAAAATTAAAGATTTTTATCGAATTCTGCAGTTTGAAATTGACCAAACATGGAATCAAGATGTGTTGATTATCACTGGTGATGGGAATGCAAAAGTTGGAAACAAAGAAGAATCACCAGTAGTTGGAAAATATGGCCTTGGTGATAGAAATAACGCTAGAGATTGCATGATAGAATTTTGCAAGACCAATGACTTATTCATGGCAAATACCTTTTTTCAACAACACAAACAGCAGCTATACATGTGGACTTCACCAGATGGAGTAACAGGAATCAGATCAATTACACCTGTGGAAAGAGGTGATGGAGAAGCTCAGTATCTTTAGTCAAAACAAAGCCAGGAGCTGACTGTGGAACAGACCATCAATTGCTCATGTGCAAGTTCAAGATGAAGCTGAAGACAATCAAAAGAAGTTCACAAGAGCCAAAATATGACCTTGATTATATCCCATCTTGGGAGCTCTGGTAGCATAGTGCCTAAAGCACTTGACTGCTAACCAGGAGGCTGGCGATTCAAGCCCAGCAGCCACTCCTCGGAAGGAAGGTTGGGCAACCCTACTTCCGTAGTGATAACTGCCTCGGAAACCCAAGGAGGGGTCGCTAGGAGTCAGGGCCGACTCTATGGCAAATAACAACAACAACCTATCCCATCTCAATTTAGAGACGATCTGAAAAATGGATTTGATGCACTGAGCACCAATGACCAAAAACGAGAGGAATGGTGGGATGACATCAAGAACATCATCCATGAAGAAAGCAAAAAGTCATTAAAAAGACAGGAAAAAGACCAAAATGGATGTCAGAAGAGACTCTGAAACTTGCCCTCGAATGGAGAGTAGCTAAAGCAAATGGAAAAAATGACAAGATAAAATAATTGAACAGAAGATTTCAAAGAGCAACTCAAGAAGACAAAGTCAACTATTATAATGAAATGTGAAAAGATCTGGAGTTAGAAAACCAAAATGGAAACACACACTTGACATTTCTCAACCTGAAAGAACAGAAGAAAAAATTCAAGCCTTCAGCTGGAAGACTGAAATACTGAAAGCTTCTATGAGCGAAATATTAAATGATGCAGGAAGCATCAAAAGATGATGGAACGAATACAGAGTCACTGTATCAAAAAGAACTGATTGATGTTTATCCATTTTAAGAGGTGGCGTATGATCAAGAACCAATGGTACTGAAGGAAGAAGTTGACACTGCACTGAAGGAATTGGCAAAAAACAAAGGTCCAGGAATTGACTGAAAATCCATTGAGATGATTTCAACAAACAAATGCCACACTGCAGGCACTTACTTGTCTATGTCAAGAAATTTGGAAGATAGTTACCTGGCCAACTGACTGGAAGAGATCCATATTTATACCCATTCTAAAGAAAGGTTATCTCCCAGAAAGTGGAAATTATTAAACAATATCATATTGTAAAATATAAGTAAAATCTTGCTGAAGATAATTCAAAAATGTTTGCAGCAGTGTACTGACAGAGAAATTCCAGAAATGCAAGCTAGATTCAGAAGAGGATGTGGAACAAGGTATGTCATTGCTGATGTTAGACGGATCTTAGCTGAAAGCAAAGAATACCAAAAAGATGTTTACTTGTGTTTTATTGACTATGCAAAAGCATTTGATTGTATGAATCATAACAAATTATGTATAACATTGAGAAAAATGGGAATTCCAGAGCAGTTAATTGTGCTCATGAGGAACCTGTACATAGACCAGGAGGCTGTTGTTCAAACAGAACAAGGGGATACTGCATGGTTTAAAATCAGGAAGGGATTGAGTCAGGGTTGTATCCTTTCACTATACTTATTCAATCTGTATGCTGAGCAAATAATCTGAGAAGCTGGTCTATATGAGGAAGAGCATGGCATCAGGATTGGAGGAAGACTCAGTATCATCCTGTGATATGCAGACAATACAATTTTGCTTGCTGAAAGTGAAGACTTGAAGCACTTATAGATGAAGATTAAAGACTACAGTCTGCAGTATGGATTACACCTCAACATAAAGAAAGTGAAAATCCTCACAACTGGACCAATAAGGAGCATCATGATAACTGGAGAAAAAATTGAAGTTGTCAAAGATTTCATATTACTTGATTCTACAATCAACACCAATGGAAGCAGCAGTCAAGAAATCAGATGACATATTGCACTGGACAAATCTGCTGCAGAAGACCTCTTTAAAGTGCTGAAGAGCGAAGATGTCTCTTTGAAGACTAAGGTATGCCTAACCCAAGCTCCGGTATTTTCAATCGCCTCATAAGCATGTGAAAGCTGGAAAATGAGTAAGACTGACCAAAGAAGAGTTGATACTTTTGAGTTGTGGTGTTGGAAAAGAATATTGGAAGTATCATGGACTGCCAGAAGAACTAAGAAATCTGACCTGGAAGAAGTGCAGCCGGAATGCTCTTTGGAAGCTAGAATGCCCTGACTTCGTCTGACCTACTTTGGTCATGTTGTCAGAAGGGACCATTTCCCAGAGAAGGATATCATGTTTGGTAAAGTGGAGGGTCAGCAAAAAATGGGAAGGCCCTTAACGAGATGGATTGACAGTGGCTTCAATGATGGGCTCAGGTACAGCAAGGATTATGAGAATGGTGCATGACGGGGAAGTGTTTTGTTTTATTGTACTTGGGGTCGCTATGATCTGAGCTGACTCAACAGCACTTAACAACAACAACCATAAGCAAGTTTCTTAACTTTCAGAGCTTCAATAACCTTAACTGTAAAATAAATGACAATGACAACTTCACAAACTTGTAAGAAATAATAACTATAAACAAATCATCTACTCTGGTATGCGGAAGGTGCTCAGTAAATGTTAATTGCCTTACTTCCTCCCCCCACCAATCCCTCTGTGGAGTAGAAGTTTTAGGGAATTTTCTGTGAAGAGGGAAATGCACCCCCGTGGCAATGTGAGGAAACAATGATTTTTCATCCTCATTCTTCTTCAGAGACAACAGCAATAGCAGGGATGGCTGTCTGTGTGGGAGGCTGCAGCTCAAAGAACAGCTTATGATCAAGAGGCCTTTCTATGTTGCCTGTACACAAACAAATGCCATCATTTACTAGCTGCTACTGCCTTTTGTTGAGACTGGTGCCATCTGTGACTCAGCATCCCTCTCACACCATCTGTTCAATGCCTCTCTTCAGAGGCATCCTTCTCCCAGGCTGCTTCGTAAAAGGAGGGTCTGCCAGCTAGCTGTTCCCCATAAACTGCCCACAGCTGGGAGCCCCTAAGACATGGACTCAATTGCCTCAGGGGGCACTGATTCTGAGTGTCCATCATGTCCAGGTAGCCTATGGTGCTATGGGCCTATGGACCAACAGCTGGCATCTAACCCCATGGTCCATGTTCCACATTCCAAACTTGACTTGCTGGCCACCCTGCACACACAGTCAGATATGCACATGCACTTCCTCTCCCTGGTGAGTAGGCACAGGGATGGCCGCCGTCCGGAGTACACAGAGCCTATCTACAGACACTCAACCCTTCTTCCTTCCCTTCTGAAGGTATGGGCACAATGTTACCCCAGCCACACCAACTCACACAGCAATCCCCAGCCTGAAAGACACTGCAGAATAGTGGTTAAAAACTGGCCTCCACTCCTAGCTTCAGAAATTGCAATCTATACAACCTTGAGCCAAACGTTCTCAGATTTTTACCTCATCTGAAAAACAAGGATAATTAAATAGAATTGTGGTGATATGTATAAAAGTGTTTAGTACTGTGTTTGTCGTGTGGTAGGCACTCAATAAAACACTCAATAAAAAACACTCCAAGTGTCATCGCATAATTAGGAAGAGTCATCTCTTCCTGCAGTGGGTAATGACTCTGAGGCAGGTCCATCCAGCCTGTCATCTTACTGGGCATTGGCTCATAAGACTAACATTTCCACTAGTCCAAAATATTTTTCAAATACTTCCTATATGTGGAAAAAGACCCTTGAGCGCTTACAGTCTAGGAGAAGAAACAATCACAGAGATAATATCATAGTCATAAATTGTGACAAAGTCTATGAAGAAAATAAGAGGGAAATGTGAGAAGGAATAGTGAGCAGTGTGGGTGGGTATAATTCTACTGGGGAGTAACGTAAGCCCTCCTGCAGAGAGAATGACATGTAAACATGTAAGAGCTCTGTGTCCCTCCCATAAATGCTGGTTGAATGATAAGTGCTCCCTAAGCCAGAAAAGCACTGATGGCAAGAAGGTGGGTCCTGAGAACAGAAGATGAAAAGTCTCAAAAATGGCCTCCTGAAACCCTCCAATCTTGCTCCTGAGGGACCATCTGTCCCATGATCATATCCTTCTCCTTTATTGGCCTGCAAAGGCCTTGTCTTGCACCTTTCTTCCCCTCTCAGTCTGAATTTTCTCATAATATATCTGGTGCCACAGTACTTGGCAAAGCAGCACTGAATTTTTATGTCCATATTTTCCTAAGGAGTCAGCCGCAGGGATCCAGATGAGGAGAGGGAACCCAGGCCTCGCCCCACAAGCAGCAAGGTGGGAAGGTAGAAGAAAGGAGAGTATAAAGGCTAGAGGGACCTGGACAGAGTGAGGAATCAGCTGCCGGGATCCAGGTGAGGAGAGGGAACGCAGGCAATGCCCCACAAACGGCAAGGTGGGAAGGTGGAAGAAGGAGAGTATAAAGGCTAGGGGGCCTGGGACAGAGCGAGGAGTCAGCTGCAGGGATCCAGGTGAGGAAAGGTTAGAGAGATTTCCAACAGGTAAGGGAGACAAACTTGTCTGTTGGTTTGTCCTACTGGGGTGATGTGTTGCTGTGAGTCTTGAGGCTGTGCCACTGATGTTTCAAACCCAGCGGGGTGCACATCATGCACAGAGACTGAGACAGACTAGGAAGAAGGAAGAGGCTGTCCACTTCTCAGAGAATTGGCCAGGAAAATCTTATGAATAGCAGAGAAACACAGTCTGATATATTACTGTGCAACTTTATGAATAGTCCGGAAACACTGTCTAATACCGAGGAGGAGGAGGAGTCACTTAGGTTAGAAGGCTCTCAAAATAGGACTGGGAAGGATCTGCATCATCAGAGCAAAACCAGCCTTACTCATATGAATAAGGTAAAGCTTTCGAGCCTCCATTTGCTGATGTGGTACCACTCAAATTGAGGGGAAACAGCTGCAAACATCCATTAGTAATCAGAACATGGATGTGTGAAGTATGAATCTAGGAAAATTGGAAGTTGTCAAAAATGAAATAGAATGCATAAAGATAGATATCCTAGGCATTAGTGAGCTGAAATGGATGGATTTTGGCCATTTTGAATCAGACAACCATATGATCTACTATGCTGGGAATGACAGTTTAAAGAGGAATGGTGTGGCTTTCATCATCACAAAGGATGTTTCAAGATCTGTCCTGAAGTACAATGCTGTCAGTGATAGGATAATCTCCATACGCCTACAAGGAAGACCCATTAATACAACTATTACTCAAATTTATGCACCAACTACCAAACCCAAGGATGAGGAAATTGAAGATTTTTATCAACTTCCACAGTCTGAAATTGACCAAACATGAAATCAGGATGTGTTATCACTGGTGATTGGGATGCAAAAGATGGAAAGAAAGAAGAATCACTGGTAGTTGGAAAATTTGGCCTTGGTGACAGAAATAATGCTGGACATCCATGGTAGAATTTTGCAAAACCAACTATTTATTCATTGAAAATACCTTTTTCAGCAACACAAACGGTGGCTGTACATGTGGACTTCACCAGATGGAACACACAGGAATCAGATTGACTACATCTGTGTCAAGAGGCGATGGAAAAGCTCAATATCTTCAGCCAAAACCAGGCCAGGAGCTGACTGTGGAACAGACCATCAACTACTCATATGCAAGTTCAACTTGAAGTTGAAGACAATTAAAACAAGTCAACGAGAGCCAAAATATGATCTTGAATATGTCCCTCCTGAATTTAGAGACCATCTAAAGAATAGATTTGATGCATTGAACACCAATGATAGAAAAACCAGACTTGTGGGAAGACATCAAGAACATCATTCATGAAGAAAGCAAGAGGTCACTAAAAAGATTCGAGTTGATGCTTTTGAGTTGTAGTGCTGACAAAGAATCCGAAAGTACCATAGACTGCTAAAAGAACTAACAGATCTATCCTGGAGGAAGTGCAGCCAAGATGCTCCTTTGAAGCAGGAATGGCCAGACTTCATCTCATCTACTTTGGTCATGTTATCAGAAGGGACCATTCCCTGAAGAAGGATGTCATGCTTGGTAAGGTGGAGGGTCAATGAAAGAGGGGAAGGCCCTCAACGAGATGGATTAACATGGTGGCTGTGACAAGGGGCTCAATTATAGCAAGGATCACGGAGCTGGCGCGGGATCGGGAGGTGTTTCGTTCTACTGTGCATGGGGTCACTGAGTCAGAAATGACTCAATGGTACCTAACAACAACAACAAATTTTCCTAATAATCCTGGAATTAAGACGAATTAGTACTGAAGTTTTCAACTTCAATATTTTTGCTTCTTGGTCCACTTGTGAGGTTTTTGTTTTCTTTATGTTGAGGTGCAATCCATATTGAACACTGCAATCTCTGACCTTCATTAGTAAGTATGTCAAGTGCTCTTCACTTTCACCAAGCATACACAATCAATGCCATGGAAGCAGCAATCAAGAAATCAAAAGATGTACTATATTGGGCAGATCTGCTGCAAAAGATCTTTTAAAAGTGTTAAAAGAGCAGAGATGTCACCTTGAAGACTAAGGTGTGCCTGACCCAAGCCATGATATTTTCAATAGCCTCATATGCATGCAAATGATGGACACTGAATAAGTAAGACTGAGGAAGTAGTGAAGCATATGATGTTGTTGGTAATGACAATTGAATATACCATGGACTGTCAGAAGAATGAACAAATATTGCTTGGACAAAGTAAACCCAGAATGCCCCTTAGAAGCAAGGATGGCGAGACTTCATCTCCTGTACTTTAGACCTATTATCAGGAGGGAGCAGTCCCTGGAGAAGGACATCATACTTGGTAAAGTACAAGATCAGCATGAAAGAGGAAGATCCTCTATGAGACTGACTGATAAAGTGGCTACGACAATGGGCTCAAGCATAGCAATGATTGTGAGGGTGGCACGGGATTGGGTGTTGTTTTTTTGTTCTATTGAACACAGGGTCACTATGAGTTGAAACCAATTCAACAGCACCTAACAACAGCAGTATTGAAGCTCAAGGTTATTCTCCCCTAGATCCACTCACCCTATTCTGTGGGTTTAATCTCGTCTGGCTTCATTTTCAGTGATGTCGCTCTTGTAGAGATTTCCTTTGTTCTAACCTCATTTTTTGGAGTCATTCAAATTCAAAGTACCTCTTATGAGATCTCACACTATGTATACATTATCTATATATAAAGAAAGAGATCCCTGGGAATGTCATTGTCCAGAATCACATCAGCTTTGCTTTTTCTTGTTTTTGATTACAGACCCCAAAGAACTCGTGGGCTATGGAACATTATTAAAGAACAGCATATACGGTATATTTCCAGCATTCTTTATTTGTTTTCCTGCTTCTTTCCATTTTCTTACTTGATTTCCAATATGATGTGAGAGTAATTTGGTGCCACTAAGTTTTTTGCCTGAGGCTTTATGCAGGTAATAGCTTCCCTCCTTTAATCTATTTGTATTAAGTTCATGCTTCTCCTTCACTTGAAATTATTCCCAAAAGTCTGCTCCTAGGAACTTTTAATCTTCCTGTGGTTTGTCAGCCAGGCCTTCTTGAATCTTTAGTGACCACTGGCTCACTCAGTGTTTAATGAGCACCTATTATGTGTAAACCACTAAGCTACAAGAATACAAAACTGACTGATGTGCTGTGTGCCATCAACTGCAACTCATAGACATCCCATAGGAAAGAGCAGAACTGCCCCACAGGGTTTCCTAGGCTGTAATATTTACCAGATCACCAGGTTTTTTTTTTTTTCCCCACTGAGTGATAGGTGGGTTTAAAGCACCAACCTTTTGGTTAGCAGCCAAGTGCTTTAACTACTGCACCACTGGGATCCTTGATTAAGACACAGTGCTTACTATTATTATTCTATGACCTCATGGTCACGTGAGTGTATCTAGTGGAGAATAACCTCGAGCTTCAATACTGCTGTTGTTAGGTGCCGTTGAGTTGGTTTCAACTCACAGTGATCCTATGTTCAACAGAACAAAACAATGCCCAGTCCTGTGCCAACCTCACAATCATTGCTACGCTTGAGCCCACTGTTGCAGCCACCGTATCAATCCATCTCATGGTCTCCATTGAGGGCAGCCAGGTAAACAGGTAAGTACAAGCCAGTATGTTAGGCACTGTAAATTGAACTGTGGTTGTGAAAATGAAGAGAACCCAAACCAAACCAAACCCATTGCCAATGAGTCAATTGCAACTCATAGCAACTCTACAGGACAGAAAATTGCCCTATACTGTTTTTCAAATAATAAATCTTTACAGAAGCTGACTACCTATCTCCCACAGAGTGACTGGTGGGTTCAAACAGCCGACTTTTCAGTTAGCAGTGAAGTACTTAACCACTGTGCCACCAGGGCTCCTGAAAAACAAAACCAAAAACTCACTGCCATTGAGTCAATTCTGACTTATACCAAGCCCCATTGAGTTTCCAAGGATGTAAACCTTTACAGGAGTCGACTGCCTCATCTTCCTCATGCAGAGTAACTGGGGGTTTGAACCACTGACCATCTGGTTAGCTACCAAATGCTTTACCCACTACACCACCAGAGCTCTTTACCAAAAAAAAAACAACAACAACAAAAAAAAAAACAATCTCACTGCCAGCGAGTCAATTCCGACTCATAGCAACCCCCTTTGGGTTTCCGAGGTGGTAAATCTTTATGGAAGTAGATTGTCCAGTCTTCCTTCTGTGGAGTGGCTGGTGGGTTTGAACTGCCAACCTTCTGGTTAGCAGTCAAATGCCTTAGACCCTATGCTACCAGAGCTCCTTCCAGAGCTCCTTCAGACTTCTGAAATGGAGACTAATTCAGTCTTGAGTATCTGAGCTGTATCCAAGCATTTGAGAGGAGCTGCAAGGGCTTTCTTGCTTAGGAAACAGCTTGTAAAAAATGTGCAGGACATGCAGGTGCACTACGAGTGTCCAGAGAGCCAGAAATGGTTCATACTGTCTCAAACACAGCAGAAAGAGGCAGTAGGAGAAAGCTAGTGACAAGAGAGGAATCTGGTAAAAGTTAGGATTGAAATGTGGGTTAGTTAGTTTGGCAGCCAAAGTAAGGATGGCTGTAACCGATTGTGAAATATTAAATAAAATCCAACCAGTTCAGAGAGAAGAAAATAATGCCATTATATGCCACCATGGAGGTGACTATTATGCCAACTTCTGATTCTGAAAACTGGTAATTAAAGGGAAGGAAATAAGCATTTATACTGCTTCTTTAAGAGGAACTGTAGTTGATCTGCCCATAGTAAGGGAAAGGTCTTTTTTAAAGTAAAATACCATAAAAAAATATGTAAAATAATTATATATTAAATATTATAATTAGCTCAACAGGGCCTTGCGGGTCATCTCCTTTGCTTTCAAAGTGTGATTCGTAAGCTACCAGCATGTGCATCACTTGAAGTTGGTTAGAAACGCAGAATCTCAGGTTCTACCCCCAACTGCCAATCATAATCTGTAACAGGATTCCCTACACAACTCAAATGCACTCTAAAATTTGAGAAGCACCAAGTAGCCACTGGAATCACTGAGAAAGGTTGTTAAAAGCAAGACAATTGGGCCTCCTCCCAGAACCACAACATCTCATTCTCTGAGAAGAGCCTGGGAATTGGGCCTTTCATAAGCTTCTAAAGCGATCTTTATGTAGCCAGTCACACCAGGATCTGAAGCTTGAGAATCACACATTCTAGGCCCATGCATATATCCCCTCAATTACCCAGCCTCTGCTTAAAACACCTTCCCATTCTTTTTTGAAAATAAGAATATATAACAGATACAGGCTTTTATTTTTCTATCATCCATGTAAGCTCATAAGCATTTACACTGTTTAAGAATGCAAAAATAAGTACATTATTACCAATGAGTCCAATTATCAAGTAAGACAACTAGTTACTGATTATTTATGAGAGGTTATTTTCACAGAACACAGCAACATTTTCCAAATTATACTTTCAAGACAGGAGTTTTACTAAGAGAAACTAGGATAAGTGGATAACAGTCCTAGCAGTCACAGAAGTCTCCCCATGACACTGGACAAAAAGATGGATATTCTGGCAAAGGGCCTCAATTAAGCACCTTACCCCATCAGAGTCTTTGAAGATTTTCAGAACAGAACAGTCTATCTTTCTCTCCCTTCATGGATGCAAGGGGGCGGCATCTTCAACTCTTTTTGAGACTCTGTTAATTCTGAAGACTTGCACTTTTATGGCCTCTGGAACTTCATTCCATAACATCACAAGCAAAAAGCAGATATGATGTGATAATGGTAATACATCCCACCACTATCACCACCACAATGAGTCTCAATCTCCCAGAGTAGTCACGGTTGAATTGGCGGTGTCTTGGACTTTTGATAACCAACCCAGCGAGGAGAGGATACAGATGAAATAGGACTGAATACAATGGATAACTGACATAACTAAGTGATGGATACTTCTGTGCACATCTGAAAATGCACATAATAAAGAGCCACAAGTTTTTAAAAATTAAAGTTTTTTAAAAAAAAAAAAAAAAAAAAAGCAGACATGTGCAGCTGTTTTCCCATGAGGCAAAAATGGGGGACGTGGTTAAGATTTTTACTTGGTGGTGAAATGAGCAGCAGGTTACATTCATCTTCCACATGCACCAGGCCACACCTAGAATGAGAAAGCATTCAAAATAACATTATTGTTTCTGTGATTTACCAAATCCACTAGTAATGAGAGAGAGAGTGGGCAAAAGTCTGGGTGCACCCTCATCTCATCATCCTATTGTAACCCACTGCCATTGATTCCAACTCATAGTGACCCTATAGGAGTTAGAGTAGAACTGGCCCAATCCTGTAAATCCTTAAGCAAGCAGATTGCCACATCCTTCTCCCATGAAGCACTGGTGATGGGTTTGAATTGCTAACTTTTCATTCTCAGTTGAGCACTTAACCTATCTTCCAAACCAAAATGAAACTCACTGCCATTGAGTCGATACCGACTCATAGCAAACCCTTTTGGGTTTCCGAGGCAGTAACCCTTTACGGAAGTAGATTGCCCAGTCTTCCTTCCACGGAGTGGCTGGTGGGTTTGAACTGCCAACCTTCTGGTTATTAGTCAAATGCCTTAGGCACCATGCCACCAGAGCTCCCAGAGCTCTTTAAACTCAAAACTCACTGCCATCAAGTAAGATCTGACTCATGGTGACCACTCTTTGGGTTTCTGACATGGTATCACTATGGAAGTAGACTGCCCAACCTGCCTTCTGAGGAGTGGCTGGTGGGTTTGAACCACCAGCCTTCTGGTTAGCAGTCAAATGCTTTAGGCACTATGCCACCAGAGCTTAAAAAACCACCAGACCAAACTCACTGCCATCGAGTCAGATCCAACGCATAGCGACCCCTCCTTGGTTTTCTGAAACAGTATCACTATAGAAGTAGATTGCTCAGCCTTCCTTCTGAGGAGTGGCTGGTGGGTTTGAACCGCCAGCCTTAGGCACTACACCACCAGAGCTCCTACCAACCAACCAACCAACCAACCCACCCACTGCTGTAGAGTCGTATCCTAAGCACCTTTTAATTCTCCCACCCCTACCCAGGGAATGCTGCTCTCCATTTCCACCACCACCAAGAGAGAGCTTCACCCTCCTAGAAGCCTCTCAAACCCCTTTTGTACTTACACAGTTCCATCCCGTCCCCTAGACTTATTCCTGCCTGTTTTTTAGATTCCCTTGCCTAGCGCACCCTCTTTACATCTTTGACTCAAGACCTTCCAGTCCCTGAGGAACTTTGAATGAGGTCTTCCATAAGCAAAGGGCATTTAGGGGGCTGGCAGGTATAGATACAGTCCTACCTCCTCAGCTCAGGGATGAGAGGGAGAGACCACCACACAGTCAAGCCAGGGCAGGGAGGACCCAGCAGAGCTTTCACACCCACTAGGAATGAGCCTGAAAAAACAGAACCAAATCTGCCCACTCCTCTCCCCAAGCTCCAGAAGGGAGCCTTGGGAAACCCATACTGAAGACTAAAGCCTGATCCTTGTGGATACCTAAGCAAAGAGAACAAAGGACCGCTGAGTGGAAAAGCTGAGAGCTGAGGGCCCAGATAGCCAGAGGCTCTCACAGAGGACAAGGCAGTGGGAGGCATCTGGGCTTAGGGGACACACATACAAAAAAATGCTCCCACAGAGGAGGAAGCAGTGGGAGGCATCTAAGCTTAGGAAGCACACACACAAAAAAACATGTCTGAATAAGAGTCAACATGAGTTCACACACTGCTGCCTTGAGGTTCATAATTTTAACAGTGCATAGGTATGAAAAGAATTTCCAACTTCAGACTTGTGGAGTGAGCCTGGCATCAGCACCACAAGCCACTTGGCCTTCTGGCTTTCTCTAACTTCTTTTAGCCCAAAGTCTGTGTGCACTGTGTGTGTATGGTGAGTCCTGAGCTGTCTCCCTAGCTGTGTATGGAGGGAGGGAGGGAGGGAGGGAAGGAGGAGGGAGGGAGGAAGGAGGGCGGAAGGGCAAGTGAGGAGGTATGAAGGTATGAAGACAAGTAGAGACAAGACTCACAGATCAGAAATACTGCTTCCCTAGCACCCCCATCATGGCACTCTGATTAAGTGGAAGGTGAAGAAGAGTTGACAGGTATCTTTAATCTACATGGACCCTGTCTTGATACTCACCTGTAGCCACAGCATGATAACAGCACATGTCCACACATACCAACCCACCCATCTGGCAGCCAGTATGGTTTCTGGAAGGCAGGGGTGGGTAGGTATGTGTCTCATGCACTGGCAGGAGGTCTGGGTCCACAGGCAGTTCTTGAAGTCCTTCTTGACCAGAAGTCAACAGAGACTGATGGTAACCAAAACAAAACTCAACAGCCTGATGGTGATAGGACATGGCACAGGCCTCAACAAAGGTGCTCCAATAGTATGGAGGATCAGGAAGAGGCATGATGGTGTGGAACACATAGCATATTGCTCCTCACTCTTAACCTCATCCATGCCCAGTAGCTAAGGGCCCATTTTCCTGTATCCAGCAGAGTGGGGAGCATGGACTCCTGCCAAAGCCAGAGATCCAGTAGGTGGCAGCATGACTTGTGCCCCAGAGCCATGGAACTCTTAGTCCTGGCTGATGGCCAATAAATACCATGTAGACTGCTTTTAAATTGTGCAGCAGCAACAGAAAGAGAAACTTGCCAAAAATGGCATGCAGAGGCTGCATGAACATCAAGGCCACCAAGTCACTAGGCTTGAGTTTGAGGATGTACTGGTCCAGCTGGAGGCTAACTTGTGAGTGTCCATGTTAAAGACAGGTAGGAAACGTCATAGTCAAGAAAAGGGTCCAGGTGAAGTAGATAAAGTCAGCACACATCTGAAGCATCATGTGCTTAGCACATAAATGGTATACGTGAGATCATGTAACATATGACCCTAATGTAAAATGGAGACAAAAGAAGATGATCAAAAAGGTCATGTTCTTGTAGCTGAGGGCAGTGAAGGTCCAAAGGGGCTATGATGCATAAAGCTCAACATGAAGAAAAGGCAGATGGCCAAGTACACGTTTGCAGAGAGGCACAGGTCCAGCAGGAGGTATGAAGGAAACTTGTGCAGGATCAGTTGAACTGATTTACTTCAAGGGATTCTACCGGCTGCCTTGCTGAACCACGGCTGACTTTTCCTTTCTCTCCAAGGGTCCCTTCACTCATAAGGTAGTACTGCAAGGGATTGGGCCACAGTTCTTCGTTGATTATCTCAACAATTTTGTCAGACTCAATGGAGCTGTGGTTTGAAAACCATCCAAAGAAGCTACAGTTGTTGTTTGGGTTCTCCTGGGTTAGGGACTGGAGATCATGGCCTGGGAGCCACTGGATTGGAGTAGAATGTGACACCACCTGACCAGAAGGGGCACACCCATATTCCTTGATGAGCAACTTATTTTGAAAATAGGGGTTGCATCCAAAGTAGAACTTGATCTTGTAGCCCAATCTGGCAAGGCCAAGCTCTTCCACCTCCAAGCTGTTCAAGTAGCCGAGTACCTCTCTATCTTGACTGCTCAGAAAGGATGACAGCTGAGGGTGGTTCCAAAAGGCTTGCCCCCAGAAGCCCGGGATATCCCGGATGAGGCGATTCCTGCGCTCTAAGTGGTGCAGTCGCAATTGCCCAAACTTGCGTGAAAGACGAAGGTAGGCCCTGTCTGCCTGCGCACTCATGTTCTCCAGCTTCAGCTGGACGGTCTCCAGGGTGTCCATGATGCCATCAGCGGCCTGGGGCCCTGACCCTGCCAAATTTTCCACCTTCTTTTCCTCCCTCACTGAGACAAAGGCACACTCCCCAGAGGTCCCTTTCTTCAGCTTCCCAACAGCTATCGCCTGGGCTCCCCTCCTCACTGCGATACTGGTCTCTGAGGCCTTCTTCTTAACCAGGCCATGACAATTTCCAACTCGAAGGCTATTTCTCGGCCTTGCCACAGTGCCCACAGTTCCCAGGAAGGCAGTGTCTCTTTCCAGGCGCTCCTGGAAAGATGAGGCCCTCCCTGGGCGGGTCCTGGGGTTAGCCTGCCCACGACTCCCCGCAGCTTGGGCCCAAAGCGCGAGGCCACAGTCCAAGGGAAACCGGCAGGTTCCCTCCTCCCCTGGACGGTGGGGAAGCGCGGACGCGGCGGTTTCCAGGCCACCCCAACCCGCGCCAGCCTGCACCTGTGCTGCCCTGGTTTCTTCTCGGAGATTGGGGCACTGTGGAGGGTCCAGGTCGCGCTGGGCGTCGTGAGGAGCAGCACGGACTGGGGCTTTGCCCCGGCTTTTGGCGAGAGAGGTCTTTCTACACCTACTTCGGCCGCCCATGTTGGCTGTGGACGCGTCTTCAAAGCCACGCTTGGTTCTCTTTGTCGCCCCTCGCGCCACCTCGAGGTCTATCCGGCGAGCCTCTCCAAGGCAACTGCCGACGTCACGACTGTACGACTGTACCTTCACGCGAGGACTGGCTGCACCCCGTGATTGGCTCTGCCTCAGCAGCGGCTGCGCACGAACCCACCCTCATCGACACTCCCCCACCCTCATCGCTCCCCAACTAGCTTCCACGGAAAAGTTTTCTCTTTTGTTTACCTGCACTGTGCTTACTTGTAATTTCCTTCTGTTGATCTCAGTTGTTCGTTCAGGGTCTTTTAGAATACGTCTAATTCCTCCTATACAAGACAACTTGAACTCAGCCATCACGTACACCCCTCCATGATCTATTTTCTAAACTGTTGTTGTTGTTATTTGCAGTCGAGTCAGACCCGACTCATAGCGACCCCTCCTTGGGTTTCCGAGGCAGTATCACTACGGAAGTAGATTGCCCCATCTTCCTTCCAAGGAGTGGCTGGTGGGTTTGAACTGCCAGCCTTCTGGTTAGCAGTCAAGTGCCTTAGGCACTATGCTACCAGAGCTCCCAGTTTCTAAATTAACATCTTCAATTCCTTCGCTGTCTTTTGTGATGTTGTTGTTGTTATGTGCCGTCAAGTAGGACCCGACTCACAGCGACTCCTCCTTGGGTTTCCCAGGCAGTATCACTATGGAAGTAGATTGCCCCATCTTCCTTCCGAGGAGTGGCTTTTGTGATACCTGTCATGTTGTAACTGCCATTAGACAGACTCCTTTTCTCATCCTTGAAAGCCTTTGTTGAGGAATTTGCCCTAATACCTTAACTCCAAACCAAAAAATAAAAAAAAAACAGACACGGTCGTCGAGTCAATGCCAGCTCACAAAGGAATTTGATACATGGTGGGATGTTAATAAAAAATATAAACAATAAGAGCAGCTCATATTTCATAAGTATTCTCATATACCAGGCACTTTAGCAAGTGCTTATATCCATTATCTCAATTCATGAGGGAAATATTTTTAGCGTTCCCATTTCCCAGATAAAGAAACTGAGGCTCAGAGGTGCCAAGGAACATTCTCAAGATTTCACGGTGAGGAATGGAAGAACCATCCAAACTCAAATCTATCTGGCCCCATTTTAAATAAATAAATAAGTTGCTGTCCACTCCTTCAGATTTTCAATGGCTGATTTTTGAGAAGTAGACTGACAGATCTTTCTTCCAAGGCTCTGGGTGGACTCGGGTTAACAGCCAAGCATGTTCGCCATTTGTACCACCCAGGGACTCCATCTGGCCTAAAAGCCTTTGCTTTATATTCACAAGTGGCAATTCTTTCCTGCTAGCTGTAAATCAGGGTGCTGGCTGTGATTTCACAGGCTAGTTTTGCCTATTATAAACAAGCAGCAGCAGCAAAGCACTTCCTCCGCCTGGGTTCATCAAGTTCTTGGCCTGCTTCAGACCTAGTTTATAGAACTGGGCTATAATAGCCACTAAAAGTGAAGACCACAAGTCAGCACTCCTATCATTGAATAAGATACAAATGTGGTCATAGAGTGAAATACCACTCCAAGAGCAGAGCAGCGTTTCCCAGGCTGAAGTTCGGAAACAGAGCCTTCATGAAGGCCATAGAAACTTTTGGCAAGCAGCCAAACTACCTACCTCAAACTCCTGGAGGAAGCCTTGGACCAAGATTTTAACAACCGGGTGACAGGGCCATGAAATAAGGAGGGCAGTCAATGGTCAACATGGAAGTATGACCAAAAACCTTTTGAGGTTGTCCATCCAGGCTCAAAGGGAACAGGAAGCCTTTGCAACCAGCTAATGGGGAGGTAATCCCCAAAGCGTCTAGGAGCTCAGTGAGCTTTAACTAAAAAAACGAAACCAGTTGCTATAGAATTGATTCTATCTCATGAAAATCCCAAGTGTGTCAGGGTAGAACTGTTCTCCACAGTGTTTTCAACACCTAATTTTTTTGGAAGTAGATTGCCAGGACTTTCTTCAGGCTCTTGGTGAGCTATAACACAATGCAACACGCTGCTGTCGAGTCAAATTTGACTCATAGCGACCCCTCCTTGGATTTCCAAGGTGGTATCACTACGGTTGTAGATTGCCCCATCTTCCTTCCGAGGAGTGGCTGGTGGGTTTGAACTGCTAGCCTTCTGGTTAGCAGTCAAATGCCTTAGGCACTACACCACCAGAGCTCCCCAGTGAGCTATAGGGTCTCATTAACCAAAGTATGCTTGTGGACCAGCAGCTTAGCCATCACCTGGATGTTTGTTAAAAGTACAGAACCTCAGGGTCTGTCCCAGACCGGAATCTTAACAAGATTCACAGGTGATTTATATGTACGTTAAAGTTTCCACACAGAAGACAGGGAAAAGAAAGAATTATTTTATTTTGATACAGGTAGACCCTACTTTTTGGTCATGTTGTAAGAAGGGACCATTCCCTGGAGAAGGATGTCATGCTTGGTAGGGTGGAGGGTCGGCGAAAGAGGGGGAGGCCTTCAACGAGATGGATTGATACGGTGGCTGCGATGATGGGCTCAAGAATAGCAGGGATTGTGGGGCTGGCGTGGGATCGGGCAGTGTTTCGTTCTGCTGTGCGTGGGGTCGCTATGAGTCGGAAACGACTCGACGGCACTTAACAACAACAACAACAACAAGACCCTACTTTAAGCCAGCCCAATACCAGTGACCTAACTTTCTCAAAAGCTCTACAGGAACCTGCAAGGCTCTACGTGATCTGGTAAGTTCTCTTCCTCCACTGCCCAGATTTCCTCTTTCATCTCCTCTTCTCTTTTCCACCCTCCTCCAACCACACTGGTCTCCTCATTGTATTACAAACTCACCAGGTAAACTCCTACCTCAGGGCCTTTGGACTGGTTCTTCCTCCTGCTTGAAATGCTCTTCCTATAGATTTGGTCATCTTGACTAGCTCTCTTCACACTTTGCTTAAATGTCACCTTTTCAATGACCATCTTATTTAAAATTGCCACCTACCCCCATCCACTTATTTTACTCCACTTTATCTTTATTGCACAGCACCTGTCACCTTATAACTTATGTATCAGTCACTAGCTGAGCTTCATGAGGGCAAGGGTCTTTGCTTTGTTTACTCATGCATCCCCAGGACGTACAACAGGTTTTGACACATGATAATAACCCAGTTAGTCATTGTTGACTAATGAACCAATCAATGTATAGTTTTCAAAATGAGTTTAAAAATTGCTTCTCTGAAATTCAGAATCCCTCTTTCTCTCATAGAAGCAATGTTATAGATAGAGGTTATATTCTCACATCAACCCATGAAAACTGATTAAACTCGTAATTTAACAACAACAACAAAAATATTTGGTGATGGGGCACCAGAAAATCTACAATAACAAATTTAAAAAATTAAAGTAGGGGAAATTAATATTTGACTTAAGAGTGATTGATCCAAGCATTATCTTAAATTCTTGTTGAAGGCTCTTTCATAATTACTTCTTCCCAAGGCCTTCCATGAGCATCTCAGATCCCAAGAAGCAGCCCTGTCATAGAACCAATGGAGGATGTGGAATGAGGGGTATCATTGCTGATGTCAGATGGATGGTGACTGGAAGCAAAGAATACCAGAAAGATGTTTACTTGTGTTTCATTGACTGTGCAAAAGCATTTGACTGTGTGAATCATAACAAATTATGGATAACATTGAAAAGAATGGGAATTTCAGAACACTTAATTGTGCTCATGAAAAACCTGTATATACACTCCTTGGAGAGAACAAGCATGGGAGAAAGAAGGGCTGCTTATGCACAGGGAGACAGCTCAGGGGGCAGGAATGCATGGAGGGATGGACACAGGGAAGAGGTAACTATCAGGAGGAAGTGGGAGGGGAGATGTTGCATTGTGGTAAATTGTGGTCAATGTCATGAGACAAAGTGTATGTGAACTGCTGTATGGAAAGTGAATTTGCTCTGTAAACTTTTACCCAAATCACAATTTAAAAAAAAAAAAAACCTGTACATAGTCCAGGAGGCTGTCGTTTGAACAAAAGAAGGCACTGCTACATGGTTTAAAATCAGGAAGGGTGAGCATCAGGATTGTATCCTTTCACCATACTTTTTTAATCTGTATGCTGAACAAATAATCTGAGAAACTGAACTATATGAAAAAGAATGCGGCATCAGGATTGGAGGAAGACTTATTAACAACCTGAGACATGCAGATGACAAAACTTTCCTTGCTGAAAGCAAAAAGGACTTGAAGCACTTACTGATGAAGATTAAAGACTACAATTTTCAATATGGATTATAACTCAGCATAAAGAAAATGAAAATCCTCACAACTGAACCAACAAGCAGCATGACAATAAATGGAGAAAAGATTGAAGTTGTCAAAGGTTTCATGCTACTTGGAACCACAATCAACACCAAAGGAAGCAGTAGTCAAGAAATCAGACATATTGCCCTGGGAAATTCTGCTGCAAAAGACCACTTTAAAGTGCTGAAGAGCAAAGATGTCTCTTTGAAGACTAAGGTGGGCCAGACCCAAGCCATGGTATTTTCAGTAGCCTCATATGTATGTGAAATCTGAACAATAAGTAAGGAAGGCTGAAGACTAGTTGATGCTTTTGAATTGTGGTGTTGCCAAACAATACTGAGAGTGCCATGGACTACCGGAAGAACAAACAAATCTGCCCTGGAAGAAGTGCAGCCAGAATGCTCCTTGGAAGTGAGAATGGTCAGACTTCATCTCACCTCCTTTGGTCATGTTGTCAGAAGGGACCATTCCCTGAAAAATGATATCATGCTTGGTAAAGTGGAGGATCAGCGAAAAAGAGGAAGGCCCTCAACATGATGAATTGACACAGTGGCTGCAATGATCAGTTCAGGTATAGCAACGATTGTGAGGCCGGCCCAGGACAGGGCAGTGTTTTGTTGTGTTGTACATAGGGTCACTATGAGTTGAAGCTGACTCAACGGTCTCTAACAACAACAACATTCATTCGCAATTAGACAAGCACTGTTTTGTGCCAGTTCTTGTAAGAATTTCCTCTTACACTGGCTAAACTCTCAAGTCCAGACTCTCTGTATACCTCAGAAAAGTATGAAAATCCACTGAAGAGGCTATCCTCCATGAACTGCAGACTTTGACAGGTTGGCCCAGTTCTCGATCACTCACAGCTTGACAACCCCTGTTGTCAAGAGCCTTAATCTCCCATCAGCATCTCTGTCACTTAATGCTCACCCATGGCTAAAACACTGCAGGATTAACATAGGCTGAGCTACTGCCAGCAGTGTTTAATACACGATCTGCCATGAGCAGATTATGGCTGAGAGATAAGCACAGGTGAAGGGAAACAAATGTGAGAATAAAACCAGAAAACCAAACCCACCTTGTATAAAGGTAGTCCTCTGACCCAGGCCACTCAGCCCCTATAGCTTCTATATTTAAGAGGCTGATCTGTGCTGCTGAACTAAATTTTTGGTTTTCTGCTCAGGTAATAATGTTTAATTTTATATGGGACTGTAATTTGGGTTTACAATTAAATAGTAAACTATATAAACATAGAGACTGCATCTCTTTCTACTTTTCTTCCTCAGAACATTTAGCATAGAGCCTTGAACATACTAGTATTTTTAATAATAGAAGCTCACTTGAATTATGGTATTGGCAAAGATTATTGAATGTACCACGGACTGCCAAAAGAATGCACAAACCTGTCTTGGAAGAAGTATAGACAGAATGCTCCTTAAAATAAGGATGGCCAGATTTCTTTTCATGTGCTTTGGGCATGTTATCAGGAGAGACCAGTCCCTAGAGAAGGGCATCATGCTTGGCAAAGTAGATGGTCAGTGACCAAGAGGAAGACCCTCATCAAGATGGATTGATATAGTGCTGCAACAATAGGCTCAAACATGGTGTTCTGGTTACCTAGTGCCTCTCTGGCAAGAATATACTACAAACGGGATGGCTTGAAGAAACAGGAGTTTATTCTCTTATCTGTGTGGAGGCTTTAAGTCCGAGTTCAAAGTGCCAGACTCTAGGGACTGGGTGAAAGCCCCTCAACCTTGGGGTCCAGCTCTGCCTCCTGTTCCCGACCCACTGAAGCTAGAGGCATTTCTTCACTCAGACAGCTGCTGGCTACTGAGGCTGACAAGCCCAAGGTTGGCAAGTAAAAAGGCACAGTCCTGATGTTACCAAGCCACATGGCAGGTCACTAATTCAAGTCTATTGAAAGTCCCAAGATCAGCAGAGCATGGCAGGCTGCTGAATAACAACACAGCTACATGCAGGGTTCAAGGGTGCCATAAGCTAGAGACCATTTCCAAAGCTGTTTCTTCTATACGGGAAGCAGACCACAGACCCAATGCAGCTACTCAGCTGCTCCAGTAGATTCCACCATGGAGCTAATTACCAATCTCACCATGAGGAATAACTGCATTCAGCTGCCCAGCCACTCAACCAGGCCCAGCCAAGTTGGCACACAAACTTGACCACCACACATGGCAATGATTGTGAGGATGGCTCAGGACCGGGCAGTGTTTTGTTCTGTTGTGCATAAGGTTGCTATGAGTCAGAACTAACTCAACTTCACCTAACAACAACAACAACAATTATAACATAAACATAAACATAATAACAATAGAAGCTCACATTTATTTTGTACTTTATATGGTATCATGTCTTCATTCATTTAATCCCCACAGTTACTCCATGGGGGTGTGATTACTGCTCTCATCTTAGAGATGAAGTTGCTTTACACAAAAAAATTCAGTAATTTGCCCAAGGTCAAACAGCTAATAAGCAGTTTTAGCCCAGGCCATCTGACTGCAGAACCTAAGCTCATAACCACTACCGCATGATAGACAATTATAACTTGAGAGACTGAAATTCCACTCTTTCTAGTGGATAAAATGCCTTTCACTTTATATAAACATACATATAAACATTTATATTAAAACTTATTTTAAAATATATACACATATGCACAACATATGCATATATACACACACATATGTATTTAACATGATTCATGATTCATCTATCTATAGGATAGTAGGATATCTATGTCTGGCATAGTGATAGTCAACATAAGTAAGTTTAGTTTCAGGAGCCCATGATGGGAATAAAGCATCTCCATTTGCACTGTATTTGTAATAAGCATTCTGCAAATGTTATGAAAGAAATACAGTTTACTATCATGAACTTGGGTATCTGGGGATGTTTTGATCTTTTTTCAGTATGAGGCCTCAATTCATGATAATGTAAACATTTAATTGATTCTTTTCAATGAAATATTTCATCGTTGTTGTTCTTAGATGTCATCGAGTGGAGCCTGACTCATAACAAACCGTGTGATAGAAAAAGACTGCCCCATAGGGTTTTCTTGGCTGTAACCTTTACACAAGCAGGTCACCAGGGCTTTCTCCCAAAGAGCTGCTAAGTGGGTTCAAACTGCCAACCTTTTAGTTAGCAGCTGAGCACTTAACCATTGTGCCACCAGGGTTACTTATTTTATCATTATTTAATACCTGTTTATTAAATACTCACAAAAATACTTCAAAATATTTCAAATACCTAATCTTTATTTTAGGAGCTCTGGTAGCATAGTGCCTAAGGCACTTGACTGCTAACCAGAAGGCTGGTGGTTCAAACCCACCAGCCACTCCTCGGAAGGAAGATGGGGCAATCTACTTCCTTAGTGATACTGCCTCGGAAACCCAAGGAGGGGTTGCTATGAGTCTGGTCCGACTCGACAGCATATAACAACAACAACAATCTTTATTTTGTTCCCTTAAGATCATGCTTCCCTATTTCCTTTTAAGGTCCATTTTCCTCAAACCATAGAAATAAACAAACTGGGAAAAAGACATTCCATCATTCAACCTATTCCCCAGCCAAGGGAACATTCTTTGCAGTTTCTCTTATAAAGTTTTAGGAACCCAGATTGGACATTTTTAAGCTTTTCTCTTGTTTCCCAAGTGAGAATTGCCTCCTGTGTGGGATTTTGCCAATCAACACTCCTACATTATGGGAGAGCATAGAAAAGAAGAAGTTGTCATAGGAAATATTTTAAAGACTAAGGAGCGAGGAAGAAACAAACCTGCCTCTGATAATAAATTTCAGGACTATTTGAATTTAACAACTTCCTCCAAGTTTCCCTCAAAAGAGCAAAATGTTATATTAGACCACCTAAATCACTTCAGTCCTTATAAGATAAGGAGGGGAAAATATATTTAAATATTGTCAGATCTCATTTCCTTTTTCACCCTGCAACATCTTCAGCATTAAAATTAGGTCTTTAGGCTAAGGCCTTTGTTCAAGACAAGCGAAAATACCAAAGAACTCAGCAAGAAGAATTCAGCAAGTCAGATTCTTCCATTTGAATTCCAAAATAGGCTCTTGAGGGGAGAAAATACAATAACATTAAAAAAGAAAAGATTTTTCTAGTTCTTTAAAGGCAAATTCTAGAGCCCTAACAGCACAGAATTTATAATGTAAATGTGTGATGATACAAGAGCCATTTTTCTACCACACAAAAAAGGTGATAGCCTTTCTTTCTGGGATAGGGTTCAGGAACTTGGAGAAGATGCAGAGTAAATAGTTGGTGTAAGATCTTGAGAAAGGGGTTCTCACAGTGACCCCCTCCAAGTATAAAAATCCTGGATAAAGACCACCTTCCTTGGGTAAGATAGAGATCTGAGAACAATAAAAACTAGTTTCCAACTTGTTAACTGAAATTCAGGCAAGAAGTCCTCTCAGAGAGCTCCACCAACATAGGACATCCAGGATTGTGTAAACATATATATAAGGTATGTGTTGACAAAGGAAAGTCTGAAATAGCCTGCCCCACCCACCATCCACCCTACTCCCAGTCTCTCATAGCCCCAGAATAGAGGGAAAGAGCATATATACATTCCCCATGCTTACTGGAGAGATGTGGAAGTTGGCTAATAGCAGATCAGTAGTCCAATCAAGCCTAGCCATGTAATGTAGGCACAGAGTAAAGGACCTGGTGATCAGAGACCATGTGGGACACAGGAAACTTCAGCACAAGACAATATGGGAATACAGACACATTCCAAAGACCGGGCAGGTCCGGCTAAACCTCAGCCAAGACCAACAGTTAGATGAGATGCATAACAGATATCCTTCCATCAATGGCAGGATGACTGTTCGTCCCCCAGGGAGATGGAAAAAAGGAAGAAGGGGACTCTAGATTGATTAAATATTTACCTAGAAGAATCAGGAATTTAAAATCTTAAGTGACCAAGTCACTTGAATTGGCAATTTAAGTTCACTTGAATTCTGTAAATTATTGCAACTATGAAAATTCATACTCATCACAATAGAATGACCCAGGCTAGGCCCAGTGTCTAATAGTTTGAACTATACAAAACCAACAAAACTAAAAAAAAAAAAAAAAAAAAAACCTTGAGAGAGGTGACTTCAAAATTCCTTAGAAGAGAAATCATATTAATAACTCTAGAAAATAACAGAAGATATTAAAAGAATGCCTCATGAAACATGGTTATGATTGCAAAAATTAATAAATGTTATCCATGAAACTCAAATCACCAAATCTGAGCATTTTTACTGAAATTTAGGGAGAAAATCCTAAAACAGCCTAAGTGCCCCCTAAGAAAATCTTTCATTAATTGTCTGTGTTGTTGTTATGTGCTATGGAGTCGTCTCTAACTCATAGCGACCCCTCCTTGAGTTTCTGAGGCAGTATCACTACAGAAGTAGATTGCCCAACCTTCCTTCGAGGAGTGGCTGGTGGGTTTGAAGTGCCACCTTCTGGTTAACAGTCAAGTGCCTTAGACACTGTGCCACCAGAATTAAAACTGTAGGCGCATCCTACTTATTGCAATTATTGTTTTTAATACATAAGTTAGTAATTTATCATTTGTATTCTTCCCCATCTGGGCTACATATGCAAGACTTTTATCTCCAATCAGATCTGAAGGTCTATGAGGATAGGAACTATATGTTATATTGACCATCCCTGAGTTACAAAGCTCGATTTGCTATTGTTTCACATACATAAGCTGCATAGTACCTTCTCTCTGAGTTGCACCAAAGCTACTCATCCACCAAACAATCCCCATGTGTTCCCAACCAAAAACAAGCTGTCCTTAGTCTACACTGTCATGTGTCATCTACAGCAGGAAACAGCAGGAGCGGAGTCTCTCTTTTTTCTATTATTTCTTCTGATGCCACTCAGGAATGTTCTGTTCATGTCATACTCCTAGCTTTTACAGCTTTATTGTTCTCTTCCTATAGGCGCACACCCTTCATGTCCTTACTTCTCTTTGCTTTCTCAACTACAACTCATTAACAGTACAGAAATATACTAGAGAAAGAAATGAGGTTGGAAGATTTTCATTTGAAAGATTAACTGGGAGGAAAGGATCCAAATACAACCTAGATATGAATCTTGGTCCATCACAGAAAAAAAGAAATCATTGAGAAAGAGCAACAGGGAAAACAGAAACTGGAGTCACCACCACCTCATATAACCTAAGATCCAGCATGGATTACACCAGGTTTTGAGAGTGAAGAGCAGAGGGTAACCAGGGAACTGCATGAAATTAGGGTCCCAATAGGGGGTGGTGTTGAGCCCTAAAATACTATCTAGCCAGGTAGTTATGGTGGCCAGAAACACTAGTGAGAAGACTTCTTCCTCTTAATGAAAGTTTTCAACAAACCATCAGTTCTCACAAAGGCAGGAATTTACGTGAAGGACATGGGAAAATATGAACAAAGATAAAATTCAATTGAATTTTAAATTAATGAACAAATACCATGGGATTAAATTTTTCGATTATATTCTACAATCAACTAGTACCCATAAGAATGGGATTTCATTGTTCCATTTCATTTTCCCAGGCCCATTTAAGCCACCCAGGAACAATTTGCACCCCTCAAGGACCCCTGTACCCTAATGGGCCTCTCCATATAGGCTGGTGAGCAGAACAGAGAGCCGCTTCATAACAGCCGCTCCATGGAGGGTCAGGTCCTAGAATGGCTTAATCTAAGGAACCAGTGTGTAGAGTTGAGAGGATGGGGTGGACATATATCCCAACGTCAGTCTCTGCAAATACCACCTTCTCTGCTTGGCATTATTTTCCCTGACATGTACCTGGAGTCTGGGTATTATCTGTGGTAGGTAATATCACAGGAGGAATGGACTGGTGAATGTCATTCTGTTCCTTGCTACCAAATGGGTACAGAGCTGTCCGAGAGCCAGGCCTTCCTCTCCCATGCCTTCATCTTTTTTTCTGCCCCTCACCTTTTTTTATGTGCTCTCTCAATAAAACAATGCGTTTATGGAAACCATTCCAGTTGCTTTAAAAAATGTTTCCCCTTCTCAACTCGTCCCCCATTCACATGCAGTTGAGTCCCAGTGGAGCTCACATTTGTTTTCCTCCCAGATTGACTCCTGAGAGTTTCTCCATGGTTCAGAGGTGGTTGTTCAGGTTTCTCCATAGTTTCTCCATAGTTTCAGAGGTGGTTGTTCAGGTCAAGGTTCAAGTACAGGCCAGGCAGTGGTGTAAGTGGACAAAGCAGGCCCATTGCACATCCATCGTGAGTTGAGGCAAGGGGTGGGGGAACATGCCCCTTCTGAGGCAAGCAGGATCCCTGGGTGGTGCAAATGGTTAAACGCTCAACTACTAGCCAAGAGGTTGGTTGTTGAAACACAATCAGAAGTGCCTATGAAGACAGGCCTGGCAATCTGCTACTGAAAGGAGTTAAAGCCCTTTGGAAGAGCTCCACTGTGCACACATAGGGCCTCCACCACTCGGAACAACAAAAACAAGGCAGGCCACTGCCACTCAGCTCCAGCTGATTGTTGTCATGCAGAAATTCGAGATGTCACGTGAAATTTCTCACTTTTTAAAACCCTGTGAGAACCAAAGCAAACAATTCTGCTTGTGGGCTTCTACTCTGCATCTTTTATACTCTGTTTTTGTTTGTTTGTTTGTTTAACTGTGCTTTTAAGTGACCCCTGGAAATTATTTGAATTCCTCCCAAAGGAGATTTCTGTTCCTGTCACTCAAGAGATTTTGAAAATAAATGATGGCAACATGACTCAAGGCAGGACTGAGAGTGTTGTTAAGGCAAATGAGGACTTGATGGCAAGTGGAAGGCAGCTTTTACTCAAGATGGGCACTAATAAGGGTTTATATTTCTGCCAAGCAAGATTTTTTTTCATTTTCATCTTCCAAGGTGGTGATCGTTACTTTTAATTGCTTTTAAAAATAATAATAACAATACATAGGCTTCTCTACTACCTCTGATTTCTCAACATGTGCAATTTAGGCTTCAGAAATATTTTCATCTTGCTATGAGAGGAGGGGTTTCCATGACCAGCTCAGAGACACATCTGTGCTGTTCACTGCCCTCATTTGTAGCATTGGAAAATCTTTACTGACCAACCAGCACCCTCCTGACGTAAATGGAAGACTTGAGTTACTAACCATGCCTCTTTGGATTGTCTTTCTTCCTACACACCTTAATCAATATACACATAATTGATCAAGTGGGCCATATGGTCCCTCTGATTCACAGATTAAAACAATTAGGACATCAGCCAGGTACCTGCTCAAGCTGGCATCTTTCATAACCAAGGCAAGAAGGAGCTAAAGCTTTGTCTTCCTCAGAAAAGGCAAACTCCATCTGGTCTTGGGTCTGATTCAGTACTAATTCATACAATATCTAGCTAAAAATGGGTATAACCATATTTGGACAAAATATTGAATAAAAGTGAATTATGTGGCAGTAAGTTTGTAAGAGCACCCACTGGGAATCTGGGTTAAAATGTGATAGTCAAAATCTAAAATGAGAATGAGTAGACCACGTGTATTCTTGGATTCCCACACATGAGATGTCATGCACACTAGGAGAGGCAGATGCTGGCTGCTGCGGAGCGACTAGACTCCCTTTCTTTGGGGCTAGAACTCAGAGAGAACTCAGAGACTGGCAGTATCTCACAGCCGTAAACTCTGAAACAATGGAAAAGAAGACCTAGAAATACAAGGCCAAGAAAGAAAAGATTTATTTTCTGGAACCCAGATTTAGAGAGGCCACCCCTCCCATTCTATAATCCTATTTTAATATGAGAAAATAACTAAAGCTAAATAACAGGCTGTGGTTGAGGAGATTTATGGAAAGTTAGATACGCCCAGCATGCAATCTCCAAGTCACGAGCCATCCAGAAGCAAAACAAGTACCAGTTTGAACATTAGATTTTTATTTCATCTGAAACAGAAAGAGAATATTTACCTATTTGTGGCTAAACATATGACCTATAGTTAGAGAGTCAGGGAGATTTATGCCTCCCTATGTGATGTGTTGTCTTAGCTCCAAGCCCAGGATCCCCATTGCACAAGTGATGGAAGAACCAAGCAGCATGAACCAGGAACGGCTCTGCAAACAACTGCGGACACTGCAGTGTGATTCTGCAGGAAGATTTACAAGCATAAGAGGGCCTCCTGAAGTGCCTGGTGGCCTACCCACCACGGAGAGGAGAATTGAAATAAAACACAAGTGCCTATGGGAAGGAGGTGACAGATATTCCTCTTGTCTCTTGTCTTCCATCATTCCAACCAATTAAAAATTAAAACAAAAGTACCTAGAAGAAACAAATGACAATAATCAAGTCTCCAAGCTTATCATCAAACAAGATTTTGGCAACCAATCATGTTAGAAAAAAAGAAAAAGAAAAAAGTCCTTGCGTATGCCTCATGTATTACTCTCATAAATTAATACTTTCAGGATTAAGAGAGTTTATGTGACAAGCTCTCTCTTCTTTTTTTTTTTTTTTCCTTCAAATTGTGACATTCTCTAGATGATGAAAGAATTCATTTACTTGAAATGAATTCTGGAAAAAATCATGTTAAGAATCATACTGGCATAATTCAGGTTTGTCTGAGGGCCTAACCTTCTGGCTTGAACTTGATTATTCAATAGTGACTACAAAATATCATGGCAAACTCCTGAATTACACACAGCTAGCCAAGTAAGATGTTTTCCATTTTAAAATTAAGACAGAAAAATCCCTTTTATATTTTTGAGATTATGTACTTGTACATGGGAATGGAATAGGGTGAGATCATGTGGAATTGGAGAGGGGTTGGCAGCAAAGAGTGGCCACAGGCAGGGGACTAACTGATGAGTCACGTGGACTGGGCACTAAAGAAACCCTACTCAGACCATTATGATGCTGAGTGTAAAAAATTGAGGCTACCTGTTAAAGTAGCAATGTCAAAATAAGAGAAAAGAGACTTATTAGTTTCCTAGAAATACCTGGGTGGCACACATGGTTAAGCGTCAACTACTAGCCAAAAGGTTGGTCATTCAAACCCACTCACAGATGCCTGGAACATAGGCCTGGTAATCTGTTTCCAAAAGGCAACGCCTTGAAAACCCTGTGGAGCACAGTTCTGTTCTGCACACGTGGGGTCTCCATGAATCAGAATCAACTCCATGGCAACTAACAACAGCATGAGTTTCCTATGGCTGCTGGAACAATTTACCACACACTTAGTGGAGTACGACAACATGAAATGATTATCTTAAGTTCTGGACATCAGAAGTCCAAAATGGGTTACACAGGCCTAGAAGCAAGGGGTCAGCGGGGCTGCACTCCTTCTGGAGGGTCCAGGGGAGAATCGGTTTCCTCGCCTTTTTCCAGCTTCTGGAGGCCACTCATTTTCCTTGGCTCATGGCCTCACCTCCAGCCTCTGCTTCCATCACCAAATGCTCTTCTCTCGTGCTGTCTCTTCGGCCTGCCTCTTTCACTTATAAAGGAGCTGGTTTGATGATCATATTGACCTCGCCTGGATAATCCAGGATAATCTTCCCATCTCAATGTCCTGAACTCAATCACATCTGCAGAGTCTCTCTTGCCATGTAAAGTAAAATATTCACCAGTTCTGAGGATTAGGATGTGGGCATCTTTAGGACCATTATTCTACCTAGGTTCATCAATTATTGAGTCTTGTTTCTAAAAGATAAGCATTAACAGATTTATGATCCATTATCATGTTTTTATTTGTACATCTCTTTCACATATATAAGGAGATCTGGTGGCATAGTGCCTAAGGCATTTAACTGCTAACCAGAAGGCTGGTGGTTCAAACCCACCAGCCACTCCATGGAAGGAAGACTGGGAAATCTACTTCAGTAAAGATCTACCACCTCAGAAACCCAAAGGGGGTCTCTGACTCGGAATCGACTCAATGGCAGTGAGTTTGTTTTTTTCTTCTTCTTCTTTTATTGGTTTTCACATATACGCACACATCTTTTTATTTCCATGCACTAAATCTATTTTATAATGACAGATAGCTTTTCTGAGTGTTTTCTACGCACCAAGCACTATGCCAAGCAATTTACATAATTTTCATATTTAACCCTCTCAACAACCCAAAGAGGTGTCAGTATCATCCCCATTTCATGAGCAAGAAAACTAAGGCTGAGAGAGGTTGGTTAAGAAATTTGTCTAAGGTCATAATAGCTGAAATTCAAGCAGCATGAAACAGGAACGGCTCTGCCTGTCTGGCTCCTAATCAACCACCGACAATCCAAATACATTGAGGGTCACAACGTCATCATCATCGTGTGCTCTAAACTGTAATCTCTAAAAAGGGAGATCACCAAGTCTTTCTCCCATGGAACCTCTGAGTGGGTTATGTAACTGCCAGCCTTTTGGTGAGCAGCTGAGTTAGGTTTACAACAACAAAAGTTTATTTCTTACTTATGCTCATTATCCATGACATATCTGTCTTGGGTCTGCAGCAGCTCTGTTCCATGTTATCAACATTCTTAGATTCAGACTGAAGAAGCAACCCCCACCTGAGATATTGTCACTGTCAGATACTGCCCTTTGTTGGTAAAGGGAAAAGAGAGACGGTGAAATCTCACAAAGTCTTTAGAGCCTCATCTTGGAAATGATATGCATCATCACTTCTGTTCACATGTCATTGGCCAGAGCAAGGCAATGGCCCAGCCTTACATCCACATGACAGAGGTATCATTCTCTCACAATACAGGCAACAAATACCACTTAACTACTATGCCATACTGCTCATTGAAGAGGAAAGGAAAAGTAATAGTTTATCCACAGCAAGTCAAGATTATTTGGGACCATCTCTAGTGACACACACTTATCTCCAGGCCAGCTGGACTCCTGAGTCTATGTATAAGAAGTCACTTGTGGGTTGGGAATTCTCAGAGCCTGAATTTTCCTTCAGCCAGGTCCTCAAGGTATCTAACACTCCACCATTAGAAAGAAAAAGGTGTTCCACCTTAGGATACCTATGTGCTTCTCTCATTATTGTCAAGTCGATTCTGACTCATGGTGACCTCCTGTGTTGAAGTGGAACGGAGCTTCGTAGGGTTTTCATGGCTGTGATCTTTACAGAATCACATCTCCAAGGCTTTCTTCTGTCATACCACTGGGTGGGTTTGAACCACCAATCTTTCAGTTAGCAGCCGGGAGTAGATTGTTTGTACCACTCAGGGACCTTATCTGCTTCTATGAGCTATGAATTGTTCTGCAGAGAAATTTTTCCAAGTAGTAAGACTCTAGGTTTGTGTAGATCTCCCTCAAAGTAGCAGGTGAGAGTGAGGGTCTCCAAAGGTTCTCTCTAGTCCAAAGTCTTTCTAGGATTGTAATCTGGGAGGAGAAGAACACTCTTCTCTGAGGACAGTTCTAAGGACTCAAGGATTGGGAGTGATGAGTAACATCTTGTCTGGTGGTTGTCATACTGTGCTTCAAGTAGTCCATGGAGTTCTACAAATGTATCTCAGACCTATCCAGAGAGAGGGACACACACCCACACATGCCCTCACTCCCATTCCTGGGGACTTGGTGCGCCAGAAGCCAGGGCTTTAGATAAGAAATGGGGTTTTCAGTAATGACACTCAAGATAGAAGAGAGGGTTCCTTTTGATGTAACAATACACATACTGTTTGCTAGAAGAGGCTCCATCATGGTGGTCTGGAAGATGTGTCTGTCAGAGATTTGCTTTACCAGGCGATAGAAATGTTTCCACCTCACCCCTCCTCTGTGTGACACATTTAGAGAGGATGGAACAGAATGACTGATTGCTCATGCAGGAAACTAAGAAGAAGAGGGGACAATGAGGAGGAGGAGTGGAGGGAGTTAAAGGGATGGGGCCAGTTGAGGAACAAAAGAGAGTAAGACCACAAAGAGGAGGTTTGTTCTCTGTGACTCTGAGAAGGGTAGACATGTGGCCAAGCCCCAAGACTCTTGAGGAGGAGAGAATGGTTAAATGGAGGAGAGGCATACCTCCTACATTCTCCCACCTCCCTTGAACTCTGTGTGAATGGGAAGATAGGGTTTGGACAGGTCGTCCTGGGCGTGTGCTAGAAGTACACTGGCTACCAGTAAGCCTATTTCATAAAACACTGTTATTACCACTTTCTTTCACAATAGTACTGAGTTTACATACATAAAAGGCTTCCACTTAAGATTTGGTTTGAATCTTTAAAGCAAAGATTTAATTTAACCCAATCATCTTATTTCATGGAAAAGGAAATTGAATCCCAGATGAAAAGCCTTGTCCAAGGTCACAGTGAGAACAAGTACAAAGTTGGAACTAGAACCAGGACCTTTGGCTCCCAGTTCGGTGTTCCCTCCCTGACAGTCTTATACACTTCAAATCTTGAATTCCCTTCTTTGATGCTCACAGTTCCATCAGTTAGGGGTGGAAACCTTTGCTTTAACTGGATGACCCTATATCCAGGTCACTTATGGAGAAGGGTGTGTCATTTGGATCTAGCAGCAACACCACCCTGCTTTGAAAGGAACCAAACCCTCATCTTCCAGTGTTGCTAGGCTATCTGGAACCAGAAAAGCCAGAGCACAGGAGAATGGGAGCTTCTGGCTTCCCCTGGATTCTCGTTGCCCCTCATACCTCTTCCTTTGGCTTCCCCTCCAACTCCTTTGAAGTGCTACCCTGGCTCTCCAGGATGGTGCTGTCTGCTAGCTGTCCACCAGTCGGATTTTTCACAGCTTTGCCACATTGCAGTGACAGAACTGTGTTGAGGCCCAGATGCTTCAGCATAAATAAATAGCACATCTGGGACCTAGAAGTGATCCAACTGCAGATTATAGAAGACACTAGGGTGGAAACAGAGCCAAATGATACACAGCTGGAAATGGTTAAGTTGGAGTGAGGGTGGAGCACGCATTTGGGGAAGAGAGAAGAAGAAAGCAATAGAAAGGGAGCAAAAAAAATCAAACCAGGGATTACAGTTGTCTGGAAGGCTGTGAATTATAATTGCTAAGAAACAGAACCATGGTTTATACAACAGTTGGAGTAAGAGCATTCCTACCAAAATGATAGTTTACAATTATTGACCTCGAAGCAGAGAGGCCTAGCAGAGCTGAGAAACTTGACTCTTGAATGTCTGACTGCCTGGGATGTATGGGGTTGGTCAACTCCCAGCTACTTGAATCTAAAAATGGCCTGGTGGTGAGCAGGGTGAATGAGTTCAGCCCTGCACTGCTGAGAACCCCAGGGCTCCCCGCCCAGATCACCCCGCACTGGGGAGGCTTAGTGAGTTCCCAGGCTCCTGGGCAGCCTCAGCTGAACACGCCTGTTCTGAACACACAGAGTATTGGAGAGGAGGCCTGGGAAGAGGAGGAGGAGGATGTGTGGTTACATCACTCCCTCCCAGCCCCGAGGCACAGGTCTGTGACTCACCGAGATGAATCAGCAAGGGCTGCAGAGGGAGCTCTCACACCCACTCCCCAGGCCAGCAAATAAAAGGTGCAATGACATCATCCAGGAGAGGAACTTGAAGCAAAGGGGACTTTAGGACAAAAAGAAGGGAGAAAAAAATCCTTTTCTCTCCCTCTTAATGGAAGTCAAATGCATGGATTACCTTCTTACTGGGTGGCTTGATTTAATCTCTTGGTTTAAGACCCCAAATTAAGTCATCATTAAGAGATGCCAGATGCAGGCCTTCTAAGTAAGGCACAATATTGCAGGGCAAAGCTTTTCTCAGTCCCTCCAGCCCCTTCCGCCATGTCCTCATCTCTATCTTGTGACAGGGTAATATAAGGTGAACTTTGCTGTCCTATTGTTAAATGTCATTGAGTCAGCTCTGACTCACAGTGACCCTGTGTACAACAGAATGAAACAGCCCAGTCATGAGCCGTTCTTAGAAGCCTTGCTATCCTTGAGCCCATGGTTGCAACCACTGTGCCAATCCATCTTGTTGAGGGTCTTTCCCTTTTTCATTGACCCTCTACTTTACCAATCATGATATCCTTCTCCAGGGAATGATCCCCTCTAACAACCAAAGTAGGTTGGACAAAGTCTGACCATTCTCACTTCCAAGGAGCATTTTGGCTGCACTTCTTCCAGGATAGATTTGTTCTTCTGGCAGTCTATGGTATTTTCAGTATTCTTCTCCAACACCATAATTCAAAGGCATTAACTCTTCTTCATCTTTCTTATTCATTGTCCATCTCTCATATGCATATGACGCTATTGAAAATATCATTACTTGGCTTAAGTGTACCTTAGTCTTCAAAGTAACATCTTCACTTCTTAATATTTTAAAGGGGTCTTTTGCAGCAGATTTGCCCATTGCAATATGATGTCTGATTTCTTCACTGATGCGTCCATGGGTGTTGATTGTGGATCCAAGTAAAATTAAATCCCTGACAACTTCAATCTTTTCTCCATTTATCAGGATGCTGTTATTGGTCCAGTTGTGAGGGTTTTCATTTTCTTTATGTTGAGGTGTAACTTTATGTTGAGGTGAACTTCATCAGTAAGCACTTCAAGTCCTCTTCACTTTTAGCAAGCAAGGTTTTGTAGTCTGCATACTGCAGGCTGTTAATGAGTCTTCCACCAATCCTGATGTCATATTCTTCTTCATGTAGTCCAGCTTCTCAGATTATTTGCTCACATACTGGTTGAATAAGAGTGAGGAAAGGACACAACCTTGATGGATATTGTTCAATAATTTCCACATTCTATTGGATCACCTTTCTTTCAAATGGGCACAAATATCCATATTTTCTAGTCAGTTGCCAAGTAGCTGTCTTCCAAATATCTTGGCATAAATGAGTAACTGCCTCCAGTGTTGCATCAGTTTATTGAAACATCTCAGTGGGTATTCTGTCCATTTCTGGACCCTTGTTTTTCACCAATTCCTTCCGTACAGCTTGGACTTCTTCCTTCAATACCATTGGTTCTTGATCATATGCTACCTCCTGAAATAGTTGAACAATGACCAATTTTTTTGATACAAAGACTGTGTATTCCTTCCATCTTCTTTTGATGTTTCCTGCATCATTCAACATTTTGCCCATAGAATTGTTCAACATTGCGACTCAAGGCTTTTTTCTTCAGTTCTTTCATTTGAAAGAACTGACCCCATTCTTCTTCTCAGTGTGTCTTAGTCTGGAAACTCCTCCGAAACCTGTCCACCATGGGTGATCCTGCTGGTATTTGAAATACCTGTGCCGTAGGCTCCAGCCTCACAGCAACACACAGCCACCAAAGTACAACAAATTGATAGACCAGTAGTGGATGAAATACTGTCAAAGACAGGATCAAAGGCTTCTTCCAACCAACTTGGGGCTGAACTGGGATGGTAGAAAGCTGCAGGCTTGTTGTTTAAATAAAACAGGTGACTAAACAAAGTGGACTTACCTCTATGACTTGGTTTGGTTGAATTCCAAGTTTTCTTGTTGCACAAGGAATCTGAAATGAAAAATAATTTTCTTTGAGTCTTGGTTGGACATAGTTTTCATTAGCAATGATTACACTTTGGAAAAGCCTCAAAATGACAGAGCCATAGCACAAGAACTAGTCCTGGATTTTAATTCTGAGTTTTTAGGTTCTCAGCATTCTAGAGGAGGGGAGAAACCATTTGCAAGCATGACTTTCATAATATCCTTTATGCTGTTGTTGTTTTAGGTGTCATCAAGTTGATTTTCAACTCATAGTATGTAACACAGTAGAACCGCTCCATAGGATTTTCTTGGCTGAAAATTTTATGGAAACAGATCACCAGGTCTTTCTCTCATGGAGCTGCTGGGTGGGTTCAAAGTCCCAACCTTTCAGTTAGAAGCCAAGAGCTTAACTGTTGTGCCACCATGGCTCCTATATAACTTACTATGATTCTGAAAATGTTTCAGTTACACATAAAACCAAAAAAACAAACTCATTGCCATTAAGTACATTCCAACACATAATGATTCTATAGGACAGAGTAGAACTGCCTCATAGGGTTTCCAAGGGTGTAATATTTACAGAAACTGACTGCTACATCTTTCTCCTATAGAGCAATTGGTTAACAGCTGAGCATGTTAACCTCTGTGCCACCAGGGCTCCTTTAGTAACATATACTTAGAGAATTTGTCTTGAAGTTGGTGTAAGTTAGTTATGCATCATTTTAATTTTGTTCATTCACTCAAGAAATATTTATTGAATATTATTTAAGAGCCAGGCATTAAGTAGGAAGCTGGAGGTATGTTGTTGAATGAGACACAGGCCCAGCCCTGAGAGGAGCTTACAGTTTAGCAACAAGAGCACCTGCAACCATTGTAACAGGTGGAAACACTAGTTAATTCTGTTAATCCTTTTGTGACCCATGGGACATATATCACCCACCATTTGCAGCCTCTCAGGGTTCTTGGGAAACTGCCATCCCAGTTGCAGTACATACTACCACCTGGAAGGAACCTGTATAACTGCATGAATCTGAAGATACAGACCTCACCCTATCAGTTCTACCACCAGAGTCCACTTGACACATATATTGCCTGCATAATCATATCAAAATTCATATGAACTCAAAAAATATTTTTTTTTCCTTGATTTAAGCATGGCTTCCATTACTGGAAACACAGGGTATCAACAGAAAATTCAAAGCAAAAAATAATTCAGTCATGAAAGGATTAAATATTAATCTTCTGGAGAACTTGTCAATTTTAGGGCAAGAGAAATGAAGCCTACATAGTTCTGGAAATATCTCATGCTTCAAAATAAAAACAGAATTGTATTTAGAAAATCTTAATTTTTATGGCATTTCAAGAGGCCAGAAACTGCATAAAGGGAGGCAAGCCAGAATTGTTTCTGTAGTCTGGTAACTCATTTTCAGCTTAAAATCTATCTCCTGTAGGAGACTCCAAATCAAAGTGGTATTTTAGGGAAGAAGGAGAACTGGGGAGGTTGAACTTTATGGAAGAGATGTTTCCCAAAGGCATTTCAATATTCATAATCCACACCACTCAAGAGCAGTCCTAACCAAACATGGATACTTGCAGGCAGAGAGCTGCTGTTACCATCTAAAATGTCATTGCCATGCGGCAGCAGCATAAACACCAGTTTTAATTCGTCCTGCATGCTGATTTGGAATGATGATCCTTGGCTCATTTTTTGGTTTGGTTTGGAAGTGTGCTAGGGTTTTTTGTTTGCCCCACCAGATCCTTCTCCATCCTGCTCTACACCCCCAGGAAGTTGATCTGTGTGGACTACATCAACAAGTTCCCTTGCCTCTGGTTTCCAGGCAGGTTCTACAAATGGGCAGCACCTACAAGAAATCAGCAAGATGGAGGAGAGAGGTCGAGGTGTTAATTCCAGGGTTCCCTCTCTGCCAGGTTGCCGGGGGTCAGTTTGGTGCCTCTACCATAGCCCCTAGCTCGTGTTCTCTCCACACAGCTATGCTCTCAGGTTTCAGTAACTGTTCTGTCCCCTTGTCCCTTCAGGTTCAGAGAGGAGCACAAGTGCTATTCCTTGTTTCCTTACACCATGCCCACACCTTTGGAAATGGTCTTTTATTCCAAGTTAAGTATACCATCTATTTCCTACTAGGACCATGACAGGTAGAGGAGAGTTTACATTATTTTAAATGTTTCACCTAAAAGGAGGCTTTATTATCATTTTCACATTACATTATTTCAGGTTTGTGTGGTTCAAATGTGCATCAAAGAAGCAAAGTTCAAAACATCCATAGGTTAGTCTGTATCAGTAGTAACAGGGTAGAAAATCAAAGTTCCCTAAGACCTGCCTTAGATTTCCCTCTTTAGCTTAAACTATCATCCTTTATGACTTGGAGTACCATCCTATTCTGCTTTACTTTTAGCTTAAATAGTAAGTGTAAGGTCATCCAATAACACTTCCCTCTGCTCTGGCATCATTTACTCAGGGGAAGAACAGAATCTTTGGTCAATGCATTAAGGTAATTGTCTCTCTGCATTCCCAGTCACTGGACACCCACTCCTGGGCAACAGTAATCTCTGAGATATTCAGAAACACACACCTGGCATCCCTCCTTTGTCCTCTGCAGAAGGGGGTAAGGTTTTTTCTGTTTTGCTTGATTTCACAATTTTAGCCCCTCTTGCTGGGTCACTGATTCAGCACTAGATAGTTTGGCTTCACTATAGCTCAGCAAAGCCAGAGCAGACAGTTTGGCCATGGGGCAAATGGGTGTCTGTCCCTGCAAGCTCTGCCACATCGGCTGATTGATGGATCCAGCTCATCATTTCAGCTTGCCCACCTCCATCTTGGCCTCCCACCCATCCATTCATTCTTACCCATTGGTGCCATTTCTACTTCATCATCTGCAGGAAAGTCATTCTGGAAGCAAAGTGGGAAAGGGCAGCCAACAATTTCCTTGAGATTTGTGTCACAGGAATATGGATTTAAACAAAAAGCCAGGAACGGACTGACCCAGAACTGAGATGGGCAGGCAGTGCTGTACACTGAATGAGAACACTGACTTAAAATCAGATGTGGATTTTAATTCTGGTTCCATCTCTTACTCCTATGACATGACCCAGCTACTTAAGAGCCTTGTGCCTCTCTTATATAAACTGTGGATAACATAAATACCAACTACAGTGGATTATAGTAGAATGAAAAAGAAATAATAGCAGTAAAGATCTTAGCAAAGTGCATAGCAGAGTGATAGTGTAAATAGTTAATGCTCTTGGCTAGTAACTGACAAATTGGGGATTTGAGTTCATCCAGAGGTACCTCAGAAGAAAGGCCTGGCAATCTATTTTCCCCCCAAAAAAATCAGTAGTTGAAAATCCTACAAAGCACAATTCTACTGTGACCCACATGGGGTAGCCATGAATCAAGGTCTACTCCATGTTGTTGTTGTTAGGTGGCATTGAGTTGTCTTCAACTCATAGCAACCCTACCTGGTCGTGTGTCATTCTCATAATCCTTGCTATACCTGAGCCAATTGTTGTAGCCACTGTGTCAATCCATCTTGTTGAAGGCCTTCCCCTTTTTCGTTGACCCTCCACTTTATAAGCATGATATCCTTCTTCAGGGAATTGTCCCTTCTGACAATATGACCAAAGTAGATAAGACGAAACCTGGTATTCGAGCTTCCAAGGAGCATTCTGGTTGCACTTCTTCCAGACAGATTTGTTATTCTTTTGGCAGTCTATGGTACTTTCAGTGTTCTTTACCAACACGATAACTCAAAAGCGTCAACTCTTCTTCGGTCTTCCTTACTCACTGTCCAGCACTCATATGCATATGAGGTGATTGAAAATACCATGGCTTCAATTAGGTGCACCTTAGTCTTCAAGGAGACATCTTTGCTCTTCAGCATTTGAAAGAGGTCTTTTGCAACATTTTTGCCTGGTGCAATACGTCATCAGATGTCTTGACTGCTGCTTCCACTGGTTTTGATTGTGGAAACAAGTAATATGAAATCTTTGACAACTTCAATCTTTTCTCCATTTATCATGATGCTGCTTATTGGTCCAGTTGTGAGGATTTTTGTTTTCTTTAT
>NW_006921608.1:16177136-16183508 GCF_000298275.1 Orycteropus afer afer | reverse complement strand
GGTGGTCAGTGCATAAATTTGAATAATAGTAGTATTAACTGGTCTTCTTTGTAGGCATATGGATATTATCCTATCACTGACAGCATTGTACTTCAGGATAGATCTGAAACATTCTTTGTGACAATTAACGCCATGCCATTCCTCTTCAGTTTATCATTCCAGACATAGTAGATCATATGGTTGTCTGATTCAAAATGGTCAAACCCAGTCCATTTCAGCTGAGTAATGCCTAGGATATCAATCTTTATGTGTTCCATTTCATTTTTGACAACTTCCAATTTTTCTAGATTCATAATTTGTACTTTCCACGTTCTGATAATTAATGGATGTTTGCAGCTGTTTCTTCTCATTTCGAATCGTGCCACATCAGCAAATGGAGGTCCCAAAAGCTTTACTCCATCCACATCATTAAGGTTGGCTCTACTCTGAGGAGGCAGCTTTTCCCCAGTTTTATTTTGAGTGCCTTCTGACCTGATAGGCTCATCTTCCAATACTATATCAGACAATGTTTCAGAGCTATTCATAAAGTTTTTCCAGTAATAGATCAGACAGTGTTTCACTGCTATTCATAAGGTTTTCACTGGCCAGTTCTTTGAGAAGTGGGTGGCCTCTTCCTTCTTCTAAGTCTGCCTTAGTCTGGAAGCTCTGCTGAAACCTGTCCACGATGGGTGACCCTTCTGGTGTTTGAAATATCAGTGGCATAGCCTCCAGCCTCACAGAAAGACCCAAGCCACCACAGTATGACAAATTGACAGACAAGTGGTGAGTCAACTCCTTAACAACTGTTTAAACTGGTCATGCCTATATAATTGCAGCCCATTGCATTGTCAAGTGTTGGAAATAATTTTTCATTTTTTTGGTCCCTGCAAAGAATTACAGGGGCATAACTGTTTCTAGACGAGCCCTGGTAGCACAGTGGTTAAGTGCTCAGCTGCTAACTGAAAGGTTGACAGTTAGAATCCACCAGCCATTCTGTAGGAGAAAGATGTGGTGCTCTGCTTCTATAAAGAGTACAGCCTTGGAAATCCTGTGGTGCAGTTATACTCTGTTCTATAGGGTCACTATGAATCAGAACCAACTCAAAGGCAGTGGGTTTGGATTTTTGGAATTATCTGTTTCAGTGGTCTAACCAGCATTGTGAAGAAAGATAAGCTATTTGTGTCAAGTTAGAGAAACATGAACAAAATGTCAAAATATCTTCTACTTTGTCTCTTTTGTGTGAAGAAACAGGTGTCTAGGGGGCTGTGCCTTGACCAGTCCACCCTACCACCTTTTCTTCTCCATTTCTGTTCACCAGAGAATCACAGCAAAACTAATTAAGCATGGGCCCCACTCAGAGAGAAAACAAGTTTTGAGAAAATTGTTCTTCCTTCTCTTTCCTCCTTTCATCGAGGAAGCCAAGCATGCCAGTTCAAGAGGCCAAGGATAATTTCACTTATAAATCGTACTTTGACCACATGGTTTTTAGCACAAATTAGAGATGAGATTTCATTTCACTTCTCCTTCCTCTAAATTTGATTATTTTAAAAGAAGAATGTCTTCCTTGAAGCATTAGTATTCGCAACCCAAACATCTGCTGCTCACTGCTGTCTACAGCGTTGCCTTTTGGATATAAATGTTCCTAATAGATCACAGTTTGAGGCTTAAAATGTCCATGTTTATCCCAAAATGTTTATTTCCTTTCTCCTTCTGAAGACATGATAGTCAATTTCTTTTCCAACCCTTTTTATCTTGAAGAAAACAAGTTTTATCATTTGACAATATATCTCATGCCATTAAATCAAGTCAATATTAAGAGAAGTGTGTAATTACACAGATCAGTATCAGAAATAAGATTCAGGATTTAGAGGGGAGAAAGATGAGATCTAAATGGCCACAATAATTAATTGCAAATAGAGACAGCAGAGTCCAAGCTCCAGTGTGGAGATAGTATTTATGTGGTGACATAGTAGTTAAAGCACTCTTCTGCTAACCAAAAATTTGGTGGTTCAAACTCACTAGACTCTCTATGAGAGAAAGATGTGGCAGTCTACTTCTACAAAGATTTACAGCCTTGGAAACCCTCTGGGGTCTTACTCTGTCACTATGAGTTGGAATCAATTCAGTGGCATTGGGTTTGGGTTTGGGTTTGGGGTTTGGTGCACTCAGACTGGGTTCCCTCTAGTCAGGAGAAGAGGGATTCTTCTCTTTCTTCTTTCAACTAAAAGAGTTGAGTTTGAGTCCCAAGTTTTTGTTTAGTGTTAGTCTGAGGACATTCAGTCATTATTATTATTTATCACTTATTTGCTATGCCATGATGGACATTCCCAACCCAGATCATACCCACACCTTCTCATGCCTCCTTGGTTTTGTTTTGGTTTTTCTCCATGCTCTTCTCTCGCTTAAAATGTTTCCCCTCAGACCTCCACAACCCTTCTTATCCATGACTGCCAACCCAAATATCCACTCAACTCTCTGCTCAAGCTTAGCCTCCTTTGAGGAGCCTTCCCTGATCTCCTCCCCTAACCACCCACTTACCCAGCCCCAAGCCAAGTGAAGTGCTCCTGGGTCTATACTCCTATTGCTTTTTGTACAGATCACCATGGTAGCACTTATTACTGTTATTTTTATTATTTTCCTGCCAGTCAGCCTCCTCACTAGATTGTAAACTCTTAGGGAGGTATTAGGTCTTGTTTAACATGAAGCACAATGCCTGGACTTTGCAATACCCAATCAATATCTGTTGAATGAATTAACTCAATATTTAATTAATGCATATGTACTGAGGACTATGACATGTAGTAAAGATAATTCAAGAGAGAGATTAGACAAAAGCTTCCTCAAGGAGTCCAGCATCAAGAGAAGGTTGCACACCCAGAGTCGTGGTGATTGAGTTCTAGATGGGAAGGGAGAGTGCTGCAGGAGTTGAGAGCAAGCAACCTACAGTGGGCTGGAATAACATCCAAGGCACAATGTGAATACTCATTCATTCACTCAATAAATATTTATTGAGGGCAAGATGCTGATTTAGTGACTGGGGGATAAACCAGAGAACCCAATAGGCAACATTCCTGGCCCTCAATGTGCTTACTTTCCACTAGGGGAAACAAACCAACAAGTTCAAACTATCCCCAGAAGGCACATGCTATGCCAGCTAGGGAAACAAAATCGCTGGATTTTGGTAAGCCATTTCTTTCTGCTTCTTGTAGGATGGTATGAGCCAACTCACTTGATAAACTGATTTTTTTTAAAAAAAAAATGGAAGACTTGCTCACAGATGCCTCTACCTACACCATTCAGAATTATCCTTGCTTCCTTCACATTCCCAAACAGCTACCTTCAGCTCCAACTCTCCTTACCTTCTCTAGTGAGTTGTCCAGGTGACCAGCCTGCCCAGGTCACTCCACAGGCAGTAATGAGTTTTTGTGGCTGCACACTGAGCGTTGGTCTTTGTTTTTCTTTTCTAGGCACTTAGTGTTGATGAAGGAGCTCTGGTAGTATAGTGCCTAAGGCACTTGACTGCTCACCAGAAGGCTGACAGTTCAAACCCACCAGCCACTCCTCGGCAGGAAGATTGGGCAATCTACTTCTGTAGTGACACTGCCTTGGAAACCCAAGGAGGGGTCGCTATGAGTCAGATCCGATTCAACAACAGTTGAGTTTGGTTTTTTTGGTTTAGTGTTGATGAATCAAGTAAGAAGTTGACTATAATAGGATTTGTGGCAGACCTCTGGCTTCTCACTTTTTCAGCAAACTTTTTTTTTTTTTTTTTTTTGGAGCACCCTAGTCATCACTCTATTACCTGTCTATCAGTTCATTATACTGTGTTGGCTTTTATGTTGTTATGATGCAAGAAGCTTTGCCACTAATATTTCAAATACCAGCAGGCTCATCCAAGGTGGATGGGTGTTCTGGTTACCTAGTGCTGCTGTGACAGGAATATATCACAAATGGGATGGCTTGAACGAACAGGAGTTTATTCTCTTACAATTTGGAGGCTTTAAGTCTGAGTTCAAAGTGCCAGGCTCTAGGGGCTGGGTGAAAGCTCCTCAACCTTGGGCTTCAGCTCTGCCTTCTGCTCTTCGCCCACTGAAGCTGGAGGCTTTTCTTCACTCAACTTCTGGCTGCTGAGACTGACAAGTCCAAGATTGACAAATAAAAAGTCACAGTTCTGATGTCACCAAACCACGTTGTTGTTGTTGTTGTTATTTGCCGTCGAGTCGGCCCCGACTCATAGCGACCCCTCCTTGGGTTTCCGAGGCAGTATCACTACGGAAGTAGGATTGCCCAACCTTCCTTCCGAGGAGTGGCTGGTGGGTTTGAACAGCCAGCCTTCTGGTTAGCAGTCAAGTGCCTTAGCCACTATGCCACCAGAGCTCCCACCAAACCACATGGCAGGCCATTAATTTAAGTCCATTAAAAGTCCCAAGATCAGCAGCACATTGCAGGCTGCTGAACAACGACATAGCTACATGCAAGGTCCAAATGTGCCATAAGCTAGAGACCATTCCCAAAGCTGTTTCTTATACATGAGAAGCAGACCACATCCCTAAAGCAGCTACTCAGCTGCTCCAATAGACTCCACCATGGAGTTGATCACCAATCTCACCATGGGGAATAACTGTATTCAGCTGTCCAGCCACTCAACCAGAACCAGCCAAGTTGACACACAACCTTAAACACCACAACAGGTTTCAGAAGAGCTACCAGACCAAGACAGACTAGGAAGAAAGGCCTGGCAATTTACCTCTGAAAATTAACCAATGAAAATCCTATGGATTACAACAGAATATTGTCCAATATAGTGAAGGAAGATGAGCTTTCTAGATTGGAAAGTACTCCGGATACACAGGGGCCACAACAATGGGACTCTAGTACACCAACCACTGTAAAGATGGTGCAGGATTGAGGACCATTTATTCTGTTGTACACATCACCATGAGTCAAAGCTGACTTGACAGCAACCAACAACAACAGCAACAGTAATTAGTGCTGAGCAAACCAAGATGAATAATTCACTCAGTTTATTCAATAAAAATTTAATGAGCAACTACTGTAGTCTACTGTAGGTCTACTGTAGTCTAAGATCTGTTCTGGAGGAAGTGCAGCTGGAATGCTCCTTGGAAGTGAGAACAGCCAGACTTCGTCTCACCTACTTTGGTCATGTTGTCAGAAGGGACCACTCCCTGAAGAAGGATGTCATTCTTGGTAAGGTGGAGGGTCAACAAAAGAGGGGAAAGCCCTCAACGAGATGGATTGACACAGTGACTGTGACTATGGGCTCAAGTATAGCAAGGATCATGGAGCTGGTGCAGGACCGAGCAATGTTTCGTTTTGCTGTGCATGGGGTCGCTATGAGTTGGACATGACTTGACCGCACCTAACAACAAGAACAACAGCTGTAGTCTAGGTAGTAAGTTTGTCACTAGAGTTCCTATGGTGAGCAAGACAGATAAGGAGTTTGCTGTCTAATGGGAGAGACAGATGAATACAAGAAAATAAACATAAGTCAATTCATCATACAAAAGACAGCACTTTATTCCTAGAGGAACTTGAATGAGAAAAGCTAGAATAATAGAGCAGAGGAACCTCCTTCAACTTCCTGCCCTCCTTTACAAGCCCCTTTTTATGCCTTTTTAGCCTCCTCTCCCTCCACATAGGGCCAGCTGCATTTCTTTGGATCAAAATCTCAATCTTTCACCTATGCCTCAATCTCAATCTTTTCTCCCTCTTTGAGGATGGTCCACCCTCAATTATTCTCTTACTGTTTGTGTTAGGCTGGGTTCTCTACAGAAGCAAAACCAGTAAAGCTCATATATACATATAGAGAAAAAGAAATTTATCTTAGGAAAATGGCTCACACACTTATAGAAGCTGGCAAGTCCCAAGTTCTTGGATCAAGCGTCAAGCTGGAGACTTTTCCCAACTCACACAGCTGCAGGGGCTGATGAGCTCAAGGTTGGCAGGCAGTATACCAGCTGTTGACTCCAATGAATGACGAATCCAAGATCTCCAAGCCAAATGGTGGATTGTTCCCTCATGGACAGTCATAGGCAGCACAACAGGATCCCGATCCACAGAAGGGTGTCTCTTTTTCCAGGATGTCCACAAATACATTGGAAGCAGGCCACACCCCTAGGGAAACTCCCTTTCAACAGATTGGCTGCTCAAAACATATGCATCTGATCCCATCATGGGAATAACCCACATCACAATTGCTCAAACCACACAGAACTGTGGTCCAGCCAATTTGACACACAGCTCCAACTATCACAGTCCACCCTTTGTCAACCTGGCAGTTGTACACATCTTCTTAACCATATATAATCTCTGTTGTTGTTGTTGCTGTTTGCCGTCGAGTCGGCCCCAACTCATAGTGACTCCTCCTTGGGT